>NC_064642.1:214680793-215316864 GCF_023864345.2 Schistocerca serialis cubense | reverse complement strand
GGGAAAGCGTTTAATGAAAATTTCGACAACGCCGGGCCACAGCCAGGAGGATGGCGCAAAACGGAACGAAGAAATGAAATTTTGATGCCATGTGGCAGACGACGAGGCGGCTACGATTTCAGAGGCTGTGGGGATCTGAGATACCGCAAACGGTAGGAAGATGAGCGAAACACCTGTGGGAACGAATGTGATATTTGGGAGAGAGCGAGAAGAGTAAAACCTTTTGCAGGTAATCAGACGAAAACAAGCTGTAGTTTCAGGAGTGGCTCGACCTGAAACGGACGGACCAGGGTCGCTACATTACAATGTGAATGAGACTGGCAAAGTTTAAAGTTTTCGCATGATAGAAGTTAAAATATATTGAGAAACGTAGCTAGTGGATATCATGGTGGTATCTGGGTTACAGGAGGAATTTATTATTGAACCAGATTGGCTCACCGAGCAGGAAGTGAAAATACATTAAGGAAGGATGAGGTGAGAATAAGAGGAGGTGGCGGAATCAAGAAAATTCAGTTTGCGTAAAGGGTGGCCATCGACAGGAAATTTTCGTGAATCTACCAAGTTGTTGAAACAGAAGGATATGAAAATTATGTATCGGGGGCTTACGGCGTCAAAACAGCTAACAATTTAGAGGAATCAGATGAACAACATGAACTTAACCCAGATGATGCGTGTTCGAAAATTAATGGCTTTGGGGCCTTGGTGCCCAGAGAAGCAGAAGAATTGTCCAGGTTGATTGGAAAACATAATAAAGTATTCAGTCAAAAACCAGAGATTATAAAAGGACCGCCTTATCTGATCAAAATAAAATCGCGCAAAATGTATTTTGTGGCTTCATATAAAATACCTCAAGCAAGGAGGGAGTCCCAAAGGATGTTGACATCTAAAGTAATCCAACAAATTAGGAGTCAATTTAACGGCCCATCATGGTGGTCGTTAAAAAGAGTGGGAAGATTCACCTGGTTTTAGAAGCGAGACAAGAGAATAAAGTATTTGAACCTGAAAGAGGCCTACCTGTAAGTATGAAAAAGACACTTCGATCATTTAAAGGGAGAAAAATTGTTACAAGCCTAAATTTGACGTCCATTCTGCATCAAGGCCGTTAATTTGATTTTTATGCGAAGGATGTTGTTACCATTACCGAGCGTTACCTTTCGGGTTGAACGTATCCGTTTCAGTGTTTATATAGACATTGGGCAGGGTATTGGGTGAAGCATTACTGAAAAAGTAACTGTGTGTGTAAACAACTTGCTAATAGCCTGCAAATACTGGAAGGAACGTTTACAAAAGTTATGGGAAGTATTTGAGAGGTGTGCAGCAACAGAAAGTGCTTGATTATATTTTCAGAATGGTTCAAATGGCTCTAAGCACTATGGGACTTAACATCTGAGGTCCTCAGTCTCCTAGACGCAGAACGACTTAAACCTAACTAACCTAAGGATATCACACACATCCATGCTTGAGGGAGGATTCGAACCTGCGACCGCAGCAGCAGCGCGGGTCCGGACTGAAGGGCCTAGAACCGCTCAGTCACAGCGGCTTGCTTATATTTTCAGAAATCAGAATTCGGAAGACAAGAAGTACAGTTCTTAGGACATGTAGTTGAACCTAATGGGATACACACATTGGATTTGGAAGAATATCACAGTGAGAAGTTCCATGGAAGTGAACATGTGCAGACAACGAAATATATCTGACAATTAAAGATGTGAGGTGGTATTAAAGAAAGAAAGGGAATCTATGGTATTGTGAGGAATGATTTGACTTGTATATTTGTTTGAAATTCTTATTACACTCAGTGAAGTACTATTGATAGTATAAACTTTAAATAGCTTAGATTAGACGCTCATAGCCAGCGCAATTATGACAATTAAATGTGTCTAACAGCACTGTGATAGTTTAATGTTGTTGACTAACGTTTTGCAGACACGTATTAAGCCGTGGCGCTATGTTTAGCTTGTGACAGTTGGGAAACAAGAAAACGTTGATGCAGCACAGGACTCTTGTCATTTGTTACCAGACACTCGTCGCAAGTAGTCGAACTAGTTGCCACAGGGAGCAGCAGCGTCACGTTTACTCTAATGGCAGCGACACAATACAACCAACCTACGAGAAGCAGTCAAGGGGTTGAATCAGCGTTGACTCAGAGGCACTCAGATAGGTCCGAGATCACAGTACCATGAGTACTAGGGAGATCCGTCGCAGACAGCAAGATGGCGACGGCGCAGCAGCAAATTCGGAAGGCTTTGGCGGTCTTCCGCAGGGCATGAGTGCAGCTAGTTACACAATCACCTCCGAGGGGCAACAGCAGTGCAATAACCTTAATGGTGGCGAGCAGAGCTACCCAGTGGCCATTGCTCAACGTGGTTCGGCAGACATCGAGGTCAGTATTCGGTGGAGACTAGCTGGGAGAATGCAGCCAATGTCCCAGCCAGCCGAGTAGAGTGCAGCTGGTTGCTGGCCGGCTGCTACCAGTACACATGTACATAAGGTCGACATTGCGCAAGTGATACTGTGTTGCGAAGTGTATGTGAGGCTCTCATGAGTCATGGTGATAACTGAAAAAAAGTGAAGGATGGTGGTGTGGAAAACAACCAATATACGTACACATTTATTAGCTTGGTTGTTTAATGCAATTGTCTACAGCAAAAAGTAATAATCTTCAATTTGCAGAACTTAAATAAGCAAAATGAAATAAAAATTACTACCATATTAAGCTAAATCGAAATTTGGGAAGATTTAAATTTTTGAGACAAATTAATTCTAATTTGTATAAGGCAATTATTTTATAGTTGCGAAAAACATTTATTCTTTCAATTCCAATCTGCTTATAATTCCTTTCATTTGTGTTTGGTAAATAATATTCATATATTTGAATAATTTCTCTCATTCGTTATTTGAATCACCATATACATTGGACATGGTTTGTGATATTTGTGAATGTATTTTACTGTTTATTTTTTGGACTATTGTGATGTTTTTTTTTTTCAAGTTTTGAATAATATTAAATGGACTGTATTCTCAAACTTCTTCAAATTGACAACTAAATATTTTTGTGCTTTCCTTCACATACATTTCAGGTATAATTCTAAAATGTTCTTCAAATGGTAGGAGACATGAATGGTGGTATGAATGATGGTTTCTTGTTTTTTTTTTTCATGGCTATCCATCCTGATCATACCATCGCAATAAATTCATAATTTAGGGAGGGCTAGTTTTATTCCATTCCATCCCCCCCCCCCCCCCCCCCCCCCAGGAGATGGTTTTCCTTTTCTTTTCAAATTAAATTTTGAAAACGTTTAAGTTGGGATGTAAGGTTACAGATACAGTCACTCTTCGAGCATCGATATCTGTACCTTACACGTAATGGCCTAGTGTAGCATCACTGCCGCCAGGGGAACCACCAGTGATCGGGAAGTTCAGTTTGGCGCCAACCGTTAGGGGCTGGCGAGAAGGCAATGAGTAGTTGAGAGTTGTGGCTGGATGGCAGGCATATTTGGACATTACATTGCTGTGAGTAGTTCGATAAATCCGTTAAACGTTGTAGTGTTCATGGACAAGATTGAGAACTCATCAATGTTAGAAACGAGTCGTTAGCAAAAATCGATAGAAGCAATGGTTGTCACAAAACAGTAATAACAAGTCTAAATAGGATTGAACGTCGGTATATGTGGATAGAAACGTTAGGAACATGTACCATGCCTTGCACTAGAGACAATAAACCTTTCAGTTCTATAAAGTCAGTGTCTCCTTTCGAATCCTTTTCATATCTATTAGAACAAACTTAGTGTGAAGATTTTTAATGGCAAGTGCGGTGATTTTGGTAGGGCGTGTACCGGTAGGCACACAGTTCCATTTGTAGACTTCAGTTGCCTGTTTCCTGGGAGCAGGATACCGCTGTGCAGTATAAAACCGCTGGTTTCAGAGAGACTCTTGGCTATAATAGATACAAACAAAGGATTAGGCATCTTACATCCTCTAGGATAATTTACATATATATAAAGTGGCAAGTTGTTATCCTGTTGCTTGAGGGATACAAGCCCTGTCTATGGATTTCAGATTTCTGGGATCCTTATCGAGAAATTTACTACCTAACGAAGACTCTCTTCCCTTATCGCACAATTTGTTACCAAATTAGGGCAACATTTTTCTTACTGCTATAATTTATTATCCTTATCACTATAATTTATGACGCAATTTGCCGGATTCAGTGTTGCTGATACTATGACATCACACTCAATTATGGTTGTCTAAGATGGGGGTTGTTTGGGGGAGAAAACCAAACAGCGAGGCCATCAGTCTCATTGGATTAGGGAAGGATGGGGAAGGAAAGCGGCCATGCCCTTTCAAAGGAACCATACCAGCTTTTACCTGGAGCAATTTAGGAAAATCACAGAAAACTAAATATGGATGGCCGGACGCAGGTTGCCTAAGATGGCTGAAGGTTAAAGGGTCACGAAGGTGAGAAATACATGAAATGCAATATCATTCCATACTCAAGGTGTCTCCCCCTTCTACCACCCAGTCCAAAATAATTCTCCCATTTTCCACTGTCACTTACCGTTGCCACCCATCTGCAGCATCTGCACATGCTAACCATCTCTTTCTCTGTACACCGTAGGTTGATCATCATGAAGTGTCACCAGAGATCTCCCACCTCAAGACATAATTAAAAACTGTTTCCCACAGTCAGATATAATTATTAACTCTCTCTTTTCTCTAATTGTTAATTGTTATTAATCAATGTGTTTTGTGTTTTTATTTATTATTTCTCCTTCAGCACAATGGCCACCTGATGATTGGAGCAGAAATCAGAAAACAGACTACCTCAATATATCAGAGCAGGATATGCAGTTGTTTCCAGAGACTGAGTTTCCACTATGTCCAGTGTCTGCATCAGTCGCCAAGCCACAACTAGGTGGGTTCAAAATACTTCTGTTCGTGGCTTCTAAAGAAATGATTGCAATCGGACTTAAATCTATAGATGTAGACATAGGATCAGATAGAGATAGAAAAATAGTAACAGAAATCTTCAATGTTCAACACAGAGCTGAAGTGCAGTTTACTGAGATGTAGTAGGAGTATCTACTTAACGTGATATAATATATTGAGGCCACTGATGATGACAGAGTATGACCTGTTTCATCCTCCTTCTGATATCTACTTCTTTACCATGATACACAGGCTGGGAGTGTGGCACCCATATGTCAAGGCATTGTTCAATGATCTTGTGAGCTTTGTGCATGAGCATCTGTTCGTGTTGAGAAATTAGATCGCACAAATTCATGTTTTTATGCTGTACTGAAATCTGCTACTATTACTCCTATTTCATTAAATCCATGCAAGCAGAGTTTACAGATGGAATATGTAGGATATTGTTGCTCCTATCGGTCTGAACGCCACACAGGGTGGATTTAAGGTGTACACAAACAGTTATTTGGAGAATATTGCACTACAGTTGATGTAGAAACAATGAATCACAGTGTTTTCAATGACACACACACACACACACACACACACACACACACACACACACATATATATATATATATATATATATATATATATATATATATATATATATATATATATATATATATAGGGTGTCCCAGCTATCTTGTCCACCCAAAATATCTCTGGAACAATAACAGCTACTGGAAAACGACTTTCACCGGTATCTATGTAGGGCTGGGGCCCATGAATGTACATATTTGGAAACATTCTAAAACGAAAGCATATGTGTTTTTAGCACAAACTTATGCTTTTTAAATGGACCTCCTGTATTTTTTCTTCAGCAATCCATACCATGACAAAGCACGTACACAATGGCGTTGATTGCATCGCAATATGCCCATTACATCCCGAGATATTAAGACGCGAAGTTGACGCTTGAAACACCCGACATGCGCTGCTAGCGCACGTCCTGAGACTCAGGCGTGAACCCCATGCTGCCCGTAATCGCGATGTGATTGACATGCGTAATCACACTTCCATACTTATCAAGAGGTCCTAAACGAATAATACGGTCTGCTGCCATCGTGCATTAACGTCGTACATTGCAGCAGGTATTTATCCCATAGGCTAGGGGTGATGCGGTTCTGTAACATATCTGTGTACCGCAACGTTAGTCACAAAGTTAACTTCGCCTATCGTTAATCCGTTACTAAAAAGGTAATGCCGTTCAACGTTAAAACTTTACTTTACTGTAGATCTAGCGCAAGTGACAGTTAATCATTCACTCGTAATAGTAAAATTCATGTTGATGGTTTTAGTGAAATGAGCAAGTGGACTAAAAGTTTTACCGTTGTTTAGGTAAAAATGTTTTGATTTGGGAAGTTCAGGTAGGACATAGAAGATGAATGTAAGCATGTTTAACCAATTAGTTTTATTATCATATAATTATCAATGTTATGTTTATCTAATGCGTTAAATGACAAATTGTTGCAAACAAATGTTTCTTGACATCACTGGGTAAAATGGCCCTTTGTAGAAACTTCCACTGTGATACCAGCACTACATACTAAACATAGCGTTCACATCTCATGCTCAAAGTGATGATGCCCATTGGCTTGCATACATAGGGTCACTCTGCGGATGAAGGATGCCCTACTTCGTGCTACTGTTTCCTCTTCGATGGCTGTACAAGCATCAATAATGCGTTGCTTCATGTCCTCTGGTGTTGTTGGTTCGTGTTGGTAAACAGCATCCTTCACTGCTCCCCAAAGAAAATAATCCAGCGGTGTAAGGTCCGGAGATCGGGCAGGCCACCTAACTGGGCCACCTCGTCCAATCCACCTACCAGGGAACTTACGGTTCAGAAGTCGTCGTGCTCATAAGGCGTTATGTGCAGGGCATCCGTCATGCTGATACCACATGACCATTCTCCGGTTCAGAGGTACGGTGTCCAAGAGAACAGGAAGATTGTGTCATAAATCTGGAGTATTGTTTGCCATTTTGGATGCCATTTATAAAGAAAGGTCCGATAATGGTATCTCCAATAATCCCACACCAAACATTAACTTTCCACGGACGTTGATGCTCTACCTGACGGAGCCATTTTGGATTGTCTGCGGACCAATAATGCATATTCCTCATACTGACAATTCCTTTGTTGGAGAATGATGCCTCGTCGGTAAAGAGAACATCTGCAAAAAAATTTGGATTAGTTAGAAGTTTTTGCTGAGCCCACCGACAAAATGTTACCCTGTTGCGGGTCGGCCGCGGTGGTCTAGCGGTTCTAGGCGCGCAGTCCGGAACCGCGCGACTGCCACGGTCGCAGGTTCGAATCCTGCCTCGGGCATGGATGTGTGTGATGTCCTTAGGTTAGTTAGGTTTAAGTAGTTCTAAGTTCTAGGGGACTGATGACCACAGATGTTAAGTCCCATAGTGCTCAGAGCCATTTGAACCATTACCCTATTGCGGAAGTCATTTCCATGAAGATCCTGGTGTAAATTAACATGGTAAGGATGAAATTTATGACGTTTAAGAATACTCTGTGCACTTGATTTCGACACACCAACTTCACGTTCAATTTGACGTTTGCTGATTTGAGGATTCACAGCTGTGGTAGCGAGCACAGCAACTTCAGCACGTTCATCCGTGCGCGTTCTAGGACGATGTCGAGGTCTTGGAATTAAGCTTCCCGTTTCACGTAGACGAGATGTGAGACGACCAAACGTCCGGCGCGAAGGCGCTGGCTTGTCAGGGAATCGTCTTCTGTACAGTCGTATATTTGGAAACATTCTAAAACGAAAGCATATGTGTTTTTAGCACAAACTTATGCTTTTTAAATGGACCTCCTGTATTTTTTCTTCAGCAATCCATACCATGACAAAGCACGTACACAATGGCGTTGATTGCATCGCAATATGCCCATTACATCCCGAGATATTAAGACGCGAAGTTGACGCTTGAAACACCCGACATGCGCTGCTAGCGCACGTCCTGAGGCTCAGGCGTGAACCCCATGCTGCCCGTAATCGCGATGTGATTGACATGCGTAATCACACTTCTATACTTATCAAGAGGTCCTAAACGAATAATACGGTCTGCTGCCATCGTGCATTAACGTCGTACATTGCAGCAGGTATTTATCCCATAGGCTAGGGGTGATGCGGTTCTGTAACATATCTGTGTACCGCAACGTTAGTCACAAAGTTAACTTCGCCTATCGTTAATCCGTTACTAAAAAGGTAATGCCGTTCAACGTTAAAACTTTACTTTACTGTAGATCTAGCGCAAGTGACAGTTAATCATTCACTCGTAATAGTAAAATTCATGTTGATGGTTTTAGTGAAATGAGCAAGTGGACTAAAAGTTTTACCGTTGTTTAGGTAAAAATGTTTTGATTTGGGAAGTTCAGGTAGGACATAGAAGATGAATGTAAGCATGTTTAACCAATTAGTTTTATTATCATATAATTATCAATGTTATGTTTATCTAATGCGTTAAATGACAAATTGTTGCAAACAAATGTTTCTTGACATCACTGGGTAAAATGGCCCTTTGTAGAAACTTCCACTGTGATACCAGCACTACATACTAAACATAGCGTTCACATCTCATGCTCAAAGTGATGATGCCCATTGGCTTGCATACATAGGGTCACTCTGCGGATGAAGGATGCCCTACTTCGTGCTACTGTTTCCTCTTCGATGGCTGTACAAGCATCAATAATGCGTTGCTTCATGTCCTCTGGTGTTGTTGGTTCGTGTTGGTAAACAGCATCCTTCACTGCTCCCCAAAGAAAATAATCCAGCGGTGTAAGGTCCGGAGATCGGGCAGGCCACCTAACTGGGCCACCTCGTCCAATCCACCTACCAGGGAACTTACGGTTCAGAAGTCGTCGTGCTCATAAGGCGTTATGTGCAGGGCATCCGTCATGCTGATACCACATGACCATTCTCCGGTTCAGAGGTACGGTGTCCAAGAGAACAGGAAGATTGTGTCATAAATCTGGAGTATTGTTTGCCATTTTGGATGCCATTTATAAAGAAAGGTCCGATAATGGTATCTCCAATAATCCCACACCAAACATTAACTTTCCACGGACGTTGATGCTCTACCTGACGGAGCCATTTTGGATTGTCTGCGGACCAATAATGCATATTCCTCATACTGACAATTCCTTTGTTGGAGAATGATGCCTCGTCGGTAAAGAGAACATCTGCAAAAAAATTTGGATTAGTTAGAAGTTTTTGCTGAGCCCACCGACAAAATGTTACCCTATTGCGGGTCGGCCGCGGTGGTCTAGCGGTTCTAGGCGCGCAGTCCGGAACCGCGCGACTGCCACGGTCGCAGGTTCGAATCCTGCCTCGGGCATGGATGTGTGTGATGTCCTTAGGTTAGTTAGGTTTAAGTAGTTCTAAGTTCTAGGGGACTGATGACCACAGATGTTAAGTCCCATAGTGCTCAGAGCCATTTGAACCATTACCCTATTGCGGAAGTCATTTCCATGAAGATCCTGGTGTAAATTAACATGGTAAGGATGAAATTTATGACGTTTAAGAATACTCTGTGCACTTGATTTCGACACACCAACTTCACGTTCAATTTGACGTTTGCTGATTTGAGGATTCACAGCTGTGGTAGCGAGCACAGCAACTTCAGCACGTTCATCCGTGCGCGTTCTAGGACGATGTCGAGGTCTTGGAATTAAGCTTCCCGTTTCACGTAGACGAGATGTGAGACGACCAAACGTCCGGCGCGAAGGCGCTGGCTTGTCAGGGAATCGTCTTCTGTACAGTCGTTCTGCGTGAACAGCATTTCGTCCACCTACAACAGGGTACAGTACAGGTATGTAGAGTAGGGTAGAAAACAGACATATTAACTTAATAATCATAATGTTCGCTAACAGTACTATCAACAAACAAGCAACGTATTTCCCGTCAACGTACATTCTCCATAGATCAGCAGCATTTCTATCATATCTTCATGTGTGTACATTATACTGTACAGTATAAGTTCCACAACACAACGTTTATTCACAATGTGTACTACCTCCGTGCCGTCACTAGATTACTCTGATGCACGACTACACTGGCAAGCGGTGTACTGCACGCCAAAGCAACAACAAATGGGATGCTCGGAGGGTGGTGGAGTACAGGAGTTTGCATGGGTCGCAAATCATAAACAAGGCGAAGTGGTAACTGTGGCAGTAGTGGGAACTACGTTGGACACTTGACTAGGTAGAGCCAGGCCCTGCGCGACAGGCACAGTGGGTCATATAACGCGTTAGATAAACCTTATTCTGGGTGTGCAGGATAAATGAGACAACCTGACGGGTGTACACCGATCGGTACTGGTTCATATTGTGTACGTAGATACGTAAAACGTGCAAGAGGGAAACCATTATGTGCTTATGAGAGTTGATGGCAGCAGACCGTATTATTCGTTTCGGACCTCTTGATAAGTATGGAGGTGCGATTACACATGTCAATCACATCGCGATTACGGGCAGCATGGGGTTTACGCCTGAGCCTCAGGATGTGCGCTAGCAGCGCGTGTCGGGTGTTTCAAGCGTCAACTTGGCGTCTCAATATCTCGGGACGTAATGGAAATATTGCGATGCAATCAACGCCATTGTGTATGTGCTTTGTCATGGTATGGATTGCTGAAGAAAAAATACAGGAGGTCCATTCAAAAAAACATAAGTTTGTGTTAAAAAACACATATGCTTTCGTTTTAGAATGTTTCCAAATATGTACATTCATGGGCCCCAGCCCTACATTGATACCGGTGAAAGTCGTTTTCCAATAGCTGTTATTGTTCCAGAGATATTTTGGGTGGACAAGATAGCTGGGACACCCTATATATACAGTCCTGGAAATTGAAATAAGAACACCGTGAATTCATTGTCCCAGGAAGGGGAAACTTTATTGACACATTCCTGGGGTCAGATACATCACATGATCACACTGACAGAACCACAGGCACATAGACACAGGCAACAGAGCATGCACAATGTCGGCACTAGTACAGTGTATATCCACCTTTCGCAGCAATGCAGGCTGCTATTCTCCCATGGAGACGATCGTAGAGATGCTGGATGTAGTCCTGTGGAACGGCTTGCCATGCCATTTCCACCTGGCGCCTCAGTTGGACCAGCGGTTGTGCTGGACGTGCAGACCGCGTGAGACGACGCTTCATCCAGTCCCAAACATGCTCAATGGGGGACAGATCCGGAGATCTTGCTGGCCAGGGTAGTTGACTTACACCTTCTAGAGCACGTTGGGTGGCACGGGATACATGCGGACGTGCATTGTCCTGTTGGAACAGCAAGTTCCCTTGCCGGTCTAGGAATGGTAGAACGATGGGTTCGATGACGGTTTGGATGTACCGTGCGCTATTCAGTGTCCCCTCGACGATCACCAGTGGTGTACGGCCAGTGTAGGAGATCGCTCCCCACACCATGATGCCGGGTGTTGGCCCTGTGTGCCTCGGTCGTATGCAGTCCTGATTGTGGCGCTCACCTGCACGGCGCCAAACACGCATACGACCATCATTGGCACCAAGGCAGAAGCGACTCTCATCGCTGAAGACGACACGTCTCCATTCGTCCCTCCATTCACGCCTGTCGCGACACCACTGGAGGCGGGCTGCACGATGTTGGGGCGTGAGCGGAAGACGGCCTAACGGTGTGCGGGACCGTAGCCCAGCTTCATGGAGACGGTTGCGAATGGTCCTCGCCGATACCCCAGGAGCAACAGTGTCCCTAATTTGCTGGGAAGTGGCGGTGCGGTCCCCTACGGCACTGCGTAGGATCCTACGGTCTTGGCGTGCATCCGTGCGTCGCTGCGGTCCGGTCCCAGGTCGACGGGCACGTGCACCTTCCGCCGACCACTGGTGACAACATCGATGTACTGTGGAGACCTCACGCCCCACGTGTTGAGCAATTCGGCGGTATGTCCACCCGGCCTCCCGCATGCCCACTATACGCCCTCGCTCAAAGTCCGTCAACTGCACATACGGTTCACGTCCACGCTGTCGCGGCATGCTACCAGTGTTAAAGACTGCGATGGAGCTCCGTATGCCACGGCAAACTGGCTGACACTGACGGCGGCGGTGCACAAATGCTGCGCAGCTAGCGCCATTCGACGGCCAACACCGCGGTTCCTGGTGTGTCCGCTGTGCCGTGCGTGTGATCATTGCTTGTACAGCCCTCTCGCAGTGTCCGGAGCAAGTATGGTGGGTCTGACACACCGGTGTCAATGTGTTCTTTTTTCCATTTCCAGGAGTGTATATAATAAAACTGTTTCACTTACCACTACGTCCTGTCTTCCTGCACCTAATATATTTTAAAAGTTTATAGAGATGCACATTCATTGCAGCTCGGTCCGTATGGTAATTTCAGAGTTTTATACAAAACAGAGTAGCCCCATTATATCCTACACCCTCTGAATAAGCTATAACAATTACATATATTTGTAACGATTTTTTGAGGAAGAAAGAACATAATACACCGAAAAAATTATTTTGTTCGTTCCCTTTCACATCCCACACATCACAGCTTAATATGAGGCGGTTAATTAAATCGACATTCTCTATTCCAATCATAATTCTTATAACAACAGTCATACCTAGAAAAAAGCACATAACGTTGAAGCATTTGAGTTAAGATGTGAAAGCTGTGTGAAATGTTACATAGGAAACAAATAATAGTCGATAGCATTCGAACTACAGCCCTCTTCTCTATTTTTTGTTATAAATGTCAATAACAGCTCATGTATTTTTATCTTTAGGCCACTTGAACAAGTAATAAGCAATAGCACTTCCCTTATCATCAGATCAATGGTCTTCCAGTTGCAGAATCATGAAACATTAAGGAATAATTGGCTCCAGAATACTTAGGACATCTGGGCTTCGTAGATTTCGTGAAAACACCAAGGTCTTGCAGTCATCATTCTGTTCTAACAGTGACTCAATTGATGTGTTAAAAGTACTGAAAGATGCTTCAGTGTTCAGAACTTGCAGTATCACTTAAATTAACAACTAATATCATCACCCTGTGCATATCAAATTTCGTCTCGTGTATCATAACCTAATTCATTTTCAGCAGCATCTATGCTGATGGCACAAGCAATAGTGATGAACCAGCTGCAAAGCCCAATTTATGTTTCTTTTATACCTGCAGTAGTAAAACTGCACATTTTTTTAAAATTTTAAAACTGCTTACTGAAAAAAGTGTTTTCCAAGTCACTTACGAACTCTCAAAATGTGAACACATTTAAAGATGCAGCAGCAATGCAGCTCCCTTCCTTAATACAGGTTTTATATAAGCACTAGAGAGGATGATGACTGTAGGAGACTGTAGTGATGTATGTGTGTAAATAATCATCAGTATATTTTTCGTACAGGTGAGGCAAAGCCATGACAACCATGGATATGAAAGTAGAGTTCCTTAATTAAACATACATTTTAAAGCACAGTGATGACAAAATTATAAGTGTGGAAATGAATCCGGATCTTGAGCTCTACCTTGTGGCGGTTTTCGGAAATCCTCAGTATAGTAATACAAAAGTAAAATTAATGTTGTATGTGATTCTTCAACGCAAATTGCTAGCATGTTTAGCGGAAGTGCTCGAATTCCATTAGTGATAGTATGTGAGCGTAAGATCTTCGCTGGGAACTTCCAATGAAAGGTGAAACTTTTCGATGAGAGAGAGAACACTTATCTGCAAGAAAAAACATTTAAAAATTTAATGTGTGCAAGTTACATGACCCAGCTATAGGCAAACAACTAAGTGGACAGTAATATCTGTACAAGTTCTCTGAGAAAATATGAGCCAATGTGATGGGGTTGGTGTGCTAAACTTTGCATCCATATCAAAAATGCATCAGTCAGGATAGTGACACAGTGCTCTGTATCAATATGTGGGAATATGTATGAATCTGATATCGTGATGTAATCACTGAAGTGCATTCTGATTTAAGCTAATTAATACTTTCCACTACATGTTAGAATTTATAATTAAAAAATAACTGTCAGACCACATGTGTATGTTTTTTCCTATATAAAGTCCCTTATGGGCTAATGCAAACATATGATCATCATCACAGCCCTGTGGACAAAACACCCTCTCCACACGGACTTTGTAGTAACTGACTGGTCCTGGTATTGCCAAAAACCAGAAGAAGAAAAATGGAACATTCCTTTCTGATAATACGCTATTTCTAATTTTTGATCCATCAGAGTGTGGAAAGGCGAATGTTACTATGTCATTGAAAACACATCTTGATGGGATTCACTTTGAGCATGTGTATGTGTTTTCAAAAATGTTATTCCATCCCAAATACCAGCTACTGGCATTGCCAGTGCAACATGCAAAACCTTTAGCAAACGCAGCGATATCCCATCATCAGAAAGACTAGTGAACACTGTGTTCATATTTGACAATGTTCCTGTGGAAAGCCAGGCAACAAACAGAAATATTTCCGTTTTGTTCATTATATGGAGGTTGACATCATTTATTTGAGACAGATATTTCTAGGATTCCAAAGCAGTTGACTATGAATAACACACACGGTATCATCGCTTTCAAACAAGACATTATCAATAAATGAATTGTTGTATGCATACAAGAGTTAAATGGCAAAAACTGGGACCTGTATTCATGGATATTTCAGTGCCGAGGATTTAATGTTAACAAATGGGCAGGTAACCGCTAATGTGGATGTTATCGAGGAAAAGAGTGGGACCCAAGGTGTGTCAGTTACGAAAAATCGCCAAACACCATAGAAAAACCATTAGCAGGAAAAATCAAACATTTAAAGGGGAGTGATAAGGAACATATGGATGAATTATTGTTGGAATTTAAGGATTTGCCTTTCCCAAAAGGGTCATTGTCAGCAACATATATTACACAGCACTAAATACTAACAGGGAGTGAATTGTCACTTTACACGCACCATATAGAGTACTGAGGTACTTGCTGCTGATTGTGGAGGAAGCCAAAAATCAACAGCTGAAGGAAGGTGTTATTGAAGAAAGTAATAAACACAATAGGTGCAGCAATTGTCAGTGGCGGATAGCTACCCTTTGCGAAACACTGAGGAAACTATAGACTATTTAAGCCAGTGCAAGTATTTTTCGAGAATAGACTTGAAAAGTCGCTGGCACCAGCTAGAAATGGCTATGTAGGGCCGACCAAAAACAGGATTTTCTTCACTGTGGGGGATGTTATTAAGTCAGGAGGATCCCTTTTGGATTGAAAAACTCACCTGAAATGTTTCGGGGATTGTGAGACTGTGGCCTCAGAGGTTTAGAACTATGTCAGTGCATGGTGTATCTTGATGTCATTCTTTGTCACATAATTAGTAATAATGGGCTTAAGATGGACCCTGAAGTTAGTTAAAGCCGAACGAGAATTTTCTGTACCTGAATCAGTGTAGGAACTGCAATCATTCCTTGCCATCGTGAATCATTATAAAAGGTTCATAAAATAATTTGCAGATATTGCCAAATCATTAACACAGTTGCTCTGTATGGTCGGAGGATTGTCAGTGTGCTTTTGTGAAATTGAAAGAAGCTTTGAGAGCAATTCCAGTCTTGGTGATTCCAAATTCCAATGAACAATTCATTCTATCAAGCAAAGCATCCAACCATGCACTCGTCTGTGAGCTGAATCAGGAGGTTAATGGTGTGGAACATATGGTGGCCCATCCACCAAGGTGGATGAACTCAGCACAGAAGAATTACTCCACAAAAAGGAAGTGTTGAGCATTATTTATGGACTAATCTACTTTAAGTGTTACCTCTAGGGAAGGTAGTTTCAAGTGATAACGTGCCATGCAGCATTGAAACGTGCTGAGGTTGAAGGACCCATCTATTAGGTTGATGTGATGAGTATTGCGATTGAGACTTCAAAATCAAATGAAAACCTGGAAAGAAACAGGGTAACGCAGATGGACTGAGTCGGAAAGTAGCGGTATTAAAAATAGGGGATACTGAGCTTAAGGAATGGCAGACAGTGCAGAAAGTGGATGATGAATGCAAACAGTTTCATAACAGACGAAGTTTTGTTTACAGGATGAGATGCTATGTAAATAAATTAAGTTGGGATCATGGGCGTTGGCATGAACAGATTTGAGAGATAAATCATTAAGGGAGACACATGATAGTTTCTTAGCAGGTCATACAGGATTTAAGTCTACCAACAGGAGAGTAGCAGAGAGGTAGTGATGGAGGAATATGGAGGCAGACATGAACCAATACATGAAGAATTGCGCACGGTATGCACAGGGAGCGGATTTGTTTCAGACAAGAGTACCACTGCAGAGGTTAACTGAATCTTTAGTATCGTTTAAGTTGCATGGAATTAATGTCTTACGTCCTTTTAACAAAACACTGGCAGAGAACAAATATGTACTCATTATTATATACCAGTTTCCGAGATATATGGAAATGGTCACAAGGTTCAGGCAACAGGCAGCAACAGGAATACATGGGAAATTGAGAGACTAGATGACTGGTTCTGGGGATTATAGAACATACCAGAAGGAGGAGAGGTTGCATTGGCGTAACAGGCTGATTTCTGAAAACTGTGTTTAGGACAGTCAACGAGAACAACAATCCGGGGAATGAACAACGCGATGGAAGTGGTGACACAACGGGTAAAAGGAGACAAGTCAACAAGTTAGTGGCACACAATACGGATCGCAAATTTAGAACTGTGGAAGAATCAGTGAACCGGAGCATAAAGGTGTTGCAAGCCGAAGTGGATATATTGTATAAGCAGGTAGTGATAACGAAGTGTTAGCAGACCTCGGAAAACAAAGTGTGGGAAGCATACAAAGAAGTATCAGAATAGCGAGTAGCCATGCAGCAGGCTTTGTGAGGACAAAGAGGGAGAACTTATTGTCACAGTGTCAATACCTGGACGGCCTACATAAAGTGCAAAAAGAACTACCACACAAAGTAAAGTTAGTCATGGGACCTAGCTAAGAAAACTTCCATTTCTGTTTCGACCTAGCCAAGGTGGAAGCGAGGACTAATGGAGAGAAGGTGAGCAGCAGGCATGGTACCGATGTTATGTAATCCACGCATATCCCATCAAGTGGGTGATGCTGAAGAAGTTTGCCATAGTAAGGGTGAAACGGTTGTTGCTAACTGCAGAGGACAAGAGGGGGCATGCAGTACTGGAGGAAGCGGAGTTAGACAGGTTTGCCCAAATGGGAGGGTAGAGAGGATCAGAATCCCGGCGCAGTGAAGTTACTCCTGGTTCAATAACAGAGCAAGGTTTCTAAGAAAGAGGTGGTTAAGCCTGAGTTGCACTTTCAGCAGGTTCAGGCACATTGGTTGTCCTCTACTTTCGATAAAGAGATAGTAATATCCAGTTACTACGAACAAGAGGCGCTCATTCCAGCAAAATGGACAAAACTGGATGGGTGGGATTGCTAATAAACGTGACATCATGCGAATAGTGGGACCTACTTTACATCTATCTGGAACAGTTTTGGGAATAGCACATATGAGCATATCGCAGCCGTAGTTGTATTGGCCAGAGGAACCTGTGGAAGTTTTACCAGCCGCGAGTCTGACAGCTTTTAATCAGGCTTTAGGATATGAATTACTTCAGTCAATAGAGAAACTCGTTAACTAGCAGGAAGGGCGAATCTCGGTGGAGACGTTACTGCAGCAGTTGTATCGATAAAGTGAGAACCAATACCAAAAAGAAACACCATTTCCCATTGTCATACAAAGTACCACAGCGATATTTACTCTGCTAACAAGGGAACCTCCCCATCGCTCGCACCCCCCCCCCCCCTCATATTTAGTTATAAGTTGGCACAGTGGATAGGCCTTGAAAAACTGAACACAGATCAATGGGGAAAACAGGAAGAAGCTGTGTGGGACTTAAAAAAATAAGCAAAATATACAAACTGAGTAGTCCATGCGCAAGATAGGCAACATCTAGGGGAGTGTGAGCTCAGGAGCGCCGTGGTCCTGTGGTTAGCGTGAGCAACTGCGAAACGAGAGGTCCTTGGTTCAAGTCTTCCCTCGAGTGAAAACTTTGTTTTCGCAAAGTTATGATCTGTCCGTTCGTTCATTGACGTCTCTGTTCACTGTAATAAGCTTAGTGTCTGTGTTTTGCGACCGCACCGCAAAACCGTGCGATTAGTAGACGAAAGGACGTGCCTCTCCAATAGCAACCGAAAACATTTGATCGCAAGGTCATAGATCAACCGATTCCTCCACAGGAAAACACGTTTGATATATTCTATACGACACTGGTGACGGCATGTGCGTCACCTGACAGGAATATGTTGTCGATCCACCTAACTTGTACACTTGGCGAATGGGTAAAAAGATTCTTCTACCTTGCCCGATTTAGATTTTCTTGTGGATGTGATGATCACTCCCAAAAAAAGTGACGAAAACATAAGAGTTTGTCACATAAAATGCAACAAATGAGTGCAACAGTTTCACAGTCGCACAGTTTTCCCTGTGCTCTGACAAAACATATGTTTTTAACATTTTCAAATTTTTCCGTGTGTAGACCGTCAAATCCTGCATATGTCCAAGCAAATCTGAACATGTCCTGGAAGTTGATTATCTGTGAGTGCCTGAACTTTGATAATTGTCTGAAAATAAAAAATTAAACTTTTCACTCGAGGCAAGATTCGAACCAAAGACCTCTTGTTCCGCAGCTGCTTACGCTAACCACGGGACCACGGCACTCCTGAGCTCATAAGGTCCTCGATGTTGCCTATCTTGAGCATGGACTACTAAGGTTGTATATTTTGCTTATTTCTTTCACAGTTCCACACAACATCTTCCTGTTTTCTCGATTGATCTGTGTTCAGTTTTTCAAGGCCTATCCACTGTGCCAACTTAATACTAAGTCTGAGGGGGGTGCGATGGGGAGGTTCCCTTGTAAGCATAGTTCTTGTTTACATGTTCAAGAAGGGGAGTGTTAGATGAAATTCAGACATAGCCACTGTTTACATCTGGGTGGACTGGATTCCAAGAGCCTAAGAGGCAGCTGAGGTGACTGTAAGTGTAAATTCAGCTAGAAAGGAACTGTCGAGGTTTAGAACAAGTAGTGCATAAGAAAGAGTAGGGTAACAGCAATTTTGAGTATAAAGTGGAGAAGAGCCAACTGAGCCAGCTGCCAGGGAACTTGTCACTTTAGTCTGCGTAAGGATAATCCAATTTAAGGCGACCTGAGGGACTGGGTCTTGTTAATGGAGAGGGCAGTGTTACACACCCACCATATCTGATCATAAATGCACCAAGTTGGAAGCGAGTTGTAGCAGCGCCATCTGCAGACATGCATGGGTGTTATTCATTACAAAAAACAACACAGCCATCACAATGTTGTGAAGCGAACCAACCTGGTAGGGTATGGAAATGTTTGACACAGCAGTACCCAAGCAGTAGATGACATACGCCTGTCCAGACCAGTGGCCGCTGAAAATTTTGGTATATGTGCCGCGAGGCATAGCAAAGCCCAAACAATTGCAGCTCGGAAGCTTATAAATAACTAGCCATTTTATACTACAGTCGCTTCTGTTAGTATCGCAGCTCTACCACCATGGGGCCGTGTTACTTGGCCATCATCTGGACCATAGTTCGGCTCTGTATCGCGGCAGTGTGCCCTGAGACCGCAGGACCTGGAGCTGCAGTCACACGCCACTGCTGATCTGCAGATTCTAAAATTAACCCCAAAAAATTTTGGTCGAACGGAAAATCTGTGAACGCTACAAATAATTAAATACCTTCTCTTGCTGACAGTACGGGTAATGTAACTGATGATGATAAACAGAAGGCCGAAATTCTAAACCTAGCTTTCAAAAACTCGTTTACGATAGAGGACTGCAGCACCATTCCCCCTTTCAATTATCGAACAAACGAAAGGGTGGCTGACATAGTGTTTAGTGTATCTGGGATTGTAAAACTGTTAAGATCCTTAGACGCCAGAAAGGCATCTGTCCCAGATGGTATCCTCGTAAGATTTTATGTTGACTATGCTACAAATATAGCACCATTCTTATCCGTCATCTATCAGAGATCACTGGAACGGCGGAAAGTTCCACGGGACTGGAAGAAGGCCCAGGTCATAGCAATCTATAAAAAGAGTAGAAAATCGGATGCAAATAACTACCGGCCAATTTCACTGACATTGATTTGTTGTAGAATCATGGGACATATTTGTGTTCAGACAGAATGACCTTTCTAGACTCTGAGAAGCTCATCTGCGGAAACCAGCACGGTTTTAGGAAACAGCGGTCATGAGAGACTCAGCTGGCGCTCTTTGTGCATGATATACAAGCAGCTCTAGATACCGGCTCCCAGGCTGACCCCATATTTCTTGACTTTCGAAAGACGTTCGACTCAGTTCCGCACTGTCGCTTGCTACAAAAAGTGCGCGCTTACGGTCTATCCAATGACATATGCGGTTGGATAGAAAGTTTTCTAACAGACAGGGAGCAGTATGTCGTCCTTAACGGAGTAACTGCAACAAAAACAAGAGTGACTTCAGGTGTGCCCCAGGGCAGCGTATAGGTCCTCTGCTTTTCACGATTTACATAAACGATCTGGTTGATGGTATTGATAGCGGCCTTAGACTGTTAGCCAATGATGCTGTAGTCTACAGGAAAGTAGTATCACACGAAAGTTGTGAACAAATCAATGCGGATTTGCAGAAAATAAATGCATGGTGTAATGACTGGCAGTTATCTCTCAATATTAGTAAATGTGACCTACTGCGTATAACAAGGCGAAAATCCCCGTTATCGTATGAGTACAAAATAAATGATCAGTCTTTGGAAGCGGTAACATCAGTCAAGTATCTGGGTGTGACTATTCAAAATGATTAAATGGAATGATCAAATTACACAAGTAACGGGTAAGGGGAACTCTAGAATGCGGTTTATTGGTAGAATCCTGAAGCGATGCAGTCCTTCAACAAAGGAAATAGCTTACAATTTGTTAGTTCGTCCAGTCTTATTGTTCGTCTGTGTAGGACCCTTACCAGTTGGGTCTGATTCAAGAGATTGAGAAGGTCCAAAGAAGAGCGGCAAGATTAGTGACTGGTACATTTAGCCACCGCGAGAGCGTTAGAAATCTCATAGAAAGTTTGAAGTGGGACACAATAGCAGATAGACGACGCGCTAAACAGAAGGGGCTGCTCACTAAATTCTGAAACTCAATCTTCACCGAGGATGTACAGCATATATTTTTACCACTAATTTTCAAATCGCGTAATGATGATCATTCAAAGATAAGGGAAATAAGAGCTCGTACTGAGGCGTTCAGACAGTCGTTTTTCCCTCGTGCGATCCGCGAGTGGAACAGAGGGGGGGAATATGACTTTAGCGCGAATTGTGCCCTCCGCCACACCCGCTTGGTGGTTAGCGGAGTGTATATGTAGATGTAGATGCTGGCCGGGAAGCAGCGGGCCAGCCATCGACTCGGGGCTGCCACCACGTCAGCCGCCTCCTGGACAACACGAATTGCCCCACACGGCATGCAGCTGCAGCTAACAGTGCCCGCCCAGAGCTAGTCACCACCTATGGAAGCAGTTGCGTCATGGGCCACAACTGCCCGGCCGACGCTGCGCTCTGTCAGCATTGCAGGATGACAACATGTAGGGGGCCACTGAATACCACTACTAAGCTGTATTGGGCTACCGCGGGCTGCCGTAATAAAACATTTCGAATTACAGATCGTTACATTCGCTCTGCACTGCGTCACCCCAAACCCCATCTCCACCAGTCCCGTGCATGGTATGCAGAGTGGTCAGAAAAATTGTGAAAAGCTTGTAACGTTGTTGCAGGGTAGGTAATGGTGATAAATACTGTTTAAGAAAAAAAATCGGTGTTCTGGCCATTTCCGAGTTAATTATCATCATCATTAAAGTTAGCCAATTAGATCACTGCACGTGCAAATTCAAACAGCTAATCAGAAGTGGTGTCGCCAAATGTGAGTGTGTATTTAATTGGATCTTGTATTCTGGTTTGGTTTTCATTACTTTCTCTTCTAGTTCATCGTTTGTACAGTACCTCGAGGATGGTCAGTACCCTTACCAAGTCGTAAATAAATAATTTTATGAGACAGCGCTGTGGAATACATTTTTTTCGGTATCAGTAGAGGTGGAACACAAGCTCAGGTTGAGTTAGGATAGGAAAGGAAATCGGCCGTGCCTATTCAGAGGATGTATCTGGGCATTTGCCTTAAGCAATTTAGGATTCAAGTGGTTCAAATGGCTTTGAGCACTATGGGACTTAATATCTATGGTCATCAGGAAATTCACGTTAAATCAGGATGGCCGTAGACGGATCTGAACCGTCATTCTTCCGAATACGACTCCAGTGAGCTCATCACTGCTCCATCTCGCTCTGTCTACTTTTCGAACTCTCACCCCGTATTTTGCCTTTCTTCCTACACGGCTTCTTTAACATAAAACTTAAACAGCTGCGATTGCAAACAACGCGTGCATCTTGCGCCATTCACAATACATTTTTGCCTCCTCTAATTTTCTGCATCTCTCTTCCGAAAATTGGTCGTATAATCACTATAGGGTGACACGTTTGTGATACAAATGACATTAAACAGCACTGTCTTCTCTTGACTGTCGAAGTGCTACACTGAAGGGGCAACAACAGAAATGAAAGGAAATCACAGAGGCAGAAACAAATGTTCACGCGGTACTGGTAGAACCATTAAGGTTTGTAAGCAACGTGACCGACAGTAACGCGCAGAACTGTTAAAAGCAATAAGTAGTTTAATTAGTATAAAATTTTTGCTACGAATAACAAAATAAAATACTGAAAAAAGAAGATACGCTAAACGACGAGTCCGAAGAAGAGACAACAGAAAAAGTGAAAGAAATTTCCAATCTAGAAAGCAAGATTAATATGATGGGTGAAGCGTAGAAGACGATGTGTAGCCGACACTTTATCCTAGAAGGCCAGTATTCCCCAGAATCAAGTTACTCTGAAAGCACTCAACTAAGCATAAGGATACCCGCCGTCTTTTGAGTTTAAAGCACAGGGTGAGGCATTTGAAAACTGTTTTTGGAAATATCAGGAAAACTACAAATCGGTGTAATGTAAAGTTATAATTACAGGTTTTCGTCTCACCATTCAAGTTACACCAGTCCCATCGATTAATAACCAGCAGGAACGTTTTGAAGTGAAATGAAGTGGGACGTTCATAAGTTAATATGGAGAGGGAGAATAGACTCTGAAATTTATTGGGAGGATTGTAGCCAGTTAATACACACTAGGAAAGAAAAGATTGTGCTTTCAGTTTGGAAGAGTGCATCAACATAATTCTGAGATATTACCTTTGGTCTGTATCCTGTTGGTTCAGTCAGTACGAAAGTGTTAGAGGTAAGCTCAGAACCTTACATGGGAAAATGTGAAGTAATGTGACGCTATTTTCGTGAAACTATTTTGGACAAGAACAGTAAAAAAAATTATTCCAAGCTAACAGTAAGACCTACTGCCTCCCTAACTCGTCTCCAAATCAAAACTGACGATCTTAAGTTAGAAGTAGCCGGTTCGAATCTTGTTGATAGGAGAAATTTTCACTGCGGTCTTTGCCGACAAGGGAAGGTGGAAGCGAAAAGCTCTAAATCACCAGACTTTTTGTCAGTTTCCTTGGTTATATTCCATACCTCTAAGTAGCGTCTTGCAGAATTCGGGAAAGTGACAATGTTGTTTGTGACTCGTCCTTAGAGTGAAGATATTAAGCGAGGCTGCCTCATTGGTGCTACCGCTGTTCTTTCACCTTCATCAACTAGAACAACACAACTCACAAACATAACTTTGCATTCCACACGCCCTAAAGACGTCCAGCTACAATCAAAATTGAAGACAGAAAACCCGACATTCATGCAACACACAGAAATGTCGTCCAGCGGGTGTTGAAAGAAAGACTCAGTAGTGTGGTTTGGGGTGTTAGTCGAGTTGCTGAACATCCAAAAGCACACCGTTAGTCAAACACACCGAGGAAACTTAAGAGACACACCGAAAGACTTTTCCATTTAGACCCTTCGGTGTGTACTAGTCAATAATACCAAACGTTATTTACTTGTATTTACATCAAGTTACAGACAGGCACAATTAAAAGACACTCACTTAAAGCTTTCAGCCACAGCCCTCGTCAGTATAAGACACACACACACACACACACACACACACACACACACACACACACACAAGCAAGTACACCTTATGCATACATGACTGACATCTCCAGCATCTCTGGCCTGGTTTTGTGTCTCTCTCTCAGTTACTGATGAAGGCTGTGGCCAAAAGCTTTATGTGAGTGTCTTTTAATTGTGCCTGTCCGAAACTTGACGTGTCTTTCTTACGGTAAGTAGCAATCTGCCTTTTCCTATGTTGTTGATATTCCTACCTGGAGTTTCTATTGTTTGATTTACTTGTATTTACTGCGTTCATTGTTTATTCAGTCGAAGGACCATATAACGCGGTAAGAGGGGAGACATACAGTCATTGTTTCTCACGATTCATTCACAAATGAACAGCTACTGGAGACCCAATAAACGTACTAAGTATGGCCACCATGCACCCTGCAGTAGCTCTCAGAGCGTTTGATGTGTGCTTGTTGAAGGCGATAGTGTTTGGGTAAGTCTGGAAGTGACCTATTATAGCAGATATGAAACGGGTAAGGATGATGATTATGATGACGGTGATATGGAATACCAACAACGTGATCCAAACGTCACTTTGGAGTGCAGCTACATTTTCAGTAGCTGCTGAGTAACAATGTTCAGTTGCATCAGTAACAATCCTCTTCAGAATAGAAATTTCATACCTCCACCTTTGGTGCAGTTAACGCTCGTTGCACAGCAATCAGACTTTGGTGAAATATCGAGAGAACACTTTTTTTTTCTTTTAAGGCCTTTCTAAGGAAAAAGAAAAATACACATGAAGAACTATTGCACCTTTAACAGTTTCAGAAAATAGTAACGGGAATGCGAGAATAAAGCTTTGTAGCTTACTCATTCCTTCCGCCATTAGACCGCCGGTATTCTAGTACGCGCTTTCAGGAATTACCACCAAGCTAATCAGCACCTCCCAGCAACGCATTTACGAAGTGCCGTGCACCATTTGCCTAACGGCAATTCCTGTAGTGGCCAGAACATTTTCCGTTAACTTTGAAATGGGTCAGAAACGCGCAAAACCCATCAGGGACGGCGCAACTCATTAATTCCAATACTCTGTGAATAGCGAGCAGCGGGGCGGATGAAACGCAGCAGCCACTATTGAAATGCAAATGGCGTACCGGCTTGGTCTGCTTATCAGCTGGCGGTCTGCAACAATGCGCAGGGCTGCCTAGGCTTGCCCGACGGGACTTCCCCGCCTACGGTGGCCTGCCCCACGCTGCTGACTCCTAATTGGCGGCCACCTGCTTTGAAGGTGCCGAGCCGCCGCGCTGAGATGAGGTCTGCCGGCCTCTGCATCTCTAGGAGCGACAGCCAGTTTTGCTAATTACACCTGTCCGAGTTACTGAAAGTAATTGGACGTAAGTCTGAACCTTCTTAACGAGCAGGTTGCAGGTTACAGACGTGCAGCTCTTAAAGTTGGTAGGAATGATGTGCCGAGGAGAGGATGAGGACTGTGAATAGGCCAAGTGGAAAATGTTTTTACACAACTGTTTTGCGTATAGATTTTACTTTTGAAATCACAGGATCAAACGCTTTGATATTTCAAACAAATTGCCTGATTTGTGAAAATTTGTGACTGTGGCTGGACATAAGATGAAGGCTGTAATGTTCCTACGTGTAATGGAAACCCAGTTAGCTCATAGTTCATATGATACGAGAACGAAGTAGGGAGTTCTCAGCCTGGTACAACCAAGGGTAATGTACCCTTGCGTACAATACTGACAAGAGAGATTATTTATTTTACATTATATTATTTAATGATTCATAGGGAGCGTGGCCGGCTATCGCTGACAGTGCGCGATAGCATATCAAATAATAGTCAGACGTTGAAAGAATAAGAGAAGCTTGTTTCTGACGGACAACAGTGGGCCACAGTGTGGCAGTGTCGAAGCTGCCTGTGTTCCCAGTACTTCGACACGAGCTATGGTGCCGTGCAGTCGTGACAAAAATCTGTGCTAGCATGAGTACCTCATCATTCTTTTAATATCTGAATAGAGCATTAGGAAATCGCATTTCGAATTAAAGTTTCGCTTCCACATCGGTAAGAGATAGGCGAATTTCAGTATGAAAAGATTTAGTTGTGCTACGGACATAAATTTTAGTGATTTTTGTGAATTTTCGTCGGATGCTGGGTCATAAACGAAATAATAAACTTGTTAGAATGCGTGCCCACAGACTAGATATATTTCGTGAAGAAAATGTTGTAGTTTGTGGCTACAAAACTTATTGTTTATTTGCTGCTATTCGCCAACTTCGATTGCGAAGTCATTATCAAGCACCCGCAAAAACATACCATCCACCGAAGAATAAGACATATGAAGGGCTTATTTCAATAGTGGTACAAGTCCATTTTTGTTCATTCTGAGATACAGAGTCCTAGAGTTAAATGAGCGCTGAAAAATCTGCAGTTGAGATACCAGAAATATTCAAGGATATGGCTTCTTGCTAGAGATGAACTTTTCTTTCTGTTTGTTTCGACCATTAATTTCAGAAGCATTATAGACAGAAAAGTGGAGGTAATGGACTTGTACCACTATTGAAATAAGCCCTTCATATAATTTGTAAAATAATCTAAAAATCTTAAAAGGAAACATAACGAGCTCTAGAGTGGTAGATTCCATGTAAGGTATCGTCTGGTACTCACATACATAGCATCACCATGCACCTTGTCGCTCGATGCAAATCAATTTTTCAATGCACACGTGGAACCACATATCAGTATTGGCACGTAGATTGTAAAACGTACCGTTTATTTGCCACTACTGACAACTTTCGATAGCAAATTCACTTCCAAGCACCTACAAAACCCTACCATCCACTAAGATATGTAATTTGTATATCTTAAAAACATAATGGGTGACAACAGTCGTAGAATCTATTTAAGGTAACGTCTGGTGGTTACATACGCAGTAACACTATCTACGTTTTCATACGATGCAAATGAATTTATCATTGCACCTAAGGAACAATATACCAATACTGACACATTCTGTATAAAATACGACCTGACTAGCTAAACTATAATCAATAACAAAATATACATCCATAAACTTGAATGAGTCTGTGTAGAACCTCCAATATATAACTATTGGTACCAATAAGCTTATAATTGCATAAATATTCGCCAAATGACGATGTATTATTTTCAATAGTGTTCAAGTGCCCCCTCAGTCTCAAGCTAAAGTTCCTAACCGCCTGTCCCACACAAAACGTGTCACAGCCCCTACAGATAATCCTGTACAGAAACAAGACCGTGTTAGGGGTTGTACTTTCTGTAGATCAAGAGGAAGCATTTTGTGAACTGCACTGTTAGTGTAAAATCTTAATATGTACCGTATGGCTGCGAAACGCTTCAGCTACCTTGTGAAACTTCCCCTTTGAAAATTAAGAATGACTCTGCTGGTAAACTTCTACATTATTTGAAACTGAAACAGCTGAGTAAAACTGAACGTGCTCAGACAGTTCTCTCTTTACTTATTCTGATCATCACTAAACTGACACACAATATTTTTATTGCAACTTAATCTGACTTTCAATAGTCCCTACAGAAGAACAGCTCTGACTAACAATAACCTATACCTTTCATGACTCACTTACCTCACAAAAACCTTCGTTACTCAAACTACTGCAATACAGTGAGCGCCAATGCTGCCATCTAAATAAAAGATTCTAAATACTGAAGGCACTAACTACTGATAGGCATAGTTAGCAAATGAAAGATTTTGATAGAGAAGAAACTATGTATTTACCTTAATAGTGTTCAAAAGTCTTAATATACATACATCAGTTCATGACATCCAGTCTTACAAATTTCATTTTTCTGACGGACATACCTCCAGATCGTCCGCTCATAGTAACCTCTCAAACCTCTGGCATCTCTCTCTCCACATCCACCACTGCTGGCGGCTCACCTCCAACTGCCCAAGGCAACAGGCTGTTCACGTTCAACTGCCTAGCACTAAACTAGCGAATAATCCAACAATGAGTCCAACCAGCCACAGACTGCACACAACGCTGTCAGCGATTTTAATACCGAGCGCTATGTGGTGTTGCCAACATAAAAACCTAAACGGCTTACTTACGTATCCCCCGTGCTCCCCACACAAAATTTTACAAATTGTTTTGGGCAGTGGCCAATAATTATTTGCAATTTTTTTTCATATTAACGATAGCAAATATATCAAATGCACACACTTATTGATACAATGTTCTTCAAAAGCGAAAATTGTTGCCACAGTCCATGAAGACAGTCCTGATCATTCATCACAGTAACAATGATAGTTTTATGCATGAAGCCTGACCAGTAAAAGAAAGTGCACACGGAAATATTGGATTTACAATCAGTCTTGATGAAGTAGTGTTGTCAATCCAATGGAAAGACAGTGCTGACTCTTGACATGCAGACAAGTAAGGGGCCACAACAGAGTAAACCCACAGCAGAGTCAGTCGAAGTTTTGAAGAACATCACAGAGCAGACCCACAGTATTTCTTGTAGAGATAATGGTATTGGTGGGCCACCAAAGGTGCAGACCCACTATAGTCCTTGTAGAGATTATGGTATTGGTGGGCCACCATAGGTGCAGGCCCATGGTAGTCCTTGTAGAGATGGCTAGCAGCCATCCGTTGCAACTCTGTGGGTGCACAATCACCATCGAAGAGTATTACGGATAATATAGCAAGTCCAGGATCCACCACTTGTGCAATCACAAAAAAATTTTGAAATGTCCTTAAAACCAGCAATGCTGTTAACCAGCCCCTTTCTGAATTACAACACACGTGCGAGCACTAACAGTCCTTTCTTCACCTTCTCACATATTGTGTAAATTCTATGAACAACAGAAGTGTGTGCAGTGAAATGTATCCCTACTAGTTACTTAATTTAATGAACTGGTGTCAATTACAATTTTATAACATGAGAATACAATTACAAAGGTACAAAATACATTTAAAACATAATGGTAACATTAGTAGTAATCCAGACGTTACAAAATAATAGAAATATGCATATACATGAGTATTATAGGAATTGTGACATAAGTAAATAAATTAGAATATTCAAACATTAATTTGACATGTGATCGTTAAAGGAAAACATAGCAGAGTAAATAATATCTAAGTATTTTTCCAAAGTATTTGAGGATAACAGTATGCCTCATCATTGTGAATGTAACTTAGTATTAGAAGATTCTACAACATAACTCCTGTCATATGAACACTTCAAGACAGGATAAACATAAATACACAAGGGTACAAAAACACATAGCGGAATAACACAAAAGGAAAGGACAGGGTTTGTTTTCAGTGTAACATTTTTACTGCAATTCAACCCAAAACTTCATTCAGTAGATCTTTCCTCTTATTTGAACTTGTTTCTTCGCAAAACGGCCCTATCTAAGCATGCTTTCTGTATTTTCCATTATCTTACCTCATCGTTTATTTTTCATTATCTTACCTCATCATTTGTTTCCAAGAAAATCCTAACTAACTTGTTGTCACTAAATGGTACATGATTTGTTCATCTCTTCTTTCAAAATAATTATTCCTCGTTCTGCAGTACTTTTTTGGCCAAACCTTTTTCTTACAACTTCGCAATGCAATATTTCACCATTCTTCATAGTTAGTTTGTTATATAGTATCGCCCCAATTAAGCAAGCTTAAATCTAGTTAGCTCAGGTATATATACCAGAGAATGAGGCAATGCAGCAGCATGAACATTTAACACAAACAAGAACGAGAAAAAATGTAAAGTGGCAAAGCAAGCAGCAATAAATATAAATTAGCAAAGCGAATACTACATTACAACTAATACGAGCCAATGTGCAGCAACAAGAAGAATAAATCACAAGTAAAACTGGCTTAGCAGAGTAATACAAAGTAAAATTCAGTAAGACAATGCCTGACAAACAGCGGCAGTAAATGCAATAACCTAAACATGACAAAGCTCAAGCAGAAAAAATATTACAGTAAAGATAACCATGTCTAACACTTATGTCACATCTTAACACTAGAGTGATGCATCACGATAACTTGCTCCACCAAATAAGTTACCAAGTCGTTGAAAAGATTATGTATGCTATTCATGTGAAGGAAATGTCTATTTGTGTTCCCTTTTTTAAAGAAAGTAGATCATAAAATTATTATTTAATGGATCTGTAGATAGAAAATATTCACATTAATACATCTATTAAATTTTATTTTAACCAATGCTGCAGTGCAGCTAGAAACTAGATACCAAACAGAATAAGCAAATATATACATAAAGACAGGGAATGGGAATGTCTATTTGTGCTCCCTTTTTTTGAGAAAGCAGATCATAAAATTATTATTTAATAGATCTGTAGACAGAAAATATTTACATTACGGTTACATCTATTAAATTTAATTTTAACAAATGCTGCAGTGCAGCTAGAAACTAGATATCAAACAAAATGAGCAAATATATACATAAAGCAAGGTATGGAATGTCATTCACTAGCCATATGCCATTTCATAAGGCAGTAGAAAAATCTCTCAACTAGAAAGACAGTAGTCATAGTCGGGTGTGTAGATGTAAAATACTTCTCATGATTTCAGAGGCATTTTAGTAAATATCAGAAATTACGAGCTCCAAATTGTAATCATATGTTTTCATGTATGAGCGTGTCGTATTTGTGCGGAAAATGGCCTCTTTTTTCTACATCTGTGGCTCTGAAAGGTACACACTAATGGTTTTTTTCCAGGCGACTGTCATGCAGCTGGGAGCCCACGGCATATTACGTCAAGGTCACTGACCTTCTTTACTGAAATATTTATGACAGCAGTTTCTGCTACAGTGACAGTCTCATATAAATAAAAAATTTCACAGGTTGAATATTTACTTTAGAAGTGTGTAGAAACAAATCTCATATGTAACAGTGTCCAGATGTTTTGTCAACATTGTGGTATTCATATTCATGCAGGCATGTACACATATTTCATAATTCTTAAAGTACAATTCTTTGTTTCCAATATCCTTTTCACAAAACAGAGTTCCTAATCTCTACTCATTATTCCTTACCTTATTACACATATACATATTTGTCAACACTTCTTCATTATTTCATCATATTAAATATGTAGCATAATCAGATTTCTCACATAGCATCATCTCATTGATCATAAACATACCTCAACATCATAATACATATCGTTGTCGCAATAATAACATCATAGCCCATCAAACCAATCTCAAAATCTTCATAGCTTCTTTCAATAATTTCAAAACCTAAAAAAAATTTTCTCCTCGTTTCAGTAGTGTCATGTATCTCAAACGTACTTCAAAAATCATGATCCCATACCAAATACATCACTCAAAGCTCTCATACTATCACAATGGTTCTAAAGAAATATGAACAGTTCACTAAGTACAGAGAAAATACAATTTTGTAAGTGTGTACTCACTGAAGTAGTAAGAAAAAAGTCTGTCTCTCTCTTAAATGATCAGATAGCTGTGTAACTCTGTGTTAGAGAAATTTGGTACTGTTGTGTAAAACTGAATAAGCAAATACCATATTAACTAGGGCTCCTAGCGCTTGCCACACGCTTAGTACACAAAGTAGGCGTGCACCCCTAGAGGATTAATGTAATTATACCCTCATGTGTTACAGATTACAGCAATGGGATGAAATGTATGGCCGAAAACCTTCTTTGTATCTTTGTAATTCAAGAAACTTTCCAAAAAAATGTTTTAAGTATAAAAATTAATCACTCAAATGCGTGTCCTGTAGCGGTAAACTGTGCAGCTTGTTGTAAGATAATTTCTGTCATTACTTAACGGTAAAATGTGCCAAGTGCCGGAACTGTCGTAGTCTGTAAGCAAAATGCTATAGAAGTCAATGTACTTACCTCATCATAAACAAAAGTAAAGTTCTATGCATATAGAAATCATAGTTCTTACGCTCATTGCCGTGATCAAGAAAGTACTGTAATGTAATGTATTGTTGTGTTACAGAAAAGGCTGTCTCATTGTAACTATACCACAAAAGATACTACTAAAACAAGTTTTACTTTCGAGAAGAATACAGAAAAACTGTGCAGATATAAAACAGATAGAGTACAAAAACAATAATATAAATTGTGTTACTCATTAATAGCGACGTGATATAATCGTGTAGCTGTCAAACAAACCTAATACCAAGCCATCTGTAATATCTCAGAAAGCACTTTAAATAAAGAATGTCTTTTCAAGTAAACCAAAATGTTGCATTAAAGTCTCATTAGCAGTATATGTTCTAAGTATGTAAGCCTTATAGTCGTTACGTAATCGTGCAACTAACAAGCAAGAATGTACACACAATAACATTGTGTCGTCTGTTCATTATAAAAATGCATTCGCAATTACTGTCTAAATAAGCTTCTAGGTTCTTGACTGGATAGTTAACTTCAAAACATTGTTGCATGTTGACAGTTACTAAGTGTGACAAAGCGTACTAGCAACATGAAGTGGAAAATTTTATGGCAAAGACTAAATTAAAAAGCAGGTTATCTTTCAATAAACGGTTTTACATGTGAAATGTGGTGTGAACCTTTACTCTTCCTAGTGCGCAGAGTTTTAACTTCGACGCAATTATCATGTGGTATACGTCGGATTCTGTAAGGTCCATTGTGAATCAGAAAGAATTTGTGACTCAAGTGTTTCTTCTTATGTGACAATGAATGAACTTTAATGAGAAGTTTCTGATCAATACATAGTTTGTTTGCATTTGCTTTACCTTGTAGTTTTCTCCTTTTCTCTGCAGCAGAATTTATATTTTTAATGGTCAAATCAATTATGTCTTTGTGTCGAAGCTTACGTGTATTCGGAAAAGGTACAAGCTCTCTAATTCTGTTCGGTGGTTCCTCATTCTTCAGTGCAAGAATATGTGGTAAAGCAGTGGAGTCATGAGGCACTTCACTCATCACATCTGAAATAAGTGTAAATATCTGTCCCAATATTGATGCTTTTTGTGACAATAAAGTCTTTTTACTGATTTCTTTCATAATCCATTCAGATGGGTTACGATGTGGTGAATACAATGAAATAAAAACATGTTTGATTTTACGATTCCGAAGCATGTGTGACCAAACAGCACATCTGAATTGTGGTCTGTTATCCGAAATGACTGTAGCAACATGTCCAACTTCACATAAGAAATTTTTAACAAATGTGTTGAATACAGACCGTTCAGTGGCTCTACGTAATGGTGGGAGAGAAACAAATTTTGAAGTAAGTTCAACAATGATGTTCTGAGAAGAGGTCCCAAGAGATCAACAGCAGCAGATTCCTTTAATTTAGAAGGAATAATAGGAAACAATGGAGCACGATGTGAGATGGTAGATGGTTTAGCTTTTTGACAAAGTTTATATATAGACAAGACCCTCCTAATACTCTTTTCGATGTTGTTAAAATAACAAGTCGTCCGAAGAATATGATAACATTTTCGTGGACCGAAATGAGCGTGGCTTAAGTGAATATACCAGATGAGCTTATTAACAAAATCGTCAGGAATACAAAGTACCCATAGCTTGTCATCATCAACAGTGGAACGCTTGAAGAGTATGTTGTTTGTAACCAGATAATAATGACAAATCTGCGTGTATTTCTTTTCATGCCTCCCCCCCCCCCCCTGAACCATTGACCATGCCGTTGGTGGGGAGGCTTGCGTGCCTCAGCGATACAGATAGCTGTACCATAGGCACAACCACAATGGAGGGATATCTGTTGGGAGGCCAGACAAACGTGTGGTTCCTGAAGAGGGGCAGCAGCCTATTCAGTAGTTGCAAGGGCAACAGTCTGGATGATTGACTGATCTGGCCTTGTAACAATAACCAAAACGGCCTTGCTGTGCTGGTACTGCGAACGGCTGAAAGCAAGGGGAAACTACGCCCGTAATTTTTCCCGAGGGCATGCAGCTTTACTGTATGATTAAATGATGATGGCGTCCTCTTGGGTAAAATATTACGGAGGTAAAATAGTCCCCCATTCGGATCTCCGGGCGGGGACTACTCAAGAGGATGTCGTTATCAAGAGAAAGAAAACTGGCGTTCTACGGATCGGAGCGTGGAATGTCAGTTCCCTTAATCGGGCAGATAGGTTAGAAAATGTAAAAAGGGAAATTGACAGGTTAAAGTTAGATATAGTGGGAATTAGTGAAGTTCGGTGGCAGGAGGAACAGGACTTCTGGTCAGGTGACTACAGGGTTATAAACACAAAATCAAATAGGGGTAATGCAGGAGTGGGTTTAATAATGAATAAGAAAATAGGAATGCAGGTAAGCTACTACAAACAGCATAGTGAACGCATTATTGTGGCCAAGATAGACACGAAGCCCACACCTACTACAGTTGTACAAGTTTATATGCCAACTAGCTCTGCAGATGACGAAGAAATTGAAGAAATGTATGATGAAATAAAAGAAATTATTCAGATAGCGAAGGGAGACGAATATTAATAGTCATGGGTGACTGGAATTCGAGTGTAGGAAAAGGGAGAGAAGCAAACGTAGTAGGTGAATATGGATTGGGGCTAAGAAATGAAAGAGGACGCCGCCTGGTAGAATTTTGCACAGAGCACAACTTAATCATAGCTAACACTTGGTTTAAGAATCATGAAAGAAGGTTGTATACATGGAAGAACCCTGGAGATACTAAAAGGTATCAGATAGATTATATAATACTAAGACAGAGATTTAGGAACCAGGTTTTAAATTGTAAGACATTTCCAGGCGTAGATGTGGACTCTGACCACAATCTATTGGTTATGACCTGTAGATTAAAACTGAAGAAACTGCAAAAAGGCGGGAATTTAAGGAAATGGGACCCGGATAAACTAAAAGAACTACGGGTTGTACAGCGTTTCAGGGAGAGCATAAGGGAACAATTGACAGAAATGGGGGAAAGAAATAAATTAGAAGAAGAATGGGTAGCCTTGAGGGATGAAGTAGTGAAGGCAGCAGAGGATCAAGTAGGTAAAAAGACGAGGGCTAGTAGAAATCCTTGGGTAACAGAAGAAATGTTGAATTCAATTGATGAAAGGACAAAATATAAAAATGCAGCAAATGAAGCAGGCAAAAAGGAACACAAATGTCTCAAAAATGAGATCGACAGGAAGTGCAAAATGGCTAAACAGGGATGGCTAGAGGACAAAAGTAAGGATGTAGAGGCTTATCTCACTAGGGGTAAGATAGATACTGCCTACAGGAAAATTAAAGAGAGCTTTGGAGATAAGAGAACCACTTGTATGAACATCAAGAGCTCAGGTGGAAACCCAGTTCTAAGCAAAGAAGGGAAATCAGAAAGGTGGAAGGAGTATATAGAGCGTCTATACAAGGGCGATGTACTTGAGGACAATATTATGGAAATGGAAGAGGATGTAGATGAAGATGAAATGGGAGATACGATACTGCGTGAAGAGTTTGACACAGCACTGAAAGACCTGAGTCGAAACAAGGCTCCCGGAGTAGACAACATTCCATTGGAACTACTGACGGCCTTGGGAGAGCCAGTCCTGACAAAACTCTACCGTCTGGTGAGCAAGATGTATGAGACAGGCGAAATACCCTCAGACTTCAAGAAGAATATAATAATTCCAATCCCAAAGAAAGCAAGTGTTGACAGATGTGAAAATTACCGAACTATCAGTTTAATAAGCCACAGCTGCAAAATACTAACACGAATTCTTTACAAACGAATGGAAAAACTAGTAGAGGCCGACCTCGGGGAAGATCATTTTGATTCCGTAGAAATACTGGAACACGTGAGGCAATACTAACCTTACGACTTATCTTAGAAGAAAGATTAAGGAAAGGCTTACCTACGTTTCTAGCATTTATAGATTTAGAGAAAGCTTTTGACAATGTTGACTGGAATACTCTGTTTCAAATTCTAAGGGTGGCAGGGGTAAAATACAGGGAGCGAAAGGCTATTTACAATTTTTACAGAAACCAGATGGCAGTTATAAGAGTCGAGGGACACGAAAGGGAAGCAGTGGTTGGGAAGGGAGTAAGACAGGGTTGTAGCCTCTCCCCGATGTTCAATCTGTATATTGAGCAAGCAGTAAAGGAAACAAAAGAAAAATTCGGAGAGGATATTAAAATCCATGGAGAAGAAATAAAAACTTTAAGGTTCGCCAATGACATTGTAATTCTGTCAGAGACAGCAAAGGACTTGGAAGAGCAGTTGAATGGAATGGACAGTGTCTTGAAAGGAGGATATAAGATGAACATCAACAAAAGCAAAACGAGGATTATGGAATGTAGTCGAATTAAGTCGGGTGATGCTGAGAGAATTAGATTAGGAAATGAGACACTTAAAGTAGTAAAGGAGTTTTGCTATTTGGGGAGCAAAATAACTGATGACGGTCGAAGTAGAGAGGATATAAAATGTAGACTGGCAATGGCAAGGAAAGCGTTTCTGAAGAAGAGAAATTTGTTAACATCGAGTATAGATTTAAGTGTCAGGAAGTCATTTCTGAAAGTATTTGTATGGAGTGTAACCATATATGGAAGGAAACATGGACGATACATAGTTTGCACAAGAAGAGAACAGAAACTTTCGAATTGTGGTGCTACAGAAGAATGCTGAAGATTTAATGGGTAGAACACATAACTAATGAGGAAGTATTGAATAGGATTGGGGAGAAGAGAAGTTCGGGGCACAGTGTGACCAGAAGAAGGGATCGGTTGGTAGGACATGTTCTGAGGCATCAAGGGATCACCAATTTAGTATTGGAGGGCATCGTGGAGGGTAAAAATCGTAGAGGGAGACCAAGAGATGAGTACACTAAGCAGATTCAGAAGGATGTAGGTTGCAGTAGGTAATGGGAGATTAAGAAGCTTACACAGGATAGAGTAGCATGGAGAGCTGCATCAAACCAGTCTCAGGACTGAAGACCGCAACAACAACAATCCTTCCAAATCGGATCTTTGTCTTGTTCATAAGCAGTGTCTTTTAAAGATGCAGTGACGTTTCAAAGGCTACTTTTTGAATGTAAAGAAAACTGAAATTTTTCTCAAGGTTAGCTTCGGTGTTACTTTTCTCATTTCCATCGGTTGCACGCAAAAGTACTTCCGCAACAATGTTTTCCTTGCCAGGAATGTAGACTATTGTGAATCCGAATTCTTGCAGCTACAATGCCCAACATTTCACTCTGTCATGATTTAATTTTGATAAAATAAGAAATTGTAATGCTCGATGATCACTATAAACTTTTACGTGTTTACCAGAAAGAAACAAAAGAAATTTGTCAAATGTCCAAACGATAGCGATTGTTTTCTGAACAGTAATATCATTTTATATTGTCTCTTGAAATAAATGGGCACCACGACCAACTTTAGAAGAATCCGTGCTAAGGCAGAAATCTTGTGACAAATCTGGGTGTGCTAAGATCGGCGCGCTGAGTAGCGCTTCTTTCAAAGAATCAAATTCCAACTGTGCCTGTTCGTCCCAGTTCTGAATAGTGTTTTTCCCAGTGAAAGAACAAAGTTTTGGTGTTACTAGAATTTGCATTTCAGGAAACGACGGTAAAAATTCACGAGACTTAGAAAACTGCGAACTTGTCTTTTTGTATATGGAAATGGAATGGCTCTGATTGCTTCCAGATTATCAGGATCCGGCTGAATGCCCTCAGAAGAAATAATGTGACCCAAAAACGTCGCCTTCGACCTACCAAAATCTGATATTTCTAAGTTAACTGTAATTCCAGATTCTTCAAAAATACGCAACACACTGTTGATGATACTATTATGTTGTTCCCACGAGGCATCTGCTATTAAAATATCGTCTACATATTAGGTGATTTGTCGTTTTAAGAACTCATGTGATATGGAATTTAGCCCACGAATGAATGCTGCCGAAGAAATGTTCTAACCAAAAGGAAGTTTCCGGAATTGATAACAAACGCCGAAACAAATAAAAGCCGTATATTTCCTACATTGTGGATGAAGTTCACTTCGATAAAAGCTGTTTTTGAGATCAATAGAAGAGAACACTTTTATGCCAATTCAATTTTGAAATTCTTCCAACATTTGCGGCCTATCTGTTTCAGAAATGATTGTGGTATTAATTTGTCTCGAATCTGAGACAAGCCTGATCGATCCGTTTTTCGTCTCAACAGCATGTAATGGATTATTGTATGAGCTTACCGCTGGTTTAATCGTCACGCATAGATTGTATTTTCGTTCTAACATGGTCCGTATAATGTGCCAGAATTACATATGGTCCGACGGAAAGTTTAATATGCTCACGAACATGAAATTGGTATTGAAATCCTTTAATTGTTCCTGTTTCGGGAGTAAAAATTGTGGAATGTGCTTGTAAAATGTCAAAACGTCCTGCCTATCAGTGTCATTACAGTTCTCAATTGTTTGAATTTTGTTTTGAATTAAGTGATTAGTCTCAAATACGTCATCAATATCATCCCTGTCGGTACTTGCAAAGTGATTGATAGTGTGAAATTCCGTCGAAAGTTCCAAACTGTGATCTAGCAAAAAGTAAAGCCGATTGATTTCCTCGTCATCGTTTGAAAGCCAATCTTCAAATTTTAAAACTATTGACTTATTTCAGCGTCGCGAAAGTTTAAAATTGCCTTATACTCTTTCAAAAAGTCTACACCTAATTTAATCTCCGTCGACAATAATGGAACAATAATAAAATTCATAGTAAATCTATGGCTTTGACAAAAGAATTCTAAGTTAATTTGTTGGTGTACATCTACACTTTTTCCAAAAATTGCACCTTGTAGTTAACTCCTGCGTAAAGGAAGTGTGGGACAATCGTTCAACTTTTTACATTTACTGAAAGCTGTTTCACTAATTACTGAAATAGGACTGCCAGAGTCAAGTACTGCCGCTAATTTTATGTCATCTGCTGTGATGTGAATTATAGGATGTCACTGTTTAATGTTATGTTCCTGGAGTAAAATGTCCCTAATGTCTTCCATTTTCACGTAACTGAAAGTCATGGCACCTACGTCGTCAGCTTAATAAGTACGTTTTGTAGCTGCCTGTGGTGCGTGTCATTGCCTATTATCTCTTTGTTGTCGCACGTCGTTACTAGAGTTTGGAGATCTAACTTCTACAATTACAGCTTGTCGAGAGGGCCCTGCCCAATTTGAATCACGCCAGTTCTGATTAAATTCAGGTCTGTCGTCATGATTATAGCGTCGGTCGACTTGTCGGTAATTTCTGTAGTTTCTTTCTTGTCGGTTAAGCGGTGGAGAATTTCCCCCTGAATCGTGCTTACGAGTTGGACCGTTAGGTCTGGAGTCATTTTGTCTCCCTTGATGATAATTGCTCTGGTTGCTATATTGTCTGTTTCTATGATTATCTCGGTCATATTGACTACCACGGAAATGTGATCTTTCTCTGTAACTGTTGTTATTCTGCCAGTGGTCTTATGGGTGATGTCTGTTTTGATCCCGATTTGCGTTATAAGAGAAACCTTGTCATGTCCGGTTATTATTTCTTTCGTCACGGAATTGTGGTGGATGTAACATGTAATTGTTGTTTTCCTATTTTCGCATGATTCGATTGTCAGTGTCAGTTTCCAATTCTTGCAAAAGTCCCTGAAAAACTTCAGTGTCATCTTTGCAACGTCCTGAGAAAATAATATGTCTTAAATGTTCAGGCAATTTAATTAAGCAAATGCGAATGAGTTCCGAGGGGCTGTACCGGTATGACAAAAACTGATTCTTGTGCAACACATCTTCGAAATATTTTACAGGGCTGGAAAATTCAGACTTTTCGAAATGTTTCATCATTATAATATTGTGTATTACTCGATCTTCAGTAGCCTGCGACCAATATGCAGAAAGGAAGGCATGATAAAAATCTCCTTGACTGCGACAGTCGCGAATAACCGATCGCATTCTTACAGCTGGTTCATTTTCTAGATAACCACACATGAATTCTAATCTGTGCTCTAATGACTGATTAGGAGGAAAACAATGAGAAAATTAATGAAGCCCAGCTTGTGGATGTTTATCTTTACTGGAATTCCTGAATATTTTAAATTTACGTGTAGTGATGAAGAGCTTATAGTCAAAATCATCGTGTCGGAAAGTCGCAAATCGGCCATTGTTACGCCGTGGTGGCGGTTCCATCTCAAGGTTCGTTGCACCTTGCCAATTCCTTTCAAAATCTCCGAAATATCCTGTGTTATTACTTTGTGTTTATTTCTAAATCCCGCCTCCCGTGTCGGAGTGCGAGGATCCTCTGAGATGTGTAGTTCTTCTACACGTGTGCTAACTGATCATCTGATCTTGTTCTTCCCGAATTTCTCTTTTATGTTTCGTATTAATTTGTTTCTGATTTTTTTTGAATTTCCTAATTTCCTCACACTCTTTTGTGTCAGTAAAAGCTACTAGTCTTGTATCATTCATATCATCAACTACCTTCGTAGACAAATTAATTAGCTGATCCGAAAGTTCGGCTACTTTTGCCGATAATGTGCTGATTTCCACCGTTTGCTTTTCTGAATCACACTAAAGTATCCACTGTATCCGTTAAGTTTTCCTTATTATGTACAAGTTGCGCGACCGTATCGGCAGATGCAACAGAGTAAATTTTAGCTTGCAAGGTGTCGTGATTTTCGTGCAAAATGATCTGCAGTTCTTTTATGGTTGCTTCATGATTCTGTAATGCGTTTTCATGTCGCGAAAAAATAGGTTGAAAATGCTCACCAATTTGTGTTTTTACAGCCTTACAAATTTTTTGACATATCGATTCGATTTTAAGTAATTCGGCAGTTAAAATCTTCACGTATTTGTTTACGCGTTTGCTCAATTATGTCTGACTTTTGAAGCTGTGTTAGCTGTGTTACTTCCTGATTATGTTCCATTGTATCTAACTTTTGAAGGTTTTGTTCGATTTTCCCTAACTTTTGAAGATTTTGTTCCACTGTGTCTAACTTTTGAAGCTGTTGCCGTGTTCGTTCCATTTGTTGCTGTGTTTGTTGTTGATTTTGTTCCATTTGTTGCATTAACTGCAATAATAATATATCAGTGACTAAAACATGTTCCTTTGTGCTTTTACGGATTGCATATGCACCGGTAACATTAGCATTTTGAAAAGCAGAGAGCGAGTCTTGACTTAATTGAGAAGAGGGTGATGACTCAAAACCTGAACCTACGGTATTTGCAAGATTTGGTTCTGTTATTTCGCATTCCCGAGGCGAACTTTTACCGATCAATCGATCGACAATACTTCACTGTTCATTAATTGTTTCACTGCCTACATCGTTATTTACTGCCTGACCCATGTCCCTATGCACTATTGGCGAATTATTATGTTGAACATTTGTTAAGTCATTAATAGGTAGTGTTAACACGCTACACTCGTCTTCACTGTAATTTCTCAATTTGCTTTGCAGCCTAGTGTTGCGCTTTTCACACGTCGTGATTATCACAGTATTTCACAAGATAACATAGAAGAAACACAATTTGAAAAGTAAAAAAAAAAAAAAATAAGAAGACACACTAAAATAGCACTGAAAATACTCAATATCCAATTGGTTGCAAAGCGACTGCGAAATCCTTGGTGCAAGTCCACATGCATGCCACAACTGCTTAGCTCATTACAATACAGTACAACAATAAGAAACTACAACCAAAAAGGAAATTCTCTATATAGCTACATTTACGCGCTAGCAGTAGACAATAACTAATTCTAATCATGCACTAATTACTCAAACTGCAAGAGATTTCTGTGAAGTATCCTTGGCTGAGGATCGAGAAGTGAAACTTCTAAATATGGTTTTACTTAAGTTTAATTAGCAGGGAAGGTGAAACTTCTTAATTTAATTCTGAAACTGTTGAATGAAATTGAATGCAAGTGTACCTACTTAAACTGCTGAGTGAAACTGAACGTGCTGACAATTTTCTTGTCTTTATCATTTCGACACTGACCTACAGAATTACTCCCTGACAAATACCGCTCAAGCCGGCCGGAGTCGCTGAGCGGTTCTAGGCGCCACAGTCTGGAACCGCGCGACCGCTACGGTCGCAGGTTCGACTCCTGCCTCGGGCATGGATGTGTGTGATGTCCTTAGGTTAGTTAGGTTGTAACCTCCCAACAAAAGAAATATTAAATATTAATGGGAATGGAGCCAAGTGTAACCTCCTAACAGAAATAATAATATCTGGTAAATTTTATAAGGACAGCAGCGCTGACCTTCGGCCCTGTATTCTGAATAAAAAAGCAAAAATTCTTACCACAATAAAACTGCGAATATATCTGCTCTTATGTAAAAAAATTTAACACAGCTTCGTGCAGTGCTGGCGTATATATATTTTTTGGATTCTTGGAAGCAATGATAATGCATTGGAAAAATTCTTTAAATTGAAATGAATGTTTTTCTTTAAAAGAGTTACTTTATAAAAAAATTATTATTGGGGCAATTTTTTTTGAACAAATTAATTACAATTAACATACATTATTAAATATGCGCAATGCTGCTTCTTTACCTTCTACAACAATACTCATCCTCCAGAGTCCTGACCAGAGTCGCGAGCAGAGCACACAGCCAACGCATGCCGACTCCCGCAGACTACCACTGTCCACTCGCTACTGTATCCGACTGACTACTACTGTCGACTCGCGCAGACTAGTGCAGACTCAGGACAAGCAACAACTAACAATAAACTACTCTCTGGTCAGAGATTCTGTCATGCCTCGCCCATCGCTGGCGAAGCATACACCTTACATAACCCTCCACGGGGGGGGGGGGGGGGGGGGGGTCAAAAATTTGGCAGCGATCGTGAGTCAACTGTACTTGCCATGAGCAACAAATTTTTCATAATTAATTAACTTTACAACTTTACAATCACAGAATATATATATATATATATATATATATATATATATATATATATATATATATATATATATAGGTGCAGAACATGAAATAAAATATAGTGCACATGCACTGAGTACAGAACATATCAAGCAAAGACAAAATGTATACACAATGAGTACAAATGAAATGACATAAAGTGCACACGCACTGTAGTTCAGAATATATCAGCAAATCACAACATGTGTATGCAATGAATACAAATCATGTTAACAAAATGACGAAAGTGCGCACGCACTGTAGTACAAAACATATCTGGGAATAACAAAATGTATACGTAATGAGTACAAATGGCATAAAGTGCACACGCACTGTAAAACTCTCTAGCATTTTTTTTACAACAAATAAACATATCAAGGAGTGAAATAAAGTGCACACGCACTATAGAAGTCTTTAGTATTTTTGGACAACTGATCTTGTTAACAAATGAAACGAAGTGCACACGCACTGTATATGTCTTTATCATTTTACAAGAATTAGGAAAGGAATGGGAAGGATTGCGTCATGGTTGTAGCACTTTAGGTTGCATGCAGCTGCACTGAAAGTCTATTCTTTCTACAGAAGCACAACACCAAGTGAAACAATCTGAAGCTCTTTTCCTTGAAGTATTAATCAGTGTAGCCAAGTCACTGGAATGTCGTAATAATATTTCATGCTATCATTTTGGTAGTACACAAGGTACACCAAACAGTGGGACCATAACAACATCTCCATCGCTCAAGGTGGTGGACAGCATGTCGTGTCAACACCATGTTCTTGTAAAGTAGTCCAGCGTAGAATTAGTGCAAAAACCAAATATAGTGCTCCATGATCATGAGGATAGACAGGACAAATGGATATTGCAGTATTTTCTGGTAATTAGGTCAGAAGGTGAAGGACATTAAGTCACATAGTAGTCTTCATTGAGAATTACACTAGTCTAACAACTGATTTGAGTAATTACTGGCACTCATCGCCCAGTTACTGAACATTTCTGTACCATGTATGTAGTATTACAGAATAATGTTCATAAATTATCTGAATATAGTAATTATTGGCACTCATTGCCCAGTTACAAACCATCATAAGTCATCATTCAAAACAGAAGCTAATGAATGGCATAGTATTAACATAATTCACTTAATTATAGTAATCATTGGCATCATAGGACATCTTATTACTATAATCAGTGGCATTCATTGGCCAGTTACAAAGCATTTTTTTGTATTCTTCAGAAGTCATCATTCAAAATGAGTTAATTATTGGTATAGCATTTATACATAATTAATCTAATTATAGTAATCATTAGCATCATAGGTCATCTTATTACAACAAACAGTGGCATTCATTGGCCAGTTACAAAGCATTTTTTTGTATTTATTATTCAGAAGTTATTATTGAAGTGACATACTACGCATAGCTGATCAGTATTACTCAGAACTCTCTTAAACTAGTAGCGTTATTTGGGACTGGTAATTACTTTGTTTGCTTTTGAGTTATTGCTGCAAATGAAGATGTGTAATGTCATTCGTCATGAGTCAGCTGTAGCAAAGTTATGAAACAAGTAGAGTATATGTGATCACATTCATAAACGACATAGGTTTAATAAACAACTATTTATACCACATTAATTTCATGAATAATTTCTCCTGCAAAATATACAAAATGGATTATGAAACTGAAAGAAGAAACGCATATTATGCTGAAAAGTAGTGAACTTCGAATTAACAGGTAGTGAAATGTGTATAAAAATATATATGTTCTCTAGCTGTCCTTTCCAACACCTTCAGTCATCATACCATGCGATATAAGACATACTGTCAAAACGAACTGCAACAAATACTTAAATAACTACATAGCATCTCTTAACTAACACCAAATATATAAACTTCACCATTATTTTCATCTACAAAGAAAAACTTCATTATCCATGTCACCATAACTCCATTATTATCATCACCTGTTAATAAAAACTTCATTATCCATAGTAGCATATTCTTCATCATTATTCATCACCATTCATTATCATCTGCAAAAAAGTCACTTCATTATTCATTATACAACTATTCCTTATTTCTAGCATATTTCAACACTAAAACTAAGATGTGCAGTTCTGTCTGACAGCCTGCATCAATCGCCTTGTATTCTGAAAGAAAAAATTAGTTAAGACTGCTATTCTACGATGTGTATAGTATATTCTTGTTAATGCTTGTTAATTCTGATCCATTTACTCTTCATCACGATGTATTGCATCCTCTTTCGTTCATTCCGAAGGTGAAATTCCCATTTCTGTTTAATTTATTTCGTTTACACGTTATTTCTTTCTGAAAATGATGAACAAAGATTAATGTCTTGCATTTAATTCATATACCCATTAGATAAAAACTGGTTTATAGTATCATAATTGAGCATACAGCATAGCATGACAGAAAACGTAATATGTCAAAAACGTGGACAGTGTTCAGAAGCAAAAATCTACACAGTGTATCACAATGCAGCAGCAAAAAAAAGTAAAGTAGTCACGATGTTTAGCTGTCATAAGGCAAAATGTTAAAGTCAACTGGTGTTTGTCATATCTTAAATATTTCGCAGTGCATACAAACAAAACAGGAAAACAATCATACATACCAAAAAAAAAAAAAAAAAAAAAAAAATGGAAAATATGCACGGTCTAGGGCGTATAACGACAAGAAATGTTGACTTCTTTGTGTACAGCTTGTATGTTGTGTAGTTAATAGAGGCGAGAATTGAAGACTTTAATGGAGAGAAAATTTGATAAAATTAATATATCACTAGATAGAATTGCATAATTATTCGTAAGATACGTAATTTTATCTGGAATATGTGCACTGTTTGATGTGTAACGACAAGAAAAGCGACCTGCTAACCTTACCTTGCCTGGCACTTGCCAAGAAAAAATACGACAATCATCAGTAAGTAGTCACATAAATATAATTGCATAAGTGGTCATAAAATGTGTAAGTTCATCTGGAAAAATATGCACGGTCTGATGTGTAACGACAACAAAAGCAACCTGCTAACCTTACCTTGCCGGGCACTTGCCAATAAAAAATACGACAATCATCAGTAAGTAGTCACATAAATATAATTGCATATGTGGTCATAAAATGTGTAAGTTCATCTGGAAAAATATGCACGGTCTGATGTGTAACGACAAGAAGAGCGACCTGCTAACCTTACCTTGCCAGGCACTTGCCAAGAAAAAATACGATAATCATCAGTAGGTGTTCATGTGAATATAATTGCATAAGCGGTCATAAAAATTAGGAAATGGCATTACAGTGTGATAAATCATAAACTATGTTCATTCAATAAAAGGTTTGATGTTGGATACGTGGTGGTTCCCTTTGGTTTTTCTGGTTCTCAAAGTTTTGACGTATACTACATTGGGGTGAGGAATGCTGCGAATCCGATGTGGACCTGCGTATAGAAGTTCAAATTTACTTCACCTACCTTTTCCTCTATTGGATAAATAGTGTGTACGTACTAATATCTTCTGTCCAATGTGAAAGTCACGGCGTATACAAACCTGTTTTTGCTGTCTTCTCCGGCGCTCTGCGGCACGTTTGATGTTGTTCAGCGCAATGTCAATTATTTCATGGTGTCGTAGTCGACGAGATGTAGGAAATGTTACTAATTCTTTAATTTTGTTAGGTGGTTCAACATTTTTCAGTATGACAGACGGAGATAGCATAGTAAATTCATTCGGTATGGAATTAATTACATCTTGGAATGAGAGTATGTGTGTGTCCGAATCAATATGTTTTTTATGGCAGTAAATTCTACATAGTTAACAATTTCTTTCATTAATCGTTCACAAGGGTTCGAAGAAGCATAGTACCTGGATATATAGACCGGAGAAATATTTCTAGCTCGTAACATACGTGTCCATATAGCAGATCGAAACTGTCGTCCATTGTCGGAAATTACTTTCAACACGTGCCCTACATGAAATAGAAAATGTTTTACAAATGCTTTCGAAACAGTTTTAGCAGTAGTTTTGCGTAACGGAGTGAAAGTAACAAATTTTGAAGTGAGTTCAACAGCGACAAAGATGTAGCAAAAACCTCTATTAGTTCTGGGAATCGGACCAAAAATGTCTACAGCGGCCGTATGTCTCAATTTAACAGGTACAATGGGATGTAATGGAGGAATATGTGAAGTCGTGTCTGATTTAGCTTTCTGGCAGATTTTACATGACGCTAAAACTCTTCGAATACGTTTCTCCATGTTGGTGAAATAACAGTTCTGTCTCAGTATAAGAAAACATTTTCTGGCTTCGTAATGTGCGTAACTTAAATGAGTATACCATATTAATTTGTTAACAAGTTCGTCAGGAATGCATAATAACCAGTTGTTGCTGTCAGGATGAGAGCGGCGAAACAGAATGTCGTTGCATACAGTGTAATGGTTTCTAATGGTAACATTATTCCTATCTTGCCAAAGGTGTTTGATTTCTTTCCCATACGTTGTCTTTACTTTGCTCTTGTGCTATGTCTTGTAATGATGACGAAATGAAATTTTCTAATGCAACTTGTTGAATGTACATGACGCTGAAATTTGTTTTGCAGAAGTTGGTTGCGATGTCTTGCTGATTGTTGCTGAGAGAACGGGATAGTGCATCTGCTACAACATTTTGTGTACCAGGAATGTGAACAATTGTAAAATTAAATTCCTGCAAATAAAGTTTCCATCTACTTAATCTGTCGTGTGTAAATTTAACCGAAAGTAAAAATTGTATCGCTCTGTGGTCTGTGTAAACGCTCGTATGCCTTCTATAAAGAAAATGCCTAAATTTGGTAAAAGCCCATACAACACATAATGTTTCAAGTTCTATAACAGAATAATTTCGTTCAGCAGGTGACAGAATGCGACTCGCAAAGGCGATGTTTTTAATTACTGTAGAACCATCTTCTTCAATTTCCTGAAAAATATGTACGCCTAAAGCGGTGTTAGAACTGTCGGTGGCAATAGAAAAAATTATGGTAAGATCTGGGTGCGATAAAAGTGGTGCATTCAACAAAGCATGTTTCAAATAACATTCTCGTGAACAAGATTCTGCGTGTCAAAAGTATTGCTTGCGTTACTGGAATATGCAACCTGTACTGTATCTAGGCAATTCTATCTGACGTGCTATTATTTCCGGGAGGATGCTGTGGCATTTCGGCTATTTGAACTGTTCTATTATTTCTTCCAGACGTATTACGCTTTGGATGATACCTACTGTCTGGTTCATTCATGATAATATGTTGTTGCTGATGTTCTTGCTGCTGATAAGATAGACTGTTATTAAATGTACGCTGAAAATTGTGCCTATTATTTTTACGTCTGTCGTGATAGTCATTTCTATACGGCGCATTGCGATAGGAATTGAAATACTGTGTTTTCTTTACGTACTGATTCCCTTGTTGCTGTGCGTTACTATTTGCTGGAGCTGAGACTATACGTTCACGCGGCGAAACATTAAAGCTCGGTTGACCTTGTACATTACATTGTTGGTTAGGTATGCTAACCGGCTGGCTTTCATGCTGTTGCGGTGAAAAACGTCTATTATTACTAAAATGTCGTTCCTGTTGCTGATAATTTTTTTACACATACTGATGATTAAAAATTTTGCCTGTTATTAAAGTTCTGGTGGTTGTCGTTCCTGGAGCGTCTAATGAAAAATTGTCACTTTCGGTAAAACTTGTCTTATCAGGTTTTCTTTACATGTTTCTTAATCCTAGGTAGAGCAATAGTTAAAGAGCTGTTTTGATAGATATAAAGGATAGTAGAAGAGAAGGCAGCAGTGCAGAAAACTAAAGATGAAACAGCACTACTACAGCTCGGGGCCCTGTGCACGCTACGGCAATATTCATTAAAGCATAATGAATCCCCTGAGGTTTATTACGCGCTGCAAATAAACTTTAGCATTTGCGTTACAGGCAATGGCAGTAAAAATTCAGAAGCAAATTGTTGTATCCATGCAAATTGTAGTTTCTGCATTACAGGTAATGGCGGTGAAAGTACAAAAATAAATCGACGTATCCAGTTCAATTCCTGTGCTCTGTCATTATTAAATTCCTTAGATTTTCTTACAGATACAAGTTGCTTATGGTCAACGTTCTCGTCACTGAATGTGTGAACAGATTCACGATTGCGTAAGCATCTGTTTGTCTGTGTCACTTCGGATTTTAAATCACGTAGTTTCTGTAAATTACTCAAATTATACTGGCTGTGTGATTGTGAGAAATGTTCGGAATGTGCCGTATGCTGTGACGTGTTACTGACTGAAACATTTTTCATTTCTATCACTTTAATACGTTCGTCAACTTGCTTGTTCTGTTGTTCACATTTTTTATCGACTTCCGTATCCACAGTATGTGAAAGTTCTCGTGACTTTAAATTAAACTCGTCGCGTAACTGTGTTGCGTTTTTAGGACATTGTTCAGTGACTGCACTAATTTCATCTCTAACTGATTCTGTTGTGGCTGCGTGTGTATTATTTAATTCTTGTGCAACAGATGTAATTTCTTCATTACTGTTCCTAGCATGAGCCTTACTTTCTTCACATGTTTGTTCTTTCGTGTCGTGACGTTGCACGGTAACAGCTGTAATCTGTTCACTAACTTGTTTGTTCTGTTCGCTAAGGTTGTCTTGTTTTCCTTCGTCAGTTTGAAACTTTCATTAAATTGTTTGCGTGATTCAGTAGGTTGTTTGGAATTTTCATTAATTAGTTGTTTGAGATTTTCATTAAGTTGTTTGAAATTGTTCTCTTCTCTTTCATTCTGTTGTTTGAAATTGCTGTCTATTTTTTCATTAAGTTGTTTAAAAAATGCCACAACTTGATTCAACCCAATATTACCTACTCTATTCTCTGTGCTGTTTGATGGCGTACCTGCAATTGCCATGTTTTGTGTGACCATTTGGTCATTCTGTAATTTCTGAAAGGGTTTGCCAATCGCATATGCACTATCGGTCACTACACCAGAATTAAATAAATCTATTGTACTCTGATTACACTGTTCATTTTCATTATAAAAGTTTATCTGTTTGTCACGTAAATCCTGCAAACCGGGTGTGTCAACTGGGCAGCGCTCATTGCAACAGAACGTCCCGCGTCATCAATTGTCATTAAATTAACAAAGGACACAATTGAATTCGTCTGTTCATCACTAGGATCAAAATCAACATTAGTGGTCGGTACACACTGATTGTCTGTAATTGAAGGATTGTCATCATTACACTGCTTGTCGCAAGTACTATCGGTCAGTTATTTAAGTCGGCTATTTCACTCATTATACATCGCGATGCACTGTTAACAGTTTTTCGTGGCATTTTTACACAAATCAAAATTGTTCACAAATGAAACAAAGACAATGTAAAATCCCACAAACACTATTACAACAAAAAGCAACAAATAGCCGATGATCTGTGGAAGAAAGAGTGACAAATTAGAAAATGCGTTGCACCAAATGCTAATTACATTTAAGTAAATAAGAGCAGATATATGACTACTTATCAGAAGATTGACAAAGAAATACGATCCTGGCAGGGTTGCCAAGTGCAATCTCCCAGAAAAGAAATATTAAATATTAATGGGAATGGAACCAAGTATAACCTTCTAACAGAAATAATAATATCTGGTAAATTTTATAAGGACAGCAGCGCTAACATTCGGCCCTGTATTCTGAATAAAAAAGCAAAAATTCTAACCTCAATAAAACTGCGAATATATCTGCTCTTATGTAAAAAGTTTTAGCACAGCTTCATGCAATGCTGGCGTATATATATTTTTGGGTTTCTTGGAAGCAATGATAATGCATTGGAAAAATTCTTTAAATTGAAATGAATGTTTTTCTTTAAAAGAGTTACTTTATAAAAAAAATTATTATTGGGGCAATTTTTTTTGAACAAATTAATTACAATTAACACACATTATTAAGTATGCGCAATGCTGCTTCTTTACCTTCTACAACAATACTCATCCTCCAGAGTCCTGACCAGAGTCGCGAGCAGAGCACACAGCCGACGCATGCCGACTCCCGCAGACTACTACTGTCCACTCGCTACTGTATCCGACTGACTACTACTGTCGACTCGCGCAGACTAGCGCAGACTCGGGACAAGCAACAACTAACAATAAACTACTCTCTGGTCAGCGATTCTGTCATGCCTCGCCCATCGCCGGCGAAGCATACATCTTACAAGGTTTAAGTAGTTCTAAGTTCTAGGGGACTGATGACCACAGCAGTTAAGTCCCATAGTGCTCAGAGCCATTTGAACCATTTTTGAATACCGCAAACTTATTCATTTATGATCCACAGTATTCAAGGATACGTAATCTGACTATTACTTAACACAAAAGAATGGCCCTGAATTAGAAGAAATCCTAAAAATAGCCCATACATTTCATAAGTCACTTACCTCACAGAAAATATTCATTACACGAACTACAGCGATACAGCAAGCACCAATACAGCCAGCTAAATAAAAGATTCTAACTACTGTAGGCTGCTAACATGCATGTGGTTAGCAAAGGAAAAATTTTGTTGCGGAGCAATGTATTTAGCAGATTTTACGTTAATTGTGTGACAACCAGTTCAGAAAATTATATAATTGTCTGTGACATCCAGTTCCAAAAATTATATAATCGCCAACAATATTACATCTCCATGACGGACACGTCCAGACAGTCCGCTCGCGCTAACACTTCTGACCTCTAACCTCCATCACTACTAACTATAAACTTCCAAACCTCCATCACTGCTGGCTATTCATTCCTAACTGCTAGTGTGACCAGCCAAACAGAGTCTCTTACAGAGGGCGCACAGCGCTGTCACTGATATTAATGCAGTCTAAAGCGCTGCCAACGTACAAACATATAAAGAGGCTACTTACAATACACTCATAAGCCAGAACATTATGACTACTGCGCAACGCGCTGAATGCCGCCTGGTGTCGTTGCGGACACATTACATGGTAACAAAAGTACGCAAGAGGAGCAAACACGGACGGGGGATCACCCTGGTAAGGATATGTACTGCAAATGGAGAAATACCCTGAGATAAGCGACGCAGAGCCCATGAACTAGTTTCTCGGAAACGCCGAAGCTGGTCGAATTTTCACATGCTACTGTCGTGAGCATTTACAAAAAGAGGTAGATGGGCTGCGAAACTACCACTGAGCGTAAATGGTTGGACGTCCACGACTCTTCACAGAACGTGGGGTTCGGAGGCTAGACTGCTCTGTAAAATACGATTGATGGTGATCTGTGGCATCTCTGCCGAAAGAGTGCAACGCTGATGCACGCACAAATGATTCGGAGCACACCGTTCATCGTACATTGTTGAACTTGGAGCTCCGCAGCGGACCACCCCTACGTCCCTCCGTATTCACATGTTGATCCAACGACATCGTCAATTACGATTGCAGTGGGCACGGGACCATCGGGATTCGACCGTCGATCAATGATAATGTGTCGGCTCTTCGGATGAATCACATTTTTGCTACACTGGTTCGGCGGTCGTCTCCACCAACGCCGTCCTCGAGGTGAACGGCGACTGGAAACGTACAGCACGCCCCGGACGCAAGCTGGTGGGAGCAGTATTATGGTATTGGAGACATTCTCCTGCGCTTGCATGGTGCCTGTGGTAGTAACCGAAGTCACGCTGACAGCTGCAAACCATCTGTATCCCTCCATGCTTGATGTCTTTCCCGACGGCGATTACATTTTCCGGAGATTTCCCGTGTCTCGGAGCCAGAGCCGTGCCACAGTGATTTGAGGAGCGTTATAGTGAACTCATGTTGATGTCTTGGCGTCCAAATCCACCTAATATAAATCCTATGGAACCCATCTGGGTCGCTATCGATATCCCTCACCACCTGCACTAATCAAAGACCCGTTATTTACGCGAATTATAATCTGTGCATATGCACCTAATGCCACATACCTCATCTACCAACAAACTATCGTATTCCTGATAAGCAGAATCAGTGATGTATATCGTTCCACAGACGGACAAACAAAGTACTAAGCGCATGCGTGATTTCCGCATCTGCTCATTCTTCGCGCGCGTGTACTAGAAGCGGGGCGTCCACGTGCGGATACCGTCAGTCGTACCTAGCCACCAGCAAAGTTGTACCACCTGAAGATGTCGGACAGTTGCTATGAGGAAATATTGTGAAATTTGTACAACTGATCCGGCGGCAAACCGGTGAAGATTATTTACAAGCTATTAAGCAGTTAGTAATAATGTTATGGCTCATCGGTGTATGTATATTGTAAGACTTAGGGGTTACCTGTGACTCTACCCCGTTTGTTACGAGGCTCCTTTTTCTGATTTTTTACACAAAATAGAACACTACATACGTTGTTCAAATACTGTTAACTTAAGTGTTTACTGAAGTATCACTACCTAGCCCCTGTTTACCGAAAATATAAATGTTTATACTTCTCTTAGATGTCCCTTGTACTTTGGCAATCATTGTTTCTACAACCTTATGTTCACTGATACCAGTTGTTGAAATCGGTGGACATCCTTAAAGGGATTTATTGCCATTAAATCTTATGAATTTCCATTATGAGTGGCCTTCCAAAATATTTGTTGCAGATAGTCTTCGGAGAAAATTTTTCGTATTGAAACTTCCTGACCGATTAAAACTGTTTGTCGAACCAGAGACCTCTGATTCAGTATGAAAATGCATTAAGGAGGCATTTATTATTTTTTTTCGTAGCATGTCTTATGTTCACCACCTACTAAACTCTTGTCACTCCAATTGTAGGGTGTTCAAATCCTCCTCTAGTGATTGCAGTATGGTTGGAGAATATATATTGCAGCGAACTAAGGTTTTCTCTACCGTTTACGGCTACATTTTGGTAGACGATAGGAAGAAACAATTACAAGTTGATGACCACATTTCATACAGAGCTTTTCCCGAAGAATCGCACATACAGCTTCAGTTTCTGTCTTGGTGGATATGAGTTTCTACCATGAAAAATATACCGCCTCCTGTTCCCATTAGCCTATCCTTCGGATACGCACTTAAATTTTCCCCAAAAGTCACACTGTTATTAGTTCAGAGTTTCAGCCAGCTCTCTGTACCTAGTTTTACGGGGAGTTGCTGATTTAGTCGCTGACATTATAAAGAAAAAACGCTGTTATGGGTTTGAAATATATTATTTACGCAACATATTCCCCCTTACGCTCAACACATTTATGGTATCTTCGTTTCAGCTTCTTTAACCCACCTAAAAACATGATTGTTCTGCAAACCACTCATGCACAGCCTTTATAGCTTCTTCATTGTTTACAAATCGTCTTCCCTTGAGATGTTTCCTGAGGTTTGTGAGCAACTATTTCCTGTAATCTCATGTAAACTATTGATTTTTGATAACTGCTCAAGACGGTTTATCTCATCCTCCAGCGAATCGTTGTTTCTCAACATCTCTGTTGTCTTGTGCTACGACGGATTTTCATATTGTTTTCTATTGTACCAAACATGATGAAATACTATTACTTGGAAAAACAGAATTGCTACAAGGACCCAACAAACAAAAATTGTACTGTCAAACGCGCAAATACTCAACAATGAATGAAATCCATACGGAATCTGTTCTATTATGACGACAGTTTAGTTAATAAAGTAATCAGTAATGGTCACACGACACAAAATTTCACAAATTGGACACAAAGTTTCAAATGACTCTCCTGAAAAAGAAGTGCAACACCAGTAAAATTAACGCAGCCCTTTTTATATCGAGAAATCCAACACTATCTAACTGCGTTTTATCAAAAGAACCAAGAACTATCCCGGCAGAAAGGTCGACATATTACGTCCCCACTATATTTGTTTCCGTCTGAAATTTTGCCCAACTTTACTTCCCACTCTATAAAATCTACGTATTACCAAAACTATGTCCCCACAAACCGTTATCCAGCCTAAACTCGTTTGCTAACCTTTGACTAAACAGAACCTAATCTGAACCGGATTGTAACTACTCTGAATGTAACTTGTCTTTTTATTAAATGCGCAACGGAAATAAAACAATTATCTGGCCCTAATCAAAATTTCCATTTTTCTCGCGTCTTGACAACATTGTTGCAGATTTCTCAAAAGCGCAACAGCAAACAGCAAGCAACAGCGGCCAAGCTAGATTTCTATTTCTAAATAAAATTTCCAACTGTCGCATACCACGTACGGTAATTCGTAATGAGAATCAGTGGGGAGGGCAGAGTAACTATTCCTATGAAATGATATTCCAAGACAACGATTTTAGAATGAAGTATGTATTCAAAAAGGCAGAGTACAACTTCGCTTGATCTTCACACACAGCATAGGTCTGAACAATAATATGCTTAACAAAGCGAACAACGATTTAAAGAGGATATAACGTTAACAGAGGATTTCTATGAAAATCAGACAGCTTAATCAGTTAATATGTTAATGCATGACTCAGAAAAGTGGAGTGGTCTATCTCTCAGCTCAGAGTAAATGAACGAAGTTAACTAACCAACAATAATCATTCTGATAAACCAGCTCCTCTGCGCAGCAGTCTTACCTCGCGCTTCTTTTCAGCAAAAAACAATAATATTATTCAAAATTTATATTCTCTTCGCTTTCTAATATATAAATCTAACTCATCCTTGCTGTCCTTTACAAACAATCTTTCTTTATCTAACAGATACAAAAATGTTCAAATGTGTGTGAATTCCTAAGAGACCTAACTGCTGAGGTCATCGGTCCCTAGACTTACACTCTACTTAAACTAACTTATGCTAAGAACAATACACACACACACCCGTGCCCGTGGTAGGACTCGAACCTTCGGCAGGAGGGGCCGCGGAATCCGTGACATGGCACCTCAAACCACGCGACCACTCCGTGCGGGTAACAGATACAATAAGAAGTTCACACTTCAACTAAAAATGTATCAGACAGCGCAGGGGCAAAGATTTTAGCAAGATAAGACAAAAGATTGTTTAAAAGTATCGATCTTTGCTCTCTACCTGACTTGGACATCGATAACACACGGAAACCAAAATGGTGTGACCACCTTACAAATACCCAGTTCCGGCTGAGGCCTACATTTCTCTTAAATCATGTAATATCTGTGTTTTGTGTAATCTTTGATTTGAAGCGTATGAAGGAAATTTTATATTACGATAAATATATTTGTTACGATCGTTTTTAAAGCTATGTGCTTTCGTGGTATATGTGTATTAACCTTCTAGATGTATAACTGGTTCACACTTAGATACTATAGGATTGCATACGATGTAAAGGGTGGAGGTAAGTCCCCGTCAACGAGAATGAAAAGTGGTTTGGCGCTAGAAGTCTTGATTGGCGATAGAGTGTGGTCAGCATCCAAAGAACGGATTCCCAGAGGCAAAGATTGCAGTAAAAGTGGAATCCATATCCCTCGGACGTGTTATGTCATGGGAAGAATTTGTTTGCTCTGAAACGTGAAATTCCGACGCCAACAATATATTTTACAGGGCATATTACATCAAGAGCCACGATTTCATGATATAGCTTGAGATGCCACAGAAGAGTGTCACTGCATCAACCTTCAGGCAAAGTAAAATTTATATTTACCTGCATGGACCAGAAATTTCCCATGGTTGCTAACAGCAAGAATTTAATTTTAATTTTTTGTCGTGAACCTTGATTTATCCGTAATCATTTACCTTAATAGGGCCATTTCCGTATTACTGAGTTATATCTAGTGTTTTTCAAAGTTGGTGCAGTATGCAATCAATATTGTTTAAAATTGTGCTATATTTCATCGAATAATACTTCTCTTCGTTGGTTGATTAGTCTTTTCTATGAATTGCTTCATATGGTTGTCAAAGTGCATATGTTAAAGAACAGCAAAATAATAAGAACATAAAAATGCTGACCGACGTAATAAATTTCAATTATTATTGAAGTCAGTGAATAACGGTTACAAAAACCAAGCATATACCATAACAGTTCAGTGGCCTACAGCTACCTTAGTTACAGTACCTTCTATAATAGCGCTTTTGTTTGTGTATTTGTGTTTAAGTGTGTTACTGTGTCGGTTTACAAGTATTAGTCCAAAACCAGTCAGTAGACAGAATAGTCTCTGAGCCCCGTATGTTGAGTCAGTGGGTTAGTCATTTTACAATGAAAGCTTGTACGAGGCCCATTAACTGTTCTAGGAACATCTGTACACTTGAAAATATAGCTGGCATACCTGAGTAAAACTATAATAGATTCATGGTCCCACTCATGCTCTGTGTAAAACAGAAGCTTGTATATATTCTATGAAAGCTATTAGTGTCCCTCTTAGTTTAAATAACAGCTTGGTAACTACTTAAAAATTACTGTTCTTCAGCAGTGAAGCCTAAGAGCCACCTCTTGTCCAAAGCAAAAGTACTTTCCTTCTTCTGAGTGATACATTATAATCAGCACTATCCTGTAGATTCTAAGGCAGGCAGGCAATCCGCAGCTCGTGGTCTTGCGGTCGTGTTCTCGCTTCCAGAACACGTGGTCCCGGTTTCGATTCCCGGCGGGGTCAGAGATTTTTCACCTGCCTCGAGACGACTGGGTGTTTGTGCTGTCTTCATCACCATTCATTAAAGTGGCAAGATTGGACTGAGCAACGGTTGAGAATTCGTACGGGCGCTGATAACCGCGCAGTTGAGCGCCGCACAAAGCAAGCACCATCATCATCTAAAGCAGGCAGCGTGTGTTAGTGTGAATCAGTTTGTTGCCACTAAACCTAACCAGTAAGCAGCTCTACTCACGAACAGTAACTTTGCTAATACATGCTAGCATGTGTTGTTGTTCTCATGTCCAGTCTTGGTTCAAATGGCTCTGAGTACTATGGGACTTAACTTCTGAGGTTATAAGCCCACTATAACTTAGAACTACTTAAACCTAATTAACCTAAGGACATCACACACATCCATGCCCGAGGCAGGATTCGAACCTGCGACAGTAGCGGTCGCGCAGCTCCAGACTGTAGCGCCTAGAACCGCTCGGCCACTCCAGCCGACATGACATGTCCAGTCTACCACGTTTTTAAGTTAAGTGTAGTTTAATTCGGTAACTGTTTTACTTTGTTTACTGTACAGTTACTTGCTACCTAATTAAACTGGTGACTGTCTTTGATTTGCAGACCACAACTTTACTTTCCTACTGCAATGCCATTGTTTCGATTCCGGCGAGAATAACTGTTCCTGCCTTTCAATAAGTGATTTTTCAGGTGACTAGGTACAGCTCTGTTAACTTCCATTAGTACACGATAGCAATCAAACTTAAATCCTATCAAAGGGACAGCACAGTAGGGTGACTATAGTAATATCCTATAGTGTTATAATATCATCGGTTCATATCACTCACGGAGAATTTCGTAATGGTGCAAGAGACAGACTCAAATGCTTGTCGGTACCTGGGCAACCTATACCCGGAATTGAGTTATGCGTAAGTTAAGTAAGGTATGTTCGTAAGGTCATTAACAAGGAAAACTTTTCTCGCAGCCACTTCCCTTGTTAACTTAGAAGTGCTGATAGACATGCATGTTTGAGACTATAATCATTCGCATGCATTAGTGCATGCTGACAACGTTGCAACTTGCCTCTCAAAATGTCATCGACATCGTTTTTCCTCCTCCGAGAACTTACGTTCTGTCTGCAACGAACACACTGAATGTTTTTTGATTTAGATACATCTGTGATGGAGTCATCCTATCAGGGCAGATGGACTTCAGCAGAAACGCAAGTCTATAACCAAGATATTCGAGCCAGCCACGCTTTAAAATAGTGCATTCTATATCTGTATCTGTGGTTTTCTTTTTTTCTTACACTTCATTTCCTTTACTACTCCATGTACACTGATGTAACGAAAGTCATGAGACAGCGATACGTACATGCTGGGTGATCAAAAAGTCAGTGTAAATTTGAAAACTTAATAAACCACGGAATAATGTAGATAGAAAGGTAAAAACTGACCCACATGCTTGGAATGACATGGGGTTTTATTAGAACAAAAAAAAGTTCACAAAATGTCCGACAGATGGCGCCGGACAGCAAAACGTCAGTGACTGCGCATGACAATCGTGTATAAAAGGAACTGTAATGCGAGAGAGAATCAGATGCGCCAGCAGTCACAGAATGTTGACGTTACCTGAATAGGCGCTTTTAGTGAAGCTGTATTATCAGAATGGGGAATGCGGTAGTTCAGCGTTACGATCCTATCCCCATAGGAAGGGGATTCTAACGGATAAAGGTCCATTGACAAATGGAGCTGTGGCGAGAATGTTTTCGAAGTTCGAAGCCATGGGTTGTTTAGACGATAGACCCCGCAGTGGCCGACCGAGCAGAAGGCGGAATGCTGCTGAGACAGTTCAGGAAGAAATGGAGACTATAGCGGGTTCGTCTATGCACGGGGAAGTCAGCGCTCGTGCAGTCGCACGTCGCACCGGCATTCCATACACTACTGTTTGGTTGGCACTTAGGCGTACCCTTCGATGCTATCCGTACAGAATCCTTCAGCATCATAAACTGTTACCTGGCGATCTAGTGAAGCAGAGGGCATCGACGGTGTGGGCGTTTCAAAAGATGGCGGAAGATAACGGTTGAGTAACGTGTTGTGGAGCGACGAAGCTCATTTCACGCTCCGAGGGTCTGTCAACTGCAGAATTTGGGCTACCGAAAATCCTAGAACTGTCGTGGAAACTTCATTGCACGACGAGAAAGTCACGGTATGGGTTGGATTTACCACATCTACCGTTATCAGGCCCTTTTTCTTTGAGGAAATGCGTGATTCTGGTTTTGTAACTGCTACCGTGACGGGTGAGAGGTACGCCGATATGTTACAGAATCGCATCATCCCCAGGCTGGCTGATAAACACCTGCTGGAACGTACGATGTTTATGCGGGATGGCGCTCCACCCCGTATTGCTAGACGCGTGAAAGATCTCTTGCGCGCGTCGTTTGGTGATGACCGTGTGCTCAGTCGCCACTTTCGTCATGCTTGGCCTCCCACGTCCCCAGACCTCAGTCCATGTGATTATTGGCGTTGGGGTTACATGAAGTCGCAAGTGTATCGTGATCGACCGACATCTCTAGGGATGCTGAAAGACAACATCCGACGCCAATGCCTCACCATAACTCCGGACATGCCTTACAGTGCTGTTCACAACATTATTCCTCGACTACAGCTATTGTTGAGGAATGATTGTGGACCTATTGAGCATTTCCTGTAAAGAACATAATCTTTGCTTTGTCTTACTTTGTTATGCTAATTTTTGCTATTCTGATCACATGAAGCGCCGTCTGTCGGACATTTTTTGAACTTTTGTATTTTTTTGGTTCTAATAAAACCCCATGTCATTCCAAACATATGTGTCAATTTGTACCTCTCTCTGTACATTATTCCGTGATTTATTCAGTTTTCAAATTTATACTGACTTTTTGATCACCCAGTGGCGTTTGCGTACAATTGTCAGTACTAAGAGACAAGCAGCACCATGGGAAAAAACCTCAGAAATCAATGTAGGACGTACAGCGAACGTATCCGTCAGGACAGTGCGGCGAAATTTGGTTTTAAATGGGCTGTGGCAGCAGTCGACCGACGCCAGTGCCTTTGCTAACAGCACGACACTGCCTGCAGCGGCTCTCCTGGGCTCGTGACCGTCCCAGTTGGACACTAGACAACTGGAAAACTGTGGCCTGGTCAGATGAGTCCCTGTTTCAGTTGGTAAGAGCTGGTCGTAGGGTTCGAGTGTGACGGAGACTACCAGAAGCCATGGACCCAAGTTATCAAAAAGACACTGTGCAAGCTGGTGGTTGGTTTACGATGATGTGGGCTGTGTTTACATGGAGTGGGCTAGGTCCTTAGGTCCATCTGCACAGTTCACTGTCTCAAAATGTTTGTGTTGGGAGACATTTTCATCCGTGGACAATCAAACAACGATGTCAGAGGACCACAATTGTTCGTGACTGGTTTGAAGAACATTCTGGAAAAATAGAATGATTTGGCCACGCAGATCGCCCAACATGGACCCCATCGAACATTTACGGGACACAATCGAGAGGTCAGTATGTGCACAAAATCCTGCACCGGCAACACTTATGCAAATATGGACGGCTATAGAGGCAAAATGTCTCAGTATTTCTGCTGGAGACTCGCGAACTGTCTACTAAAACTATTGCCTGTGTGTCGTTTAGTGTACCTTGATATAATTTCACCTATGTAGAAAAGGTTGATATCGCACAACTTGATAACAGTGGGTAATAGATCAGAGAATCTGCATATTATAAATCAATAAGTTCCAGTTGTTTTTGAATGAGTGTTGCAGTCCAGTGTATCAGCAGAAATTGTTGTTTTCTTTATCAATGCCATCTGTTTTTTAAATGTTGTAGTCCTTGTGTGACATTAATATTTTTCCGCTTTGCTGAAAACGAATTGATTTTGATAATGTGCGAGCTCCCCTGTAATTGTTACGTGTCACAAATGTTCAGGGTAGATAGTTTGCCTATGTTTTTTGTGAGAAGTTTTGTAGTAAGAGTGATTTTGGGACTCTGTGGAACTTTCAACGCGTCCTTTCTTGAAGGTTTCAGACGGTGCGGCGTCATGAGGAGGTGCTCTCAGGCACGGTGGCGCCAGCCCCTCCCCTCCTGCCGCTTAATTACTCTCCAGCTGAGGCAAGGCTGCCGGGACTACGCGAGAGACACAGCGCTGTTCCCACCTCCGGACAGAGCGGCTATTAGATGGACGCCTCAAGGGCTCGTAACAAGGCGGCGGTGCTGGCGCCATCGCCACTGGCGCCAGGCAGGCGCAGCAGTGGCAACCCGCAGACCGCCGCGCTTCATACGGCGCCAACCACAGGATCCAGCGGATTGTTTACTCTCTCTAGCGTACGGGGAAGATGAGAGAGTGAGGAGAGGTATTTTCTCAGTCTCATATAAAGGTGGTTTTGATGAGAATGATACAATTTTTGTAAGGTACGTCTGAGAACACCTGCTGAAAAAAAACATCGGTAGTTATTACACTGCCGGCCGCGGTGGTCGTGCGGTTCTAGGCGCTCCAGTCCGGAGCCGCGCTGCTGCTACTGTCGCAGGTTCGAATACTGCCTCGGGCATGGTTGTGTGTGATGTCCTTAGGTTGGTTAGCTTTAATTAGTTCTAAGTTCTAGGGGACTGATGACCACAGCAGTTGAGTCCCATAGTGCTCAGAGTCATTTGAACCATTTGAATTATTACACAAAGAGATCTATTCATGCTTATGGAAAAATTTCCAGACTTAGATTAAATCTATCGAGAGAAAATAAAACAAAAGACTCTAAATACACTACTGGGCATTAAAATTGCTACACCACGAAGATGACGTGCTACAGACGCGAATTTTACCGACAGGAAGAAGTTGCTGTGATATGCAAATGATTAGCTTTTCAGAGCATTCACACAAGGCTGGCGCCGGTGGCGACACCTACAACGTGCTGACATGAGGAAAGTTACCAACCGATTTCTCATACACAAACAGCAGTTGACCGGCGTTGGCTGGTGAAACGCTGTTGTGATGCCTCGTGTAAGGAGGAGAAATGCGTACCATCACATTTCCGACTTTGATAAAGGTCGGATTGTAGCCTATTGCGATTGCGATTTTTAGTATCGCGACATTGCTGCTCGCTTTGGTCGACATCCAATGACTGATAGCAGAATATGGAATCAGTGGGTTCAGGAGGATAATACGGAACGCCGTGCTGGATCCCAACGGACTCGTATCACTAGCAGCCGAGATGACAGGCGTCTTATCCGTATGGCTGTAACGGATCGTGCAAGCACGTCCCGATCCCTGAGTCAACAGACGGTTAAAAATGGTTCAAATGGCTCTGAGCACTATGGTAATTAACTTCTTAGGTCATCAGTCCCCTAGAACTTAGAACTACGTAAACCTAACTAACCTAAGGACATCACACATCCATGCCCGAGGCACGATTCGAACCTGCGACCGTAGCGGTCGCGCGGTTCCAGACTGTAGCGCCTAGAACCGCTGGACCACCCCGGCCGGCTGAACAGATGGGGACGTTTGCAAGACAACATCTTCACGAACAGTTCAACGACGTTTTCAGCAGCATAGACTATCAGCTCGGAGACCATGGCTGCGGTTACCCTTGACGCTGCATCACAGACAGGAGCGCCTGCGATGGTGCGCTCAACGACGTACCTGGGTGCACCAATGGCAAATCGTTATTTTTTCGGATGAATCCAGGTTCTGTTTACAGCACTATGATGGTCACATTCGTGTTTGGCGACATCGCAGTGAACGCACATTGGAAGCGTGTATTCGTCATCGCCATACTGGCGTATCACCCGGCGTGATTGTATGGGGTGCCATTGGTTACACGTCTCGGTCACCTCTTGTTCGAATTGACGGCACTTTGAATAGTGGACGTTACATTTCAGATGTGTTACGACCCGTGGCTCTACCCTTCATTCGATCTCTGCAAAACCCTACATTTCAGCAGGATAATGAACGACCTCATGTTGCAGGTCCTGCATGGGTCTTTCTGGATACATAAAATGTTCGACTGCTGCCCTGGCCAGCACATTCTCCAGATCTCTCACCAATTGAAAACGCCTGGTCAATGGTAGCCGAGCAATTGGCTCGTCACAATACGCCAGTCACTACTCTTGATGAACTGTGGTATCGTGTTGAAGCTGCATGGGCAGCTGTACCTATACACGCCATCTAAGCTCTCTTTGACTCAATGCCCAGGCGTGTCAAGGCCTTTATTACGGCCAGAGGTGGTTGTTCTGGGTATTGATTTATCAGGATCTATTTTCCCAAAATTGTATGAAAATGTAATCACATGTCAGTTGTAGTATAATATATTTGTCCAATGAATACCCGTTTGTCATCTGCATTTCATCTTGGTGTAGCAATTTTAATGGCCAGTAGTGTATGTATAGCAGCGCCACGGACGCAGGCCACTGGGGGGCAGTATATGTTATATGGAACATTCAGCTTCCATGGAACCGAAGATAGTGTGATAGCTGTGGACTATCTAACCATTATTGCAGACCACCTGAAGCCCGTCATACTTAATGTCTTTCTTGACTGCTATGGTATCTTTCAGCAGGATAACTGTACATTCCAAAATAAAGCTAAAACTGACATTGATATGTTGACCATCAAATTTGCGTGATCTGAATACATCTGGAGTGGTATTAGGTGCCAGCTCAGCACTCACAAAACACCGATCCATAATTTACGGGAATAGCTTTTCTTGTGTGTAGATATTTGGTGTCAGATGTCTCCAGATATTTACCAACAACTTGTCACGCTGAGTCTCTATTGTATTTCATTACAGATGTGGATTAACACGCTATTGACCAAGTGCTCATAATGGTTTTGCTCTTTAGTATATTACACACTACAATGTAAACGAATGCTTAACTAGCACGTTTGGGGTCGGTGAAGAATCGTGAGGTTGGTAAAAAGTAAAACCTAAATCATCTCTCTCTTTACACCGTATACCTCTACATCTACATCTACATCCATACTCCGCAAGCCACCTGACGGTGTGTGGCGGAGGGTACTTTGAGTACCTGTATCGGTTCTCCCTTCTATTCCAGTCTCGTATTGTTTGTGGAAAGAAAGATTATCGGTATGCCTGTGTGTAGGCTCTAATCTATCTGATTTTATCCGCATGGTCTCTTCGCGAGATATACGTAGGAGGGAGCAATATACCGCTTGACTCCTCGGTGAAGGTATGTTCTCGAAACTTCAACAAAAACCCATACCGAGCTACTGAGCGTCTCTCCTGCAGAGTCTTACACTGGAGTTTATCTATCATCTCAGTAACGCTTTCGCGATTACTAAATGATCCTGCAACGAAGCGCGCTGCTCTCCGTTGGATCTTCTCTATCTCCTCTGTCAACCCTATCTGGTACGGATCCTAGACTGGTGAGCAATATTCAAGCAGTGGGCGAACAAGTGCACTGTAAACTACTTCCTTTGTTTTCGGATTGCATTTCCGTAGGATTCTTCCAATGAATCTCAGTCTGGCATCTGCTTTACCGACAATCAACTTTATATGATCATTCCATTTTAAATCACTCCTAATGCCTACTCCCAGATAATTTATGGAATTAACTGCTTCCAGTTGCTGGCCTGCTATATTGTAGCTAAATGATAAAGGATCTTTCTTTCTATGTATTCGCAGCACATTACACTTGTCTACATTGAGATTCAATTGCCATTTCCTGCACCATGCGTCAATTCGTTGCAGATCCCCCTGCATTTCAGTACAATATTCCATTGTTACAACCTCTCGATATACCACAGCATCATCCGCAAAAAGCCTCAGTGAACTTCCGATGATATCCACAAGGTCATTTACGTGTATTGTGAATAGCGACGGTCATACGATACTCCCCTACGGCACACCTGAAATCACCCTTACTTGGGAAGACTTCTCTCCATTGAGAATAACATGCTGCGTTCTGTTATCTAGGAACTCTTCAATCCAGTCACACAATTGGCCTGATAGTCCATATGATCTTAGTTTGTAAGTACAAACCATGTTAGTTGAAAATTGTATGTCGAAGATCTGTAATTGAAAACGCCTACCTTCACCTTTCGGCGCTCAACGTTTTCACTGTGAACGGATGTTTAGTGTTTTAGACACGCTAATTGGAATGCACAAATACTATAACACCGGTATCAACATGGTCCCGAAATCAGACGGAAGGTTGTGTGTCAAATGTGTGCAGAAACGCAGTATGTGCAGAAGGAATCTACTAATGAAGATTTATACACAAGATCATTAGCCCCTAAATTCCTCGTGAAGCATAAATGACACATCTAACTTTTATTTTTTTCAAGCATAGGGAGGACGGTGGAAAAAATTTCCAATGATCTGAAGCAGCTGTACACTCCAGTAAAAAAAGAACAGAACACCTTGACCGTCTAGAGATACGACATTCATATTCACAGGACATGTGTATTAGTATGTTCTGCAGAAATGATAATCATTTAGACGATGTCGGCCAGCGGGTTCAAGGTCAACATCGATATCGAAGCTCAACACCATCCACTGGTAAAATGTGCCTGCGGCTCTCTTTGACGCTATAAACCGAAGGTTTATATGTGTGTGACTTGAGCAGACGTGCAGGATGCCTCGCGGACCTATGCGCGAACCGAACCGTCAAATCACTTAGTTTGAAATTGGGTGCATTATTGGCATGAGAGAATGTGATGCATCCATCCGGGAAATTACTATTCGTGTAGGATCAAGTGAAGGGCAACGGCCTTGCCGCAGTGGATACACCGGTTCCCGTGAGATCACCGAAGTTAAGCGCTGTCGGGCGTGGCCAGAACTTGGATGGGTCACCATCCAGGCCGACATGTGCTGTTGCAATTTTTAGGGGTGCACCCAGCCTCGTGACGCCAAATGAGCAGCTACTCGACCGAATAGTAGCGGCTTCGGTCAAGAATACCATCATAACGGCCGGGAGTGCGGTGTGCTGACCCCACGCCCCTCCTATCCGCGTGGTCCACTGCGGATGGCGCGGCGATCGGATGGTCCCGATGGGCCACTTGTGGAGTGGTAGGAGTGGTAGGACCAAGTGAAACGGATGTGTGCAGAATGATTGACAGAACGCCGTAGAACACGTCAAGATGGGTCAGGTCGCACCACCCCAGACCACCCCCCGAGAAGATCGACACTTCATCCAAATGGCATTACAGGCCGCCAGATATGGGTCCTCCTCGGCACTGGCGCAACAGTTGTAACACTGTAACACATCCTACACTATCACGGTTGACAGTCCATCGCCTTTTATTATTGCACGTGTTACATTCGTGCTGTCCACTTCGCCTACTTTTGACGAATGTGTATAAACATGCTAGAAGGCAGTAAGGTATGAAACAACATACAGCACCAAATCGAGGGCTTATGCTGTGGGGTGCTACTGGATACAACCACAAATCACAGTTGGTGTGTGTCCAGGGCACTGTGACCGTAGTGACTTACTTGAATGACATCCTGTGCCCCGTAGTCATAGCCTTTCTGCGCGACACCCCAGATGCCTTTTTCCAGTAAGCCAATGCACGACCACATGAGCTGTACGAACACGTGCCTTCTTGGTGCTGCAGGATGTCAGCTTTTTGCCCTGGCCCCCAAATCACCAGAATTGTAGCCAGTCGAAAGTGTGTGGGATGGGATGTGGTGAAACGATGGGTGCTCATCTGCGGACCAGTGCCGACCACCACAGACGAACTTTGGAACCAGCATACTACAGGACGCCATTCGCGCCTTATACTAGTCGATGTTATCAAGCATGGAACAAGTTATCAGGGCCCAAGGTGGACCTTGTGCCTACTAGGCAACGGGGCACATGCTGAACCTAGATGACTGAAATACTTATCATTTCTGCAGAACATACTAATATACATGAGCTATGAGTATGAATGTCCCAACTCTAGTCGTTTCAGGTTTTCTGTTTTTTTCTGTTTTTTGTCATCAGTCTACTGACTGGTTTGATGCGGCCCGCCACGAATTCCTTTCCTGTGCTAACCTCTTCATCTCAGAGTAGCACATGCAACCTACGTCCTCAGTTATTTGCTTGACGTATTCCAATCTCTGTCTTCCTCTACAGTTTTTGCCCTCTACAGCTCCCTCTAGTACCATGGACGTCATTCCCTCATGTCTTAGCAGATGTCCTATCATCCTGTCCCTTCTCCTTATTAGTGTTTTTCACATATTCCTTTCCTCTCCGATTCTGCGTAGAACCTCCTCATTCCTTACCTTATCAGTCCACCTAATTTTCAACATTCGTCTATAGCACCACATCTCAAATGCTTCGATTCTCTTCTGTTCCGGTTTTCCCACAGTCCGTGTTTCACTACCATACAATGCTGTACTCCAGACGTACATCCTCAGAAATTTCTTCCTCAAATTAAGGCCGGTATTTGATATTAGTAGACTTCTCTTGGCCAGAAATGCCTTTCTTGCCATAGCGAGTCTGCTTTTGATGTCCTCCTTGCTCCATCCGTCATTGGTTATTTTACTGCCTAGGTAGCAGAATTCCTTAACTTCATTGACTTCGTGACAATCAATCCTGATGTTAAGTTTCTCGCTGTTCTCATTTCTTCTACTTCTCATTACCTTCGTCTTTCTCCGATTTACTCTCGAACCATACTGTGTATTCATTAGACTGTTCATTCCGTTCAGCAGATCATTTAATTATTCTTCACTTTCACTCAGGATAGCAATGTCATCAGCGAATCGTATCATTGATATCCTTTCACCTTGTATTTTAATTCCACTCCTGAATCTTTCTTTTATTTCCATCATTGCTTCCTCGATGTACAGACTGAAGAGTAGGGGCGAAAGGCTACAGCCTTGTCTTACACCCTTCTTAATACGAGCACTTCGCTCTTGATCGTCCACTCTTATTATTCCCTCTTGGTTGTTGTACATATTGTATATGACCCGTCTCTCCCTATAGCTTACCCCTACTTTTTTCAGAATCTCGAACAGCTTGCACCATTTTATATTGTCGAACGCTTTTTCCAGGTCGACAAATCCTATGAAAGTGTCTTGATTTTTCTTTAGCCTTGCTTCCGTTATTAGCCGTAACGTCAGAATTGCCTCTCTCGTCCCTTTACTTTTCCTAAAGCCAAACTGATCGTCACCTAGCGCATTCTCAATTTTCTTTTCCATTCTTCTGTATATTATTCTTGTAAGCAGCTTCGATGCATGAGCTGTTAAGCTGATTGTGCGATAATTCTCGCACTTGTCAGCGCTTGCCGTCTTTTGAATTGTGTGGATGATGCTTTTCCGAAAGTCAGATGGTATATCGCCAGACTCATATATTCTACACACCAACGTGAATAGTCGTTTTGTTGCCACTTCTCCCAATGATTTTAGAAATTCTGATGGAATGTTATCTATCCCTTCTGCCTTATTTGACCGTAAGTCCTCCAAAGCTCTTTTAAATTCCGATTCTAATACTGGATCCCCTATCTCTTCTAAATCGAGTCCTGTTTCTTCTTCTATCACATCAGACAAATCTTCACCCTCATAGAGGCTTTCAGTGTATTCTTTCCACCTATCTGCTCTCTCCTCTGCATTTAACAGTGGAATTCCCGTTGCACTCTTAATGTTACCACCGTTGCTTTTAATGTGACCAAAGGTTGTTTGACTTTCCTGTATGCTGAGTATGTCCTTCCGACGATCATATCTTTTTCGATGTCTTCACATTTTTCCTGGAGCCATTTCGTCTTAGCTTCCCTGCACTTCCTATTTGGTTCAAAATGGCTCTGAGCACTATGGGACTCAACTGCTGTGGTCATCAGTCCCCTAGAACTTAGAACTACTTAAACCTAACTAACCTAAGGACATCACACACACCCATGCCCGAGGCAGGATTCGAACCTGCGACCGTAGCAACAGCGCGGCTCCGGACTGGAGCGCCTAGAACCGCACGGCCACCACGGCCGGCGCACTTCCTATTTATTTCATTCCTCAGCGACTTGTATTTCTGTATTCCTGATTTTCGCGGAACATGTTTGTACTTCCTCCTTTCATCAATCAACTGAAGTATTTCTTCTGTTACCCATGGTTTCTTCGCAGCTACCTTTTTTGTACCTATGTTTTCCTTCCCAACTTCTGTGATGGCCCTTTATAGAGATGTCCATTCCTCTTCAACTGTACTGCCTACTGCGCTATTCCTTATTGCTGTATCTATAGCGTTAGAGAACTTCAAACGTATCGCGTCATTCCTTAGTACTTTCGTATCCCACTTCTTTGCGTATTGATTCTTCCTGACTAATGTCTTGAACTTCAGCCTACTCTTCATCACTGCTATATTGTGATCTGAGTCTATATCTGCTCCTGGGTACGCCTTACAATTCAGTATCTGATTTCGGAATCTCTGTCTGACCATGATGTAATCTAATTGAAATCTTCCCGTATCTCCTGGCCTTTTCCAAGTATACCTCCTCCTCTTGTGATTCTTGAACAGGGTATTCGCTATTACTAGCTGAAACTTGTTACAGAACTTAATTAGTCTTTCTCCTCTTTCATTCCTTGTCCCAAGCCCATATTCTCCTGTAACCTTTTCTTCTACTCCTTCCCCTACAACTGCATTCCAGTCGCCCATGACTATTAGATTTTCGTCCCCCTTTACACTTTCTCTATCTGTTCATCTTCAGCTTGCGACGTCGGCATGTATACCTTGACTATCGTTGTCGGTGTTGGTCTGCTGTTGATTCTGATTAGAACAACCCGGTCACTGAACTGTTCACAGTAACACACCCTCTGCCCTACCTTCCTATTCATAACGAATCCTACACCTGTTATACCATTTTCTGCTGCCGTTGATATTACCCGATACTCATCTGACCAGAAATCCTTGTCTTCCTTCCACTCCACTTCACTGACCCCTACTATATCTAGATTGAGCCTTTGCATTTCCCTTTTCAAATTTTCTAGTTTCCCTACCACGTTCAAGCTTCTGGCATTCCACGCCCCGACTCGTAGAACGTTATCCTTTCGTAGATTATTCAATCTTTTTCTCATGGTAACCTCCCCCTTGGCAGTCCCCTCCCGGAGATCCGAATGGGGGACCATTCCGGAATTATTTGCCAATGGAGAGATCATCATGACACTTCTTCAATTACAGGCCACCTGCCCTGCGGATACACGTTACGTGTCTTTAATGCAGTTTTTTCCATTACGTTCTGCATCGTCATGTCGTTGATCATTACTGATTCTTCCGCCTTTAGGGGCAATTTCCCACCCCTAGGACAAGAGAGTGCCCTGAACCTCTATTCGCTCCTCCGCCCTCTTTGACAAGGCCGTTGGCAGAATGAGGCTGACTTCTTATGCCGGAAGTCTTCGGCCGCCAATGCTGATTATTTATCAAAATTTAGGCAGTGGCGGGTATCGAACCCACGACCGAAGACGTTTTGATTATGAATCAAAGACGCTACCCCTAGACCACGGGTACTGTACGTAAGTGTATTGTACCACTTAATTGAATCGATTATGGTGCTTATGGTCATCAATAATCAGATTTAGTATATTTAATGTGGTGTCACCGCCAGACACCACACTTGCTAGGTGGTAGCCTTTAAATCGGCCGCGGCCCATTAGTATACGACGGACCCGCGTGTCGCCACTGTCAGTGATCGCAGACCGAGCGCCGCCACACGGCAGGTCTAGAGAGACTTACTAGCACTCGCCCCAGTTGTACAGCCGACGTTAATAGCAATGGTTCACTGACAATTACGCTCTCATTTGCCGAGACTATAGTTAGCATAGCCTTCAGCTACGTCAATTGCTACGACCTAGCAAGGCGCCATTTATCTTTTGCTGGTTATCTTGTAAAGCCTGTACCGTCAGACCTATGTTCTCCAATTATGGAATAAAGTTAAGTATTATATCATCTACGTACTTTACTTGCAATTCTCAAGACATTGTCCTGTTCCAGGCCTCACGCCCGTCTGAGTGAGCTTAAACGCGTGCCTTTCGGCTACCCGTCCTAGTGGATTGGCTGTTGGGTCAGTCCACTACAATTTGCGACCCGGATACAAACGGTCTCCTTTATATATAACTAATTTACTTGTGTCATGGCTTCGCCACAATCTTCAGATGTACTGTCCGAATTTTATCGCTTGCAGAATCAGCAGACGCAGGCCTTATTGGATGTCCTTGGACAGCTCATCCAGGGTCAACGTGCAATGCAAACTGATGCGGCAGCCGCCGCTTCACCGCTACTGCAGCCACAACATGCTGTTGCACCCCCATTTCGGCACTACGATGCGGAGGTGGAAACCTGGATTGAGTGGTCACGCCAGTTTGAATTTCATCTCGCCGCCTACAGAATTCAAGGTAACGAGCGGCAGCCTCACTTATTGTCGTGTGTAGGGGTGCAGACCTACCGCGTGATAGTGAAATTACTTCCCCGACGCGACGTAGCAACCCTGTCCTACGAAGAACTTTTGTCAGCATTAGATGCCATTTTCAAGGAATCCGTTAATGTGGTTGCAAAAAGGTATACGTTCTTTCATACGAAACGTACGGCCGGTCAGACTAATAGGGAGTGGGTTGCAACATTGCAAGGCCTTACTAGGGATTGTGCTTTCGAGTGTGAATGTGGACTCCCTTATTCAGATACTATGGTACGTGATGCAATTGCACAGAACGTTTCTGATGTTCGTATATGGGAACAGATTTTGAAACTAGTCAATCCCTCCCCTCAACAAGTGATAGACATATTGGATAGGCAAGACACACTTTGCTCAGGAATCATTTGAAACTTCGCCAGCTGTGTGTCACATTAACTGGCCCGCCGGGCGCGCTGCACGGAACGGTCAACTGCCCTCGCGCGCGTCCGAGCAGCTGCTGCCTAGCTCTCATCCACGTGTCCCGCACCAGCATGCACATGCAGTGAAATCATGCCCGTGGTGTGCTACTAGACATTCGCGTGAGAATTGCCCGTCACGCCAAGCTATTTGCTTTTTCTGTAATAAAAAAGGACATGTTCAGAGTGTTTGCCAGAAAAAGCTCAGATCGGACACTACCATCCATTCCAGGCCCTTTGCTTCGCGCCAGAATCGAACCAAGAATATTCAGGCTCGTGAACCTTCGCCCGTGGAAATTCATGTAGTTAATTCCACTCTACCCAGTCCCACTCTCTCTAACAGTGACTGTGTTCGTCCCACAAAAAGTGTGCGTCGACATCGACGGAAATCACGTCAAGTCGCAAGTGATTCTGTACCAGTGTCTGTTCACGTTGCACAACATAGTCGCTCTTGTCGTCGGCAGGACAATAAACTTTTTGTAGATTTGGTCATAAATGGCAACGTGATACCATTCTAGCTCGATACCGGAGCTGCAGTTTCATTGATCAATAAAGACACGTACAAACAACTGGGCGCACCTCTGTTGCGTGCCGCAAATGTTCAGTTAAATAGCTATTCCGGTCAGAATATCCCTGTGTTAGGACAGTGCAGCCTTCCTGCAACATACAAAGGACAAACAAAACTTGTGTCATTTTATGTACTTCGTTCTTCTTCTGCAGTGAACTTGTTTGGTTTAAATTTAAATCAGTTGTTTAACTTGTCTATAGTAAATCAGGTCCTATCAGTGAACCAAACTGTGCCTTCAGCCAGTGTTTCTCGTCTATGTGAAGAATTTGCAGACATTTTTGCACCGGGCCTTGGTTGCGCTATGGTTGCACTAAGAACTATGAAGCACATTTGGAACTGAAAGTCCACGCGCAACCAAAATTTTTCAGAGCTCGCAATGTTCCTCACGCATTGCATGATGAGGTCACAAGAAGATTACACGATTTAGAATCACAAGGTGTAATTGAACGTGTGCAGGCTTCTCTCTGGGCCTCACCCTTAGTAACATTGCCAAAACCTTCCGAAAAATTGAGACTTTGTGTATACTTCAAAGCAACATTGAATCCACAACTAGTGATTGCAACTTATCCTTTACCCCCCCCCCCCCCCCCCCTACCCCAGAAGATCTTTTTGACAAACTGTGCCCGGGTAAATATTTTTCGAAGTTGGACCTAGCAGATGCGTGCTTGCAAATACCGGTGGACGAAGAATCCGAGCACATATTGGTGATTAATACGCATCTTGGTTTGTATCGATTCAAAAGACTGCCATTCGGGTGCGCATCCGCCCCTGCATTGTTTCAGCAATATCTGCAAACTGTTTGTGCGTCGGTCCCTACTGCAGCAAACTATCTGGACGATATCGTGATCTCCGGCAAGACGGAAGAAGAACATTTAGCCAATCTAAGAACATTATTTCAGGTATTGCGACAAAATGGTCTTCGCTTGCGGAAGGACAAATGTGTGTTTTTGGCTCGGGACTTACCCTATCTGGGCCACGTACTCAATGCCCAAGGCATACATCCTAGTCCAGAGCACCTCCGTGCCATACAAGTCTTGCCTTCGCCGCAGAATTTGAAGCAGCTACAGAGTGTGCTGGGTAAAATAAATTACTACCATAGATATGTTCCACATGCCTCTTCCATTTCAGCTCTGCTTCATCGCTTACGCCGTAAAGGTGTTCCGTTCGTCTGGACGACGGAATGCGAACGCGCCTTTCGCCAGTTGAAATCGGCGTTGCTTTCCACTACTTGCCTTACGCCATTCGATCCCCAGAAACCCCTTTTGTTGATGGTCGATGCATCGGATTTCGGGATCGGTGCTGTGCTTGCGCACAAAGATGGATCGCATGATCGCCCTATTGCCTTTGCGTCCAAATTGCTCTCGTCTGCGCAAAGAAATTATTCACAGATCGAGAAAGAAGCTTTGGCTCTCGTCTTTGGTGTTACTAAGTTCCATGATTTCTTGTATGGTCGTCACTTTATCATCATCACAGACCACATACCTTTGACATCGCTTTTTCATTCGAACAAGCCTGTACCTCCACGTACAGCGCAGAAATTCATTCGCTGGTCTATTTTCCTCTCGCAGTACCGCTACGATATCTTGTATCGGTCCACTGCTAAGCACGGAAACGCCGATGCGTTGTCCCGTTTGCCTGTTGCTGAGGATAGAGCATTCGATTCTTTTGAACTTGCTTGCCTGTTCATTGATTCGGAAACAGATGACGTGGTGGAATCGTTTCCGATTGATTTTCGTCGTGTAGCTACAGCCACAGCTGCTGACCCTGTCCTTGCTGCCGTTTTGCGTTTTGTTGCTACGCAATGGCCCTTGTCAAAGTCACGAATCGAGGATCCGTTGGTTCGCCGATTTTTTGCTCACAAGAAGAGACTTTTTGTACGACGTGGTGTTTTGCTGTTGCGTTTTGATAATGATCAGTCCAGAGTCGTGGTCCCACGTTCGTTACAGTCCTCTGTCTTACAGCTACTCCACCAAGGACATGGTGGTATAGTGCGAGCGAAACAGCTTGCTCGTCAGCACTGTACTTGGTTCGGAATCGATGCTGCGATTACGAATATGTGCTCTTCTTGCACGGCGTGTGCCGAACAACAATCCGCACCACCGCGGAAATTCTTTGCATGGCCGAAAGCCGCTTCCCCTTGGCAACGCTTACACATCGATTTTGCTGGTCCATTCTGGAATGCTCGATGGTTGGTTGTGGTAGATTCATTCAGTAATTTTCCTTTTGTTGTCAGGATGTCTTCCACGACGTCTTCTGCCACCATCCAAGCGTTATCGGCTATCTTTTGCATTGAAGGTCTTCCACAGACTATTGTTTCCGACAATGGCCCACAATTCATGTCCGCCGAATTTCAGTCATTCTGCAAGGCCAATGGTATTCAACATCTGACATCCGCGCCGTTTTCGCCTCAGTCAAACGGTGCCGCTGAAATATTGGTCCGGACTTTCAAGTCACAGATGCTGAAGCTGAAAGAGTCGCATTCTCGGGAGGACGCGTTATTGCTCTTTTTGTCCTTGTATCGCTCTCAGCCCCGAGATGGTCGCTCGCCGGCTGAGTTGCTCCATGGTCGTCCTCATCGAACCTTGATGTCTTTGCTGCATCCGCCGCATCAGGTTCCTGTGCTGCGGCAGCCACCTGCTTTTGCTCCAGGCGACGTTGCATACTATCGCAACTATCGAGGTTCACGGCGTTGGCTCGCAGGGCGCATTCTTCGCTGCCTCGGCCGCGCTATGTATCTGGTTTTGGGGGCCTCTGGTGAGGTGCGTCGGCATCTCAATCAGCTGCGCCTCTGGCGTCGCACGGGTTCTGCCGCTCCCCGTCTGCTTTCAGCGACGGTGCCGTCCGGTCAGCGCCCTGGGGATCCATCTACTAGCTCGCCTCAGCCCCAGGTGTTACCGACGCTGCCTTCCATTTTGCCCCATGGCGACGCACCGCCGCCGCCGCCTGTTCTCCCGCCGGCGACGCCCGCAGTCGACGCGTCGCTGCAATCGCCGGGCGCCTCCCTGGGTCGCGCGCCGCCGATCGCTTCCCGCGACCAGCTGTCCTCCGACATGGAAGTCTTGCCCGCTCCGGACCAGATGTCGTCTTCGCCCGTCGGCTGCCCCGCCCCGATGGAGGTCGAATCTTCGGCCCCTCCTGTTACTTTACGGGCGCATACAACGCATGTTGGCGTGCACCCTGGACTAGGTTTTCAGGCGTTTCCTAGCTCCCCTCGGACCGAATGGCCGGGTGCGGGTGGCACAGCCTCGCCTGTTGTTAGGCTCCCCACCTCGTCGCATACGCCAACATGGGGTCATCCCCACGGCGGGAAGCCTTATAATACAACCGTTCGCCGATTTGCGGGGGAGGAATGTGGTGTCACCGCCAGATACCACACTTGCTAGGTGGTAGCCTTTAAATCGGCCGCGGTCCATTAGTATACGACGGACCCGCGTGTCGCCACTATCAGTGATTGCAGACCGAGCGCCGCCACACGGTAGGTCTAGAGAGACTTACTAGCACTCGCCCCAGTTGTACAGCCGACGTTAATAGCAATGGTTCACTGACAATTACGCTCTCATATGCCGAGACTATAGTTAGCATAGCCTTCAGCTACGTCAATTGCTACGACCTAGCAAGGCGCCATTTATCTTTTGCTGGTTATCTTTTAAAGCCTGTACCGTCAGACCTATGTTCTCCAATTATGGAATAAAGTTAAGTATTATATCATCTACGTACTTTATTTGCAATTCTCAAGACATTGTCCTGTTCCAGACCTCACGCCCGTCTGCGTGAGCTCAAACACGTGCCTTTCGGCTACCCGTCCTAGTGGATTGGCTGTCGGGTCAGTTCACTACATTTAAACTGTTGGAAAAATAGAAAAAAGTACATCATTTTAGGCTGAATTATGAGAAGTTGGGCTTTTTCCGCCGGCCATTGTGGCCGAGCGGTTCTAGGCGCTTCAGTCTGGAACCGCGCTGCTGCTACGGTCGCAGGTTCGAATCCTGCCTCGGGCATGGATGTGTGTGATGTCGTTAGGTTAGTTAGGTTTAAGTAGTTGTAAGTCTATGGGACTGATGACCTCAGATGTTAAGTCCCGTGGTGCTTAGAGCCATTTTTTGCGCTTTTTCAGCACCGCTCACTGTGGCGCTGGGGAAACAGGCGGTAGGGGGAGAGTCGAGCGATCCTTCGTTCCCTCCCCCTGGACATCCGCCTATGGTGCCCAGGCAAGAAACAAATCTTGCTGTGCGTGGTTGTAGCGTGTACTTTACGCCATGTTCTTTCTGTGCATCTGCTGCAGCACAGTTAGGTAACGGAATGGCGCGGCAACTGGAAATGTTCACAAGAGTTGAAATACGGGGAATAATGCGATTACTGGCGGCTAAACATCTAAATTGCTCAGAAATTCACTGTGAAGATCTGCCATTATATGAACCAAATGCAATGTCGCGTACAGCCGTACTGAGATGGTGCCAACAATTTGACCAAGGCCGCACAGACGTGCGTGAAGATGATGGGGAAGGCATTCCATCGACATCGACCCCAAAGGCCAATGTTTAGGCAATCGAAGAAAAACATCTGGGGAGAGGGAGGAGGGGGAAGAGATTTCCTCGAATGGCTCCATCGCTAATGAGCGTTTCCCTATTGTCGAGGAATTGAACGATTGGTAGGTTACTATCTTTGTTTACAGAAACCTGTTGAAAAACAAGATCCGAAACCGGATTTCCCTATTTACACGAGCGGTCGCCCTTACCGCCTTTTTTATACTTTTTTCGACATCACATCAGGCTCGCCAGCTCTCGTCGTCAATCTGTGAAGCGTATTCTATAGCGGGCTGGCTCCTCCTAGAATCCCAGAAGTGGTAAGTTAACACGCCTTTTTATTTTCCTTTAATTTAATCCTAATTCTGCCACACCGGAGGCAGTGGCGCTAAACATTTAAAAATAAAAATAGCGATTGGAAAAGAAAACAACCACAAGCAACATTCGAAAACCGACCAGCGGTTTGGTAGTCTAACGCAATGACGCTTTAAAAAAAGTAGTGTAAGAAACAGGGCCACAAAAATTAAATAAGCTGCGAAAAATGTAACTGAGAACTGGCCATGACTAGAAACCCCTAACGACTGGCTAACAACCGAAGTACAAGGTAGAATATATTGGCGAATAAGTGGCGGCACCGTGGCAAGTGTAAACACTTGCAGTATGTAGTGGCCATATACTAGCAGAACGTGAGTGGGCTCGTGTCGCCTCTTCCACCTGCACTGCAATGAACATAATGACACAACAGCCATGTAGTTGTATTTGACTGTGCCGTGGGAAAGTAGGATGGCCCTGGACGCCACAGGATATCAACCGAAAAGGCAGTCTCAACCGATCGAATTACAAACACGCTAACTGTCTTTGAAGCCAGTGCCGGTTCGTTTCGTAACCATGACACGTAATCTATGTTGTAGCGTGTCTATGCCAGGACAGCGACTGCTCTGATCCATGACGTTAAGTCCAATATTAAATTGGCGCACATCCCAACATAGAACTGATGGAAGGTATGCAATATGTTGTCTACATCTACATCTACACCTACATTTATACTCCGCAAGCCACCCAACGGTGTGTGGCGGAGGGCACTTTACGTGCCACTGTCATTACCTCCCTTTCCTGTTCCAGTCGCGTATGGTTCGGGGGAAGAACGACTGTCTGAAAGCCTCCGTGCGCGCTCTAATCTCTCTAATTTTACATTCGTGATCTCCTCGGGAGGTATAAGTAGGGGGAAGCAATATATTCGATACCTCATCCAGAAACGCACCCTCTCTGCAGAGCGCCTCTCTTGCAGAGTCTGCCACTTGAGTTTATTAAACATCTCCGTAACGCTATCACGGTTACCAAATAACCCTGTGACGAAACGCGCCGCTCTTCTTTGGATCTTCTCTATCTCCTCCGTCAGACCGATCTGGTACAGATCCCACAATGATGAGCAATACTCAAGTATAGGTCGAACGAGTGTTTTGTAAGCCACCTCCTTTGTTGATGGACTACATTTTCTAAGCACTCTCCCAATGAATCTCAACCTGGTACCCGCCTTACCAACAATTAATTTTATATGATCATTCCACTTCAAATCGTTCCGCACGCATACTCCCAGATATTTTACAGAAGTAACTGCTACCAGTGTTTGTTCCGCTATCATATAATCATACAATAAAGGATCCTTCTTTCTATGTATTCGCAATACATTACATTTGTCTATGTTAAGGGTCAGTTGCCACTCCCTGCACCAAGTGCCTATCCGCTGCAGATCTTCCTGCATGTCGCTGCAGTTTTCTAATGCTGCAACTTCCCTGTATACTACAGCATCATCCGCGAAAAGCCGCATGGTACTTCCGACACTATCTACTAGGTCATTTATATATATTGTGAAAAGCAATGGCCCCATAACACTCCCCTGTGGCACGCCAGAGGTTACTTTAACGTCTGTAGACGTCTCTCCATTGATAACAACATGCTGTGTTCTGTTTGCTAAAAACTCTTCAATCCAGCCACACAGCTGGTCTTATATTCCGTAGGCTCTTCCTTTGTTTATCAGGCGACAGTGCGGAACTGTATCGAACGCCTTCCGGAAGTCAAGAAAATTAGCATCTACCTGGGAGCCTGTATCTAATATTTTCTGGGTCTCATGAAGAAATAAAGCGAGTTGGGTCTCACACGATCGCTGTTTCCGGAATCCATGTTGATTCCTACATAGTAGATTCTGGGTTTCCAAAAACGACATGATACTCGAGCAAAAAACATGTTCTAAAATTCTACAACAGATCGACGTCAGATATATAGGTCTATAGTTTTGCGCATCTGCTCGACGACCCTTCTTGAAGACTGGGACTATCTGTGCTCTTTTCCAATCATTTGGAACCCTCCGTTCCTCTAGAGACTTGCGGTACACGGCTGTTAGAAGGGGGGCAAGTTCTTTCGCGTACTCTGTGTAGAATCGAATTGGTATCCCGTCAGGTCCAGTGGACTTTCCTCTATTGAGTGATTCCAGTTGCTTTTCTATTCCTTGGATACTTATTTCGATGTCAGCCATTTTTTCGTTTGTGCGAGGATTTAGAGAAGGAACTGCAGTGCGGTCTTCCTCTGTGAAACAGCGTTGGAAAAAGGTGTTTAGTATTTCAGCTTTACGCGTGTCATCCTCTGTTTCAATGCCATCATCATCCCGTAGTGCCTGGATATGCTGTTTCGAGCCACTTACTGATTTAACGTAAGACCAGAACTTCCTAGGATTTTCTGTCAAGTCGGTACATAGAATTTTACTTTCGAATTCACTGAACGCTTCACGCATAGCCCTCCTTACGCTAACTTTGACATCGTTTAGCATCTGTTTGTCTGAGAGGTTTTGGCAGTAGTTTCCTAACTTTGTTGTTGTACCACGGTGGGTTTTTCCCGTCCCTCACAGTTTTACTCGGCACGTACCTGTCTAAAACGCATTTTACGATTGCCTTGAACTTTTTCCATAAACACTCAACATTGTCAGTGTCGGAACAGAAATTTTCGTTTTGATCTGTTAGGTAGTCTGAAATCTGCCTTCTATTACTCTTGCTAAACAGATAAACCTTCCTCCCTTTTTTTATATTCCTATTAACTTCCATATTCAGGGATGCTGCAACGGCCTTATGATCACTGATTCCCTGTTCTGTACATACAGAGTCGAAAAGTTCGGGTCTGTTTGTTATCAGTAGGTCCAAGATGTTATCTTCACGAGTCGGTTCTCTGTTTAATTGCTCGAGGTAATTTTCGGATAGTGCACTCAGTATAATGTCACTCGATGCTCTATCCCTACCACCCGTCCTAAACATCTGAGTGTCCCAGTCTATATCTGGTAAATTGAAATCTCCACCTAAGACTATAACATGCTGAGAAAATTTATGTGAAATGTATTCCAAATTTTCTCTCAGTTGTTCTGCCACTAATGCTGCTGAGTCGGGAGGTCGGTAAAAGGAGCCAATTATCAACCTAGTTCGGTTGTTGAGTGTAACCTCCACCCATAATAATTCACAGGAACTATCCACTTCTACTTCACTACAGGATAAACTACTACTAACAGCGACGAACACTCCACCACCGGTTGCATGCAATCTATCCTTTCTAAACACCGTCTGTACCTTTGTAAAAATTTCGGCAGAATTTATCTCTGGCTTAAGCCAGCTTTCTGTACCTATAACGATTTCAGCTTCGGTGCTTTCTATCAGCGCTTGAAGTTCTGGTACTTTACCAACGCAGCTTCGACAGTTGACAATTACAATACCGATTGCTGCTTGGTCCCCGCATGTCCTGACTTTTCCCCGCACCCTTTGAGGCTGTTGCCCTTTCTGTACTTGCCCAAGGCCATCTAACCTAAAAAACCGCCCAGCCCACGCCACTCAACCCCTGCTACCCGTGTAGCCGCTTGTTGCGTGTAGTGGACTCCTGACCTATCCAGCGGAACCCGAAACCCCACCACCCTGTGCTGTCACAACACTGCCGTCCTCTGTTTTGAGAGACGCGATACATGTACGCCCATGACGAGTCTGTTGTCGAATCAGATAGTGTGGAGAGTTCAGTTCGTCCACTACCAAGACGCTGCTTCGACTGTAACAATTGCGCCTTTACACGTCAGACGTCCACAGTCCTTAGCATAGCTTGCCGAGCTCTATCATAAAGGCCACGTTAGAAAGAGTAGTAAAATTATTCCGTACTCCGAAATTACCCCGCTCTATCAGCGCAGAATCGTATCAATGTTTGTCGTAGCCTCAGAATTACCAGTTGAATCCACCATTCCAAAATGGAGGCATGTTGCGCAGTGAACGGAGACTACGTTTCCACAGTTCCCAGATCACCTCATTTAGTGTGGGATCCTTCAAGTGCACCACATTCAGCATCGAAGGCGATCGAAACAATTTCACAGACTGTTGCACTTGATTTAAAGAGACAGAGACTGCACACTTGTCTGTGACTATGGCGGGGATGACAACAACAGCCAAAATCTCGTCAGACATCTAAGCAGATAAATGAAATCTGGTGAAGCTGCTGTTAGAAGTAAAATAGGTACGTTTGCCAAGACTTGCATGTTTACAAACCCAAACGTCTTGCAGTTTCAATGAACGAACTAAATCTTACAATTCCCGACAGAAATTAAAACTGCGAGACTGATCCAAAGGAAGCACCACACAGTTCACAAGACGACCTATCAAAATACTCTGCGGACTTTACCTTAACAGGTAAACCACCTCTTCCTAATAAATCACGAACAGTCCAAAGCGCATCCGGAACAGGACCCATATTGGAGAATCACGGTCAGGTGAAGAAAGTTACGCTATATTCCTCTACCATAATCAAGAAAACCCATTAAATGGGAATACCCTCTCTAAGAAACAAAACAGTCCCTCTGGAATATTCTCGAGCCACATTAAACACAGTCCAGAAACCAGGGAGAGATGAGTGGATTGAACTTCTTGTAAGAACACGACATCCGCACACGAATCATAAATAAACTGTCGTAACGAAGCGAGCCGTAGTTTCGATTCCACCTCAATAACACTCAAAGAAAAAAATGTTTGAGCCTGTATATTTTAACAACAAGAAACGAAATCCGAACTACTGGTATACTTAATTAGGTCATCAATGTGTAACTAGGTCATCAATGTGTATCGAGGTCCACTGCGGAGTCCATTGAAGAGTCAGAGGGGAGGGGTCTTGACAACACGCCTCTGGAATCTGTATGGTCCTTCGTTCTACGAGATACTGCGCTCGGCTTGGAAGCGTTGTTTACAGCGACTACAAGGCAATGAAGCATTATAGTCGGGGACGTAGGTGGTTCTTGAACGCTATCCAAAGTAGGTGACAAACAAGGAGCGTCAGATGTCAACTCCGCAGGATGAGGTCCTTGCAGTTCAGATCAACGAACAAAAGGGGGTCGGGCCACACAACGTCTGGGTCGACCTGTGGTACTTTCTGGTTACCAGTCGCTTCCACTGAAGTAATAAAGATGGGCTATTCCGATTTTAGGATTTAGGAGTGTGTCGGATTGATGCTGTTGGCCAACTGACGTTATGGACCAACAATGTGATACACACGAAGACACAAACACCCAGGAAGAATTGTCCAGGCGTGTGCGATGCTGCGGTTAGGCGGAAAACAGCTATCTTCCCGTTCGGCGCATGAGACGGAACTACACTAGCACTTTGGCTACTCAAGCACGATTTACGTCCAATCAATATTCCCAACTTGTCACACACTGAGGAACTTAGAAAACGAAGGGATAGGTTAGTGGGACATCTACAACAGCTTCGAGTTTAAATTGATTTAGCGCCAGGAGGATATGTAGACGGGAAAAATTAACAGGAGCAGACAATGATCGCATTAGCAAACTGACTACACTGACTAAACGAAAGAGCTGACCTTCTATTCGAGGTTCTTCACTGTCAAGGGTAATGGTAAGTTTGCTCTTGTACCATTACTGCTACTTCTTCTACTACTACACTCCTGGAAATGGAAAAAAGAACACATTGACACCGGTGTGTCAGACCCACCATACTTGCTCCGGACACTGCGGGAGGGCTGTACAAGCAATGATCACACGCACGGCACAGCGGACACACCAGGAACCGCGGTGTAAGCCGTCGAATGGCGCTAGCTGCGCAGCATTTGTGCACCGCCGCCGTCAGTGTCAGCCAGTTTGCCGTGGCATACGGAGCTCCATCGCAGTCTTTAACACTGGTAGCATGCCGCGACAGCGTGGACCTGAACCGTATGTGCAGTTGACGGACTTTGAGCGAGGGCGTATAGTGGGCATGCGGGAGGCCGGGTGGACGTACCGCCGAATTGCTCAACTCGTGGGGCGTGAGGTCTCCACAGTACATCGATGTTGTCGCCAGTGGTCGGCGGAAGGTGCACGTGCCCGTCGACCTGGGACCGGACCGCAGCGACGCACGGATGCACGCCAAGACCGTAGGATCCTACGCAGTGCCGTAGGGGACCGCACCGCCACTTCCCAGCAAATTAGGGACACTGTTGTTCCTGGGGTATCGGCGAGGACCATTCGCAACCGTCTCCATGAAGCTGGGCTACAGTCCCGCACACCGTTATGCCACCTTCCGCTCACGCCCCAACATCGTGCAGCCCGCCTCCAGTGGTGTCGCGACAGGCGTGAATGGAGGGACGAATGGTGACGTGTCGTCTTCAGCGATGAGAGTCGCTTCTGCCTTGGTGCCAATGATGTTCGTATGCGTGTTTGGCGCCGTGCAGGTGAGCACCACAATCAGGACTACATACGACCGAGGCACACAGGGCCAACACCCGGCATCATGGTGTGGGGAGCGATCTCCTACACTGGCCGTACACCACTGGTGATCGTCGAGGGGACACTGAATAGTGCACGGTACATCCAAACCGTCATCGAACCCATCGTTCTACCATTCCTAGACCACCAAGGGAACTTGCTGTTCCAACAGGACAATGCACGTCCATATGTATCCCGTGTCACCCAACGTGCTCTAGAAGGTGTAAGTCAACTACCCTGGCCAGCAAGATCTCCGGATCTGTCCCCCATTGAGCATGTTTGGGACTGGATGAAGCGTCGTCTCACGCGGTCTGCACGTCCAGCACGAACGCTGGTCCAACTGAGGCGCCAGGTGGAAATGGCATGGCAAGCCGTTCCACAGGACTAAATCCAGCATCTCTACGATCGTCTCCATGGGAGAATAGCAGCCTGCTTTGCTGCGAAAGGTGGATATACACTGTACTAGTGCCGACATTGTGCATGCTCTGTTGCCTGTGTCTATGTGCCTGTGGTTCTGTCAGTGTGATCATGTGATGTATCTGACCCCAGGAATGTATCAATAAAGTTTCCCCTTCCTGGGACAATGAATTCACGGTGTTCTTATTTCAATTTCCAGGAGTGTATTACTACTACTTCTACTAACGACGGTAGTGATATCTGTAGCCACAGTGTAATAGGATTAAAATTATCTGTTATTTGACACTATTCCAGCCTTAGAACCGATTTCTTTACGTCGCAGATGTTAACATAATTCGTCAACTGTCTGCTGTTGTCATTATTTCGTTATAAATGTTCAGCTTGTGTGCAATGTCAGCTAGTGCGATGTGTAACACACGCACGTTCCGCTACCTTCTTCGTGTGCTAGAACCATTGAACCCTGATTCTGGTGTCATTATTATGTCTTTCGAAACACGAAATGAAATGATCAGACCCCAGAACGGAGCGGTTCTGTGCGCTACAGTCTGGAACCGCGCGACCGCTACGGTCGCATGTTTGAATCATGCCTCGGGCATGTATGTGTGTGATGTCCTTAGGTTAGTTAAGTTTAAGTAGTTCTAAGTTCTAGGGGACTGATGACTTCCGCTGTTAAGTCCCATAGTGCTCAGAGCCATTTGAACCAAGATCCCAGAACCCAACTGCTACAACACAGAAAGCTAGGCAAACTGAACTTCGAGAACAATCAAGTCAGTTCATGTACATTATGCAAGGCTATATATTTTGAAGTATTCTTGTATAACAGCAACGACCGTGATTAACATTTCTATACTATCCTGAAATTACTTGAGGCAGGTCCCGGGATTCTTTGTCTTATAAGATCACAACCGACTACCTTTCTCATCCGTTTCAAACAAGACGTGTAAGTATGTAAATTCCTGTATGTATGAATTAAAATTCTGGCTTTCTGGCTGACCGCAAAAATAGTTTCCAGGCTCTTGAAACGGCCAACGTAGGTGTAAAGCCCGCACAGACAATTTAAGAGCCATCTCATAACGGCATAACGAAGTAATGACCATTTTGTTACTTACCCGCCGCTCCACACGCGGAGGAGGGTTACAACTTCATGTTGTACCGGGTTTAGTGGATTCATAACCGAGCTATGGGTTCAATCTCTCTTTGGCCTCACTCGTGTTTCGCGTGCCATCCGTTACGGACGTATCTCGAGCCACCTTGTGTGTTGTTCTGGCTGCTGGTAGATCCACATGCTGTGACACTTCGTCTATTTAGGTGTTTAAACCATGAGTCAGTTCATCAAACTCGATTGCCTTCAAGTACTTTTTAATTATTTAGAATTTTGATTATAATTTGATATTTCAAATTGTTACTATTGTTTTGTTGAAGTTCCTCCTACTTTCAGAGATGGCACTATTCAGAAAACGGAAGGAAGTGGGCGGATCCGAAATACTTTCGGAGGTTTTTTAAGATAATTTTTCAAATTTTCCTGGTGGTTATGAAGATCCGGATGACTGTGTGAGTGAACGTTTCTACGGTTCTGAGGACGATTCAGTGATAGTGATATCATAGGACCCGTAGAGAACCATAAGATGGCAGTGTTTCAAGTGATTCCGATAATAACGGTGAATGTTTTCCTTGTGAATGATTCGTTTTGTTACAATGTTAGCCGTTTCAGTAGCGCCCGACTCTCATTCGGGCACTGTTTATGCCAGAGTACGAGGCTCGGACGACCTCGCGAATGTGCTAAGCAAGAGTGAAATAAACGTTTTTATTACCAAACGGCAGCCAGCTTAGTTAATAATATTCATTCGGTTAATCAGACATAATCCTGCCTGCAATTTAATCAAGTTACAGAAAGTTCACAGAGAAATAAACCGGTAATGCGACAGGTGTGTGGCTGTCGTTAGACATGTACTAAGCCAACGAACTTCAGAAATAAGACACGCAGTCAGTTACCCTTTGAAACACAGACACTGGGTGAGGAAAGACATTAGTACGTCACAGGAAAAAACCACGTCTGGTTAGACACGCCACAAAGCGCACTTCAATAGATCCCACTGCTTCCACAGAACAAGCTCTCACGGTAATGAGTGCTGAAAGAAAAACAGAAGGTCTTGCTTCCTCTGCAGCCAACGCACTATACTGTATTCCGTGGTAGTAAACAGCACGAAAACAAGGAAACATTAATCAGGTGAAAAAACGGATGAGCAGATCGGAAGAAAGAAGGGAAGTTTTACATTTCTTCGAAACTAAATTCTTTTAGAGGGAGAATACTCATTTCGAAGTTAACTGAAAATAAGTGAGGATAATTATCAATTGCTACTGGACCTTACTCTACAGAAATTAACGTAGCAGGATAGAGCGATGAAAATTCAATCGCTTTTCCGATAAGTTATTGGCTACTCTAGGATTCCATTCCACTGGAGAATCGAAGTTTGTCAGAAAACTGTGAACTCAGTGACATATCTTTCTCAGCAGCACTGTGAACACAACGTTTTTCCAATCCATTGTGCACAGACTGTGTGAGCGCGGGACGGCAGCCAGCAATTTTTTCGGGGGTCACGTTTGCCATTTGTGATTGTGGACTTAACTCTGCACTGGGATGACTGATCACCACATTGCCCGAGATCTGATGATCCTAAACCCGGGTGAAACACGTCGTTTTTGAGCAGATAAAGAGATTTCTGCAACGTAGGACTGTCTCTTGATATTAATCACAGACATTTCACTTTTTTTAAAATTTCCTCCACTATTGCCTATGTGGGGAGAGCGCAGTGGTCACAAACAGTCTAAAAAGCTTGTAACAGTGTTGCAGGGTAGTTTGTGCTGAGAAATGATTGTTAAGAAGACGATTCGATATATTCTGCAGTTTCCGAGTTACGCTACTGGCCATTAAAATTGCTACACCACGAAGATGACGTGCTACAGACGCGAAATTTAACCGACAGGAAGAAGATGCTGTGATATGCAAATGATTAGCTTTTCAGAGCATTCACACAAGGTTGGCGCTGGTGGCGACACCTACAACGTGCTGACATGAGGAAAGTTTCCAACCGATTTCTCATACACAAACAGCAGTTGACGGGCGGTGCCTGGTGAAACGTTGTTGTGATGCCTCGTGTAAGGAGGAGAAATGCGTACCATCACGTTTCCGACTTTGATAAAGGTCGGATTGCTGCCTATCGCGATTGCAGTTTAACGTATAGCGACATTGCTGCTCGCGTTGGTCGAGTTCCAATGACTGTTACCAGAATATGGAATCGGTGGGTTCAGGAGTGTAATACGGAATGCCATGCTGGATCCCAACGGCCCCGTAACACTAGCAATCGAGATGAGAGGCATCTTATTCCCACAGCTGTAACGGATCGTGCAGCCACGTCTCGATCCCTGAGTCAACAGATGGGGATGCTTGCAAGACAACAACCATCTACACGAACAGTTCGACGTCGTTTGCAGCAGCATGGACTATTAGCTCGGAGACCATGGCTGCGGTTACCCTCGACGCAGCATCACAGACAGGAGCACCTGCGACGGTGTACTCAACGACGAACCTGGGTGCACGAATGGCAAAACGTCATTTTTTCGGATGAATCCTGGTTCTGTTTACAGCATCATGATGGTCGCATCCGTGTTTGGCGATATCGGGGTGAACGCGCATTCGTCATCGCCGTACTGGCGTATCACCCGGCGTAATGGTATGGAGTGCCATTGGTTACACGTCTCGGTCACCTCTTGTTCGCATTGACTGTACTTTGAACAGTGGACGTTACATTGCAGATGTGTTACGACCCGTGGCTCTACCCTTCATTTGATCCCTGCGAAACCCTACATTAAAGCAGGATAATGCACGACTGCATGTTGCAGGTCCTGTACGGGTCTTTCTGGACACAGAAAATGTTCGACTGCTGTCCTGGCCAGCACATTATTCAGATCTCTCACCAACTGAAAACGTCTGGTCAATGGTGGCCCAGCAACTGGCTCGTCACAATACGCCAGTTACTACTCTTGATGAACTGTGGTATCGTGTTGAAGCTGAAGGGGCAGCTGTACCTGTACACGCCATCCAAGCTCTGTTTGACTCAATGCCCAGGAATATCATGGCCGTTATTACGGCCAGAGGTGGTTGTCTATGCACGCAAATTGCGTGTAAATGTAATCACATGTCAGTTGTAGTATAATATATTTGTCCAATGAATACCCGTTTATCATCTGCATTTCTTCTTGGTGTAGCAATTTTAATGGCCAGTAGTGTAATTAGCATTGAAGTTAGCCAGTCAGGCCGTTGCGGGCACAAATTCAAGAGGTCCTTCAAAGACGGCGTCGCCAAAAGTGTACTTCGTTTGATTTCCTAAAATCGAATAAGATAATGGTATAAAATTTGGACGTGGGATGGTTGTAAGAATCGAATCAGATCTAAAATCTGGGAACTCTTTATCTATTACGTATGTCCACCGCCATAGCTGAGTGGACAGCGCGCCGGCTTGTCATGTGGGTGGGGGGGTTCGATTCCTGGCTGGGAGATTTTCTCTGCTTAGGGACTGAGTGTTTGTGACGTCTTCATCATAGACACACAGGTTGCCGAAGTGGCGCCACCTCTAAAGACTTGCACCAGACGATCGGGTCTATCCGCCGGAAGGCCCTCGCCGTACGACATTCCATCTACGCTATGAGAACAACCGACAGTAATTGTATCTGGCGGGCCGGTTGAATTTGCGCGCGCAATGGCTTGGTTTGCTAAATTCAACGCTAATTAACTCTGAAATGGCGAAACGTATCGAATTATTTTCTTAACAACTATTTCTCAGCACAGCCTATCCTGTAAGGGACTGTTTTTGACCACCCTGTATATTGTTAATTCTACAGATACAGAGTTTTATTGAGTAAAATGATATAAATGGTGATTCAAAAAGAAAGGACAGTTTTCAATCCTTTATTACAAACCATAAAAGACAAACACATTGCGCGTGTTACTATATAGAGGAATGTTCAAAGTTTCGACGAAGTAGCGGTGTTGTGCGTTTGTCGCAACATGGCGGTTACACCACAAGAGAAATCATTTTTTTCTGTTTGCTCAAAGTCCATCCATTGTCCAACTTAAACGTGCATTCCGCCATCGATTCAACATGAAGCCGCATCTGCACAAACAGATTGATGACTGGCATCCAAAATTCTTGGAAGCTAGCCGCATAAGCAAAGGCAAGAGGAATGGCCGGCCAAGCAAGTCTGATAAAAATGTCTAGCGTACCCGAGCTACGCTCACACGGAGCCCTCGGAAGCCCATAAGACGGAAAGGCTTCCTCAAGCAATGTGTGTGGCGTGTTCTGAAACAACTTTTGCGTATGAAACCTTAATAGTTGCAGTTACTGCAGCAATAGCGTCTTGATGACCGTAACAGAAGGAATTTATTTTGCATTTCGTTTGTCCAGGGTATAGTAGAGAAAGTTTTCTCCCAACCACTCATCTTTTCGGATGAACCGACATTTCATCTATTGTGTAAAATAAATCTCCATATTATAAGAATTTGGGGGTCACAAAATTATGGCGTCGTCGTCGAACATGAAAGAGACCCACTGAGACAGAATGTGTTTTGTGTCGTTTCTGTTCACAGAGTTTACGGATCTTTTTCGTGGAGGAAACTGTGACAGGAATGTCAAAAAAGGAAATGGTGCCAACTTCACGAAGATTCCAATGATTTAATTTGTATGCATGTTGCCGCGCCACTCCCCCCCCATCCCCCCCCCCCTGCCCCCCTCCCCCCCCCCCTGCCCCCCTCCCCCCTGCCACGACTTTACCTTGAGGTGTGGCTTCTTAACACCACCATATCGCAACATTGGATTGGAAGACGAGGACAAAAAAGATCTGGTTCATAGCTTTTGGCTTCGCATGTCGCCAGACTTCGCACCTTGCGATTTTTTTTCTGTGGGTGTACATTCACACATCAAAAATAGGTTTGCATCACCTGGGTTCCGAGTTGCGGATTCTGTACAGAAAATTGAGATAGCGAACAACATAAACATCATTTCCGCCCTTTTTATTGCTCATGAAAACCACACATTGCATGTCGTACCACCATACAGCGAGACCTTCAGAGGTGGTGGTCCAGTTTGCTATACACACCGGTACCTCTAATACGCAGTAGCACGTCCTCTTGCATTGATGCATGCCTATATTCGTCGTGTCATACTATCCACAAGTTCATCAAGGCACTGTTGGTCCAGATCGTCCCATTCCTCAATGGCGATTCTGCACAGATCCCTCATAGTGGTTGGTGTGTCACGTCGTCCATAAACAGCCAATTACAGTACATCCCAGGCATGTTCCATGGGAATCACGTCTGGAGAACATGCTGGCGACTCTAGTCGAGCAATGTCATTATCCTGTAGGAAGTCATTCACAAGATGTGCACGATGGGGGCGCGAATTGTCGTCCATGAAGACAAATGCCTCGCCAATAAGCTACCGATATGGTTGCACTATCGGTAGGAGGATGGCATTCACGTATTGTACGGCCGTTACTGCGCCTTCCATGACCACTAGCGGCGTACGCAGGCCCCACGTAATGCCGCCCCAAAATAGCAGGGACCCTCCTCCTTACTGTACTCTCTGGACAGTGTGTCTAAGACACAGCATGACCGGGTTGCCTCCAAACACGTCTCCGACGATTGTCTGGTTGAAGGTATATGCGACACTCATCGCAACGTGATGCAAGAGAACGTGATGCCAATCCTGAGTGGTCCATTCGGCATCTTGTTGTGCCCATCTGTACCGCGCTGCATGGTGTCGTGATTGCAAAGATGGGCCTCGTCATGGACGTTGGGAGTGAAGTTGCGCATCATGCAGCCCATTGCGCACAGTTTGAGTAGTAACATGACGTCTTGTGGCTGCACGAAAAGCATTATTCAATATGGTGGCGTTGCTGTCAGGGTTCCTCCGAGTCATAATCCGTATGTAGCGGTCATTCACTGCAGTAGTAGCCTTTGGGCGGCCTGAGCGAGGCATGTCATCAACAGTTCCTGTCTCTCAGTATCTCCTCCATGTCCGAACAACATCGCTTTGGCTCACTCCAAGACGCCTGGACACTTCCCTTGTTGAGAGCCCTTGCTGGCACAAAGTAACAACGCGGAAACGATCGAACCGCCGTAGTCTCCGTCTAGGCATAGCTGAACTACAGACAACACGAGCCGTGTACCTCCTTCTTGGTGGATGACTGGAACTGATCGGCTGTCGGACCACCTCCGCCGAATAGGCGTTGCTCATGCATGGTTGTTTACATCTTTGCGCGGGTTTAGTGACATCTCTGAACAGTCAAACGGACTATGTCTGTGATACAATATCCACAGTCAACGTCTGTCTTCAGGAGTTCTGGGAACCGGAGTGATGCAAAACTCTTTATGATGAGTGTAAAAAGATGGTCATTGTTCCACCAACTACTCTTCAAGATGTGAGAATTTTAATTGCTGACGGTGTCGATTCTATAAACAGGGACCTCTTGATTCGTGTGTAATGAAAAGTATTATCGTTTCGATGTTTCTGGAGCAATGCCGGCACGGTAGCTTAGCGTGTTCGATCAGAGAGCCGGTTGGCTTTTGTAATAAAAAAACTGAGCGGAAGGATCAACCACCGAACTTGAACACGATGTCTTGCGACGTCCGTAACGACCAAACACAACGATCAACAACGAACAAAATGAAATAAAGAAAAAAAAAATGTTGGTAGAGCACTTGCCCGCGAGAGGCAAAGGTCCCGAGTTCGATTCTCGATCCGGCACACAGTTTTAATCAGCCAGGAAGTTTCATATCAGCGCACACTCCGCTGCAGAGTGAAAATCTCATTCTGGAAACTGAAACCTATTCTTTTTTCTTGAATCATCCTGTATATTTTAGAAGTACTTAAATAACACGTAGAGTGCTAAGTCATACTTCGTCTGTCGCGCACCATCTTGTTCCTTGAAACAGGAATACTTTTGCCATGGAACATGCGACAATTTCAAATGAACTGAGTTTCCTTATTGTCTCAACAATTTTATCTGTCTTGAAAAGGGAAATCTGTGTTACTCTCCGATGGCTTCCACTTGAGAATGTATTTCACTTGCAACTGGGTTTTAATAACACTTCTGTTTAATTTGATTTCACTTACTGATTATTGGTGAGTAGATGAGTTATAATCTAACAGGCAGGTAATTTCAGTATTGAAAATATTTTCTCCGCTGCAGTGTTTTTAAATTTCAATCGCATATTGGTTCCTAGGCACAAGACCGTTTTGCACCATAGAATATGTTTTAACGCTTGGAAAAATTTTAATTATCTGGAGTAATTTTTGTAATATCGGAAAAAGACTGCAGCACATAAAATGTGGGTGCCACCATTTTAAGAGGGAATAAGAAAATACATTAAACTTCTGTTACAAGGCCGGCTAGAAGTGAAAGTCTGAAGTATACCAAGGTACAAAACTTTGCCGTACACCATACCACATTTCTTATTCTGTGCCGGCCGGAGTGGCCGAGCGGTTCTAGGCGGGCCGAGTGGTTCTAGGCGATTCAGTATGGAGCAGCGCGATCGCTACGGCCGCAGGTACGAATCCTGCCTCGGGCATGAATGTGTGTGATGTCGTTAGGTTAGTTAGGTTTAAGTAGTTCTAAGTTCTAGGGGCTTAGTGACCTCAGATGTTTAGTTCCATAGCGCTTAGAGCCATTTTTTTCTTATTCTCTAACGATCTTTACTTCCGATGTCATAAGCCAAGGCATTATTTCAAATTGTGCAATTAAAATACTCATGTGTTCTTCGTACCAACCTGTCAATTTCTATTTTGAAGTTTCCCTAAATCACTTTGTGAGCGCTCTGCAAGAACTGCGAGGTGCACAGCTGAAGACGTCTTCCTCTCTTGGAAGCAGACGTGTGACCGAACGCTTCGGCCTCTAGCTGTAACATCTGCACAACTTCGGACGCTCTTTCGCGCATGGATATAGACTTGCCTTTACATACATTCAACGTGCAACAGCGGATGGTGGTAGCGATTATGGTCAGTTTTTGAAATTCGCGGATTCTTGTTGAGCGATAAAAGAAACGTGTAAAGAGCCACTCAGAGGCCCTTGTTCACCATGTGTCTTTGCTTCAGCATGTATGATTTTCAGAAGTGCGTTCCGCTGTTTTCGTTGAGCTAATCTGTTGAGCATTATTAGTGTCCTGTGCTTTTGAGAGTGTGTATACGCTTGCCAACAAGATAATAGGTCATCATCTCTGATCCAATGAAACTCATTTACTGAAATTAAAAATAAAGAAGAACACTACAGCAGAAATCGAGAAACAGCTTACACAAAATTTGCGTAAGAAAGAAGTTACAGTCGAGCTACTGCAATGCGCTTTTCTTAGTACAAGCCACGCAAATAGGAAATTGCATACGTCTCAAGTGTAACGTATGGTGTGTATGTGTGTGGTATTTGCTCAGGTAAATGGCTGCAGGTAATACTTGTTCTTAATAGTGTCTGAAGAAACAGACATTGGTGACGATCTTGCAGCTATACTAAATTTGTGACTTTAATTCGCAATTGAAGCATCTTTCTGACATTAGCTGCTTTAGATGTGAAGATACTGCCTATCGGTGACACGTGCCTCGACAGGGAAAATGACAGATGCAATACTAACGTTTACGTTTGTCTCATTGAAACCGTGCGCGGGAATCTGAGTAAACTTCTGAGCAATGGACAGCCGAAGTCGTTAAGGAGACCACGCGTGACCAGTGGGAAACCTGAGCTCTAGTTCCAGTCCGGCACAAATTTTCATGTGTTACCAACGGGTAACATCTTGTCATCTTATCGAGGTCGGGTGTTCTGCCGGTAGTCTGCGTCTTCCCAAAACGTTATTTCGACACCGTAATCTCAGCGTCTTCATGTGTTCCCTGAGACTCGCCGCTGGCTGAGATGGGTCTCTGCATTTGTGTCTGGGTAGTGCCTCAGAAGACCGGTTATCGAACACAAGGAGACGGATACTGCCGCGAGAGACAGCCACAGCACCTATAGCTGTTTCAGGCAGTAGAGAACTCTCCTCGTGGGCGCGAGCCGAACACGGGACACTACGGTATGGTCACCGTCACGGCAAACCGCCGTAGCAGGCGCGGGCGGAACGGGGAAAACCTGCAGCAGTGGTACAAATGACTTTGGGCACTATGGGACTTAACTTCTCAGGTCATCAGTCCCCTAGAACTACTTAAACCTAACTAACCTAAGGAAATCACACACATCCATGTCCGAGGCAGGATTCGAACCTGCGACCGTAGCGGTCGCGAGGTTACAGGCTGTAGCACCTAGAACCGCTCTGCAGCAGTGCAGAACCACGTCTCGTGGGGTTGGACCAAAGAGGGATCACCCGATTCGAAGCTGACGGCAGACGGAACTCCAGGCACCAACCAGGCATAAATATGGAAACAGGTCTGCCATATACAGCCAGTCTCAGGGAACACCTAATGAAGACGTCGAGCTACGCTATGAAATATCGTGTTGGGAAGATGCGGAACACCGTCTGAACAACTAATCTCAAAGAGAGATCGGATGACTCTAAGAGATTGCTGGAAATATCTTCATACTTAATGCAGCTAATTTCAGAAAGGTTTTGAAATTGCATAGGTTGCAGGTAAGCCAATAAGCCCATCCATGTAAATCCGTACAGGCAACCCTGTGCAGGTGCACGTAACAAATAAACCGGAATGTGACTGTGCCACGTTAAGTAATCACTTTTGAAGTGAGCCACTGCACCCGTGTCGCCCAAAACTAGCAGCAGTCGATAGCTGATGTATTAGTGTTGTATCGCCACGTGTCAGACGTTAAATAACGAGTAGATTTCATGTAAAATAACGATACGCTGCCGTAGAAAACGCATTATTTCCATGAACAATGGACCATTCCTTCTAGTTGTTCTGGTAGGGTGGCTACTGCATACGACAAGCTAGCACAGCTGAAGTCAAATGGGCCATCATGCATACCACCGCTAGAAAGGCACCTGGTCACGATGGCATTCAAAACCGTGTCCTCCAGGAGTTCACGGACAAAGCAGTAGAATACCTCACACTCATCACGAATGCCGTACTTAAACACCAACACTTCCCCTCCTTTTGGAAGACGGCCAAGGTCCTGATGATCAGGAAGCCGGGGAAAGACCACTCCCTCCCACAAAATTACCGACCCATCAGTCTACTTAGCGCGCTCAGCAAGATCGTTGAGAAGGTAATACTAAAACGACTCCCTAGGGACTGCCTCACAAACGACACCTCGAGACCGTAGTAATTCGGTTTCAGGAATCACCACTCGACAACACAAATCCTCCGCATCTTTGAATACATAACACACGGATACAACACAAACAAAGCAACTGGGGCGGTGTTCCCGGACATCGAAAAGGCTTTCGATCGTCTGTGGCACAACGGCCTTACGCGCAAACTCAACGACGCAAGGTTCCCCGACGGGCTCGTACGTCTCATACACTCGTATTTCACGGACAGGAGTTTCAACACCGACGTGCAGGACAAACAATCGACACGACATGGTATCCAAGCACGAGTACCCCAAGGAAGCATCCTAGAGCCCTTACTGTTTAGCCTCTAGATTAAAGATCTCCCAGCTACACACAACATGACGGTGGCAATCTACGCGGATGACACTGCCATCCTTGCGCAATATTGGAAGCCGTCTAACATTAACTCATGACTACAGACTGCACTCAGAGTGGCAGAGCCCTGGCTGGTGAAGTGTCGTGTTAGAATAAACGTCGACAAGTGCGAAACCGCTATGTTCACTAGAAGACCGAAACTACTGCGCAAACATCAGCACTGCAACCCAATAACACTACAAGCACGCCCAGTACTTTTCCGCGAGAAGGTCAAATACCTCGGTGTCTGGCTGGACCGGAAACTACTCTGGGGGGGACCACATACAACACGTGACCAACAAAGCAAACGCGAGGCTCAAACAACTCTACCCTATGCTTAACAGGCGTAGCACACTGAATAGGAGGTTGTCTAGGTCCATGTACATGACACTTACTCGGCCCCTGATGACGTACGCAGCCCCTGTCTGGGGAAACGCTGCGCCCACACGCCTGCGCCGTCTGCATCTCATACAGAACAAAGTACTCAAAATCATAAGCAACGCTCCGCGCTACACACGCATCGCGGACCTTCACCGGGAATACCGGCTACATACCAATCTTGCAGGTATTCCAAAAACTCTCCACACGACTGTACAATAACACGAGACACTCGCGTAAGCCGTTTATCCTTTCTCTGGGTAACTACGACCACAACCATAGATGGAAACATAATAGACGAAAGACACTACCGGCAAGAAACTAAACATCTATGGTCCATAGCACGCCAACACGACAGTACTGGCGAGCCCGTGCAACACAGCTACTACTGGTAACCCCAGATGCTCGACCCGCCGAAAAACAGGCAACAGCAGGGAAACCGTACTGTACACACCACGCAAACCAGTTACACACACCCCCTACACTTTGAGATGATCTATGACCAATAGCCCACTGATGTATGATGACCTTGAACTGTTATAGGGACGCAGCAACTGCAGCAAGCCGTACAACGAGCTTCCGCAACGACAAAGGTAACGATGCACGATACCTTGCACTAACGCAACCACAACTTGCATGCACTGTCGCAGCTAGCAAGCCGCTACTGCCCTTTCTACCCGTCCTACTGTCGCAGAGGTTTTTTTCCCTTTGCGCTTGCCTCGGCAATTTTTTTCCTCTGCCCTTACAACCGCTACCCTTCGATCGCTTTCGTCCGCTTTCTATCTCCTCATGGGCCATGTTAATGAGTAATCTTACCCAGACGTATGGATTAACATCACAGCCTGCATCCTGTGACTCCTGATTCAAAAACTAACATGTTTTACGGAGGTGACAATAGAACTTTTGGTTTGGTCACCACGTTGGTGTGGGCGTGGAGGGGCCCCATTCTTTTTTGCAGTTGACAGTCGCCTGCTGCCCTGCACAGTTCGATCATACCTGTTGCTGTCTCTTTACAACACAGCACGGCGTTGCAGTCTGCGCTCATCTTAGGTGCATGGAGAGTACTTCATAATCAGGCAATGCACTGCTGTTATTTCTTTTAGGAAGAGGCAAACGAGAAAGCGACTGTTACTGACTGGGTTGCAGGTGCCGCTAGCTATTCCAGTCACACAATAGAGTACAGAAGAACAGGTAAAACGTAGCTACTGGTACAGGTGAGTCGAATAAAAGCGGTCCGGACGCGTGGGTAGGACTCGACGTGACTGTATGCATTTAACCACACCAAAACAGGATGGAGCAACTTCCCATACAGCCGGCCGAACCTTGGAGTACATTTTCACAAGCTTCACGCCTGACTGAGTTGTTAACAAAAGTCAGTCCAGTCACTGCCCTATCTGTCCACCCAGGTCACGTGATTTTGTCAGTGTGAGATTATTTAGTGTGGGGAGTCTTCAAGTATAAGGTGTATCTCTACAACCCTCATAGTCTTCAAGACCTACAGCAGAACATTTCGGATGAGACTGCAGACATTCCAGAAGTCCAGCTTCGATACACCTTCAGCAATTTGCTAACCAGGGCCGAAAAGTGTCAAGAGATGACTAGTGGCCACTTTCAACATCTGTTATAGTCTGGTTAGTACTGTATTTCCTTTTCCACTTCTGTGTTTCTTTGTACCATGAAACTATGTTCTTCTGGCACTTTTTATTTGCCCCAGCCTGTATTTCCAAGATTTCAGTACTTTGGAGTGATGTACAAGAAGGCGAAGAAAATTTATTTTCAGGCAATAATGCCAAGCAAGTGGTCAGGGGCTGACAAATAATTTCCTCGAGCACATGTCCTTTCTTTACATTGTCAGTATTGTAGTAGTCGACGCAGTCCAACTTTAATATTATGAGTGGTGTGTACACTACATGTAAGTTATTCAAAGAACGGAAGATTTAGTTGAGCATCATGTAGCTGGGAAGCTATCGCGAGTCAGCTCAGTCACATAAGTGATTGAATGCTTGAAAGTGCACTGAGGTGCTGCTGTGAGCCGAGAGAGAGGCTGGAGGTTGCTTTGCAGTGGGCCACCGAGCGGACGTAGCCTGGTATTTTTCATGTCGGTTAAAACAATTGTACTGCAGCACGCTTGTGAACGTCGAGAAAATGTGAGCAAGCTCAGATGTATGAAAATTAAAACTTTAAATATTCACCAAAAATACTAAAATCACTTCGAAACAGGATACAGGAAATACGATGACAGCTTTGAAATCGCAATGAAATGACGAATTCAGTAAAACTATCACCATCCGGTCCCGAGTTCGAGTCTCGGTCCGGCACACAGTTTTAATCTGCCAGGAAGTTTCATATCAGCTCACACTCTACTGCAGAGTGAAAATCTCATTCTGGAAACATCCCCCAGGCTGTGGCTAAGCCACGTCTCCGCATATCCTTTCTTTCAGGAGTGCTAGTTCTGCTAGGTTCGCAGGTGAGCTTCTGTAAAGTTTGGAAGGTAGGAGACGAGGTACTGGCAGAAGTAAAGCTGTGAGGACGGGGTAGAGCACTTGCCCGCGGAAGGCAAAGGTCCAGAGTTCGAGTCTCGGTCCGGCACACAGTTTTAATCTGCCAGAAAGTTTCATATCACCATACTTACACAACAAATTTTAACGAAATTATTAACATTTCTGCGTCAAATTGCTTGTGTCAACAGTAATGTCAGCTACAATAACGCTTCATATGTGTATGGCTCACCAAATCAGCTATAAAATGAGCATATTGATCTTAGTACAGAGCAGATAAACTGTTTTGAATGTAGTTGTATAGTTAATAGTTGAGATCCAAAACAGAGTGTTCTCCAAAGCAGCATGGCTGATTAGCTTCAGCATGATATATTAGTACCATTGTGACATTACTGTTATATATTGCTGAACGATATTGTTTCACTTTCTGTCACTATTTCGTGGTCATTTTGTTGAGAGTGTAATAGATATGTTCTCTTTAGGAAAGCTTCGCATTTTTAGTACTACGGAGGTGCACACTGGGTGTGATTTCCAGGTCCTGTTGCCAACAGTGGGAGAGGAAAACCTCCCCACGGAGACAGGAAATATTTGCAGAAGTGCAGAAGTGTGGTTGTGGCCTGCTTCATGCTTTTCTGGGCAGAGCCCGCAACTTGTATAGCTTGAGGACAGGAGATGCTGTGCCACCACTGCCGTCTCCAGGGATACTGAGTTACACATTTTCTCCCTTTTCTGCATGAAGAGTAAACGTCGAGGCGCTGGAACGCCACATGGACAGCACGAGAAAGACGACTGCTCCTCCAGACTTTCGTCATCCATTCCACTTGAGCCACCCGAGTACTGTGCTTGGCATGAAAAGGCCGACCAGTTGAGGAGACACCGCTCTAGGCCAGTATGAACCATGTATTCGATAAGCATGCATTGTACGCCAAGAGTGGGATGTTTCTGCTGCATTCACCTCCTGTTTTTTTTATTTAATTTCATTATTTAATTTTATTTAATTTTGTAGCGGCAGCACAGTTGTTAGGGAAGTTAAATTTGGTGCAGTATTTCAGAGCGCACAAGCTACAGTGGAATGGAGGCCACAGGGGCCATCGAACCACAGAAAGGCGTAAACCCAGCGGTTCACATGTCGCAGGTTATAGGAAGAAGGGGCCCACTGCCCTGTGGGGCGTACGTGACTCGGAGCGATGCGTTAGCGAAACAGAGCCTCGAAGCCGAGTATAAATAGGTGTTGTATTCTAACGAGATTCATCCAAGTGTGGCAGCTCTCCTGGACGGCGGGGCGTGTCACACTACCGGCGACACACGGCAACAGATGGGACGACAGTGTCCGAGTTCACGGCGGGTCGTTGGTTCGACCCTCTGGGGCCGACGCGGGGTCCGCACTCAGCCAGGGCGGGCCGCTCTTTGGGTCGCTACCATGGACAGTCGTCTCGGCTCCCGACGCACGCCGGAGACTTATGAGGCGAGGGCTGCAGGTTTGGACGCCGGAACGGGAGCGGTCATTGCCGCCGCATTACCAACTACGCCAGCCGAGGAAGAAGCAGCAGCGCAGCCGGTTACAGCTCCCCGCCGAGCAGTGTGGAGTTTAACGGGGACGGTGGCCACTGAGTCGGCTGCTAGCGCAGCCATCCTGACGTAACTGGAACTCTACAGCTGGCGAACAAGGCCGGCATGACACAGTGTTGCGGTGGGGATAGTTCCTCAGCAATGCGGGGCCTGTGACGCGGACCAAGGTCAACGAAGCTCTTTAGTGGAAAAAATAAATCATTTGAAAAGCTGACGAGTTTTAATACGGCACCTCCTGGCAGCCATCCATAACAATTTGATGAAATAAGCGGTAGTCTCGTTCATCACATTGGCAATGGTATTCAGTCATCGTTCCATGTAGACTTTGTTGAAAGTAGAGAGTTGAAGACTTAAGTCTCATGGCTTTGGTCTCTCAGCTGCCATCTGGTACTGACGGGCGCACGCTTTGCCAGATTTCTAGAAATGTAATTTTCGCAGTCTGCAGTAGCACACTGCGAACTCGCTACATACTTTCTCTACTCGCTACATACTTTCTCTGGTTCCCAACTTGACCTGCCCGTTTCATTATAATTTGAGATTTTGTCTGATTAGTGTTAAATTCTTAAGCAGCCCAGATAAGGATAGTTTGTTACGTTTTCACGATACATTGTTTCATTGTTTCAAATAATTTAGTGCTTCCCTCGCCCCTTCCCAAAGCGCCGTTTTCGTGCCACTTCAATCCAGACGTTTAGAAAAAATTGTCCTTTGTTAACTGCTTGTGTATTACATTCGATAATTAGGGCAAAAAATTCGTTGTCCTCAGACCTGACTTAAGTTACAAGATCCTTTAAACTGTCCTACAATTTTCCATGGTTAGGCAACTAATAATAATAAATATAACTGGTTGCACAGCTAAGCTTGTTGTTCACACTCAACGATTATTCTCTCATTATTTAGTGAAGGTAATGTGCACTGCACTTGCTCATCTTCTATAATTACAAACTTTTCCATTTACTAGGGAGAGCTGTGTTGATTTTCCCTTGGACTATACGTTTGCTGTGTGTTGTTTCATTACTATTTGGCTGATGACCTTGCAGGATTCAGACGTAATATACAACAACGTTTTATAACAACGTCATAGCATAATGTAGGTGTAGAGTTAATTACTCTCACAATCAGCAAAATTTGATTATCATTACAAGTTTTTTACGTTTCTTTAATAAGAAGTTTTGTAAAGCAATATTTATAATATGAATGTTTGGGTGACATTGTGGGGAAACAACACTCTGAATGAAGTCTTCTGTTAAGACTAACACTTGTGCAGTGTATAAAACATGGCTTAAAGCTGGTTATTTTACAGTGTGTAACGTCTAATGAAGTAATGCCTCACTACGGATTGTTGAGACACGTGTATTACATACATTTGAAATATTTAAAATTATGAAAAACTTGAATCCAGTAGAATGGCGGTCTGACTTTGATGTTCTCACTTGACTTTAGTCTGGCTTGCTCTCCTAAGTCACTTATTTCATATCGCATTTGTTTCATTGTGTATAACATTAGCCTGTGTGAAGCCACCACTCAGAGTAACTTACGTTTGATTTAAAGAAACTGATAGTGAACCGTAATCCTGTGGCAAGGTCACATCACTGTCCTGAGGCGTCATTCCTCTGTTATCTCCTTTACTTAATAGTCCCTCATTTATTTATGTACATATGTGTACTGTTCACTGACTGTCCAATAGGCTAGCCGTATGACTAAGACAAGTTCCCACGAGGGCACAATGCAACAGTGCAGAACCCAACCCCTATGTTTGCAGATTAGCCATAGGCAGCTTTAAGCTCGTTTACTCGCCCTCTGGTGGTTTGGTAGCAGTACACCGATTTCATTTAAAGATTGGTGACATAGTATTTATAATTTACCTTAAACTCTCTATGTCGTCACACAATTTGCTATAGTTTTACTTCTTTTTCTTGTGGGTTGGCAGGAGAGCCAACACCGTGTTTCTAGAGGAAGCCGAAAGACACGCGTTTTAGCTCACGCAGGCTGGCGTGAGGTCTGGGACAGGACAAGGAAATTAGAATTTAGAAAAACGGACGTAGCTGGTGGAATACTTAACTTTAATCCATTAATGGTGAACGTCGGTCTTGACGGTACATTATTACAGTATCAATAGTAACTGGTACTGGCGCCTTGCTAGGTCGTAGCAAGTGACGTAGCTGAATGCTATGCTAACTATCGTCTCGGCAAATGAGAGCGTATTTTGTCAGTGAACCATCGCTAGCAAAGTTTTCAGAGACTGCGTTCTGGCAGTGCACGGCTATCTTATTCTGCTTTGGATGATGATTTCTTATGTGACCTTCTTTCTCGGTATTCTGGTGAGAAACTATTGACTTTTAACGCTTATATTTGGTGAATTGTTGGTCAAATCGACCAATATCGTCTACAGATTCACAAGCTTACCTTGCAAATTACACGAGATAAGCATTTGTTCATAGGCTACAGCTGTCGATTTGCGTCTCCCCTACCACGTGGTGGTCGTTCACAAGAGCGCCCCCAGCACTACCGTTTGTAAGGCGACAGGCAAACTTATTTTGGTTTGTTAAATTTTAGTTTTATAATTTGAAATGTTTGGTAGTCTCGTGAGATTTTGGATACCAAAACGTTTTACAAGCGCCTAAAAACTGTTTGTGCGAAAAACCAGAAAGCGATGGATAACTTATAGTTCGTAGACTCCAGTACACAGGTCCGCTGTTCAGCTCGCCTAAACTAAAATAAAATGTTCTAAATATCTACGAATAATGCAGGGGAGTCAGAAACCATGGCGATAAATAAAAATCTACTGTCGTTTAACGAAGCAGTATATTTTCACAGAAGTTCACATGCACAAGAAGTAATTTCGGAAATTGTTAAAGCTTGTTCTTATCAGCTCAGCACTTGACACGGTTCAGAGACAATTTTTACTATTTGTTCCTAATTACATGTAGTTAATTGATCACATGAGAAGTGGAGAATAATCCCAAACATTTGCCACGCAGTTTTCTGCAATATCGGGGGCAACAACATCGAAAATGAAACACCGGTTTACCAGTAAATAACTAATCCAATTAGTTTCACTTTTACACTGTTTCGCAATTTATACGCGATATTTCATTCGATCGAAAAACCAGTAATGTCAGTCGTCATTAACGCCATACGACGCTGACGCGGACGACCATGGACAGACTCACGGCACGGTCTGCAGCAGAACGTAAAGCATTCCTTATGACTGGTGGCGATCAAATAACCCCAAAGTGCAGATACGTCCGCCTTTATATAGTCTCGGTGCGGACGGCGAAGGGAACACTCACTCCCAAATTGCTTAGAGCGTCAGCAGCAGTACTCAGCCAGCACTCTTCTTGACTACAGAATTATTTATATCGTTGTTAGTTGAAGATTTACAACGATTCCGATTTTTCTCTAGGTAAATCTGCACTATGTTTACATTTCACAATATTCTCAGGCCGATATCGTTTAAGCTTTAACCACCAAAACTGTTCAGATAGAACCAAGGGTAGAAAGTGGCCTCTGAACTGCTCCTTTCTAATTTCTGTACCTTTACTGAATTACAGTACCATAGTCAAAGTTGGTACAGTTTCATTATTACTTCTATCAAATACTGTTCTGTGATTTTGGCTTTGTATCTCGTATATTAAGGGAATGTAATCTAACACGTTTATACACTTTTTGACATGAAAATTGGTTTTTTCTTAATCAGTCAGAAAGTAAAGGAGACAGCTTCACAAGAGCTTCTATTATAACCTTTTATGATCAATTGAATCCAATTACAAAGGTAGAGCTCTATAACTTTAATATTATGAGTTTTTAAGATTTAGAAACAAATGAATACAGAAATATAGGAAGGAAATGAGATAGCTTCATTAATACTTCTACCATATATTTTTATGACAAACTGAACCTATTTCCAAAGATAAAACTTTCTACTTAATTTCTTAGCTCTCTTTTATGTACCTTGTACCTACTCCAATCCTCTTCACTCCCAGGACTTAACCATATGTGATACAGTTTCTTCTTCTCCTCAGCCACCTCCCATAACTCCGCAGTCATCCATTCAGTTCTAATCTTCTCCCCCTTCCCCTCCCTAAAGCCTCCACTGCATCCCATCTTTGATTTAATTTTTGCTCATATAATATTTTCACACTTTCTTATTCTAACAGATGTATCCTATATTTTGAATCCTCTATAGTTCTACTTCCAGTATCATCCTCTTTCTCCTCCTGTTTTATCTTGGTCTTAACCGGAAAAGCAAGTTTCGAAGCAACTATAAAATGATCGTAGCCCCACTGTCTTCCTCCTTTTATCCTTACATCTTGCACCACCTTAGTTACCCGCTGCCTCTCCCCTATTACATAATTTATAATTGATTTTAGATTGGCCCAGGTGAACTTGTGTATTTCTTTGTGCTGGAGTTGGACATTCATAACAGCATACTTCTCAACCTTACAGAAGTTAATCAACCTTCTTTCGTTATCGTTTTGTAAATACTCTCCACACAGTATTACAACATCATTATTTCATCTTTTTATAATAGTAATAATTATTATTATTATAAATAAATTATTATAAATAATAATAATTATAAATAATAATAATAATTATTATTATTAACAAGTCGTTTCAATCTGGACATTCGTCAACCACTTCTTGTTAGGTCATGGAAGAAATCCCTCTTCTTCTCGTCAGGTGCGTCTTCATTAGCACTATAAACCGAAATAATTCTAGTTTTATTCCATGAATTTTTATTGTTACACTGATTATACCACCCTCCCATTTAATTATTTCTTGTTTCCATTCTCTTTTTATAAGAACTGCTACTCCAGATTTTGCTCTTTCCACTCCATTCCAAAACAGAATAAAGTCTCCAATTACTTCTCGTCCAGTTCCTTTCTTTTTCATTTTATGTCCTTACTAGGACATCCATTTTCAGTATTTCCATTTCTTTAATTATATTCTCAATTATTTTCCAGAATCCTAGTTTTAACCACAGTTGATGCCGTTTGATCTGTCCTGCTTTTTTATGTTGTTTGGGAAACCTAGCAAAACCTTTTTTTACCTGATGAAAATGTCGAATCATAAGACCTTCAGTCGCCTAAATCTCCAGGTATTTTATTTGTCCAACCAGTTTCAGCGCTACATTACGTCATCTTCAACCCCCTGACTGGTGTGTTGGATCCAGTCAAAGCAAGGGCCAGAATTCAGCGACTAGTATCTGTAGACTTCCTCTTAACACAGAGATCCTTGCAATTGTTGCGGCCACATGTAGTGGAGAATGGCAAAACAGGGGCACGCTGGCGACTGAGGCGTTGCGAAATAAACATGCACAGATAGTCTTGCTGACAGCAGCAGTCTACCAACAGACTGACTCAAGGACGCACACAGACCGAGAACCGAGCGAAGCCTGGAGAGTGCTGAGTAAAGGGAAATGAGGCCAGCACGCTAAGTTACGCTGCAATATACTGTGGGAGTAATAACAAAAAGCTACCACTGAGGGTAAAAAACGTCCTCCTGCCGCATATAAATAGTGAAGCGCAGGCAGCAACAGACAAAAGCCATTACGAAGCAGTTCGGATCTGAGGACGGACGTGGTCCATGTCCGAATGTTCAATCTTTGTAGGTGACGATTCTGGAAGTCTGTTCCAGCTCGCAGGAGTCTCCGTTTGCCGCCAGATGTCAACTTCGGCTCTGGAGATCGGCCCGAATTCGGTCGGCACCATGGCTGACTAACTACAGTAACAAGTTCCAGCAGGATCGGCTGCAGCACTGTCTTGGTCACAGGTGCCACCGGGGACTGATGCCCGGACTTCACAGCACCTGGCCCCATGGCGTGTGGTCCGTCCATGACGGGACCACGCGGACATCGCGACTGACGGCTTCCCAGCCGCCGGTGCATCAGGCGTCGGCAGCTGACCTCACGGCGACGAGTTCATCTCAACCACAGGGCATCCTGCCTTCAGCGGAGCCCTGGTGGCCTGAGGCTCCGGGTGTGATCAGTGGCGCGCGTTGCGCGCATTGTCGGAGAATCTACACAGCAGCAGCCAGGCGGAGGGATCTGCAGGGCTGGGCAGCGACGACGAGGGAGAAATTGTAAAGAAAGTTCAATAAATAATTGTAAAACTCCACGACGTCTCGGTCTTTGGTGCAGCCACTGTGTCTACTACTAACGAGTGGTGCAGAAGTCTTAACACGATCATCAATTGCCGACCACGGGCAGGGGGCCTCAAGTTGGCTCAAAATGGTTAAAATGGCTCTGAGCACTATGGGACTTAACATCTGAGATCATCAGCCCCCTAGAACTTAGAACTACTTAAACCTAACTAATCTAAGGACATCACACACATCCATGCCCGAGGCAGGATTCGAACAAGCGACCGTAGCGGTCGCGCGGTTCCAGACTGAAGCGCCTAAAACCGCTGTCCACACCAGCCGGCCGTGAAGTTGGCGTAATGTAGCTCTGAAAATTGCTGCACAAAGAAAATAATAACTGAAAATTTAGAAAGGTGAAGGTGTATCGAGTCGACATTTTGTACTGAACAGCTGAGGTCCTGCAACCATCTGCATGAAGACATTTTTAACTGGGTGGGAGCCAACCCACCGCTTAATCCAAAACCTGGAGGACTGGGACTTTTCTCCACAGGGTTCACTATCCTAGAGAGGCTGCCTTCACTATGGATAAGAGTTCCCCCTTCTTTACGTTACCATCTCAAGAAAGGAAAGCTCAGGATCGAATAAAGGGAAGCCGGCGGGAATGGCCGAGCGGTTCTAGGCACTACAGTCTAGAACCGCGCGACCGCTATGACGCCAGGTTAGAATCCTGCCTCGGACATGGATGTGTTTGATGTCCTTAGGTTAGTTAGGTTTAAGTAGTTCTAAGTTCTAGGTAACTGATGACCTCAGAAGTTAAGTCCCATAGTGCTCAGAGCCATTCGAACCATTTGAATAAAGGGAAGGATGTGTAGTTGTGAGACACTCTCTGCAAGATGTCTGCCCGGCATGGGAGACCCTCCGAGTAGCTATACTACCCGTAGGATAGCCCGCTGCTTCACTGAAATGCGCAATCCCTCTCGTCCGCACAAACAGTGCTGCCTAAGGCGGTGTCTCCTCGAGAGTGTAAGGAAGAGGAATACGAAAGAGTGGTGGTGGTGGGGTGGGGTGGGAGGTGGAGGGAGGGAATAGAGGATTCACTTGGATGCAGGCGATTGGAAAAGGCACATAGGATGATCAGGAAGACGAAAATGGAGCAATCCTGCACCCACAATACAACCTGTACCTATTGGACAGTGGAAAAGGCATTTTGAAGAACTACTGGTACAAAAAAAAAGCGACCACTTCATAGATGTCTACAACAAAAGTAGTACGTTAGGTAATACAGAATCCATATTACAGGAAGAAGAAAAAGAGATGCTGAGAAAGGCAAGAAATGGAAAGGCAAGAGAATCAGGGGAAGTTGTGATGGAATTGTGGAAATAACGGCTTCCCTAAATGGTGAGACTTACATGTAAATTCTTCAAACAGTTGAGGAGGGAGAGTAAATACCAAGAGAGTTGTGTGTATCTTTAGTATCTTTTTATCTATAAAAATGAAACAAGAAGCACACGATAATTATAGGAAAATTAGTGTTACGGCATCTATCAGCAGACATTTTAGGACTGTACTGAAAAACAGTTGGAGAATGAGATTGAGGGAAACATGCCAAAGGAACAAGCATCTTTTACGGTTGAGTAACCTTGTATGAATCACCGAACGAGGTGGTGCAGGGTTAACACACTGGACTCCCATTTGGGAGGACCACGGTTGAATCTTGCGGCCGGCCATTCTGATTTAGGTTTTCTGTGATTTCCCTAAATCGCTCCAGACAAATGCCAGGATGGTTCCATTGAAAGGGCACGGCCGATTTACTTCTCTGTTCTTCCCTAATCCGAGCCTGTGCTCCGCCTCTAATGACCTCGTTGTTGATGGAAGGTTAAACAATAATCTCCTCCTCCTTCATTCTTCCTTGTTGTTGTTGTTCTGGTCTTCAGTTCCGAGAATGGTTTGATGCAGCTCTCCATGCTACTCTATCCTGTGCAAGCTTCTTCATCTCCCAGTACCTGCTGCAACCTACATCCTTATGAATCTGCTTAGTGTATTCATCTCTTGGTCTCCCTCTATGATTTTTACCCTCCACGCTGCCCTCCAATACTAAATTGGTGATCCCTTGATGCTTCAGAACATGTCCTACCAAACGATCAATTCTTCTAGTCAAGCTGTGCCACAAATTCCTCTTCTCCCCAATCCTATTCAATACCTTCTCATTAGTTATGTGATCTACCCATCTAATCTTCAGCATCCTTCTGTAGCACCACATTTCGAAAGCTTCTATTCTATTCTTGTCCAAACTATTTATCATCCACGTTTCACTTCCATACATGGCTACATTCTATACAAATACTTTCAGAAACGACTTCCTGACACTTAAATCTATACTCAATGTTAACAAATTCCTCTTCTTCAGAAACGCTATCCTTGCCTTTGCCAACCTACATTTTATATCCTCTCTACTTTGACCATCATCGGTTATTTTGCTCCCCAAATAACAAAACTCCTTTACTACTTTAAGTGTCTCACTTCCTAATCTAATTCTCTCAGCATCACCCGACTTAATTCGAGTACATTCCATTATCCTCGTTTTGTTTTTGTTGATGTTCATCTCATATCCTCCTTTCAAGACACTGTCCATTCCGTTCAACTGCTCTTCCAAGTCCTTTGCTGTCTCTGACAGAATTACAATGTCATTCGCGACCATGAAAGTTATTATTTCTTCTCCATGGATTTAAATACCTCCTCCGAATTTTTCTTTTGTTTCCTTTACTGCTTGCTCAATATACAGATTGAATAACATCGGGGAGAGGCTACAACCCTGTCTCACTCCCTTCCCAACCATTGTTTCCCTTTCATGCCCCTCGACTCTTATAACTGCCATGTGCTTTCTGTACAAATTGTAAATAGCCTTTCGCTCCCTGTATTTTACCCCTGCCACCTTCAGAATTTGAAACAGAGTATTCCAGTCAACATTGTCAAAAGCTTTCTCTAAGTCTACAAATGCTAGAAACGTAGGTTTGCCTTTCCTTAATCTATTTTCTAAGATACGTCGTAGGGTCAGTATTGCCTCACGTGTTACAATATTTCTACGGAATCCAAACTGATCTTCTCCGAGGTCGGCTTCTACCAGTTTTTCCATTCGTCTGTAACCAATTCGCGTTAGTATTTTGCAGCTGTGACTTATTAAACTGATAGTTTGGTAATTTTCGCATCTGTCAACATCTGCTGCCTTTGGGATTGAAATTATTATATTCTTCTTGAAGTCTGTCGGTATTTCGCCGGTATCATACATTTTGTTCACCAGATGGTAGAGTTCTGTCATGACTGACTCTCCCAAGGCTGTCAGTAGTTCTAATGGAATGTTGTCTACTCCCGGGGCCTTTGTCCGACTTAGGTATTTCAGTGCTCTGTCAAACTCTTCACGCAGTATCATATCTCCCATTTCATCTTCATCTACATCCTCTTCCATTTCCATAATACTGTCCTCAAGTACATCACCCTTGTATAGACCGTCTATATACTCCTTCCACCTTTCTGCTTTCCCTTCTTTGCTTAGAACCGAGTTTCCATCTGAGCTCTTGATATTCATACAAGTGGTTCTCTTTTCTCCAAAGTTCTCTTTTATTTTCCTGTAGGCAGTATCTATCTTAACCTTAGTGAGATAAGCCTCTACATCCTTACATCTGTCCTCTAGCCATCTCTGCTTAGCCATTTTGCACTTCCTGTCGATCTCACTTTTGAGAGGTTTGTGTTCCTTTTCGCCTACTTCATTTATTGAATTTTTATATTTTCTCCTTTCATCAATTAAATTCAATATTTCTTCTGTTACCCAAGGATTTCTACTAGCCCTCGTCTTTTTACCTACTTTGCTGCCTTCACTACTTGATCCCTCAGAGCTACCCATTCTTCTTCTACTGTATTTCTTTCCCCCATTTGTGACAATTGTTCCCTTATGCTCTCCCTGAAACTCTGTACAACCCCTGGTTTAATCAGTTTGTCCAGGTCCATCTCCTTAAATTCCCACCGTTTTGCAGTTTCATCAGTTTTAATCTACAGCTCATAACCAATAGATTGTGGTCCGAGTCCACATCTGCCCCTGGAAATGTCTTACAGTTTGCCACCTAGTTCCTAAATCTCTGTCTTACCATTCCTACTTGTAGGGATCATGTTTTTAGCTTTAGATAAGCAAGTAGGAAGGGGTACTCTAACGGTCAGATAGCACACGTAATATTTGTGGATTTAGAAAAAGCGTGTGCTACTGTACCCATCAACTTACTATGGTAACCGATGGAGTATATAAGCCTAGAAACATGACAAATATCCCTAGTCTGGAGAATATGCCACCAATCGTACACAGCAGTTCAAGTAGGGAGAAAATTGGCATTCCAAATATCGAAAGGACTTAGACAGGACTGCAGCATGTCGCCGACCCTGTCCAGATATATGTGCAGTATATATTGGAACGACGCCAGGTTAGCTGAGAGCGCTAATGCGGTGCTTCCTCGACTTGGGTAGGCGACCCGGTCCCGGATCGAATCCGCGGATTAACGACGAGGACCGGATGTGATTCTTAGGCGGTTTCCCACATCCCACTAAGTGAATACTGGCCTGATCTCCCTGTCCTGGCTTAGTTACACGACTTGCAGACATCTGAAAAATAATTCGCACTATTTCATGGCTTACACTAGACGCAGACAGCTGGGGTACACAACTTCTGTCCTGGGGGATCAGGGATGGTGGCAGGAAGGGCATTTGGCCACCCTCTGCCACTAACATTGCCAAATACATAGTAACAGGGCCGACCCCGCATTGAAGTGGGACAAAGGCTCAAGAATATGATGATGATGATATTGGAATGGCGAAATCAATCATGCAGAGGTATGGGAATTCCTTTTTAGCATGATGCTATCTAATCATTATTATTCGCCAATAATCAAGTAGAGAGGATGTCAAATTTATGATAAAGAAGCTAATGGAAGCATTTTAACAAGATGGGCTTAGAATTAATGCGAGAAAACGGAATATTTAGTAGTGGGAGATATAATGGATACAGAACTGCCTCAAGGAACTATTAAAGTTGTAAATCAGTTTAAATACTTAGGATAGACTATCCATTCCTCAGAAAGCTATGAAGCAGACGTTGAACGCAGAGTCCAGAACGCAAGATGAGCAGCGAAAATGCTAAATGATGTTCTGTGGAACCGGAAAATATCAAAAGAAACAAAGAAGAGGATTCTGCAAACAGTAGTGGAAAATATACTACATGCGATGCAGAAGGGTGGACTCTGGGAGGGCGCAGGGTGGCGGCAGAGAAGCAAAGTATAGGCCGTAGAGACGGGCAGGCAGAATATCCAGAACAGAGCGATGAAGAAATGAGGAAGTTAGGGAAATAATTGGAGTGGAGCAACCAGTTGTGTGAAGAACTGAGGGTAGAGTTCTTCAATAGTATGGCCATCTGTGGCGAATGGAGCAATGCGATGGCCAAAAGCAAAGGGAATGGTCGCCGCCGGTAGGAGAGAAATTTGTAAGAAAAGGACTGCCGTGATCGTGTAAGTTGGAGAATGGGAATATGGGGCAAGTGCTGAAGAGTGGAAAAGCCCTTTAAAGTAGTAAGTGGGAACACTCCAATATTACACTCTTTTAAGATTTCGAAAAAAGTGGGCTATTTCAGAAACTAAAAGAAGTAGCGTCATGAAAATCTCTACAGAATGTTTTTATAACGAAGTGAAGTTAATTTCAAAAGTTCAACTTTCAAAGTTTAATATTACAAGCCTTCTGGAAAAACTAATCATCAGCTCGCACTCAGGCTTCAAACCTTTGATATCAGCTTTGTTTTACGTAAACTGGCCAAGTTTTGCAACAATATTTAAAAACGTAATTTTACGTAAGATTATTGCTCAATCTCTTTGTTCGCTCTGTTAACAGCATGCATCATTCACTGCCGGTCTAACCTCTTCGGAGCGGCGGTAAATCAACATCTCGCTCTCCGCATTGGACATCACGTCGTCTGCTACCCTACAGCGATATTTGGGGCAGGTACAGGCCAAGCTATTTTGTGGACACCTTAATTATAGGTGGTATAGCAGATGTCGATCGGTTTCGCATTACAGAAGGTAAAGGCACCAGAGAGGCAATTCTGACGCTGTGGCTGATAACGGAAGCAAGATTAAAGAAAAATCAAGATTTGACGTCCTGGGAGAAGGTTTCGAAAATTTCAAATGGCGTAAGATATTAGAAATTCTGAGAGAAAGTTGGGTAAGCTATATGGAAAGGAAGAGCCAAAAGGGAACAATAAGAGTGGAAAGCCAACCGAGTAAAGAGGGATATTGTCTTTTTCTGCTACTGTTCAATCTATGCATCGAAGAAGCAATGACGAAAATAAAAGAATGGTTCAAGAGTGGAATTAAAATTCGAGGTCAAAAGATTTCAATGATACGATTCGCTGAAGACACTGCTATATTCAGTGAAAGTGAGGAGGACTTAGAGGATCTGCTGAATGGAATGAACAGTCTAATGAGAACAGAATATGGACTGAGTGTAAATCGAAGAAAGACGAAAGTAATGAGAAGTAACAGAAATGAGAAAAGCGAGAAACTAAAGACCACGGTTGGTGAGCACGAAGTAGGTGAAGGTAAGGAATTCTGCTACCTAGGCAGACAATAACAGACGGAGCGTGGAAGACATAAAAAAGCAGAGTCGCATAGGTAAAGAAGACATTCCTGTCCAAGAGATGTCTGCTATCATCAAACATAGGTCTTAATTTGAGGAAGAAATTTCTGAGAATGTGCGTTTTGAGCACAGCATCGCATGGTAGTGAGAAGTGGACTGTGGAAAAACTGGAAAAGAAGAGAATAGAAGCATTTCAAATGTGGTGCTGCAGAAGAATGTTGAAAGTTAGGTGGATTGATAAGGTGAGGACTGAGGGGATTCTTCTCAGAATCGGCGGGGAAAGGAATATGCGGAAAACACGACAAGAAGAAGGAACAGCTTGATAGGACATGTGTAAAAACATAAGCTAATAACTTCCATGGTACTGGAAGGAACTGTAGAGAATAAAAATTGTAGGGGAAACCAGAGATTGGAATACATACATCAAATAATTGAGGACGTAGGTTGCAATTGCTACTCTGACGTGAAAAGTTTGGGCACAGGGAAGGAATTCCACATCAAACAGAAGGCTAATGACTTAAACAAATAGTAGTGGTAGTACAATTACGGTACTATTGTTGATGACTTTGGTGTATAAGATGTGACCGAGCGAGGTGGCGCAGTGGTTAGCACACTGGACTCGCATTCGGGAGGACGACGGTTCAATCCCGTCTCCGGCCATCCTGATTTAGGTTTTCCGTGATTTCCCTAAATCGTTTCAGGCGAATGCCGAGATGGTTCCTTTGAAAGGGCACGGCCGATTTCCTTCCCAATCCTTCCCTAACCCGAGCTTGCGCTCCGTCTCTAATGACCTCGTTGTCGACGGGACGTTAAACACTAACCAACGAATATAAGATGTGATCGATTAAAGCTCAATAAACATTTAGTCCAAAATTAATAACATATTATGTTAGAGGTCGGGCAACCGCAGCCGAAATTCCACATGGTGCACCGGTTGTTACAAAAAGTCGCTAATAGGTTCACGTCAGTAGACACACATGTTTTGGTGATATGTTGTTAGAAAGTCGTGGTGCGGAAAGTGATTGCTTAGACGCTTGACGATGAATGATGGGACTTGGCTCTAAGGAGTCACTTTGCCGCACCAAGACTTTTTAAGAACATATTACTTGGAGATGCATCTCTACTGACGCGAAGCCGGTAGTGAGTTTTTAATAAAAGTATTTTAACAGCTAGTGTGGAAGATTTTATTCATCAAAATTAATAGTACCTTATTCCAGTGGATTAAATGAATTTTCAAGAATACCGTGTAGATTTATTTTATTCCAGATTAAGTTACTGCTCCTGTCTTACTTGACTCGTTGGGCATGAGGACGTCCACATTTCATTACGGAACCTGCGGGTTACAGGGCCAAGCCGCCACTGGAGACTTGTGCCTGAGTAAGGAGACGTGGCAACAGCCTCTCCCTTACTGAATTCGCCTGCTGCACCCGAGGGCACGTTTCACGGTAATACGGTGGCGCGGTGGTGGCATCAGTCGCTGTCGGGACGCAGGGATGAGGCGGTGTGGTGGCAATTTCTGGCGCGCTTCCGGCGTGGCGTAGAGCGGATCGTGCGCCCCGAGAATCGTCGCTGTTCCTCAAGCTGCGAAACTCCAGCAACTTACCCAAGGACTCCGACACGTTTCTCGAATACACGTATACGTTACCTGACTGCAAAACTGGATACGCCGTCCGTATATCGCAGGGCGACGTAACTTTGCACATCCCTCCCAACTGAGGGAACAATAGAAGTAATGGAAGAAACATTAAAGCACCCAGTAATGTGACACCAGAAGCAATAGGATAACTGGTCGACATGCTCAAACGGAAAACAGCACAAAATTACTTTCAATTTGGAGGACCAGATATATTGAAGACATACTGGGTGTTTATAATTATAAATCATCTATGGGGAGGTCCAGTGTGGGTTGTAATCATCATGTGACAACTAAACATGGTGAATGCGTTAATATAACCAATTTACGCTTCCAAAACAATTAGTTACAACTGTTACCACCAGGTGCAAATCTGACGTTGTACACCGTTTGTATGACAGTATGACATCCACGCTGTCATTTGGCAAGCCATTACGTGAGTGAACAATATAGCTGTCTAGAAGAGGGAGACGGAGCGCTGTTAGTGAAACTGTTTTACGTGAACGGCAGCAGAGTGTTGCACTGAGAAAGTATCGCCGACTGACCAGTCTGACGAAAGGCCTGATGACATGATGTAGTTAAAGAAGATGATAATGAAATGTCCGCCCCGATAGCAGAATGGTGAGCGTGACGGACTGCCGTCCTCAGGGGCCCGGGTTCCATTCCCGGATGGGACGGGGATTTTCTTCGCCCAGGGACTGGATGTTGTGTTGTCTTCATCATCACTTCAGCCCCATCCGGCGCGCAGGTCGCCCAATGTGGCGTCGAATGTAATAAGACCTGCACCAAGGCGTCCGGACCTGCCCCGTAAGGAGCCTCCAGGCCAATGACGTCAAACGCTCAATTCCATTTCCATAATGAAATTAAAAAACACAGATTACCTTGGAGTGGCAACTGGAAGGGGAAGCCGTCCTATCTAAGTGGTAGTTGTTGCCGAGGTTGTTGTTGCTGTAAGTGACAATGCAGCACATGTCTCTGGTAGTTCTAGTCCTCGTCTCGACAGTTGTCCATCCCATGGTCAACAGTAGAGAAAGTTTTGCTTCCCATTTTATCCTGATATCCGTACAAGTTTCAGACGCTGCAGCAACTGAAACCTCATCAACCGCAGCAACATTCTGAATTTGCTCTACGGTTTCTGGCTCGATAATGGCTCTGAGCACTATGGGACTCAACTGCTGAGGTCATTAGTCCCCTAGAACTTAGAACTAGTTAAACCTAACTAACCTAACGACATCACAAACATCCATGCCCGAGGCAGGATTCGAACCTGCGACCGTAGCGGTGTTGCGGTTCCTGACTGCAGCGCCTTTAACGGTTTCTGGCACAGAACAAAGTTGATGACATGTAGTCGGGCAATATTCTGTGGAGTGACGAGGCACGTTTTTCAACTAGAGGGTGCAGCAAGTACTCAGAACTGCCGATTTTTCGTACTGTTAAACCACATGGTCAACACGAAGATCCTCTGCACTCGCCATAGATGACAGTTCGGTGTGGATTCATAAGCACCTTTATTCTCGGTTCGTTCTTCATTGAAGAGAATACACGCACAGGGCTTGTCGGGTGTACCGTGACCTTTGCACGTTATCGAGACCCTGTATAGCATGTGGTTGTTGCTTTGGAAGAGCACAACCGTGTGGAAACCACTGTTTCCATGCATGAAGGGGCAACACCTCATGTCTCTCGTGCAGTGAAAGATCTGCATAATGCAACCTTCCATGAGCGCGTTATCTCCAGAGGTTTCCCAGATGTGTAGGCTGCAAGATCACCTGATCTGTATCCAAGTGACTTTTGTCGCTCTCTGTCTGATCTTAAGGCCGTTATACAGGAACACGTTGCTCAGCTACCACCGGAAATGCTGCGAGCAATCTTTGATCACGTCGTTTTATGGATGCAGCATGTAGTCCACGTCTCCGGGGCAAACTGTGTAATCAGCAGTTAATAATGAAATCAACATTATGCCTTTCTCACTTGTCTGACTTTTTCTGCCCCCATCCTCTTCCTAACCCACAACATACAGAAACATTTATATACGTCTGTCTTGCATTCAGAGCGCCCAATTTGCGACGGCCGAAATTGGAACAAATTTTTTTTTTCAGCCTAAATCGGTTCCGCATAAATGCTTTGCATGTCTACCACTTTGCACTGTCATACGATAATAACTGTTGATACTGGACCTCTGTCAGCAGCTGCACTCTAATTACAACCACTGGGGAGTTTGTTTATCAAATTAATCAAAAAAATAAACCGAGAAATCCCAAAAAAATGTGAAACTTCCTGGCAGGTTTAAACTGTGTGCCGGACCGAGACTCGAACTCGGGACCTTTGCCTTTCGCGGGCAAGTGCTCTACCAACTGAGCTACCCATGTACGACTCTCGGCCCCACCTAATAGCTGTACTTCCGTCAGTACCTTGTCTCCTACTTTCCAAATTTCACAGATCTCCTGCTGTCCTGCACAGGAGACAAGGTACTGGCGGAAGTAAAGCTGTGAGGACGGGGCGTGAGTCGTGCTTGGGTGGTTCAGTTGGCAGAGCACTTGCCCTCTAAAGGCAAAGGTCCTGAGTTCGAGTCGCGGTCCGGCACACAGTTTTAATCTGCCAGGAAGTTTCATGTCAGCCCACACTCCGCTGCAGAGTGAAAATCTCATTCTGGAAACATCCTCAAGGCTGTGGCTAAGGCATGTCTCCGCAATATCCTTTTTTCCAGGACTGCTAGTTCTGCAAGGTTCACAGGAGAGCTTTTGTGATGTTTGGAAAGTAGGAGACGAGGTACTGGCTGAAGTAAAGCTGTGAGGACGGGGCGTGAGTCGTGCTTGGGTAGTTCAGTTGGTAGAGCACTTGCCCTCGAAAGGCAAAGGTCCTGAGTTCGAGTCTCGGTCCCGTACACAGTTTTAATGTGCCAGGAAGTTTCATAGCAGCGCACACTCCGCTGCAAAGAGTGAAAATCTCATTGCCAAAAAATGTAGTCACTAACGTAATATTGCAGAACAATCACTGCAAGCAGTTACTTCCATAAAATATCTAGGAATATGCATACGGAGCGATTTGAAGTGGAATAATGACACAAAATCAATTGTAGATAAGGCAGATGCCAGACTTAGGTTCATTGCAAGAATCCTCAGGAAATGTAGTCCACCAACAAAGAAAGTAGGTTACAGAACACTTGTTCAATCAGTACTTCAATACTTCTCGTCTGTATGGGAACCGTACCAAATAGGACTGATGGAGTAAATACAGGATATCCAAAGAAGAGCAATGTGGTTCGTTACAGGTACATTTAGCAAGTACGTAAGCTTCACAGACACGATCAACCAATACCAGTGGCAGACGCTGCAAGAGAGGCGTTCTACGTCACGGTGTGGTTTATTGTTAAACTTCCGAGAGAGTACATTTCTACAAGAGTCAGCAAATGTAGTGCTTCCTCTTTTGTATACCTTTGGAAAAGACCGTGAAGTTAAAGTTAGAGAGATTCCACACCGAGGCTTACTGGCAATCTTTCTTCCCGCGAGCTATTCCTGACTGGAACAGGAAAGGAACGAAGTAATAGTGGTACACAAAGTAACCTCTGCTACACACCGTAAGGTGGTTTGCAGAGTGTAGATGTATATAAGTGCAGAAAAAAAAGAAAGAAAGAAATCCTAGGACTGATTTCTCAAGCCGAGACCTTAGCATTTACAGTCTGCCACTTACCTACTTAGCCACTTGACATTATGTGCCCAACCTTACAGCTAGGGCGCAAAGCCTCCAGGAAAGTAAATTTTCTTAACAGAGAATAGTTTGGCTTCTCAGTATTATAGTCTCTCAGACGAGACTTTATGTAAAAGTGCGTCCGCAGCTATAGAATCCTCTAAAATTTATCTCTGCCAAATCAAGAATAGGAACGATCTTATCACTCCGGATTAACAGACAAAGAAACTCAGAGAAGTCAGAAGTGGCCATTAACTGTCCATAGTCGAAATCTCTGAATACAGAAGCAGTTGTTACAGTCAGTTGCCAGTCTGTGAACAGATGCAGAAACGTTAAACCTTGTGGTCATCTCCATCTTCGGGCTACAAAGTATTGCTCCAAGTTGATTTTGTACAACTGAAAGAATTACTAAACGTTTGTTAAAGTCGAAGTGGGTGTGGAAGGGAACATACTTTCCAGTCTAACGATAATTTTCCACATGAACCTATACAAATTACGAATATTAAAGAAACACATTAATCGCTTTGTTGTTTTTAAATCTATAACTCCACCATGGTCCGGTCTCAAACCCAGAGTGAGGACTAAGAACGGGTTGCTGAGTCAGTAACCAACTAGAAAATCACTAACGCAAGGAAATAATCCACAGTCAAGGGACTCAGCGGCGCGGGCGGAGGAGGTTCTTAGTGTCCCTACGTTACCTCGACAAAGTAAATGTCACTAAAAAAAGTGGCGTCGGTTGTCGTAACGGCGGCCTCTTATGACGTGTGGGAAAAGTCAGGGGCTATCATATTTATAATGTCCCCATAAAAAATTCATGAATAACATGTCGAGTCCGGACGTACAGTACCCCCCCCCCCCCCCCCCCCCCGTCCGGGTACATGGCTCAGAAGTGCTGAGGAAGGCCACATTTAAGAAGAAAGCAAAGAAGAAACATCACGTTCCTATAACATGGAATATTGAAATCCTATTACAAGGAAGGAAGATGAAGTAGCTCAAGGAGGAAATGAGAATAAACAGAGTAGATGTCATGGGAATGATGTCTGAAACGAAATATGAACAGAAGGGTGAATCTATAAATGAGCAGGAAAAAGTAAAGGAATTCATGGTGTTGGCAAAAGATCGGAAGTCAAGTAAAGATGGTGTCAGTAAGATATGTAAGGGAAAGTTTGATAGCAGTGTAAATCCAAGAAAAGTAGAAAATCTAGTTATAACAGAAATATACACACCACACAGCGGACAATCTCATCAGAAAGTAAACGTAAATTATTGCAGACTGACTACACAACGGACAAAGAAAAGATAATGGCCTGTTTCGTTGTAAGGGGAGACTGGCATGCGGTAGTAGGTGGACGCAACGGAGGAAGTACGTAAAAGGAGTGACCGAGGAGAGTTGTGATTCATTCCTACAAAATAAACTTCTTAACTACATGAAATACATTGTATGAACAACACAGAAGAAGAAGATACATTTTACTCGAACAGATAACAGATTAACTACTTTTTGATACAAGAAAGATTTAGGAAGCGTTTGAGAAATTTTAAGACGTTAGTAGAAGCTAATATCTAACCATATCACGTCATCTAGATAGCAGCTTGAACGTTGTTTAATGGTATCGCAAATTCTGGTTCTCTAGTTGATTGTTAATTAGACTATCGTTCTAAAGTTGGAGTAAATCGGTCAAGAATTTCTCGAGAATTTTTCCAGTAACATTCCACTGATATATATATATATATATATATATATATATATATATATATATATATATATATATATATATATATATATATAATATGAACATTAGTAAAACCGACAAACTTGGGGACTGTGGAGACGGCGATGCCGAAACAAGAATCCTCACACACACCAAACACATCATACAACATTTTAAGTGCTTTTTGAGTGTTTGTACGCTGATGGGACGTTTGATACAGACGCCCAAAAATGGATTTGGATGGTGCGTGATGTGTTTGGTGTATTTGCCGTACTGCCTCTGGACCGTTTCCGTCTGCTTGACCGCACAAAAACACAATCTCGGGTTGTTCCCGACACGAATAACGGACCATTCTACTGCTTACAGTACGCTGAATCAATTACACAGCCTGCAGCACACAAGAAACACAAGACACCTAGTCAGAGGAACTTTCATTCGTCAGCCCCATTCTACCGTGGCAACGATGCATTCCTGGACACTTGTACATTGCACCTTTTCTTCCTCCATTTCCATTCATGGCCCCATCCCTGCAGTTTGTCGATTTATTTATATACACTGAAGCACTAAAGAAATTGGTATAGGCATGCATATTCAAATACAGGGATACGTAAAGAGGCAGAATATGGCGTTGCGATCGGAAACGCCTATATAAGGCAACAACTGTCTGGCGAAGCTGTTAGATCGGTTACTGCTGCTACACTGGCAGGTTATCAAAATGTGAGTTTGAACGTGGTGTTATAGTCGGCTCACGTGTGATGTGACACAGCATCTCCGAGGTAGCGATGAAGTGGGAATTTTCCTGTACGACCATTTCAAGAGAATACCGCGAATATCAGGAATCCGACATCGCTGCTACCGGAAAAAGATCCTTCGAGAATGGGATCAACGTGACAGAAGTGCAACCCTTCCGCAAATTTCTGCATATTTCAATGTTTGTCCCATCAAAAAATGTCAGCGAGCGAACCATTCAACGAAACATCATCGATATGGGCTTTTGGAGCCGAAGCCGCACTCGTGTACCCTTGGTGATTGCACGACACAAAGCTTTACGCCTCGCCTGGGCCTGTCAACACCGACATTGGACTGTTCATGACTGGAAACATGCTGCCTGGTTGCACGAGTCTCGTTTAAAATTGTATCGAGTAGATGGACGTGTACTGGTATGGAGACAACCTCATGAATCTATGGACCGTGCATGTCAGCAGGGGACTGTTGAAGCTGCTGGAGGCTCTGTAATAGTGTGGGTCATGAGCAGTTGGGGTGATGTAGGACCCCTGATACATCTAGATACGATCCTAACAGGTGACACGTACTAAGCATGCTCCTGCATCGTTTCATGTCCATTGTGTAATCTGACTGAGTTGGGCAATTCCAGCAGGACAATGCGACACCCCACACGTCCAGAATTGTTACAGAGTGGCTTCAGGAATACTTTACTGAGTTTAAACACTTCCGCTGGCACCAAACGCCCCAGATGTGAACATTATTGAACATATCTGGAATCCCTTGCAACTGTCCAGAAGATATCTTACGGATCTATGACAGCCCTGCAGGGTAAATTCCATCCAGCACTACCTCAGACGTTAGTCGAGTCCATTCTACGTTGTGTTGTGGCCCATCTACACAGTATTCGGCCGGTGTACCAGTTTCTTTGGCTCTTCAGTGTAGTTCATGTACCCAACGCAAGCATCCCAAAAGTATTGGAACAACGTTCGTACACTGAAAAAGTTCCGTTATCCAACATGGCGGCGATGACGTCATCCAAGATGGTGGCTGTGACATCAATCAAGATGGTGGATTTTGGCGGGAAGTTTGAATTTTGTCGGGAAAGTGTCACGCTCCCCTCCCCCAGAAAAATAGCGTGAACTTCCAATTCCAGCACGATAATGCACCACATCCAAGTTATCTTTACTAAGCAAAGAAAAAGGAGGGAAAAAGGGGCTTATCTTTATTATTTAACCAATTTAACCAGGTATGTTCTCCACTGGGTCTGGACTCCAACTGGCTTAGTTCATATCGTCGACATCAGAGGACGCCATCGTGACGTCAGGTGATGACACAAGTAGTGTTATTCAAGATGGCCATAGCCAGTGTGTTCACCATGAGCTCCAGAGCCCAACTGGCTTATTTCATATAGGTGCTACCAGAGGGCGCTCTCCTGACGTCAAATCATGACGCAAGTACCAGTATTCAAGATGACGGCATCCAGTGTGTTCACCATGAGCTCCAGAGCCCAACATACTTAGTTCATATTGGTGCCACCAGAGGGCGCTCTCCTGACGTTGTAACGAGGTACGATTTAATGGCTGACAGATTCATTCTAGAGAAAGATAAGTTGATGGAGGTCAAATTTTTTCCCAGTGTTCTGTCCTGATGCATCAGTCACGTGACATAGCCTGAGCTCTACTCGTATACAGCTACGCGTTCCGTCTGTGCTTTAAAGCACAGTCTACTTGCGATCGTTAACGGTATATCTGTCGGTCGTTAGAAGGACCTCCATCTAATGTGCGAAGAAACTTGGCACACTCCTCTAAATGATCTTTGATTAATGCGATCGCACCTGTCGCATCTTGTATGTAAAATCGAGACTTCAGCGTCATAACTAAGTTAGCGATATGAGCTTGTGACTTGCTACAATCCCCGTGTACACATCTGACCGACAGATGTTGTGTTTACACAGTTAGTGGCGGAATGACTTGTAATTTTGACATGTAGGACACTGCTGCTATGCGTTTATATGTTTCCTTGTAGGATGTATGCCCCGCTACTAACTATCATTTTATATAGGCCTGATGCAGGCTTGGTATAATTTCTGAACTGTCATCGGATGTGAGCAGTGGACACTAACGTCTCTGCAAAGCTATATTGTGCTCGTATGATGCAAAGTAAATGTTTTACGGAAGTAGTTTTTTTGTTTTACGATTCGTTAAGATAGTTCAGCGTGGAGAAACTGTGAAGAAGGATGTATGTCTGATAGGCTGGAAAGGTATTCCATCTAACATGATAGCCCTTTTTTAAGTGCAGAACGTTGTAGTCTTAGGAGTGCGTGTGTTTATGTTCTCTCTCTTACCAATACCTTCCAGGTACAGATCCTAGACTCTAGAACAATAATTTAGAGTTGACAGTTTCGATGATTTAGGTAAAAATGTGTCGAACTAAATTCGTCTAGAACTCCATCGCGTATAAAAACAACTCTTTACTTGTTCTTCTTAACTGTATGCTATCACATTACGGCACTTTGAAATCTGTTGCTATAAATCGATAAGGAGTGCCAAGCTCCTCGACATGGTCACATCTCGAGAAATGTCGTGCACTTGGACGGGAGCCTCTATTCATTCACGAGACGTGGAGTGCAGCGGTCTTCATCTGATCGATTGGAAATTAATTCTCTAACGGTGCTGCAGGGCAGATTGGTCAGTGACTATGTGAGGATGGTCTTTTATCCTAAGACGGGAAGAATGCTCTGTAACTCCCATATGCAGAGAGATGGATCGTAAATTAAGTACTATGCTCGAGGTCTTAGAAATATGTAGAGCGCTGTCTGGTATACTTTGATGATTTATGTGATCGAGAATGGGCGTACTGAGTAGTCATCTATCCATGTTCGCAATGATACTCGCAAAGTAGAGATGGGGTGGTTTTGCTATGTTATTGAAATTGGTGAAACATGCTGCCTCATGATTGGCAAGTGTTGGAATTACTGTAAAATTATACGCGCTATGAAGTGTATTGCTTAATATTACACTACATCGGCGGTGTCTTTTCCATCCCATCCGTGCATTGGTGCGCTGTTGGTTACCACATAATGACTGACTGACAACGCTTGTTTGAGATGGGGAAAAGTTTTGTGGATGGAAGACAACTTCTGGGGGTTGCTAGCAGTGAAACAGTTACCGCGTACATGAGTGCAAAATGAGGAATCACCCGAAATGGACCACGGAGTCATCATCTATTCCGTCACTGTGACATGAGTTTAAATGTAGAGGTCGTGATCCCCTTTTGGGCGGTAGTTTGGAAGCTCTCCACAACGTAGCCAAACTCTTCTAGTTCCCGTATCTTTTAACTGTCTTTTGTTTAAAATCATCCAGTGCTATGCTATCGGCCGTAAGAATATGATTTACACTGTGTGATGTCAAGTTTTCTGTGAGAGGCCGTGGGTCAGAGCGTCTTAATGTCAGTTTAGAACCTGACACATGCTTGGAAGTCGTGAGAGAGAAAAGAAAAGGGAAATGTTTGGCTTTGCAAAAAAGCGTGTTAGAAAACATTGTTTGAAACAACTAAACAGGACAAGAGGGAGCGTCTCAAACGATCATCCGCCTAGAGTATAGGTGATTAGACTTTTAAGTGGCCTCTGCATTGCCTGTATATATTTAATAGGATCGTGTCCACATAGGCTCAAAAAATGGTTCAAATGGCCCTGAGCACTATGGGACTTAACATCTCAGGTCATCAGTCCCCTAGACTTAGAACTACTTAAACCTAACTAACCTAAGGACATCACACACATCCATGCCCAAGGCAGGTTTCGAACCTGCGACCGTAGCAGCAGCGTGGTTCCAGGCTGAAGCGCCTAGAGCCGCTCGGCCACAGAGGTCGGCTGTGTCCACATAGGCATATGCAGTAGCAGTAGCAGTTTGAGGTGAGGCATTGGGAAGTCCGTTAGAAATACTTGGATGGCGACACTCTGTGCTATTCTGGGGAAGTATTGTGAAATCTGTTTCTCCGTGCTGGAGGTCCGCTGCAGTTATGTGCCATTGTATCTTCATCGATGCATAGATGACTTGTAAATCGTATGAGTTTTAATAGTGCGTAATTTTTCTGTGTTGGCAGGGTAGAGAATAACGATGGTAGCATGTTGGCCTGATTGATTTGAATGGACAGGGATCTGTAGCACTTGTATCTAGTATGGGGACGTTCTACAATGGGCCCATTTCCACCGAATGCTCAAAACACGGTCCTGTTGCAGTAACTCAGGTCATTCTGTTTCTACACGTGTTGCAGAAGGTGGTGGATATGTCTTTCTCCGACTTCTGCTCAGTTCTGACTTAAATTGGAACGAACACTTGTGGAAAGCTATAGAAATCGGTGCGATTGCAAGATGTCTAGGATGTGGCTAAAACCAGGTTGTAATTTTACTGTAGCAGACAGGTTCGGGGAACGCGCCTCGTTTAGAGATATGAAAGTGCAAGAAATATGATTGACTTGTGGGTGTGAGCGTATGCATGTACGTGCTTGAATGGAAAGACCTGATTCAAAATGATGGACATAATTTCTAACATATAGCGTAACACTAGAGATCTGGGAAGCTAGTGTGCATTTTTTTCTGCTTAGGACCTCAATCGACACATCATCTACTACTACTACTACTACTACTGCTGTTTGTGCTCCTTCTCAATCAGCCTATAACTCGGCGGATATGTCACGGAACCTCTGACATGGTCTCGAGACAGAATGCGTTGCAAATACTAAAGAATTTTCTAGTTGGGGCGGTGCCAGGGAGTTGCAAATACCTCTTACATACCACGTTCCTTAGTAGAATCGCTTTCAAAGTTCACTGATTTTATGACGAGGTTGCATCGTTGGCTGATAATACGTATTCCTACGATCCGCGTCGCGGTATTTGTCCGGAAAACACCGCCTCATTCAGAGGTAATGTCGTACCCCGATTTGTAATAACATCTGGTCGATTACGTCCATGACAGGGTGGTAGGACTCGCAGGAAGAACGTAAAAGACATGCACATGGATCATTCATTTTCGATCAGTATTATTTCTTATCGTTGGCAAACAGTTGTTGACGAAGTATTATGCATAGTATTAGTGCTGGGTGCGTGATATGTTCGCATTTGAGCATGAGGTTTATAAAGTTTGTTTTTGTGTAAAGGAAATGACTATGTCCAGTCGTAAGTTGGGTATGGATTTGCCTTGGAGTACTGTGATGGCAAAGGGAAGAGTACGTCCAGTAGTAAGGAAGGTACAGCTATTTCCATTTCCAGAGCAACAGCCTTCAGCGGGGATGTATTTCAGATACTTCGCTCATTGCCAAATGCCATTCAATTGAGACTGCGATCGTAACATTTAATTTTAAGTATAATGATAGAAGATATATGTGGCTGGTTTTCTAGAATGTTTGGGTGTATACTAAGTTTGTGGTGGTATTGAATCACGTTCGCCATTAACGGCAGGATTCTTCCGAATGCAGAGGCCTGTTGGAGTGTTATTCTATCCCACGTAATGTATAAGAGTTAACTTTGCAGTCCTCTACACGACTGAATAGCAAACTAATCCTAGCATGTGTTGGGCGACTTTCGTGATCAAGTGGAAATTTGAGAAGATGGTGCGTTTGCGGTGGAGCGTTATTGCCTCCAGTGTAAATTGTTGGGTTGATTGCTTCTGCACATTTGGCACATTTATTTGAGAGAAGATCGATTGTGGTGTATTGAATATGCGTTTGCCTGCTCTCTAGACATGGGAAAGACCTTAGTTGGCTTTTAAATTATACAGGTGATTTAGTGGTTTACAGAATGCTGCATGCTGGTAAAGTTTTGGGTTTGTAGAGAAATAATTTACAGAGTATATCTTCGGAATTATGGTGCACTGGCGATCAGTAGGCTACTGCTGTGTGCTTGATATCGAGAAGTACAGCGAAAATGATGTAATATTATGGTGAAAATAGGTATATTCATGTAAGCCCAGAGTCTGGAGATGTCTGTAGAAACATAAGCAAGCAGGCAGGTTCGTACCAGAAAGAATAACGCGTTTGTACCGAGGGGGGGGCCGAGTGTGTCTTTGTACATAATTTCTGATAGTGACTTCGATTCACTGAGGGCTTTCTGATGTAAAATGGGTGATTTTGTATGGCGTAGGATATGAATTGTATGTTTACTGGATCGATACGGTATGTGTTGATACAGTGCTGTGTTGGAGATCGGTTTCACGCACTAATATTTAAGCTCCTGGCCCCAGTGGGAGGAGAGTGTAAATGAGTAGGTGTGTTTACATATTTTACGATATGTATGGCACTTTGCGAGGTTTAGTTGTCGGTGCAAAGTGGTGATCAGTGTAAAGTAGTTTATTACCACTGAATGCCGTGTCTGTAGAAAGAAAGAAAAGGCTGATGGTGCTTCGCTAGGACTGAGGAGCATCATAAGATATAGTGAGTGTGAGTGTAGGCGTACAATAATTTTTTCGGTTGCTGTACAGGTATAAAAAATTTCTGCATTGTTTGTCTAAAATGTGTATATATTGTATTGTAAAGTTAGTGTGGCTTACATTGTGTAAAATGTCAGTATATTGCATTGTTAAGTTAGGATGGTTTATGTTATGGCATGACTAGACAGGGTGACCATGTGTCCTATCGTGAGGGATGTATAGATTGCGCATATTGATAATGATGAGGGTATGAGTGAGAATTTTTAAGTGGACAATTATATTCGCTATAAATACTTAAGTACAGTCGTCAAGAGGAGAGATTACCTGTACATTGATTGATGTCAGACTGCAGCAGCAATAGTAATATTTAATTGTTGTTACAGTGGTAAAAATGTTCTTGGCTTGCAATATTCTTGGGAGTCTGGTATGTATTTGATAATGTGGAGACAATTTTGTGGGTTTAACTGTGAATGCAATTTAGCGATCTGTGTAACAAGAGATGCATTCAAGTTCCAAGGCCTCCGATTTTTTTTCTCCGGACTGGAAAGAGATAGAAACATGTGCATTGTTTTAAAATGAGGCCGCGTTCATTGTCAATACGTCCCAGAGATGGCAGCACCGTACGGCAGATGGAGTTTTACCACCAGCGGCGAGAGTGAGAACTGTTTTAAATACTTAAAATGGCGACGTTTTCCTTACTTGTACAGCGTGCAATCATTCGTTTTCTGAATCTGCGTGATGTGAAACCAATTGAAACTCATCGACAGTTGAAGGAGACATGTGGTGATGGAGTTATGGATGTGTCGAAAGTGCGGTCGTGGGTGCGACAGTTTAATGAAGGCAGAACATCGTGTGACAACAAACCGAAACAACCTCGGGCTCGCACAAGCCGGTCTGACGACATGATCGAGAAAGTGGAGAGAATTGTTTTGGGGGATCGCCGAATGACTGTTGAACAAATCGCCTCCAGAGTTGGCATTTCTGTGGGTTCTGTGCACACAATCCTGCATGAAGACCTGAAAATGCGAAAAGTGTCATCCAGGTGGGTGCCACGAATGCTGACGGACGACCACATGGCTGTCCATGTGGCATGTTGCCAAGCAATGTTGACGCGCAACGACAGCATGAATGGGACTTTCTTTTCGTCGGTTGTGACAATGGATGAGACGTGGATGCCATTTTTCAATCCAGAAACAAAGTGCCAGTCAGCTCAATGGAAGCACGCAGATTCACCGCCACCAAAAAAATTTCGGGTAACCGCCAGTGCTGAAAAAATAATGGTGTCCATGTTCTACGACAGCGAGAGCGTAATCCTTACCCATTGCGTTCCAAAGGGCACTACGGTAACAGGTGCATCCTACGGAAATGTTTTGAAGAACAAATTCCTTCCTGCACTGCAAGAAAAACGTCTGGGAAGGGCTGCGCGTGTGCTGTTTCACCAAGACAACGCACCCGCACATCGAGCGAACGTTACGCAACAGTTTCTTCGTGATAACAACTTTGAAGTGATTCCTCATGCTCCCTACTCACCTGACCTGGCTCCTAGTGACTTTTGGCTTTTTCCACCAATGAAAGACACTCTCCATGGCCGAACATTCACCAGCTGTGCTGCTATTGCCTCAGCGATTTTCCAGTGGTCATAACAGACTCCTAAAGAAGCCGTCGCCGCTGCCATGGTATCATGGCGTCAGCGTTGTGAAAAATGTGTACGTCTGCAGGGCGATTACGTCGAGAAGTAACGCCAGTTTCATCGATTTCGGGTGAGTAGTTAATTAGAAAAAAAGTCGGAGGCCTTAGAACTTGAATGCACCTCGTATAACGACTGAAAGCTCCAGAAAGAATAGGTGGATGGTGCTTCGATACCGGCGCATGAGTAATTCGGCGTGTAAATTCGATAAGAGCAAATAAGAAGGCTCGATTCATTGAGATTGTTTGTGCTGGGATACAGGGGTCTGTACATAGCGGAGGCAACGTTTGCGTATGTTGAAATCTGGAGGGGAAAGACGTTAGCAGCTCTGGGATGAGTGCACTGCATGTTATTTTTCTAAGGATGTTCTGTTAGCGTAGGAATTTCCGTGCATACAAGCTGGGACATATGGAAAGCTAGCTTTAACTATTTCTGAGAGAATATACAATACCAGAGAGGTCGAGTTGTTATTACTTTTTTTTTAAAGAGCCATGTGACGTAAGAATAACATTGGGAACGTTGTTACATGGGGAGCCGCGACGCAGACGTTTCGCCGGGAGATGCGGTGTGAGCCATGCTGTGGCGGGTACGCACAGCTCGACACGTCATGTATGTTCCGTTGGATGGAAGCAGGCTGCGCTATTGTGCCATCTGCGGTAAAGACAATGCTGGCCTGAGGTGTCTCGAGTATGCGGCTGCGCCTTGGAGTTCTGTGACGTGGGTATAAGGGACACTGTATAGACGCAACTTTCGCCTGCGTTCTGGGGCAGCTCGTCGCTGCGCTCCCACCCGATCACGTCAGCACGTGTGTCTAGGTGAACATGTATTTGGATAGGAATTTCACAGAAATGAAGTATGAATGACATGTCGCCGTTTGCGGGACCAGGGCGGGGGCCTGTGCGTGGTTTGACAGCTAACGGTCGCACCACGTCATTGGGGCTGCCTGTGCGGTCTACTGGACAGGGGTTGGTGGAGGATGCTTGCGAGTGTTGATTGAATTATTTTGTGAGCAGGTGTGTAGGCTGTGCTATGAGTTATCTGGACAGTTTACGAGTACGTGTCTAGAAATCTTCCTCTTCTTCTTCTTTATCGTCGCCTTGTCCCATGTCACGTAGGGTCGACGTTGCTCTACTGGATCCTTCTCCATAGTACTCTATCCATTGCCTCTTCCTTCTTCCATCCTTTCTCCCTTAGGTCCCTCGATATCTTATCCTTCCACCTCATCTTCGGTCTTCCTCTCCTTCTCGCTCCTTCAATCTTTATATCTTCAACTCTGTTTCCGATATACTCTTCTCCTTTTCTCTGTAAGTGTCCATACCACCTTAGTCTGCTCTCTTGCATCTTTTTCCCCATGGGTCCCACTTTCATAGCTCCTCTAACAAATTCATTTCTAATCCTGTCCTTCCTTGTTACCCCACACATCCACCTCAGCATCCTCATTTCCGCCACTTCCATCTTCCTTTCCTGGGCTATTGTGATTGGCCATGTCTCTGCCCCGTATACCATAGCAAGCCTTACCACCGACTTGTACACTTTCCCTTTCACCCCAGTGTTCATCCTCTTGCCACGCAACACTCCACTCATTTTCGTCCAGTTGTTTCAACCGCAATTTAGTCGGTGTTGTATCTCGCTTTCCAGTCCTCCTTCCCTCTGTATGTACGACCCCAGGTATTTAAATTTGCAGACCGATTTCAGCTCATCATCCTGGATCTTGCAGGACCTCATCTACGCATCATTCAGTGCTAAATATTCTGTCTTTGTGGAGTTGCTAGTCTCCCATCGGGCACCTCCCTGGGTGGCGGATAGGGGAACGCTCACCAGATATGGTGGGTACTTGGGAAATAAAATACCCAGGGAGGACCAAAACTAGCAAGCCTCCGCCCCTCTTACAAGGGAAGGGGGTTGGCGGCAGGGAGGGCATCCGGCTGTAAAAACATTGCCAAAACAAGAGGAATGATGCATGATGAGAGTGTCTAGACATAACTGTGTTGAATTGTTTAGGAGTAGTGTGAATGTCTGTAACTAAATTATTTTCGTAAATTAAGAGTTGTTTGCGTGTCCGCAGAGGGCATATTGTGAATGCAAGGATAAGATGGAGAGTGTTTTGCGTCAGTGTGATAAATATACACGATCTCCTAATAAAATGTTCGAAAGTAAATAGAGTGGACTCCTTCCTTACTCTCCCCAGCAACGTAGCACAGCCTGAGTAATATTAGCATAATTCTCGTCCCTACTGACCACCATCTGGGATTAGGTCATAGGAGGGATGACATTACAATCTGATGGCAGTAATGTGTACTATGTCAGTTGGACAGTAAATCTTGTGGTGGAGACACCGCCTGTAAAATAAAGATTTGTGTTCAGATCTGTTTTCTCGCCATTTCGTCCCAACATCTTGGATGATATCATGCGGTGTGCACGTTAGTACAGGTTAGTGCACGTTAGTGCACCTTAGTACACGTTAGCCTGCACGGTAAGGGGGCGTGGACTTTAACTATTTGATTCCAAGTCCAGGTGGGAGTGGCATTGGTGAAAATTGATTCCAAGTCCTAGGTTCTATGAAGTCGAATCATATGTCTAAAGCAGTCGCGAACAGAAGTGCAGCATTATAGGGGGGGGGGGGGGGGTGCTAGGTTATGAATGAACACCGCGCTGATAGTGGGAAAATGTGGGACTTCTCACTTGACTATTCAACATTGAAATTGTAAATTGAATTATTGAATATGGTTAGAACTGAAATGGAATTAAATACTTAGGTAATTAATAGGTTAGATGAGCGATGTAGGTGTCACTTGTGTTCAGTTAAATTCGTTAGCAAGTGCTCTCCCGCGAAAGGCAAAGGTCCCTAGTTCGAGTCTCGGTCCGGCACGCAGTTTTAATCTGCCAGGAAGTTTCATATCAGCTCACACTCCGCTGTAGAGTGAAAATTTCATTCTAAAAACGATCTGTTGTTTGCACGGACTAGTCGTACTGCCATAAAGAAAGATGGTAACTACCTTATAAATTTATATTGTATACTAGAGGAGAAACCCGACGGTACACAAGTATTTATTTATAGCTGTGAATCCACGCCCGTACCAAGCGTCTGGCTTTAATGTTTATGGCATCATATCTCCAGAACTATGTCTCCTGCAATGATATAATTTTATACTTACATGTAGTGTTATATGTGAATATTATCAGCAAAATGTGACGCGAAAACAGTTAGTAGTGAAGAAGTAATAAATTGTAACGCCATGCCTCATGCGATACTTTTACTGCACGAACAGCGGAAAAGCAGTGGGCGATAAACGTTTTTCCATTTACGGGCTGTCAGCGAGAAAATATTTCGTAAAAGTTTGAAGTTATGTATCAAGTTTATTGTAAGTGTCTAAGTATTCTCGTTCTCTAATACTGGATGGATCAAGTCTGGGAATTCACGTGTCGTGGGCTACGCTTCTTTTTCACTCCCACCCCAGGCCCTTTGACAGGTAGCACAGTCTCTTGACAGTAAGCCGTAAATGTACTAAGTTTGGCTGAAATCGGTTCACTGGTTTATGAGCAGATGTGAACACACACACACACACACGCACACACACACACACACACACACACATACATACATTTTTATATTACGTATGAATTTCGGCCTCGAACGGATGCCATAATTAAGTAACGCACTCAAGTGTGTTGAATTCTGTATAGAATTTAGTTTGATTTTTCACTTGATCATTTGATGATAACCATACAACGCTGACGTTAAGTCGTGGCAGTGAAGTATGCGTGCATATCACAGAGCAACAAGATGGTTCGTTCTGCAGACGCGACAGAACAGCAGAAAACACTTACGGTGTTTGGATGTATCCGCGAGCACACCTTGATCGTAACTGCCACATCTATTTTTAAATATACAAGGAATATTATACGACCCGCGGTGATGTAGCACGCCGTAAGAACTGTGATTTGGGCTGACCCACCCAGGTTACTGTGATCGTGATCAGGATATTTATTTCAACATACTCTGTGACCACGTGAGCCGGCCGCGGTGGCCATGCGGTTCTAGGCGCTTTAGTCCGGAACCGCGCGACTGCTACGGTCGCAGGTTCGAATCCTGCCTCGGGCATGGACGTGTGCGATGTCCTTAGGTTAGTTAGGTTTACGTAGTTCTAAATTCTAGGGGACTGATGACCTCAGATGTTAAGTCCCACAGTGCTCAGAGCCATTTGAACCTTTTTTGACCACGTGTTTCCTTTCTTCGGCCTCTTCATGATGAATACGCTGCGGACATTCCCAGCTTTCAAGATGACAGCAGCCTTTACGCAGGGCTTCCCGCATGCATTTCTGGTTTGACTGGCACTCAAACACAATATCGTACGTCGAATCGCCCAATATTAATATCATATGAAATGTCTTGGAGTGTTCCGAAAAGCAGGAGAGTTGTAGCAATCAGCTTTCCGCAAATGTAGTTATACGGGATTTTATAATCGTGTTTTCATCTGGTGATAGAATAACTTAAGTGAACTGTGGCCCTTCCTACTCGCCAAATTGAGATCGTTATCAAGATGAGAGACGATATTACACGGCATTAGCGCGACAATAGTATTTCCGTACGGCTCAACGGCCTGGTGGAAATCTTTCAATTGGAAGCCACTTCTGCGACTTGCGATTCCCTAACCAAATCTTGCGATCCTACAGGGGAAATGGGCACACGGTTTACTGTGGAACTCTAACCACCTATCGCTCCTGCGAATCCTCAGAGCACTGAGAGGCGAAGGCTAGGCAGATTGAAATATTCCGTTGTTCGGTTGGCATTCGATCGCACGACCTTTCGGTATCCAGGCACGTGCTTCACACTAGACCACCAGGCCTGACATCAGCGTGATGACACCAGAGGTAACTAATTTTTTGCCCAGTACGCTAATTTTTTTACAGACTCATTGAGGTGTGTTATCTTGCTAACTGTTTGTTTGTTGAGAATCTTTTGTACTTCAGAGCCCCCTTAAATGGCAAAGTTCGAATGAACCCGGTTCCCCGTGCAGTGTTACTGTTGATGTACGGTGAAGCTTCAGATAATGTATGCTTACTTTTCGAACGTGGTTGCAGTAGGGTGGAAGGGAAGAATTGTTTAGATATTGACAAGAAATCAGAGGACCCGTGCGAAACTTTCGCACTTTTATATTTTTAAAATAGTGCAAGAATTTAGTATAAGTGCAGTCGTTGGGATAAGGGTTGTTGTGGGAATAAGATAAAACATTTTTAAAAATGAGGCGAACGAGGTGAAATAATAATAATGAATTTATGATGCATCTTTGTATATAAATTTCCATGCGTTATTACTTGTAATTTGTAAGTTTCCGCCGTAATATTTACATTTATATGTTTTTGAAGAGAAGTTTGATGAAAAATACGAATATAAAATACAAAGAAGTAAATAAATGGGAAACATATAGGTTATAACGTAGTGTTCGCTTGTTACCTGGTGCAACACTAAGGCCACAGTAACCTCTAACTGCATTTTGAAATTTTAACTGCACCTCGTACTTTATATAAGAACGTTAGGTCGTAGAAGCACAATTCGCGGCGTTAATGACAAATACGTTTGTCGTTTCGGAAAGTATATTGGTTTAGAAAAGTCAACATGTAAGTTGTGCATAGATAATGGACTACCATAGTGATCACAGTTATTGTGTATAACAACGCTGTAAATATATTATTAATAATCACTTTAAAACAAAAAATTATATTTGTAATAAGATAATATGAAATGGGAGCCTCTTATTCGTGGTTAATAAGTTAGTTTCGTAAAATGTACGTACAAAACAGGGCATCCCTGACGTGCTTTTGCCTATGATAATTAAGGGTCTGCTTTATGTTAAAATTTTCCCTAGATAGTAAGTTTTAGCACAAAATCGGTGTGTCATGTTAGAAGCCGATTAAAAATCCTTTCTAACGGTATTTCAGTCATCCTCGTATGATTACAGGGTGGCTACTGAAACTTGGAAAAAACATTCGCTGAAAATTCCAGGTGTGGAGAGGAAGATGGAAGATGATGTCAAGAAGCACCTGATAAATTGATGGTGAGGGACGGAGGGGAGGGGGAGGGGGTCGGTGGAGGAGAGGGTGCAGCATATCACAATAATGACTTTTCTCTCAGCTGCTTATGTATATGAGCTATAAGCAGTAGCTTAACTACAGTTTTTAAACATCGATAATTTATGCAGGACAATATTCACACAATTAACGCCCATTGAAATATTAAGTATTTCAAAATTTTTGATTTATAGAACTCAATAAAGTTCTGTTTCAAAGCTAGGTTAAAAGCGCAGGGATTTATGACATTCCTGAAATTCCCAGAGATTTCCCTGGTTTTTCCAAGTAAAATGTAATTCCCTGAGAATTTCAAGCTTTCCAGAATAATCATAACCCTGGATTAGTATGTGTTGAGAAAAAGTTATGTTGACTTGAGAAATCATATATATGACAAAAAAGAGCTTGATAAAGGAACGAAGATTATCAGTGCAGACGCAGGGAGCCTGCGGACCACAACCGCATGCGGCTATTTCTGTTGCGACAGCCGACTCACTTTTTCTCTCACTGTCCGCGTCTACCAATTGACCGGCAATCATCAGAGCGTGCTGCGCGGGCAGTATCGAGGCCTCGCAGGCGCAGCAGCTTCCGGCAGCTCTCGGCGTGGTGAGATAGCCGAGCAGGGTGCCCAGCAGGACTGCAAGTGGTAGGGGGTGGGTGGTGGGTGTAGGGGGGGGGGGGGGAGGGCGTAGGCTTCCACTACCCCCTACTGAACGGTTATTGCCCCGGCTGGCTCTTCCGGCACGTGTCTGGAGGCGGAGCTTTCGCCTATCTCCTCTACAGACGATGTTCTAGCCACATATACCAGTAGCCTGTTTCTTGCGACTGTAGAAAGCCATCCTCATACGTGGCGACTTAGCTAACGTTGACGTGGAAATGTACGAGTTTTCTGAAGTCACTTGCTGCTATTTCACGTTGAGGAGGCATTTCGTCACGTGCAACACAAAATCAGTTCTGCGGTATTTCGGCAGAATGCCACATAAATTACATCTACATATTTACTCCGCTAACCACCAAGCGGTGTGTGGCGGAGGGCACAATTCGCGCCAAAGTCATATCCCCCCCCCTCCCCCCCTCTGTTCCATTCGCGGATAGCGCGAGAGAAAAACGACTGTCTGAACGCCTCAGTACGAGCTCTTATTTCCCTTATCTTTGAATGATGATCATTACGCGATTTGAAAGTTGGTCGTAATAATATATGCTCTACATCCTCTGTGAATATTAGATTTCGGAATTTAGTGAGGAGCCCCTTCTGTTTAGCGCGTCGTCTACCTGCAAGTGTGTCCCACTTCAAACTTTCTACGAGATTTGTAACGCTCTCGCGATGGCTAAATGTACCAGTCAAGAATCTTGCCGCTCTTCTTTGGACCTTCTCAAGCTCTTGAACCAGACCCAACTGGTAAGGGTCCCATAGAGACGAAAGATACTCTAAGACTGGACGAACTAATGTATTGTAAACTATTTCCTTTGTTGAAGGACCGCATCGCTTCAGGATTCTACCAATAAACCGCAATCTAGATTTCACCCGTTACTTGTGTAATCTGATCATTTCATTTGAGATGATTTTGAATAGTCACACCAAGATACTTGACTGATGTTACCGCTTCCAAAGACTGATCACTTATTTTGTACTCATACATTAATGGGGGTTTTTGCCTTGTTATACGCATTAGGTTACACTTACTAATATTGAGAGATAACTGCCAGTCATTACACCACGCATTTATTTTCTGCAACTCCTCATTTATTTGTTCACAACTTTCGTGTTATACTACTTTCCTGTAGACCACAGCATCATCGGCAAACAGTCTAAGGCCGCTGTCAATACCATCAACCAGATCGTTTATGTAAATCGTAAAAAGCAGAGGACCTATTACGCTGCCCTGGGGCACACATGAAGTTACTCTTGTTTCTGTTGAAGTTACCCCGTTCAGGACGACATACTGCTCCCTGTCTGTTAGAAAACTTAGAACCAATAAATTAGAACCAATAAGAAACAAGAACGCTGTCTACGTCACAAGCAGAATTTGCGAGACGCCATACTGTATTTGTCCTTTTCAACTGAAGCCCATAATTGGTGGGTTTTATATTATAACTAACACCCTACGAATATATGGTGTTTATAAGGACAGGCATGTTGAAGATCTCGCGAAGACTCGTCGTTATTTGTACACTTTGTTAAAATGACGAGAAACGTAATTTCAGTGGTCAAAGAATTTTCGTTTAATTTTTTTTCGTGTTGTAATTCGCATGTTCAGAAAGTACGCCAGTGCTAAAGAAAGAAGAGAAAGCTGAAAGCTGAATGTAACATATACGAATGCTAAACAAGAGAAATGAACTTGAAGACACTTCTATAGAAAGGGAAGTGGAAGTAAATGAAATGGGAAATTCGTCACTGCGAAAAGAAATTGAGTGGAACACTGACACACCTAAGTCAAATCAAGGCATGAAGAGTCGACGACGTTTCCTCAGAATTACTGTGATAATATCATAACGAAAGTATTCCACCTGATATGAAAAATGTATCATATAGGCGAAAGAATAATGTAACAAAACTCCAAACGGAAGGAAGGCAGGTGTTGTTATTGGTGAATACTAACAGTTTAATATACACGGTTGTAAAATATTGACACAAATTATTTACGGAAGAATGGAAAAACTGGGGAAAATCATTTTTCGTTCCGTATAAATGCACGAACACGCGAACCAATACTGACACAGAAGATAAGTTGAAAAAGAAGGCAAACCTAAGTTTAAAGCACTTGTAGAGAAAGCTTTTGACAACGTTGACTGAAATACACTCTTTAAAATGTTCACGGAGCAGCGATAAAATGCAGGGAGCGTAAGAGATTTTACAACTTGTGCAGAAACCAAACTGCAGTTCTAAGAGTTAATGGGCATTAAACGGAGGCAGTAGCTGAGAAGAGAGTGAGATAGAATTGTAGCCAATCCTCTACGTTATTCTGACTGTAAACTGAGCAGTAGAGCAAACCATGGAGAAACATGGAAAGGGAGTTAAAGGTTAAGAAAGAGAAATTAAAACTTGAGGTTGGTCTGTGAAACCTTTCCTCTGTCACAGAAAGCAAAGAACTTGAAACAGCATGTGAAGGGAATGGACAGTGCCTTGCGAAGAGATTATAAGAAGAACGTCAACAAAGGTATAGTAAGAGAACCGGAGCGTTGTCGAATAAAATCAGGCGACCCTGAGGGGAAACAGATTAGGAAATGAGACAAAACAGAAGCACATAAGTCTCTTTATTTGGGCAGCAAAATAAGTAACAGCGACGGAAGTAAAAATGACTTAAAATGAAAATTGGCAACACGAGAAAACAATTCTATAAAGGAAAAGTTCGTTACTTAGAATATAAATAAGTGTTGCGAAGTCGTTTCTGAAAGTAGTGAGAAGTTTACAACAAGCGGTTCAGACGAGGCGAGAATAGAAGCATTTGAAAATTCCAGAGGCAGATCAAGGCTTGAATACACTCCGACTGTTCCAATAATGTAGGTTGCAGTAGTCATACAGAGATGAATGTGCTTGAATAGAAAAGTCCAATTAGGAGAGCTCCATCAGATCACTTTTTCGACTGAAGGCTGCAACAACAATAAATGATCTTTCGATATTCTCCACATATTAATAAACTTGTTTATTAATATGAGCCTTTGTATTTCAAAGTGCAACTACAACCTTATCATACTAGAACCACATATTCTACCATGTAGCTGACTAAAAAATTTATTCTTGATACTTGCAGAACGTTACACATGGATTACTATCTGTGAAATCAATTTCAGGTACACACCAGCTGCCAGTTTCGTACACTGGCCTTGTCGGGCCATTCAGTACCGACCAATCGCCATGTCATCCTCTTCATCCTCTTCCATAGGCTTCATTTGGTTGTGGTATGGCGAGACCAGTCTCCCGACCGATATCAGTTTCTTAAACATAGTAACCTCATTTTTTGCATCATACCTTATCCAGTTCCAGGTTAGCAGTCCTACCCTAAAAATTATTATTATACAATGAACTGACAAAAGTCATGGGATTCCTCCTAATATCATATAGGATGTGATTTTGCCTGGCATAGTGCAGCAGATTGAAGTGCCATGGACTCAACAAGTCGTTAGAAGTTTCCTGGAGAGATATTGAGTCATGCTGCCTCTGTAGCTGCCCATAATTGCGAAAATATTGCCACCGCAGGATTCTGTGCACGAGCTGATCTTTCGATTATGTCCCATAGATGTTCGATGGGATTCATATCGGGCGATCTGGTTGGTCAGATCATTCGTTGAATTATCAAGAAAGTTCTTCAAACCAATCGGAAACAACTGTGGGCCGGTGACATGGCGCATTGTCATCCGTAAAAATCCTATCGTTGTTTTGGAATCTGAAGTCCATGAGTAGCTGCATATTGTCTCCAAGAAGCCGAACATCAATCCATGGACCTTCATTTGGACCATAGAAGCCAGTCCATTCCGTGTAGACACAGCCCACACCATTATGAAGCCACCACCAGATTGCAAAGTGCCTTGTTCAACTCTTGTCTATTGCTTCGTGGGGTCTGTGCCACACTCGAACCCTTCCATTTGCTCTTACTGGCTGAAATCGGGACTCATCTGACCAGGCGACAGTTTTGAGCCGTCAAGGAGATACGAACGCGAGCCCAGGAGAGGCTCTGCGGACGACGCCGTGCTGTTAGTAAAGGCACTCGTGTCGGTCGTCTGCTGCCATAGCTCGTTGACGTCAGATTTCGCCGCACTATCCGTTCGTCGTATGTCCCACGTCGATTTCTGCGGATCTTTCAAGCAGTGTTGCATGTCTCCTAGGCCTGGCGACTCTATGCAGATATCTCTGCTCTCAGCTGTTAAGTAAAAACCTTCGCCCACTGCGATGTCCATGGTGAGAGATAATGCCTGAAATCTGGTACTCCTGGCACGCTCTCGACGCTGTGGTTTTCGTAATATTGAATTCCCTAGGAATTTTCGAAAACGAATATCCCCTTCGTCTAGCTCCAACTACCATTCTGCGCTCGAGATCTGTAGATCACCGTCGTGCTGCCATACTCACTTTGGACACCTTTTCACATGAGTCAACTGAATACAAATGACAGCTCCGCTAACGTAGTGCCCATTTATACCTTGTGTACGAGATACTAGCGCCATCTGTATATGTGCATATCGCTATCTAAAGACTTTTCGTCCGCAGCTCGTGGTCTAGTGGCTAGCGTTGCTGCTTCTGGATCACGGGGTCTCGGGTTCGATTCCCAGCCGGGTTGGGAATTTTCCCTGTCGGGGTACTGGGTGTTTGTGTTGTTCTCACCATTTCGTCTTCATCATTTGTGACAGTGACTAGACAGAATTGTGAAAAAAATGGTCTGTGTAAAAAAGTGGGACCTTGTACGGGCGCTGATGACTGCGTAGTTGAGCGCACCACAAACCAAACATCATCATCAAACATCCCAAGACTTTTCACACCCCAGTGTAATATTAACAGTAAGTGATGACTGACAGATGAGTAACATTAAAGATGTTATTGAAGATGATGTTTAATGCAAAGCGTTATGATTTAAGATCAGAGTTTTTTCGATTATTTCTTGTTTTTCCACCATTATTAAGCGGTCTCATACTACCAGGACCAATGCAGGATTTCCATAACATGTTATCCTTACGTCCTGTTGACGGTACATGTGTTCCTTAGGTTTTTGTGGCTATTATTCGTCCAATTGTGTGGTTTTTGTGTAATGTTCGTATTAAAACGTGACGACACAAGTATTTGTTCACGTTTTGAGACCTACTTCAGTACTTCCAAGTATGAGAGTGAATCTCTCTTTTAGTCATCACTAGCAATAAATTCGTTACTTAAAACATGATTATCATTTATACTGGGAAATATTGTGTAGGGGACTGGGTTTCAATGCAGATGGGTTGGACCTGCCGGCATCGATTGTTCGACAATATGCAATGATGACAAACATATCAGTAGTTGATAAACTTCAAAAGCCTACCTGCACACTTAGTTTAAAACGCAAGGTGGATAAGTGAGCCAGACCCGGATCGAGTGCGCGCGGTCTGGTGTATCGGCTAGCCTGAGTGTGATTTATCGGTAACCTTCCACGTTCGCTCAGGCAGTTTCTGGTCTGGCTCCCAATTTTAGCTTTAAAGTACGTAGCTCACACGCGATAACATACAGAACAAAGTTTACACTATTCGCATACAGGTGCACACTCGACTTCCCTCCCTTAAGCCATTGGCACACGGTCAGTGCATTTGACCTTGAGCGTTGAGCATGCCAAGTGTCGGATGCCATAGCGTGGAATAAGCATGTTGAGGCGTCTTTCCGGACGTGCAGAGCAATATCTGGCATGACAGATATTTCGAACATGAGTTTGAACATTGACCAACGAGATGGAAGAACACCACCTGCGTCACATGCACGCCATCTCTCTTCAATACAAAGACGCTAGACGCCGTATTGGCTTTCAGCTGAAGCTCATGTGTATATACGACATTCCTAAGCATCACAAAATTGTGGATCTCTCGTAAATCCGTGTTCAACTATAAGATTTTTTGCAATAAAATAATGGGAAGCGTCATATTGGTGGTTAAAGCGTTACTGTAACTTGCGTATTATGAAAGTATGGCATTTCAAGGCCACGGCACATTGAGGACCCATAAGAAATGTAATGCTCTTACAAGGAAACCTCCCCATCGCACCCCCCTCAGATTTAGTTATAAGTTGGCACAGTGGATAGGCCTTTAAAAACTGAACACAGATCAATCGAGAATACAGGAAGAAGTTGTGTGGAACTATGAAAAAAATAAGCAAAATATGCAAACTGAGGCGGGTGCGATGGGGAGGTTCCCTTGTTAGTATAGCTTGTTATAATAACATATCAACGAGTATAGCTTTCAGGCGAGGTTAAGACGCAAAGTATTGATATAGAAACACTCTTGATTAGTATAGTGCAATGAGTAGAGTCGCACAATTTTTCTTACTTGCTTTCGCGTTTCCTAGTATGTTCAGATATTTTCTTATTCGTTTTATAAATGTACATCCTATGTAATGTAAATATAAATGCCCCTTTCTGAGGAGCGAGTTTGTTCGATAGGCTTAATCTACAAGACAGGTTGCAGTTTTGTATTGCAATCTGTGGTTTTTAGTTTTGCATGTCATATGTTGTAAAAATTGTGCTGCTGAACAGGAAGAGTGATCAAGTAAGAATGACCTTAGGATTTTACTAATAAGTGAAAAAGATGAAATAATCTTTTTCCTATGCTGAGAGCTATTGAAAATTTATGTTGCCCTATTTGTAATGGGACTTTTACAATTCTGTGTATTTTCTGACTGGTCATGTACTTTCCCTTTTGCCTTGTAACATGACCGTGGACATTGAAGTTTTTACTTATGTGTACTACAGACAGAACAACGTGACTACCATATTGACAAGGGAGCATATGTGCGTTATCATTGAGCTAACGTAATAATTTTACGGCCGTCCTTTTACTAATCACTGTGACGTGCGAGCCAGATACAGCCGACAGCGGGAGCGCATTGCGATTGCTTGTTCCACGTCGAAAACAAGTACCGTATGCACAAGTCGCATCGTTTCTGAGCCTTCAGCAAAATATTGAACTCAGCATGCTCATCGTTGACGTTCGAACTCAACGCACCGCGTGCCGACTGCTTCAGGCTGATGACTGTTGCTGCAGGGATGTACTTTGACCTCGGACTGTAGGAAACTCGAGAACGACTTTAGCTGGTGTGTTAAGTGTGTCACATAATTTTGAAACAGTTTGAACTTAAAAATAGTATTTTAAAAATGTGATAGAACGGACGTCAATGACAATGGTAGCCGAAAAAAGAAATGGAAAATGTTAAATAGAAAAACTGATAAATTTTGTTTTGTAGGAACCTTACTCAAGGAAGACAATAATAGCTACAGGATGGGAACCAGAGTATAGAACTGTAGGAGAGAAACGTACCCGATATGAAAGAAAACAACTACTAGCATGCAAATATTTTACTGTATAAATGAAGAAACAATTTGTTAAAATGATCATTTAGGCTCTAGATTTTGCATCTGCGCGGCTGTGAAACCTGGATACTGTTCAAGAGAGACGGGATGTGTTGTGAACTTGCAGGAAAGTGTCTTTGGACGAGAGTAATGGAGACTAACTGGACAGTAAGCAATTCCGGTGTAGATGTTTTTACATCTACGTCTACATTGATACTCTGCAAATCGAACTTAGGTGCCTGGCAGAGGATTGACTGAACCACCTCCACAATAATTCTATATTACTCCACTCTCGAACATCGAGCGGAAGAAACAAATACCTATGTCTTTCCATGCGTGCTCTGATTTCAGTTATTTTATTACGATGATGGTTTCTTCCTACGTAGATCGGCGTCGACAAAATATTTTCGCATTTGGAGGAGGGAGTTGATGATCGGAAATTCGTGAGAAAATTCCTCCGCAACGAAAAGCGCCTTTGCTTTAATGGTGTCCATTCCAAATCCTGTATCATGTTTGTGACACTCTCTCCCCTACTTCGCGATAATACAAAACGTGCTGCTCTGCTTTGAACTTTCTCGACGTACTCTGTTAATCCTACCTGGTAAGGATCCCAGACCAGCGCAGCACTACACCAAAAGAATGACAAGTGTAGTGTAGGCTGTCTGTTTAATAGATCTGTTACATTTTCTAAGTGTTTTGCCAATAAAACGCAGTCTCTGATTTGCCTTCCCCACAATGTTTTCTGTGTGTTATATCCAATTTAAATTGTTAGTTATTATAATGCCTACGTATTTAGTTGAATTTACGGCCATTAGATTAGACTGGTTTATCACGTAACCGAAGTTTAAAGAATTTCTTGTAGCACTCATGTGGATTGCCTCACACTTTTCATTAATTAGGATCAATTGCCAATTTTCTCACCATTCAGATTCTTTTCTAAATCGTTATGCTGTTTGTTTTGATCTCCTGATGACTTTACAACACGGTACACGATAGCATCATCTGCAAACAACCTAAGACGTCTGCTCAGACTGTCTCCTAGATCGTTTATACAGATAAGGAACAGCAGAGGGCCAATAATAGTACCTTCGGGATCGCCAAAAATCACTTCTGTTTTATTCGATGACTTTACTACGAACTGTGACCTTTCTTACTAGAAATCACGAATCCAGTCACATAACCTAAACGATATTCTACAAGCACGCAATTTCACAACAAGCCGCGTGTGTGGTACAGTGTCAAAGCCTTCTGGAAATCTAGAAATATGGAATCAATCTTGTCAGTAGCACTCAACACTTCGTGTGTGTAAAGAGCTAGTGGTGTTTTACAAGAACGATCTTTTCTAAATCGGTGTTGACTGTGTGTCAACAGACCGTTCTGTTTGAGGTAATTCATAATGTTCGAATACAATATATGTCCCAAAATCCTGCTGCACATCGACGTTAATGATATGAGCCTGTTATTTAGTGGCTTACTCCTACTACCTTTCTTCAATATTAGTGTGACCTGTGCTGCTTTCCAGTCTTTGGGTACGGTTCTTTCGTTGAGCGAGTGGTTGTACAAAAATATGATTGTCAAGTACGGAGCTATTTGACCATCATACGCTGAAAGCAACTTAATTGATATAAAATCTGGACCAGAAGACCTGCTTTTATCAAGTGATATAAGTTGCTTCTCTACTCCGAGGACATCTACTTCAAAGTTCCTCATGTTGACAATGACTAATCTCCTAACAACTATTCACACATTTTTTCGGACACAAAAAATTTTAAACAAATATAATGAAACAGTTTTGAGAAAGGAAACCGAGGGCAGGCCAAGAACGAAAATAATAGGTTGTGTATTGGATGTACGAAATGTAATGATAACCAAGAAATGACGAGAAATGCACAAAAAAGGAAAATTACAAGAACAAGCCGTAGGTTCTATCAGTTGATAATGAAGCTGAGGAGAATGCCTGTGTACAGAAAAATTTTGCTTCGTTATTCAGCATTCAATGCTGCAGAAAACCAGCTACTACAATAACCAGTACTTCTTAAACCCTTTGATTCGCACTCCAGTTCTTCTTCACGTAATCGTAGACGTGTTCGGCACACGTAAAATACACCTTCTCTTACTCGGTGCCGAAGTTTTATATCCTGGTCAGCTCCCAAAAGCTCAGCCGTTTCACTATTGAACCTCACAGGGGCGGACATGCGACTAGATAGCTTGCCATTTCCAGACTTTAATACGGAATTCGCATTTCGTGACGTGAGACGGGAGACGGCCTTAAGACTGCCAGAGGGGGCACAAACTTTTCCTCTTCAAGCAGCCATAACTTTCACAGACTGTGCGATAGCTCCTGAATCCTCTCTAGCTATCTATTCTAGCTATCTATTTCGTGGAAATGGGGTCAGACGTTCTCCTGTAAAAGTTTCTTCGACCGGTTTCAAGTCGTAGGTCAGTGACCTGTATTACTAAATATTATAAGACTAATTTCAAATACGTAAATCTTGATCTAACTGGTACCTATTAACTACTATAACTCTAAGACAATCGGAAAATTTTTATTTACAAGCAGGAGCAGAAGGCCTTGTATGTGTGTGAGGTAAGAAAAAGAGAGTAAACCTTTGACTGTACGCCACTGGAAAATTATAATACGAAAATTTTATGCCAATGTGCATCCCAATAATCGCATAATGTTCAATTAATTTTACTTCCATAAAAACCTTGTAAAGGAAGATTACAATGCTTTTATAAATACAGAAAGAATCTCAGAGATTTTTAAGTTATAAAACAGGAACTAACATTTATCATTATTGTAGCAAGTTTGTACAGTTGCTCTGACAACTACGCTATGTGATCAAAAGTATTCAGACACCTCCAGAAACATACGCTTTTAATATTAGGTGCATTATGCTACCACCTACAGCCAGGTAATCCATTTCAGCGACCTCAGTAGTCATTAGACATCGTGAGAGAGCAGAATGGGGCTCTCCACGGAACTCAACGGACTTCGAACTTGGGCAGGTGATTTTGTGTCACTTGTGTCATACGTCTATAAGCGAGATTTCCACATTCCTAAACATCCCAATGTTTCCGATGGGATAGTGAAGTGGAAGCGTGAACGGACACGTACAACACAAAAGCGTACAGGCCGACCTCGTCTGTTGACTGACAGACACCGCCGACATTTGAAGAGAGTCCTAATGTGTAATAGGCAGACATCTATCCAGACCATCACACAGGAATTCCAAACTGCATCAGGATCCACTGCAAGTACTAGTACAGTACTAGTTCACTTAGGCGGGAGGCGAGAAAACTTGAACTTAGTGATCGAGCGGCTGCTCATAAGCCACGCATCACTCCGGCAAATGCCAAACGAGGCGTCGCTTGGTGTAAGGAGCGTAAACATTGGACGACTGAACAGTGGAAAAACGTTGTGTGGAATTGCGGTACACAATATGGCGATCCGATGGCAGGATGTGGGTATGGCGAGTGCCCAGTGAACCTCATCTGCCAGCGTGTGTAGTGCTAACAATAAAATTCGGACGCGGTAGTGTTAGGGTGTGGTCGTGTTTTTCATTGAGGGGGCTTGCACCCCTTGTTGTTTATCGTGGCACTATCACAGCACAGGCCTACATTGATGTTTTAAGCACCTTCTTGCTACCCACTGTTGAAGAGAAATTCGGGGATGGCGAGCACCTGTTCATAATGTACGGCCTGTGGCGGAGTGGTTAGGCGACAATATCATCCCTGTAATGGACTGTCCTGCACAGAGTCCTGACCTGAATCCTACAGAACACCTTTGGGATGTTTTGGAACGCCAACTTCGTGCCAGGTCTCACCGACCGACATCGATAGCTCTCCTCAGTGCAGCACTCCGTGAAGAATGGGCTGCCATTCCCCACGGAAACTTCCAGCACCAGAGTGAACGTATGCCTGCGAGAGTGGAAGCTGTCATCAAGGCTAAGGGTGGGCCAACACCATATTGAATTCCAGCATTACCGATGGAGGGCGCCACGAACTTGTAAGTCATTTTCATCCAGGTGTCCGGATACTTTTGATCACAGAGTGTAGCGTCTCAACGAAGATATGGAAATAGCCAAGCATGTTTTGGCTGTCACACTTGGTCTGGCTTGTAGCTACCTAAATATATAGACGCCTTTTTGTTGACAGATCCGTAGCTCCAGCCGACTGCATATACCGAATTCATGATCTGCCTGCTCAACATAGAAAAAATTGCATTTATGTTTACCTGTATTTCGTTACACCATGAAACGAGCGACTGGGCAACGCGAAGAATTACAATAAGCTGTAAGACAGGCTGTCCTTCGAGTACACAAAGAGTATCTGCTTTTGTTGAATGTTGCTCGTCTTAAATTTTATAGTACATAAGGCTGCAGATGGTGACTTAGACGCCAGTACTGTCATCTTCCTCATTCTTACAACGACACCGCTACATTCATTCAGTTCTGTCTCCGTTTCACCTCTAGTTGATGAAGTACAGGGTGGTTATAATTAAACTCACACTACGTGAGCCAGTGTAGATGGAAACTATTTACTTTATGGCTTCCCAACTTTATAGGAATGGTGTTCAGTGTGTAAGCTGCAGGATTTGCATTGTTAGTAATGTTTGTGTCATGACTAACCGTTATGCGCCGGCACAGTTACGTAGGGTTCAAACACAAGCATCATTGTGCATTGCAGTCGCAGACAGTCAACATGGGTCTGGACAAAGCGGGTAGCTCTTTATTCGTAAAGCAGTTTTATCGCAATAATAGTAACAGCACTCCTGTTCTACACGAATATCGACGGATTAGAGAAATAGAGAGAGGTTCTCTTTCCACAGCGGGGTTGAAGAGCACGATTCGTAAGTTCGAATTGACTGGTGGTTTGAGAATTATTCCTGGGAGAGACCCACTGCCAGTTGCGCTAGAAATTGTTGAATAAATTACTGTTGCCATATCGGAGAATGCTGGACGCAATGTGCGACCTTCAAGCATTGATCGAGCTGTGTCACAACTGCTGAACGTTCCATAGTCAAGCGTTAGAAAAGTGCTGCAAACAGTCATCAAATGGTATCAGTACGAACTTCACATTAGTCACGAATTTTTTGCCACGTGACGCAGACATTCGAGTAGACTTTGCTCTTACATTTCTTGCAAGGACTGAAGTTGACGACATGTGGCCTTCTGACACTTTGCGGATTGATGGAATATACTTAACGCCGACTGGGGCAGTAAGTGGTCACAACTGTCGCATTTGGAGATCGTCACCGCCAACGAACGTTTATGAAGTTACCCTCCATAGTGAACGTGTCACTGTGTCCTGTGGCGTAACGGCAGAGTGCATGAGTGGTCCATTTTTCTTGGAGGAACTCGGACCCTAAGGACCAGGGACATGTAACGTGAACAGCACGTGTTACTGTGATTTGCGCTGCCGACATGTGGTCCCTGCTCTGCGGGTGAGACGTTCTTTGGAATTAGCTGTTTTGATGCATGAGGGAGCTCCACCAGACATTGCTCCTGCGGTTACGCAGTTACGCTGAAACACATTTGGAGAAAAATTAATTATTGGCCTATCGTTCCTTACTGCGTGGCCATCAAGATTGCCGATTTTAACCCATATGAGTTGTGGTTGTGGTGTTACGTGAAGGACAGCGTTCATCAACAGGACACTAATATATGCTGCAGGCTGAAGATGAGCAAAGTGAGGAAGGTGTCCAACATCCCGCCTGAGATGTTTCGGGTAGCAGTCGAGAAATCTCTAGTGCGGTTCCGTGCTGTCGTGGATGCAGACGGTCGTCATATATAAGAAATGTTACCCTCACGTGTATAGATAAAATTTGTTTCTTACAATGATTTATTCATTACTTCTTCTCCATATATCATCACGAAATTTTCCACAAAGTTTCGTTGACCTACAATAACTCTTTTTCCATAGGCGTCCTCGAAAGTAGCGAAAGTTTAAATATAACCACCTTGTACTGTCAGTACACTAACATACAGAACTGTGCTATGGGAATCCGAGATCACTAATCACTTCATCGGACTGTTATTATCGTAGACATTGTCAGAACACTCTGAAAATTCTCATTTATTCCAACTATTCTATCTTTTGGCATGATGGGGGAAATTAAACAGCAATCAGTCACTTTATGTTTTCCGTATTTACTACCCCATTACCAGGCTCAAACCGATGTCACTTATTTCCAGATAATTAAGTTATTTATATTATTGAAAAACGCAACAAATTTGGTAATGTGGGTAATTACTATTAGTAATTACGCAAAATCACTTGCTCATTTATTACGCAGTCACAAAATTAAAAAAAAGCACTATAAGATACTATTTGTACATAAACATATACTTAGTGTTGAGTTTTCGGTGAGATCGTATCTGTGCTGGTGCTGGTTGTCATTTTCACCTGAATGCACCAATACCAACATCAATTAATTTCTGTAGATGCTGGCGAAGTGTGCACAAATTTACTAAATTGCATAATTTGGACGGCTATATACTCAACGAAAGTAATTTACCATGTCAAGTGGTATGTAATTGTGTTTACAAAATGTTTCGTAAACTTTTTAAAACCTTCAGTTCTCACAGCTCACGAAACCTGATTACTGACGTTTTGAGAGACAGTTACGAGACGATTTGTTCTTACGAAAAGAAGGTTTGAAGATTAACTTTACGATTTAAAATACATTAACAATATGCATTATACTTCCTTGTATTTTATGCTACATGTTTCATAAAAAATCTATGGACATGATAATGAGACGTTATAAAATCTAAACTGCCATCTTAGAAAAACTGATAGATAAATTGACAATTAATTGTTTTCGCTGGTGGTTGAAGTTGCATGATTATGGACTTTGTTAGGCTATATTCACAAGTCCGATATCTCTATTTTACTGCAATGCTAAATTATAAAGACGCTTTATTCGAAAAGTTTACCGTTCAGCAGGTCGACTTCTGATAATTTCTTACACCCCTTCTGTCAAGTTTTTAGGTCGTGACCAACGTATCAACATGAGTTGACAATATATTTACAAACATCCATAAATAGTAAAAACCATTCTCATAGTCTCTTTCGTTTTTCAGAGTGTAATTGCATGATTATATTTTTCACCTTACCAACGGAATGCGTGCGTCTTGTTTCCGAGTATACGGAAGGTCTGTTCGTCCACCATGACTGAGAGTGGCTTGGCTTTGTCGTTATTGTGAGTGAAATACCGTCATGCAGCTATGCACATTATAACCTTATACAGTAACATTTTGTCTTATTTGTTAAACAACTACTGGTTTTGTTATCATCTGTTCCTACGCCATTTCATAGCTAAGAGCAGAGGATATCAATTAAAAGTTTCAAACGAGACTTAAGCATGGTAGATAAATATCAGATGCCAACTTTCATGTCTAACCTGTCAAACATATTAAAAATTTCCTTTCATTTAATTGCTACATTATTCTCTTAAAAACCCAACATTTTATTCTCGTCTACGAGAAACATCGGATGGGACCTTGCCATTGATGTACGATACACATGTAAATGGGTCTAGGGATGTTTCGGAGTGTGGAAATCTAGCTTACAGAAGTATGACACAAGTGACACCCTATCACCTGACCACGTTCGAAGTCCGTGAGTTCCGCGGAGCACCCCATTCTGCTCTCTCATGATGTCTAACGACTACTAGGAACGGCCTGTCGACTGCAAGGTAAAACACAGTATATGCAACTGTGTACTACAGAGGGTCCGACCACACCGTTATGAACAATGCACGACGAAAGATCAAGAAAATTAATAGAATATTTTAAATTTTGTTTATATTGATAAGACTCTAGACTGGACGTCGCATGTTACACCTACTAAAACGTCTGAGCTGTGCGACGTTTGTATTGCCGATAGTAACGGACTCTGGAGATGAACATACCAACAAGTTCCTGTGTTCACGCATTAATGTCTTATGGCATCATGTTACGTTGAAAGTCATCATTGAGGAAGAAACTGTTGCATGGAAGCGTGCAACAAGGATTGTATGTGGTATCCACTCTTATGGACAGCTCTATAAGCAATTGGGCATACAGACACAGATCTTACAGTAGATTCACTCCCTTATAAAGTTTTTCTCATAAACCAATCACCACTCGAAAACAACAGTAACACTCATAAATATAATACTAGAAAGAAGAATGAATTATTCTACCATAATTCAACCTTAGTATGACGCAGCCTAGAGTGGTATTATCCACAAATGTCTTTCAACACTTGTCCTATGACACGAAGATCTAATAGCTAATATAATTAATTTCAAACACGTGTGTGCATGTGAGTGTGTGTGAGAGAGAGAGAGAGAGAGAGATAGAAAGAGCGAGAGAGAGATATACGTAAATTGCTAACGTGTCCCAACATATTTTAGGAAGAAAATGTACTGTAATCGTAGAGTTTCTCATCCTGCATCAAAGTGAGAGGGCACAGTTACTGTCCACGTGACATGTAAATAACCTTTTATATAACGTGCTTTCTTTGACCATCGTTCTCCTCACTATCTCTTACGTCGGACGGTGTGCTCTGTCTTCAGTACTGCAAACCTGAAACCATTAAGCCACGTTAAAATTATTGCCTTCTTTAGCAGTCTCGATCACCACTTTATACAATACGACACAGTTTCGCAATTGGCTGCCAGGACCGGACGCTTCAAATGCGATTTACCACTTTAATGTACAATTTCAGCGGAAAGATGTGGCAATATTTGCGATGGTCCGAGGCCGCTTGCAAGAATTTACAGATTAACACGTGACTGTGGCAGGTACAGGCGGGTACTACATAAGGATCGGAAACCGACTTATATTTGTATTAGGGGTAATGAACCGGCGTGAAACTGGTGCAGCATCTACTTCTCACAGACGTTTCCCTACCGCAGGATGATTTTCAAAACGCACTCGTCAGCAAAGCAGAAATGAAACTGACAGGTTAGTGGTTTCGGATCGTAGAATCAAGGGCTCATGGTGCTGGGCGATTCAGCTAAAGATCTTACGTCCCTCTTCATCGGCGCTCACGAGAAAAGAAGTTGTAATTATAAAGCGATTACGAGCACTTTACATGAATACCAACAAAATTAGATATTTGTTGAAAATAATATCCTTATACAATAGAGATTCCGGCGTCATTAAAGAGGACACTATACATGCAGTAATAAAATTTTATAAATAAAATTATCCAATGACAGTTACATTGCACAATACTTAAATAACCAACGATTATTTTTCTGCTAAAGTAGTTCTCAATTCCACAGTTATATTCGTTGCCAAGTGTAGTCGTCAACCCATTCGTCTCCGTAGAATGGAACTTTAATTTTTGACTAGATATTACGTTCCGTTGGGCATACATAAAAATTAAATTTCACTTAAGAAGATTGTAAAGCTGCAGTCAGACCAATTATTTCATTTAATTGTTATTTATCTTTATATAATTTGTTTTTATGTAATACAATGTGTTTTAAATTTTACACTGGCGTCCAATAAATGTTCTGTTTCTAAAATGGGCTTTCACTCTGCATCGTAGAGGGCGCAGGTTTGAATGTTCAGATGCACTGTTTGTATCATTATGTCGCATAATTTGTGTCTGGTAATACGTACGTTTCCTGAAGCCACTAATAAAAAGGAGAGACTGGAGGAAAAATAAATTAAAAGCAGCAATGGGTTAGACAGGACATGGAGAAAGAGAAACTCATAGCTCAGCTTGAGCGAAACACGTTTTCTCCACAGCCGGATATTTGAGATAATGGGCATTTCAAAACAAAACGTTGGAACCGATACAATAGCTCTGAACATTTTAATATACTTAAAGGGAAATGCCTGAAACTGTCGCTTGGGTCTCGTGAAAACCTACAAAAATAAAATAATGCAAGTGATTATTTCTTACTGTGACCAGGACTTACCTTTCAAAGAGACCCACCATCTCATCTTGTTGCACTGAAATCCACACTGCTGTTGCAATATGATGCAGTTTCCCTCTGATAAAAATGGCTGAGCTAACACTAATCCCTTTGCTAATTAATTGTTAAAAGCACATAAATACTGTACATGTCCGTAGTTTTCAGGCCCATGAAAGGTTGTGTATTCTATCGAAATTCAGTTCTTCATTCAGTGATCGATGCGTGACCACTAGACAGTTAATTTCACACTCCACACAAATGTTATAGTCTCTGCTGGTCATTAACGATTACAGTTACATTTGGTCTTGTGATTAATATTCAAATTTGCTAAAATAACACAACGTATAGTGACGTTAGTTTCAGCAGAATCCAAACACTTCTTACACTGAAAATAGAGGCTCAGTGCTACGCTCTCTGCCGTCTTTTGTCTCATCGACATTCAACTTCGGTAGTTGAAATCTTTGGGCATAGTATTTCCTCTTCATTTCTTATACGAACCGCAAGCATTCTGTAAAGACATTTAATATTTACTTTTCAGAATAAATCAACAAACAAGCAACATTACAAATAGTCGATTCTCGATGGAGACATAGCAATGTTCCTGTGAATTTAAAATATCCTTGGCTGCCTTCTCTTAACTTGAGGCACACAGTTTCCATGCTTCCACCTTCTGACCGGATGGAGGAGGTGTACTCAGTATTATGCATCTGAGGAGACCTCAGCCTGAACATGCTATAGTCTGAGGTGCTGGCCCAATGACAGACAGCTGGCAACTTCACGTAAGACGCTATCAGTCGTCTGTTCAGTGCACCACGAGTCGAGAACCAAAGTACACTGATCAGCCAGAACATTATGACCACCAATCTAATAGAAGTAGTGAGGCCTTGATAGGTCGCTGGAGGGAGTTGACACCACAACAGCACACACAAGTCAACTAATTCCCGTAAATTCCTGGATCGGAGGCGATGAGCTCTAGCGCCACATACAATCGCAAACTACACGTCTTCAATCGGGTTCAGATATGGCGAGTAGGGGGGGGGGGGGGGGGGGGACGGGCAGCAGATCAATTGGAACTCGCCACTGTGTTCCTTATACATTTCCGTCATACTTTCAGTCATGTGACATGTAACATTATCTTCCTGAAAAATACCAATGTCGTCGGGAAAAGATGATTGTCATGAAAGGGTGTACGTGGTCTGCAACCGGTGTACGATACCCATTGACCGTCATGGTGCCTTGCATGAGCTCCACTGCACCCACGGATGCCCACGTGAATATTCTCCTGAGTATAATGCAACCTCTGCCAGCTTGCTTCCATCCCGCAGTATAGGTGTCAAGTTCTTCCCCAGGTAGATGACGAGCTAACACTCTCCCATCCGCACGATGAAGAACGTATATGGATTCATCAGACCATGCAGCGCTCTGCCACTGCGCCAACATCCAGTGACCTAGGGTACGTGCCCATTTCGGTCTTAGTTGCCGATGTTGTGATGTTAACATTGGGACGTGCTCGGATAGGATGCCCACCGTTAGGAGTGTTCGGTGCACTGTGTGTTCAAGCACTCTTGACCTTGCCCAGCATTAAAGTCTGATGTTAGTTCGGCCACAGTTCTCCGCCAGTCTACAACGTAATGAGGGGTGGCCACTCCACCCAACGACGTCTGGACGTGTTTTCAGCTTGGTTTCACCACGTGTTGAAGATACCTACCACGCCGAACTCCTCTAACACCCAAAAAGTCGTGCAGTTTCCAAAATGCTAGTGCCGAGCCTCCGGGCCATCTCAATCTGCCCTCACCATCACAATCTGCAATCGGTCAAACACAGAAAAATCACGCGCCTTCCCCATTCTACAAACGGAAAGTACGCTCACTGCTACTAGATGCACCGAGCGTGCTTCTATATGCTTTCAGCTTTCCTGTCTGGCACAGCGAAGTGGTTTGTGTCCTTCTATGGACCGTCGTTGCAACATTGACCTTAAACAACTCTTTTATGTAACTTGTCATACTTCATTAGCTCTTTCAGTGTTGTCTGACTCCGACTGCTCGTCGGCCAGAGTGTCAAAAATTTTACACGTTTAATTATGACTTCTCTTGTGGGCAATTAAATGCACAGATTATTACAATCCACGGTTATGCCACTATTTACTGCCACTGAGAAGCCTTTTTTATATATACGTCACGCCCTATTCTGATTGAATTCTTGCTGTTTGTATTAATTACTGTACTGTCGGTTTGCAAAACTTAATCTGGAGTTAAACCCATTTGTTACTATTGTTTTTGTTGGCTATCTGAAATGTTGATAGTTCTTTTGCATAATATTATCACCTTTACTGATTTATAAATTTTTTATTCAGAATTAGGAAAGGTTGTCGTGTACGTTCCATTGGAGTTTTTCAAATGTTTTAGTTACCATGTATGGAGAGTTTAATTCCCCAGAAGAACTGTAAAATTGCAGCTTCTTACCAGGTGATTTGTAGGTCAAGATCGCCATTGACTGAGGCTAGCTGTTTCTTGTGAATTGGGTGCATTAATGTCTGTTTTATAAATATTTTAGTGCCTGTTGACCAAGTGATTATATTCTTATGAACTTTTGTTAGCCGGATGGCAATAAAATTGTGTAAATTTCATATTTTCTGTGAGCAGCAGCACTGACCTCGATTCAAATAAAATACACACATCAAAAAAAGGTTTGCATCATCTCGGTTCCGAGACTTCCGGAACCTGTGCAGAAAATTGGAATAGAGAGCAACATAAACATCACTTCCGCCCTTTGTATTGCTCATGAAAACCGCATATTGCTTGTTGTATCACCATACAGTGAAATCTTGAGAGGTGGTGGTCCAGATTTCTGTACACACCGGTACTTCTAATACCCAGTAGCACGTCTTCTTGCGTTGATGCATGGCTGTATTCCTCGTGAGATACTATCAAAAAGTTCATCAAGGCACTGTTGGTCCAGGCTGTTCCGCTCCTCGGCGTAGACCCCTCAGATCACGTCGTCCATAAACAGCCCTTTTCAATCTATCCCAGTCATATTCGATAGGGTTCATGTCTGGAGAACATGCTGGCCACTCTAGTCGAGCGATGTCGTTATCCTGAAGTAAGTCATGCACAAGATGTGCATGATGGGGGCGGGAATTGTCGTCTATGAAGGCGAATACCAATATGCTGCCGATATGGTTGCACTATCGTCCAGGCATGGCTGAACTACAGACATCACGAGCAGTGTACCTCCTTCCTGTTGGAACGACTGGAACTGATCGGCTGTCGGACCCCCTCCATCTAATAGGCCTGTTCATGCATGGTTGTTTTCATCTTTGGGCGGGTTTAGTGACATCTCTGAACAGTCAAAGGGACTGTGTCTGTGATACAATATCCACAGTCAACGTCTCTCTTCAGGGGTTCCGGGAACCGGGGTGATGCAAAACTCTTTTTGATGTGTGTAGTTTCAGTTCCTTTGCTTAAATATATTTTTACTGGCAACTTTCGGTCTAAATTTCTTCTTCTCCACCTTCTCAGCGGAAGCAGAGCGTGCTTACGAGAACTTTGCAACCACAAAAAAATACCTTTTTGTTTTGCCGTGTCTACTTCTGATTTTAGCTTAGAGGTGACTTTGTCTCCAGTTACGGAACCGAGAAGCATACTGGGGGCTTAGCGTCTTACAAAAGAGAACCTATATAACACGGGTTGAAGATTCGTAGTCTGTTGGCGGTTGCTAGTGTAACCGAGCTTTGTGCACGGCTCCGTAGCGCGTTGGGCCGCCCCCTACGTGTTAACCTCGGCCAACATGACCAAGGTACGTGCCGCTGTGTGTCTTTGTTCCTCCTTAGTCGCCGGTATGTAGGAGAACATTGAGTTCTTAAAATCCAGTAGCGCTTCTCGAACTCAAATTTCGAGGGTTCAGGTTACGATTAACCATTTGTGTAATCGAGTTAATATTCTGAAATTAGTGAATACTGAACCGCAACAAATTCTGGTAACTGGTGGAATACAATATACAGTTATGCAGTTGTAAGTCAGACTTAATGTCATTTATGGTAAGAATGAATGTTTCCCGACTGGGGTTGTGAGCCAGAGATCTGCTGATGAGCTGTTGAATGATGGCGTATTTAGATGTTTAAACAACTTAATAAATTACCTAACTTTATTTTTCCCATGATTTAGCGCATTGGTTATTTATGTAATGAAATGGATCAAGAAACCGTTCAACTCTTGTGGTTCACTGTTCATATGCTCTTTCAGTGTCGTTGCAGTCCTCTCTGGTTCTGGTTGTTTTTCTGTTACATTGTTTATAGCTCCCATTTCAGAAAGTTAAAAATTGTTGGTGTTTAGTTATGACGGCTTTTGTGTAGCTTAAGTGCACAAGTTATTGTAATCCAGGAGTCCGTCATCTCTTATAGCCATTGGGCAGTTTCCGAGCACATAAGCTATGCACTGTTCTCATTGTATTTTTGCTGTCGGCATTCATTACAGCAGATTCCTGTTCAAAATTCTCATTTCTGAGTGCAGTTTTTGTTGGGTATCTAAATGTTAGTGGTTCTTGTACTTAATACTCTTAGATTTTGTGAATTTATAAGTATTCGATTTGAAATTTTGAAAAATATTCTTGCTTGATTCACAAGAGTCCTTCAAATGCTTTTAACTGCTTCGTAAAGACGGTTTATTGCAACGGAAAAGTTGTAAAATGGTATCATGTTACCGGGCGATGTGCACTTCAAAATTATTGGTGACAGGAGCCAGCTGCCTGTTGTAAACGGGGTGCATTATTATACGTTTTATTATTTCATTAGTGTCTGTCGGTCACGTGATTCTATTATGATGTGCTTGTTTTAAGACTGATTATAGTAAACTTAGGTAAATTTTATTGTTTTTCATGCAGCGCAGCACTGACTTCCGGTCAAATAAAATAATTTCTGTTCGTTTTGGATAAATAGGTTTTCAGTGGCAGCTTTCCCCCCCAGCTCCTCGTTCTCCTTATTCTCAATGGCGATGAACAAAACTCGTGTCTGAAGATAAGCTGGCCAGTACCAGATACGTTTTATTGGCAGCCGCCACATCAGTCGTTGTTATGACAAAATATTATGGCTTATTACACCGTCAGTTGAACGCCACTGCATTGATATAGCTTGAATTGCAGTTATTTTCGTAGACTAGGTTATTATGAGTAAGCTGCAGTAAGACATCGCCCGATGCTACATCGTGTCCAGCTTCAATCAAAAAATACCATCAAAGTGTTTACAACATAAGCTGGAACCGCTTCGAAAATACTGGACCCTCACTTCTGAACGAATCTCTGCAAAACATTATTCAGTAACCATGTGCAGTGCACCATTACCGCTGGATTCAGTGAATATGCCAGGACGTGGCTAGGCGCAGTATGGGAAGTAAAACCATGCTGAGGCAAACAGGTTGTTGATGTGCTGTAGGTGTTTCAGCGATGCCACTTCTGAGCCTATAACTGCGTGACACTTTCCCAGTACTGTAGCGACCACGGAGTTAGCGGTACAACAGCGATCTGCAGATTATTTCTTGACCAATGACTCCATCGGTGGTGCAGACCGTTTCACACAGGCTGTGTACGACGTTCTCACTGTGCAATGCTGAGGCAGCACAGCTCTCTGAACTCAACCCAGAACCCTCGAAAGAAGGCTGGTGCGCCAGGCGACGGCAGCCACTGAGACAGGCTGCGTTGGCGCCTCCAGTTTGAAGCAAAAAATCAACTGGGCTGGCACTCTTGTTGTAGACCAGTGACTCAGACTATCAGAGGACGCTGCTCAGTGACGTCTAGCCGTACGGGTGACTAGCCAGAAGATGGCACTGGTCAAATTCAGGGTGCAGAACTACCCTTGAGTCGGGGACGGAGCGCCAGTGAGGTGCGGACAGCTAGTGCTCTCCGACCGCTGGCGATACACATGAACTTTACGACGTCGGAAAGAGATTGGAGCGGGACGACCGTTGGTCGGTCGGTCGGTTGGTCGTCTCATCGGGCGACGTGTATTTGGTCTTTTGACCGTTTCTGGGCCTCGTCACTTGGTCATCTTGCCGGACGTGGGTCGGTTCCTTCCTTGTGGAGAGATGTCGTGGCCAATGGGGAAGAGTCACCTCTGCATGGATGGGTCCGAGTCAGAGTGCCCGGGTCGCCGTGTCTCCGAGTTCCGAACGGACATGGAGTTGAATCGGGTTGGAACTACAGTCAGCTTCGACAGCCAAGACTAGCCCGACCGTCGCCGACACATGTAACTTCAGTGGGAACGACCTGGGTTGGTCGTTCGGTCGGTCGCCTCATCGGACGACGTGTATTTGGTCGCCGACCGCTTGTGGAAACTCTCTGTGTGTCGAATTCATTGGTCCTTGCTGTCCCACAGTGATAGCTTTTACGACTGTTCGAGTTCTTGTGCAAGTGTGTTTACGTGGAACGGTGTGTAGCTTCTGTGATTTCCACTGAGTAGATGAATGCTGTCTGCGTACTGGAGTAGTTAGTCGGTCGGTTGAAATAGAGTAGCGATTGTGTCGGGGTGAAGGGTATCGAGAGAATTGATTAGGCTGTTGGTTGGTTTTTCAGCAGTCCCTAGGTTGTGTTACCACCCGATTGTTTAGTGTTACGCTTGGCTGTCTGTTTCACCTAAACTGTGGTTAGAGTTTCCTCCTCAGGCCGACCCTTGGAACACTTCTGAGCACCACTGTTTGTTGTTTGTGATTGTCATTTTATTTGGTCGCCGGTACTGTGCCAGGCCTTTAGACGTGTATTGATATTGTCTGTTTTATGTTTAGAATATGGCCTTAAGCCGAAGTTCGTGACAACTACGGTATTTTAAGATTAGGCCTTCAGCCGTGTTTCATTTAAAATTTTTGTTGCTCTTTATTTAGGCCTTCAGGCGCGTTTGTTTCAGAATCTGTGGCTTTAATATGTAAATCCTTGTCTGTAACATTTTTCTTTAATTATCTTGAATTCTTGAAACGGCCTTCAGCTGTATTCTGTAAATGTTTATCTTAAGGTTGTCTTTAATTATTCTTGAGTAATTACTTGGGCCCTCAGCCGTGAATTGCTCTTTGTTGTTTGAAAGAGGAAACTGTGCATTGATTTGAGGAATAAAGTTGTGTGTTCTTGTGTAACTAACAGTAATTGACCTTGGCCACTTTCCACAACCTGATCCGCTGTGTCCTGCGAAACCAGATTTCAACCGTTTTGTCAGCTTTTGAAAACCAATTTATTTGCCAAGATCGCTATGTTAACACCATTACTGGGTTACTAGTTTCGGCAATACGTATTGCTATTCTCAGATCCATAAAACCAGGCAGTGGTAGTTATATCGTACAATTCTTACACTATTTTGTCACTTGATGACTATACAACATGCTCATATTTTTTATGCATATTGCATAGTCATCTAGTGACAGAGTGGTGTAAACATTGTATGATGTAACTGTCCAGTTTTACTGACCTAAGGATCCTAATACATATAGACGAAACCAGTGATCCAGTAATTATGTTAACATAGCGATCTTGGCAAATAAATTGGTTTTCAAAAGAAAACTACAACATAAACTTATAGATAGTCTCCTACACTGAAAGATCACATCAGATAACGATAGTATGTGTACTGCCTCCGGCCACATGTGTTATCGCAGGAGATAAGCTGAAGTTACGTATTCGATTGTGGAAATTCCATGTCGTGCTACCCTGCATAATGACTCAAGTCTTCTAGTAGGAAGCTTGAGGATGTTCACTTCTGCCATATTCTAATGCTTCCATTGACCAAGAACGTTATGGACTGATAATGCTGAAAAGTCGAAATTGGTACAGCCAATAAGTAAAAATGTATTATCGATGACTGGTGTTACAGCCGCTTGCAGCCGTTTTTCTCATTCTAAATAAGCAGTCCTTGTCACATTAGAACGTTTCAATTCTGATGGCCCCTTCTAGGTGCCGCTTAGTTTTCGCATAAAAATGTGTGTTTTATTTCTTGACAGATAACACCCAGGTCCCGCATAAATACCATCCAGATAATTTCCAAATGCAGCCCTGCTCCTTGCTAAGGCTCGCAGGCTGGAGCTGCCTGAAGAGAGATCAGCGCCAACCGACCCTCCGGGATGCCTCCCCGCTCCTTTCAGCCGCCACGGCAGAGTTCACCACCGTAGCCAAGCATTGCTCCCCCGGGGTCGCCCAGCGTGCAGAGAGAGGCCCGTGGCTTATACTTTAAACAGACAGCCGCAGGGGGCCAATATGGCCACCTCACGCGCACCTGCACTTCGCCCTAGCAGAATGGGAAGCGTCGAGTGGCAGTTGCTCGAGTGGTACTCCTTTTCTCCGCAGACACAAAAATGTTCTCTCCTGTGCCGTCCTCTAGATACAACATGCATTTGTTTAAAAAAAATAGCAACAAAACATCAAAGTTTTTTGAGAAAACTCAGAGGAGAATATTCTCAGAATACAGGAGCACGTTGTAAGCATTGTATCTGGTGCTATTTCTAAAACACCCTGCAATGACCTCTTAAAAAAATATGGTATTTTGAACTTATTTTTAAGGGGACTGATACTTGAATAAGTAACTTGCTTCGAGGAAACTGCACCGAAGAATACCACAACGTTAGAGGAATTAAAAGTGTCTGCATATGTGACAATGGCCCATGTCATGCAGACAGCTCCGTTAAGATCTGAGTTATGTTCTCGTTTTTTTGTTTTATTATGACTTTTTAATCTCTGATGCCTTAGTGGCACAAGTGTGTTAGAGAATACACTACTGGCCATTAAAATTGCTACACCACGAAGATGACGCGAAATTTAACCGACAGGAAGAAGATGCTGTGATATGCAAATGATTAGCTATTCAGAGCATTCACACAAGGCTGACGCCGATAGCGACACCTGCAACGTGCTGACATGAATAAAGTTTCCAACCGATTTCTCATACACAAACAGCAGTTGACCGACGTTGCCTGGTGAAACGTTATTGTGATGCCTCGTGTAAGGAGCAGAAATTCGTACCATCACGTTTCTGACTTTGATAAAGGTCGGATTGTAGCCTATCGCTATTGCGATTTATCGTATTGCGAAATTGCTGCTCGCGTTGGTCGAGATCCAATGACTGTTAGCAGAATATGGAACCGGTGGGTTCAGGAGGGTAATACAGATCGCCGTGCTGGATCCCAACGGCCTCGTATCGCTAGCAGTCGAGATGACAGGCATCTTATCCGCATGGCTGTAACGGATCGTGCAGCCACGTCTCGATCCCTGAGTCAACAGATGGGGACGTTTTCAAGACAACAACCATCTGCACGAATAGTTCGACGACGTTTGCAGTAGCATGGACTATCAGCTCGGAGACAATGGCTGCAGTTACCCTTGACGCTGCATCACAGACAGGAGCGCCTGCGATGGTGTACTCAACGACGAACCCGGCTGCACGAATGGAGAAACGTCATTTTTTCGGATGAATCCAGGTTCTGTTTACAGCATCATGATGGTCGTATCCGTGTTTGGCGACATCGCGGTGAACGGAACCGTGGCTCTACCCTCCATTCGATCCCTGCGAAACCATACATTTCAGCAGGATAATGCTCGACCGCATGTTGCAGGTCCTGTACGGGCCTTTCTGGGTACAGAAAATGTTCGACTACTGCCCTGGCCAGCACATACTCCAGGTCTCTCACCAATTGAAAATGTCTAGTCAATGGTGCCCGAGCAACTGGCTCATCATAATGCGCCAGTCACTGCACTTGATGAACTGTGGTGTCGTGTTGAAACTGCATGGGCAGCTGTACCTGTACACGCCATCCCAGCTCTGTTTGACTCAATGGCCAGGCGTATCAAGGCCGTTATTACGGCCAGAGGTGGTTGCTCTGGGTACTGATTTCTCAGGATCTATGCACGCAAATTGCGTGAAAATGTAATCACATGTCAGTTCTAGTATAATATAGTTTTCCAATGAATATCCGTTTATCATCTGCATTTCTTCTTGGTGTAGCAATGGCCAGTAGTGTAGTTACGTGGTAGGACTCAAACCTCGAATGAGAGTTTTAAGAACTGTATTTGGGAACATATACTAAAATCTGTTCTGGTAGGACTAAATACTTTGAGAGTACGTGATCTGGATATTCTACTATGTTCTAATCACGGTACGGTGACAAGGTTTAAGGTTATGGAACTGATGGGAGTCCATGGTGGACTAAATAGGCAGAGAACTTTAATTGACATTGATCGCAGGAGAGTCTTCAGAGCAATGAACGCAGTTTTGGAGGCCACAAACGAAGCGGGAATCGGAAGAAGAATCATGAAAAACAAAAGGGAGGGAGAACAACACAAGAAATAAGGTAAATATGGTCCTCGGATACATTCGTGTTATTCAGTGTGGATAGGAAACAAGCTTTAACTTGAACTTAAATTTCCCGGAAGTTCAGTTTTTTTATATTCTGGTTAACATTCGTTAAAATTTATTAAAGAGAGAATGCTGAAATTTTGTATACTGTAGTAAAAGTTTTTATTCTGTACCTAAAAAGTAGACTATTCTTGTGACAACAGTTTGAACATTAAGGATTTTTTAAAGAAAAACTTTGAGATATTTACCTAAATTTTTGTTAGTCATTATTAAATTTTTAAACATAATTTATGACTATTTTTTAAAGTCTACGTTAAACATAATAATGTACAGAACTTCCACAAAAACAATTAAGCTTGTATTTTGTTTTTATTTCGAGATATGTGTACTTACGTTGTGCTTTATTTCACTTGCCAATGGCTTTGCCGCAGTAGTGACCGGTTTCCATCAGATCACCGAAGTTAAGCCCTGCCGGCCCTGGCTAGAACTTCTATGGATGACCATTCGGGTCTGCCGAGCGCTGTTGGCAAGCGGGATGCATTCAACCGTTGTGAGGCCAATTGAAGAGCTTCTTGACTGAGAAGTAGCATCTCCATCACGAAAACTGACAACGACCAGGAGAGCGATATACCCCTCCATATCCGCATCCAGTGACACCTGTCCAGCACAGGATGACACGGCGGTCGGTCGGTACTGCTGGGCCTTTCGAGGCCTGTTCGGACAAAGTCTTTATGTCAGTTGCAACATAAAATACAACTCAGAAAAAATTGTTGTAGCAAAAGTTGTGGTTCATACATCAAATTGTTCCCAAAAGATCTGTTAAAGGATGGTAAGCATTACAACTCTTATTCCTTCAGCTGCACTATTTAGAAAACTGGCAGCTTAAAAACTGACCAATTTTTCGAGATATATGTTCACAAACCAGTCCCTTTAAACACACACAAACTCAAACACTCACACATAGGCACACACTGGTCGCTGCACTCGCATTCGGGAGGACGACGGTTCTACCCCGCGTCCGGCCATCCTGATTTAGGTTCCACGTGATTTCCCTAAATGGCTCCAGGTAGCTCCCGGGATGGTTCCTTTGAAACGGCACGGCCGACTTCCTTCCCCATCCTTCCCAAATCCGATGAGACCGATGACCTCGCCGTCTGGTCTCCTTCCCCAAACAACCCAACCCAACTCAACACACTGGTGAGCCAAAACATTATACCCACTGCGTATCGCTGAGCGCCGTCTGGTCTCACTGCGAACACGCTACGCCAAAGCAGTGCAGAAACGAGAGGGGAGTCCCTCTATTTACGTTTCCTTTTTTTCGTCATCAGTCTTCTGACTGGTTTGATGCGACTCGCCACGAATTCCTCTCCTGTGCCAACCTCTTCGTCTCAGTATAGCACTTACAACCTACGTGTTCATTTATTTGCTGGATGTATTCAAATCCCTGTCTTTCTTTACAGTTTTTATCCTTTACAGCACCCTCTAGTACCATAGAAGTCATTTCCTGATGTCTTAACACATATCCTGTCATCCTGTCCCTTATACTTGTCGGTGTTTTCCACATATTACCTTCCTCTCCTGTTCTCCGGAGAACCTCCTGCTTTCTTACCTTATTATCTCATCAAATTTACAACATTCGTCTGTAGCAACGCATCTCAGAAGCCTCGATTCTCTTCCGCTCCTGTTTTCTCACAGTACATGTTTCACTACCATACAATGCTGTGTTCCAAACGTACAATCTCACCATACAATGCTGTGTTCCAAATGTACAATCTCAGAAATTTCTTCCTCAAATTATGGTCTATGTTTGATACTAGTAGCCTTCCCTTGGCCAGTAGTGCCCTTTTTGCCAGTGCTAGTCTGCTTTTGGTGTTCTCCGTGCTCCATCCGTTGTTGGTTATTTTGCTGCCTAAGTAGCAGAATTCCTTAACTTCATCTGCCTTGTGACCATCAATCCTAATGTTAAGTTTCTCGCTGTTCTCATACCTGCTGCTTCTGGTTGCTTTCGTCTTTCTTCGATTTACTCTCAATCCATATTCTGTATTGTACTGTTCATTCCATTCAGCAGAACATGTAACTCTTCTTCACTTTCACTCAGGACAGCAATGTCATCAGTGAATCGTATCATTGATATCCTTTCGCCTTGAATTTTAATTCCGCTCTTGAACCTATCTTTTATTTCCATTACTGCTTCTTCGATGTACAGATTGAACGGTAGGGGCGAAAGACTACATCCCTGTGTTACTCCCTTTTTAATCCGAGCACTTCGTTTCTGGTCGTCCACTCTTATTATTCCCTCTTGGCTTTTGTACGTATTGGTTCAAATGGCTCTGAGCACTATGGGACTCAACTGCTGTGGTCATAAGTCCCCTAGAACTTAGAACTACTTATACCTAACTAACCTAAGGACAGCACACAACACCCAGCCATCACGAGGCAGAGAAAATCCCTGACCCCACCGGGAATCGAACCCGGGAACCCGGGCGTGTTTTGTACGTATTGTATATGACCCGTTTCTCCCTATAGCATACCCCTACTTTTCTCAGAATTTCGAACATCTTGCACCATTTTACATTGTCGAACGTTTTTGCCAGGTCGACAAATCCTACGAACGTGTCTTGACTTTTTTTTTAGTCTTGCTTCCATTATCAACCGCAACGTCAGAATTGCCTCTCTGGTGCCTTTATCTTTCCTAATACCAAACTGATCGTCATCTAACACATCTTAAATTTACTTTTCCATTCTTCTGTATATTATTCTTGTAAGCAACTTGGATGCATGAACTGCGAAGTTGATGTGCGATGATTCTCGCGCTTGTCAACTCTTGCAGTCTTCGGGATTGTGTGGATGTTACTTTTCCGAAAGTCAGATTATACGTCGCTAGCCTCAGATATTCTACACACCAACGTGAATAGTCGTTTTGTTGCCACTTCCCCAAATGATTTTAGAAATTCTGATGGAATGTTATCTGTCCCTGCCGCCTTATTTGATCTTAAGCCCTCCAAAGCTCTTTTAAATTCTTATTCGAATACTGGATCCTCTACCTCTTCTAAATCGACTACTGTTTCATCTTCTGTCACATCGGACAAATCTTTCCCTTCACAGAAGCTTTCAATGTATTCATTCCACCTATGCGCTGTCTCCTCTACATTTAACAGTGGAACTTCCTTTGTATTCTTACTGTTCCCCCTTTGCTTTTCACAACCTGAAAGTCGTTTTGACTTTCCTGTGTACTGAGTCAGACCTTCCGACAACACTTCTTTTTTGATTTCTTCACATTTTTAATGCAACCATTTCATGTTAGCTTCCCTGAACTTCGTATTTATTTCATTTCTCAGCGACTTATATTGCTGCATTCCTGAATTTCCCTGAACATTTTTGTGCTTTCTTCTTTCATGGATCAACTGAAGTGTTTCTTCTGTTACCCATGGTTTCTTCGCAGTTACCTTCTTTGTACGTATGTATTTCTTTCGAACTTCTGTGATTGTCATTTTAGAGATGTCCATTCCTCTTCATCTGTACTGACTACTGAGCGATTCCTTATTGCTGTATCTATATAGCCTAGAGAACTTCAGGCGTATCTCATCATTCCTTAGTACTTCCGTATCCCACTTCTTTGATTCGTCCTGACTAATGTCTCAAACTTCATCGTACCCTCCATGACTACTACATTGTGATCTGAGTCTATGACTGCTCCTGTGTATGCCTTGCAATCCAGTATCTGATTTCAGAGTCTCTGTCTGACTATGTTGTAATCTAACTGACGTCTTCCAGTATCACCCGGCCTTTTACCAGTATACCTCATCCTGTTGTAATTTTTGAACAGAGTATTCGCTATTACTAGCTGAAATTTATTACAGAACTCTATTGGTCTTTCTCCTGCCTCATTCCTTGTCCCAAGTCCATATTCTCCTGTAACCTTTGCTTCTACTGCATCCCCTACAACTGTATTCCAGTAGCCGGTGACTATTAGATTTTCATTACCTTTACGTACTGTATTACCCTTTCAATATCATACAGTTTCTATTCATCTTCAGCTTGCTACGTCGGCATGTATACCTGAACTGTCGTTGTTGGTTTGCTGTCGATTTTGATAAGAGCAACCCTATCACTGAACTGTTCACAGAAACACACTCTTTATCCCACCTTCCTATTCATAACTAATCCTATTCCTGTTATATCACTTTCTGCTGCAGTTGATATTACCCTACACTCATCTGACTAGAAATCTTTGTCTTCTTTCCATTTCATTTCACTGACCCCTACTATATCAAGAATGAGCCTTTGCTTTTCCGTTTTTAGATTTTCTAGCTTCCCTACCACATTCAAGCTTCTGACACTCCACGCTCTGACTCATAAACGTTATCCTTTCGTTGATTATTCAGTCTGTTTCTCATGGTCACCACTTTCTTGGCAGTCCTTCCCGGAGATCCGAATCGGGGACTACTCAGGAATCTTTTGCCAATGGAGAGATCATCATGACTTTTTTTCGATTACAGGCCATATGTTCTGTGGATACACGTTATGTTTCTTTAATGTTGTGGGTTCCATTGCCTTTTGCATCCTCATGCCGTTGGTCATTGCTGATTCTTCTGACTTTAGGGGCAATTTTCCACCCCTAGGGAAAGAGAGTGCAGTGAATCTCTGTGCGCTCCTTCGCCCTCTTTGACAAGGCAGTTGGCAGAATGACGGTGACTTCTTATGCTGGAAGTCTTTGGCATCCAATGCCGATTATTAATCAAAATTTAGACATTGTCACGTTTCAAACACGGGACCGAGAACGTTTTGATTATCAATCGAAGATGCTACCCCTAGACCAAGAATGCTACGTTAAGAGTGGCAAACTAGGAAATCCACTGATATCAGCGACTTTGAGAAGGGGCAATTTGATACATCCCAGCGCTTGGGGACGAAGACATGGGAAACGGCGAATCTGATGGGTGTTCCCATGATATTGTCCTGAGTTTATGCGGAAAATGGTTGAAGGACGTCAGTACCTCATAACATAACAGAAGAATAGCCTGCAATTTGTGCCTGCAATTTGTGGCAGATCTTGTAACCTCCCCCTCACTTATCGACCTTAATGACAGTGAAAAATGAAACCGCGAGTACCTAATGGGAATTTTGGAAAAGCAATCGTCACCGAAGTTAACCTGTCGGTAAAGAGGGAGGAAAGGGTTACATCTAAATGAAAGGAAAAATGCAAGTGAAACTGGTGGAAATTAATTTTGAAATAGGGATAAAGTTAATAAAGAAAGTAAATGTGCGGCCGTTACGTTAACAATCAACTAGCGGTAATTAGATATTTGAGATTTGGGGGAAATTACGGTCGCCAGTCCTAGGGACAATTACTATAATAACTGAAAAGGAAAGGTTATTACACATATAATTAGCACTAGAAGCGTGGCAACTGAAGGTTGATACGTGTAGTGTGAAAACTGAAAGTTTGTCAGAAGTAATAAATTTCGCTACACTTAATTTAGCAAAAGAATTAATGAAACCGGAAAATCGAAAGTTAATTTAGTGACTGAAGTTAATAGTGAGCTTTCTTTCTGAAGCACATCGAAATACAGTTAGTCTTGGACTACCTCAACAATCATTTCTAAAGCTACTTGAATCTACTCAATTTAGAAAGAAGAGATTTGACTTTGAACTTGAATTAAACGATTCTGAACAATTAACAATAGTAAAATTTAGTACGTACCAAGCTGAGCTGCAGTCACAGGTAAGCTAAAATACGGTAACAAAACTCGCACTCTTAATTTGTGCTTGTGTAATCTAACTATTGTAGCCAGCTATGAATACTTAAATTGAACTTTGAAATTAAAGCATTGAAATGGAATTATGCTGGCGTTTGAATTTCAACGACACTCGGGTTCATTTCGGAAAAGGAAGGGACCCTGCTTGGCAATGCAATTGGGACAATGAGCAACAAAGGTTCATGCTAAGTTGCTGTAATTTTGCGAGGCAAATGGAACAATTTGAAAAGCTGAGGTCTGCCATACAGTTCTGAAACTTTACGTGCTTTTAGTCTTCCTTGTTGGTAGATTGAAGGTTTGAAGCCGTCGATCGAGGAGGTGGCGACAGTCACTCATTGTCGGCCGTCGCTGTTGCAGTAGCTGGATGTTGGCGCGCCTTCTTCTCGACACGGTCACCAGGCGAAACGGGCTCTTGATGTGCGCCAGCTAATGCTTTCCGTCCGCGACACCATGTCAGAAAGTATCATAGCGAGTCGAGCGCAATTACATGCTGCCAAACCCCGAAAGCGCGGCAACTCGCGGGAGCGTCACACAACACACCTGCTCCACTCGCTACTCCAGCCAGACTCCCACAGCTCTGCCCGCGCTCTACGCGGCAGAGTTAACACTACCAAAGATCCTACACACTTTGAGTCTTCACACGACCTATCGATGTAATCGTTCGATAGCAGTTTTCCCTAGGCAAGACCCAGCGTAAAAATACAAATAATATTTACGAAACAAACCAATTATACATCGACATAAATGCATAATTATATATATATACAAATAGTAAAACAATTACAATATGTAAAGACACAGAAATGTCATATATTCAGGTAACAAAAATAAGGAAAACAAATTGTAGTACAATAGATGGAAATAGGAGGATATGCATTTCCGGCGTTACAATCTGATGACAGACTATAATGATGGACCAGACAAAAAAGCAGCATTCAGCACACGTCGTCGAAACTTAGGCTCCGCAGCAGGCGATCTCCAGGAATGGGGAGGGAGGGGATCGTGGTGTCATCAGTGTAACGTTGCCACATGTACACCATACACTTGCAGGAGGTGGGTGGATGACCCAGCGAGAGCAACCATTTGAATAAATTTCGCAACAATGCAAACTGCACTCGCAGAAACATTGATAAAGTCAGCATCATACCCCCTCAGATTGTGGAAAAAGACGGGTACGTGTCGCGATAATTTATACTTCAGGTTGCATGTGTTATGGCCAGCACCGCCAAACTTCGCCGTTAGATGACAGTGGTTCCTACGAGGAGTTTCCGTATTTCAGTCTGTGCTGGTGCTGTAAAGTTTATCAACCTCCCATGAAACTTTCTCGAGGTCAGTAACCAACCAAATGACAGGATTATCCCAAACATATGACTTGTAATGGCTAAGAATCGAACCATACATACAGACGTCCTAGTATGCTGCCGTATATGGTTGGTGTTTTACTGGGGAGACTATATATGACGCTGTAGCGTCACCTTGACAGCATGTAAGCGTTCTTTTTATTTGCGGCATGCTTTTCGTACGTGTAGACCAGTTTATGGTTTTGTTTCCTATCGTTTTTTGGTACTGTATAATTAGGACAATTTTCATTGACGTTTTGTCTCGCGATATCCTGTTTTTGTTGTGTGACCATTGCATCAGTGTTTCTTGATGTATGTGGTTTTGTACTTGTACAGAGGAAGTTCTTATATCTGTAGCAAGCAGGGTGTTACTAGAACACATCATTCTTCCTTGAAGTTTTTCAGAGGGTTTGGGTGTGTAGTTCGAAGTTTTTCCTCATGTGCTGTGAGTTACAAAGCGGTTTTCGATATGTGGACGAGGTTATGGTTTTGTTTCAGCTATCGATTTTTTATGTTTTTATGTGTGTGGATGACTGTTTTTTTCATGAGAGCATTTTTCTTTCATCCCGTCAATTTTAAGCAGGTGTGGTTATTTAAATGTCAAGCAGCAACGGAGTAGGGTAATTTTCAGTTCAATTTCCATGCCAAAATTTAGGAAATTCTTCCAGCAGGATCATACTCACATAAATAAATGGTTCCCAAGACAGTACCTTACATCCTTCCTCACCAGAGGCTCAGTACGTTCTTTTTCCCATCAACACACGAGTGGGGGGAGGGTAAGTGTGGAAGGGGAGGGTAAGTGGTGGAGGCGAGGGTGAAATTGGGGGGAGGCAAAGTCCAGGAATGGGGAGGGGATCATGATGTCATCAGTTGCCACATGTACACCACACACTTGCAGGAGGTTGGCGTATGACCCAGGCAAAGCAGGCATTTGAATAAATTTCGCAACAATGCAAACTGTACTCACAGAAACATTATTCCCTGTCTAGTATCATCGCCCACAAAATGCGCATAGGTGCTACAATACAAATACTACAATGTTGTTCCTGTGGCTGAAAGAATGGTGGTATGTTTCAGTATTTCATGTGAAACATCTTAAATTTCCTTTTTGGTGAGAACATTTCCACATTTCCCACAGTTTAGAGTCGAATAACCGCGGGGCCAAAGCCCACACTTCCGTTTTGGCCCATATTCTAGTCAATGAACAAAACCACCATATTGTACGTCATTCTCTGGCACTGGAGTTGCAGTTTTCTTTTTCATCTGGATGTGTTATCAATTCAATTGTCAAATCCAGGCGTCCTCTACGTGAATGAACACAGCTATCACATACAGTATTTTCGAATTGCTTAAAACACAGCAAAGTGACAAATTTCACAACATCTAGCAACTGTGCCCGAAAATTTCATCGATATCGGAACATCATGATCCAGTCACGCACACTAAAAAGTTACGCTGCTAATAACGCTACGCTGCTAATAACGCTTTCCAATTACCGCGACAGTCTTTACGTAGTTCGTCCTTCACCGTGCAGTATGAGTAGGCAGGGAACATATGTTGAGCGACCACTTCGTGTAAGAGGACACACAATGCTTGACGCCGCTGGTACTCCGTGAACTTTCATGATTATAGTCGCAGTAATGACGATTTCAACGCCCATCTAGCCCGTAATAATGTCTAACTCTTAAAGTCCTTGCTGCAAGTGAATGTACCCATATCAGTCGCAACATCTGTACTCTTACTTAGTCACCAGCCGAATAATGTTATCGCTGCCGTCCAACAACGATACGTAAAAGCAAACAGTCCGTTTCGCAGTCTCATCTTGGATCTTTACTGCACTAAACACTAGACGTATCTTTCCGTTTATGGGAGTGTCAGGCACTTGTTTGACTATTCGTGGGAACTTATTTTCGTCTCTTTCCAGTAATAACAGCACGCCAGTAGATAATTTGCACACGTGAGTGCAATTGAAACCTATATTTGGCACCGGGACAGCGATTCACTTCGCGCACCCTGTCGCCATTTGCATGCATTATGTTCCAGCCGACTGCCACCGTACCGCATTCAAACGCCCCCGCAGCACACGCCAAGGCTCTCCAAAAGGAAAGGAAATGTCAGTCGTAATGGTGCCGTACGGTGAGCTGCCAGCACATTCTCGATACGACCAAGAACTCAATGGCAGGTTTATTCACACGGGTGAGTGGGTGAGTGACGAATTAAAGGTAAGTTAGTAACCTTGTAAAACAATGTCATGTGGAGGAAAGGAAGGGAGATTACAACGAGTTCATTAGGGAAGGAGAACAAGCTTGAAGCTTGTATTTAGGAAGGCTGGAGAAGGGAATAGGCCGCATTTCCCCTAAAAAAAAAAGAAAGAAAAAAAGGCCCAGCTCTTGACGTAAGCGACTTATGGAAACTTATTTGAACCGCCAGTCTAGCAAATGCGAACCCAATGCCTCACCCACTGCGCCTCCCTGCGCTGTGATGTCATATGCAACCGTGTATTTGTTTCTGAATGTTTCGGAGCAGATACCACAAACCTGACACACAAGGAGTGACACTGATAGATAATGAATCCCTGTTCTAAAGTGCTCAATTGAAAAACTGTAGAATCTAATTTTTTTCCTGAGACATTAACTCATTTGACAAAGGTATTATTCGTCTCCACAATCCTTGTGAATCGCTGTAGGAAGTCATTCACGGGAATGTGTATCAAGCTGTTCGAGCACATATAGCACAATAACTCGCGTATGTCGACCAACTGGCATCGATACCTCCTTTTGACATATCTTTCTAACCATTGCGAAAGATTTTTCAGACATTTAACACCCAGGCCATCCATTTAGCGTTATTTTCTGGCAGCCACAATTTTACCCTCTTTGCGTTTTGAAAGATGGGGCTGGTGAGTTTTGTTTTTCATTAAGCCTTCGGGAGAACAGTGAAACTATATTCAGCACTTTGATTCGGCCATTGCCTTCAAAGTATAGTCTTTGGTAGAGAAATCCTACTCACCGGGCGGTCATCGCTATGATGAACTCCGTATCAGCGGCTTAATGTGACAATTAACATGACCTCCCTCAGAATTCTAAGACGAGAAATCTGCTAAAACTGCCAACGGCAGTTTCTAGAGAAAGTACCTCTTTCGATGGAGTCCTCTCCTGCTGTACGTTCTTTTAGTCTAATGGAAAATGGAATGCAGTGTAAGCGCGAAGCCCGACACGTCAAGCAACTCACCGCATTATTTTTACACTTAATTTTGCCTGTGTTCTGAAGTCTTCCGAATGTAAACGTAATCACTTTTTTAGCTTTTTAACGCGCTGACAATAACTGATGCTGTAAAAAATATTTTCATTATAGAGCTTTTGCCTGTCTGACCACCATAGAACATAGGCTTGCCGATAGTTTATCCCACGATGCAGCGGACTTTGGGCGTTGGCTGTCGACAGGAAAATACTTTATTCATCATCCATTCGGCACATACGCTTCGAGTACCGACGAAATACGGTATAATGATGTACTATTTTACGCCTATGTAGAACCTCACACAACCTCATCGATATTTTATAATCTCTCGCGTGCAATGCTGTGCATAAGTTTTTACGCATGAACGTAATGCGTTTCTCCTGACCACACAACAAGCATTACAATGCCCCCTCTTCCTCATTGCCCCACCCGTACACACACACACACACGTCACACATTCGCAGGTGGATCAAGAAGAAACAAGAGTCATCACCTAGCAAAAAAGAGATTGTTAGGCACGAGGTAAGAAACGCTGGTGATCCGTAATGCCTCTGCCCAGGGTCTGGCGTTATATTACTGTGGATACGTATTTATGCCACTATAGCCTTCTTAATTCTCGATCCGAAGGCTGGTCTGCAGCAATTCTTCTTCTGACTCATCTCTCCTATCACTTAGTCTGTTCATTTCTTTCATATCTGACCTGTCTGGAGTATTATAGTCCAGATCTGCCTTTTGGGGTGGAGCTGCTCAATGGTTTGTTGAGTGATTTCGGAGAGGGGACCAAATAGCGAGATCATCGGCCCCATCGGATTAGGGAAGAATGGGAAAGGAAGTTGGTCATGCCCTTTCAAAGGAACTATCCCGGCATTTGCCTGAAGCGATTTAGACTAACCACGAAAAACCTAAATCAGGATGGTCGGACGCGGGTTTAAACCGTCGTCCTCCAGAAAGCGACTCCAGTGTGGTAACCACAGCGCCACCTCGCTCGGTGAACTGGTCAATGGATCTCCATTTGTCACGTACTGGAGTATACGAAACACATGACAAATTAACAACACGATCCAGCAACGTACAAATCGCAATCTTATTTTTCATATAGTTTTGGTGGTATGACTAAAATGATCTTTTATATCTGTAAATAGAAAGTATGACGAAACATTAATTTAGCGTAAGATTTAATATCTTTCAAAAAACGTAATTCATTTTCATACTTCTGATATAACTCAAAATTGTAATTACTCGAACATTTGAAATAATTGCAGCTATTGTTATTATTGTAATTTAAGCTGAAAACATTAATGAAAAATAATTAATTATTATTCGTAAATCTCTCTAGACATAAAAACATTATACTTTGTGCGATCTCTGTGCTGTGAGTTGTTATATCTTCGTTCTTTTGAGTTAACGTGTTATAGTACGAGGTATTGATGGTGCGGAGTTGGTAATGGTTGCCTGTTCGAGTTATTTGTCTGTAGTGGTATGGTGAGTGAGCTATGGCGCGAGTTAGTACTTGTGTTGGGATGGTAGTGGTTGTCTGTTTGACTTCTTGTATGCAGCAAGGAGATTGATTTGTGATGTTATATGGAATATATGGATGTATGTGAACTGAAAATAGAATATCGGATGGAAGAAATTGAAAGAAGTAGTGATGGAATTTAAACTATCAAATCCGACCATACTTCCTAGACGTAAAATTTGTCAGCGAGCCATGCTTTTCGACGAGCCACATTATCAACGAGAAACTACTAGAAACAGAAGAGTAAAATGATTTTTAAATGTTCGATCCTTCTAGTCACTTATAATGGTTGCACTGTCTTAGTATTAGAATACTTAAATAAAGTGCACTGATAACCGTTTCTTGTAGGAATGGAGGGAAAGGTCGTAATGCTCTCAGATATTGAATCATTCCTTGCATTAAGTTAAACAGAAAACTATTGTGGCGATAGAAATGACCAACTAAATGATCTATTATTTTCTATATTTTCGGAAGTAGAGATCCTTTTGCAACTAGTGTTCCAAGAATTTCTCGATTTAAGAGGTATGTTGTCCAAGAGATCTGTAGCATCCTCCTCCAGCACCACTTATCTAATATCTCCTCGCGTCTTTTCCATGCATCATTTGCACCAATAGTCACTTTTTTTAGCCATACAACGTCACATTCCAAACGAAGCTCTTAATAAATCCTTACTGTCCTATCAACTATCATGCCATTTGAATTAACCGAACGGAAATGAAATTGATGAAATAAATGGGAATAAAGTCAGTGTATCAGAACTGATGAAGGCGTGTCCCTGATGTGGGAAGGTTTCATGGGGAATCAGTTAAAGTAATTTAAAGCCAGTATCTCCACACGCTAACAGTGCACAGCCACACAATACTTCTGCTCACTCTGACAACCTATCATGGCCTTATCTCTTCTCCTAAGTAACACAGGCCTGCTAACAGACCGATGAACGACTACTTTAATAACAGTTACGCTAATTCGTCGTCTTCCAGTTACAAAGGGAAAGATTGCTGAACAATGCTGGTAGAAGCTCTTTTTGCGTCCGATTTTTTGGAACGTTATGGTCGAACATTTACTTAATGTTTGAAATCAACATGGAATGAAAAGTGAAGCAAAAATGAAACAAATTCATGCACAAGAATTCCCATCTGATCATTGTACCTCATATATGAAATCTAGCACAGAAACAAAAGCAAAACTGTCTGATAATTTGATATGAGTGTCTCACTTCGTGAGTTACGACTCTACAATGTGGCTGTAGCTAGGAGGGACGGTGGAAAATGATACCTTCGTCTCTGCAGCCTGTAATACTTGGCCTCTGAAGAACAGATATCACCCTCTGTGCACACTTACTAGGAAAGAATAAATGTTATACACAGAACTTCACAAAGCAAAGAAGAGACGGAACACAGTAATACAAAATACGCCAAGGCAAAAACAAGTAGGTACAGAAGACAGAAAAACACGCAGTAAATATTCCTGCTGCTGTCTTTGATCACACTCATAAATATTAAGATCTGACACTAAACGATTTGAGGATCAAAAGTGTGTTTCCTACTTAAGGAGATCATACAGGGTGGTCCATTGATCGTGACCGGGCCAAATATCTCACGAAATAAGTGTCAAATTAAAAAACTACAAAAAACGAAACTTGTCTAGCTTGAAGGGGGAAACCAAATGGCGCTGTGGTTGGCCCCCTAGATAGCGCTACCATAAGTCAAACGGATACCAACTGCGTTTTTTTAAAATAGGAACCCCCATTTTTATTACATATTCGTCTAGTACGCAAAGAAATACGAATGTTTTAGTTGGACCAATTTTTTGGCTTTGTGATAGATGGTACTCTAATAGTCACAAACATATGGCTCACAATTGTAGACGAACAGTTGGTAACAGGTAGGTTTTTTAAATTAAAATACAGAACGTAGGTACGTTTGAACATTTTATTTCGGTTGTTCCAATGTGATGCATGTACCTTTGTGAACTTATCATTTCTGAGAACGCAGGCTGTTACTGCGTGATTACCTGTAAATACCACATTAACGCAGTAAATGCTCAAAATGATGTCCGTCAATCTCAATGCATTTGGCAATACGTGTAACGACATGGCCGGCCGGAGTGGCCGAGCGGTTATAAGCGCTACAGTCTGGAACCGCGCGACCACTACGGTCGCAGGTTCGAATCCTGCCTCGGGCTTGGATGTGTGTGATGTCCTTAGGTTATTTAGGTTTAAGTACTTCTACGTTCTAGGGGACTGATGACCTCAGAAGTTAAGTCCCATAGTTCTCAGAGCCATTTGAACCATTTTGTAACGACATTCCTCTCAACAGCGAGTAGCTCGCCTTTCGTAATGTTCGCACATGCATTGACAATGCGCTGACGCATGTTGTCTGGCGTTCTCGGTGGATCACCATAGCAAATATCCTTCAACTTTCCCCCCAGAAAGAAATCCGGGGACGTCAGATCCGGTGAACGTGCGAGCCAGGGTATGGTGTTGTGCTTCGACGACCAATAAACCTTATGTGGCGTCCCCGCGCTCCAACCACGTGCTGATATTGTCGACGCCGTAGAGCTGTTACTGCCACAACTCTCGCAGTGGAGTTGACACGATGCGCGATGACGTAGATCCCCGTTGGTGAACGGGAGACAGAAATGCGAACTCGTACGATGGATGCTTCTTCTGATTTAAGATTTAATGATTCATTGCCTGGATATGCAGTAGTTAAATCTTATCTCATCCGCATCGTACACACCATTGCGAGGAAACATTGTAATTATCAGTCTTCTCGTACGTTGTTGGCTCGTTGCTATGGAGTTGTTGAACCTGTATGAAGCAAGATCCAGAGATACTCTTTGATCACATATGAGTGAACCTACGCCGTAATGTTTAAAAAAAATCTAAAGTTCTCTTTTCAATTAATGAAGTAGGTATTTTGATATTCAGATTAAATTGTCCCTGCTGAACAGTCGTTGGTTAACTATCATTGATTAAATCACTTAATAATGTAGTACACGCTTGAGGTACTCAAGGTACCCCACCGCCACACACCGTCAGGTGGCTTGCGGAGTATGGATGTAGATGTAGATGTAGATATTTCACTTGGAACGAACAGTTAAAAAAAAATGGCTCTGAGCACTATGGGACTTAACATCTCAGGTCATCAGTCTCCTAGAACTTAGAACTACTTAAACCTAACTAACCTAAGGACATCACATACGTCCATGCCCGAGGCAGGATTCGAATGTTGTGACCGCAGCGGTCGCGCGGTTCCAGACTGTAGCGCCTAGAACTGCTCTGCCACTCCGGCCGGCGAACTACTAAACCTGCCAGTGGCTCAAAACAGAGCTCAACGTATAGTCACCAGACATTTTAGTCATTTGGCCAACAGCACAAAATCTGATAGGCGTGAAGAAAAATTTTAATCTAACCTAATACCATATCTTCTCGATAACTCCTTCATTATTCTCATGAATATATGTACAAAGAAGACTTATATTAAACAAATATGTTTTCCTTTTTGTTAAATTTGTGTTTCATTTAAAATAACAATACTGCAAAAACTAGCTACTCATTTTATTGTTTTTAAGATAATGTGATATATATTTGACTCTCAGTCCCTGACTTATAGTTAGCTATATTAAAGGAGCATGTAATTAGTTAGCTAACTAACCTTACTTTATTAAATAAATGGTTATGCTTTCGTCATTTGGCAGTTGTTGTATTTCCTTTCGGATATGCTATTGCAATTCCACCTTTACAGCTATTTTGAAGTGAGTGTGCTATTAACATTCACACTTCGTATATTATTAAGCAATACAGTTTACACCTGAAAATTCGTTTCGAGTATACTGTTAATAAATAACGTACCATTATTTTCCATCGAAATTAGGAACACTGCATATGGTGCGCATATATCAAGAACATCATACGCATTATCTTAACCTAACAAGATGAAATCAGCTTCTCTATTTTTTGGTAACGCCACAGATTTTGTACAACTGCATTCATTGCTATTTCGTTTTTGGAATGATTTGATGAACCGACATCTCACCTACAGTAACAAACATGGGCATAAAATCTGTTGGGCTCTCTTCATTAAGACTGCTAAGCATTCACAAATGCTTGGCTTGCGGTCAGCGTTCAGCATATGCACCTCCCATCAGCACAGTCCAACATATGTTCCATCCAACCAGCACAGTCCTTCCTCATAAACGGTGCCCCATATAAAATGAAGCACGCTCACTGCTCTGGTGACATGATGAACGATGCCTCTCCAAGCACTCCTGGACGTTGTGGTCCTCATTTCTTCCTGGATATATTCTGTGCTTTATATGATGTCTTGTAACCATCGTCTCCTTGTTTTCCTCCACCTCTTTGATCTTCTGTTCTTCCGATAATTACAGCTTTTTGTAGAGATTCTTTTGTTCTTTTAATTTCATCTGAAGTTTATGACCACCAAAGAAATTATTGTTTTATTTTTTTAGGACTGTGCTATTTATTACTTTTCAGTATATGAAATCATCAGGATCCCTCTACAAATCCACATTCAAATCAATTGGTCTTCTTGCGGTCCACTTTTTTGATCGTCCACTGTTCACATCAGCACAAAACTGCAGGGAAGATCAAAGTTTTGGTCAGTTTTATTTTTGTAAGTAATGACAATTAACTTTCTTTTACAAAGTTATTTAATTTAATTCTAACGGCTTTTCCAAGTTGTACCATTCTTCTTATTTTCTTAGTGCAGAAGATGCTTTTTGCTATCGTACGAGTAGATCCTAAAATATATACATTTATCGAATTCGTCAATGATTTCACCGTCTATAACCAAGTTAGTCTTCATTCGTAATGTCAAATTATTTGTTTTCTTCGAATTTAGCCTTAAGCCAAATTTTTCACTTTCCTTTCATATTTTTTCCAGCACACGTTTAATGTCCTCTTTATTGCCTGCAAAAGGAGTAGTGTCGTACACATATCTCGCATATGTTAAGTTATTTATTAAATGCCACCCTTCCCCGCCAGTTTCAATTCCAGTTTCCACACCTGTTAGACCTGAAGTTCTCATTACATATTCACCATACAAATTGAAAAAAAAAAAAAAACGGAGACACAATACACTAGTCTTTTCATTCTGACTAGTTTCCCCATCCCGAAAGTTTCGGTATATCCTTGCCATATTTTTACTGCTGCTTCTTCGTTTCTCTACAGATTACAAATTATCTCTAGCAGGTGCTGTGATATTCCCATAAAGCCTAGTACTTCCCACGGTTTTGCTTTGCTGTAGTCTATGAACTTACGTGAATAAGCCTTGTTGACCGATTCATCTTATGTTTACTATATTGTACCTGGAGCCTCAGGTATCTGTGAATCTTGCTTGTTCCTTTGGCAAGTCTGTTCAAGTTTCATTTTAGTCGATTCTAGTTGATATTCTAACCGTGATAGCATGTTGTATCAAAGCCATTGTTCTGTAATTTTCACACTGGTTAGGATTCCATTTCTTCAGGAGTGGTACGTACTTTTTTTTCACTCGATAGGCCAGTTACATGTAAAGAAAATTTTTGACACAATTCTATTATTATTCCATTGCTTCATTTCCTATACTTTTAATAGCACTTTTTTATGCCGATCATACGCTGGAACTCTTCTTCCAGGAAGTATTTTAGGGTTCACGTAACCACCTTTTCAGCAACTGTTGTTTCCATACCATATCGCATAGTATTGTGTATACTGTGTGTATTAAGTTTTTTGTTTCTTCTGATAAATTACTCTTCTTGTCACTGGGATTCAGTATCTCGACATAGTATTTAAAATCTATCCCTTCAGGGAGCAATGCGGAGGAGCTTTCACTGTGGAGGTCCTCAGAAACCACAAACCAGGATGAAGGAGACACCAGTGCTGGGTTAATGAAGAAGGCCACGTAGTGCGAAGGCTGCGACGCACGTGGGCCAGAGACAAAGGACCGCTGCCAACCCACCGGGAAACACAACACCAGCCACTACATCACAGCGTCTTCTCTCTGCGCTCTCTGAGGTAACAACGGTAAAGCTCTAACAGAACGTCCCTCGAAGATTTCTACCTATACTTCGTTTTTCAACTTTACTAAAGTCTGTTGTATATTCTACCACGTTGGTTCATCTGGGCACATGACGTAGCCAAAAATTTACTTCCTCGTCCCATACAATTGTTTTGTGCTGTAGACTGCTTCATACTGTAAACTGATAAGCCAAAAGTTCGGCCACTGCCGCAGTCAACGTCTGGACCCGAGCAGTACCTTCGGAGTTAATGAATATGATGAAAAAGCAATCAACAAAACACTTCAACACGAACAGTGATGAAAAGGTATACCAAACACACACTACTCTTCATCCCACACGGTGACACTAATATAGTTAATCAGAATCTTGAACACAATCCACAGGAGTCGTCCTGATTTGGGCAATCTGTGTACATAACCTTAAAACGGTGTTATTCATTCATAATGTTGACAAAGAAAGATCTATGAAGTGCTTCCTTTCTTAGAAATCGTTAAATATTAAGCAACCGTGGGTCTCTTGAGAATCCAAGGGTCTGTTTCGCTGCAGCCTTTGAGAAAATCGTTAATACTATTGACATCCATGGAGGTTTTGCGTTGTAGGATAGGATCCGCCAACTACGGGGCAAAATAGCCATTGAATTAGATAATGAATAAGCTGTTTGTGTTCTGGTCTTCAGATCGTAGATAGATTTGTTGCAGTTCACCACGGTATTCTTTTTCCATCGCCCACCTTAACCTGGTTACGTTATTTAAGCCTTTGGTCCTCCTATTCCCATCTTGTTTATACTATTTATCATCAACATTTCACTTCCATAGAAGGCTACATTCCAGACAATTACTATCACGAATGACTTCTTAGTACTTACATTTACACTAGATGTTAAAACATAATCAAAAGTAAAATTGGCTTAGTGGCGTACAGTCGAATTAAATCAGGCAATCGTGAAGTAATTTTCTTGCTGTGGGGTACCACGGCTGCATAATTGTTGAAGGACATGGTAATGCTATCACAACTCCTGTTGATTACAGGTTTTTACTTCCTTTAATGTTGCATAAGTATCACGAAATGGCCATCCCAGAAACTATTGTCACATTTTTTTTTTTTTTTTTTTTTTTTTTTTTACTACAGAAATGAATGTATACAGAGTCTAAAAAGGAGTCTATAGATTTACTGCTGCATTCAGTAACATTGTTTTAAATATGATGCTTACACGTATGTGTGCTCTCTTTCAGAATGTTACTACTAAATAATCAGAAATACTACAAACGATATTACCTCCAAAACTTGAGAATGGCCTGTAAGGCTGAAATTGCCCAATCGTGCGAAATTAAATAAAGTAATTACATGCAGGCAGTAGCTGAGGTGGAACCATCACGATGCTCTTCAACTGAACGAACTAGATTAGGAAATAAGAGAGCGAAAAAAGTAAAAGCAGAACTTAGTTATTTTGCAGCAAAGTAGCTTGTGCTGGTTTATGTAGAGAGGACATAAAATGCAATAGCAAGGAAAAAGAATCTAATACAAGTTTAGGAGCTAGGCATTTCTTTGTGGTAGAGATTGTCTAATGTGTAGTTGTCTACAGAAGCGAAACGTGAACGATAAACGGTATATACGAGAAGAGAACAGAAGATTTTGATATGTGTGCCTACTGATCATTACATGAGTATATCAATTGACTGTCACGGGTATTGAATCAGTAAGACAGAGAAGTACTCCTTAGACCATATTTGATCTTTTCACGACAGGAGCTGAAGCAAAAGTACACTTTCAGAGAGAAAAAGACGTACCACGAGAGAATTATCCGAATGGGATGGATTTGATTAAGAGAAAGAGTTCAACAAATTGAGCAACTCAGCAACAAGTCGGTCGACCTGTGGCCCTTACGCCAGAGTTATTCGGCTTGGCATTCAATGACAGAGTTTTCTGATGTCGTCCTGAGGGAAATCGTGCCAAATCCTGTCCAAATGCTGCGTCAGATCGCCTACATCCCGAGCAATTTGGGAGAGATCTGGCGAGCTTGCTGGCCACGCTAGGGATTGCAAACATGAAGGCAAGCAATAAAAACTCCCACCAAGCGCAAGCGCTCATTATTTTGCTGAAATGTAAGCCCAGTATGGCTTGCCATAAAGAGCGTAGAATATCGCCGACGTACCGCAGTGCCGTAAGCGAGCCGCTGATGACAACTAAAGGAGTCCTGCTATGAAATTAAGTGGCATCCCAGACAATCACTCCCGGTAGTCGAGCCGTACGGCGGGTGGCTGTCAAGTTGCTATCCAACTGCTGTCCAGGCCATCTCCAGACGCGACTTCGACCCAGAATCCCATTGACTGGATTAGAATTGTCTTCAGTGGTGGGTTCCGCTTCGAACTGAGCCCCAATGACTTATCTTCCTGTGTTCTCAGTGCTTTTGTGCTTTATTGAACATGTTCAGCTCTTCTCGACGTTGATCTTTGCTTAGAGGTGTTCTACATTTTCTGTATACCATGTGTCTGATGTCTGCTATATTTGAAAATTGGGATGGTTTGCAGTTTTGTGTATTATCTTGTCTATAGTATACCATTTGTGAATATGCTGAAACAGTGTCTGTTGTTGAATTTTCTGATTTCGTGTTCATGGTAGTATATTGTTACTTCTGGTTACATTTCCATAATGAATTAATTCTACATATCTGCTTATGTGAACCGCTTTCATGTTCTTGTGCTTCATCTATAACACATATAACATCATCTACATATATGTGCTAGTATAAGGTTCTAAATTGCTCTTTGTTTTAATTACTTCTGCAGAAAGTTTCCTTTCATTGTGATTCATTTATGTGTTTATTAGCATATATTGAGCTATTCCTTTGTAAATATAAACACATCAAAAAATATTTGCATCATCTCAGTTCTGAGAGTTCCGGAACCTGTACGGAAAATTGGAATAGAGATCAACATAAACATCATCCATCCCAGGTATATTCGATAGGGTTCATGTCTGGAGAACATGCTGGCCACTCTAGTTGAGCGGTGTAGTTATCCTGAAGGAAGTCATTCACAAGATGTGCACGATGGGGGAGCGAATTTTCGCCCTTGAAGACGAATGACTCGTCAATATGCTACCGATATGGTTGCACTATTGGTCGGAGGATGGCATACGCATATTGTACAGCCGTTTCTGCGCCTTCCATGATCACCAATGGTGTACGTCGGCCCCAAGTAATGCCACCCCAAAACATCAGGGATCCGCCTCCTTGCTGTACTCGCTGAACAGTGTGTCTAAGGCGGTCAGCTTGACCGGGTTGCCACCATACACGTCTCCGACGATTGTCTGGTTGAAGGCATATGCGACACTCATCGATGAAGAGAACGTGATGCCAATCCTGAGCGGTCCATTCGGCATGTTGTTGTGCTCATCTGTACCACGCTGCGTGGTGTCGTGGTTGCAAAGATGGACCGTGCTATGGACGTCGGGAGTGAAGTTAGCATTATGCAACCAATTGCGCACACTTTGAGTCGTAACACGACGTCCTGTGGCTGCACGAAAAGCATTATTCAACATGTTGGCGTTGCTGTCAGGGTTCCTCCTAGCCATAATCCGTAGGTAGCGATCATCCACTGCAGTAGTAGCCCGTGGGCGGCCCAAACGAGGCATGTTATCGTCAGTTCCTGTGTCTCTGTATCTCCTCCATGTCCGAACAATATCGCTTTGGTTAACTCCGAAACGCCTCGAAACTTCCCTTGTTGAGAGCCCTTTCTGGCACAAAGTAACAATGCGGACGCCATCGAACCGCAGTATTGACGGTCTAGGCATGGCTGAACTACAGACAACACGAGCTGTGTACCTCCTTCCCGGTGGAATGACTGGAACAGTTCGGCTGTCGGATCCCTTCCTTCTAATAGGCGCTGCTCATCCATGGTTGTTTACATTTTTGGTCGGGTTTAGTGACATCTCTGAACAGTCAAAAGGGCTGTGTCTGTGATACAATATCCACAGTCAACGTCTATCTTCCGGCGTTCTGGGAACTGGGGTGATGCAAAACATTTTTGATGTGTGTAAAAAAAAAATAAAATAAAATAAAATAAAAGCTATTTATTTGTAAATAACGAACTTTTAAATTCAGTGTTGTTTCGCTTCCTGATTACCTTTATGATTTGTATCAGTTCTTGTGTATTAGTGTTTCGATTTCTTAGCTTTCTCCCAATTGCTCTTTTACGATGCTGATTGTGTCACTGTGTGGGATTAAAATTTTCTTGTTCAGGTATCAACGGAAATCTGTTTACTGGTTGTTGGGATGTATTTTTTACTTTCTGGGTTAATGCTAAGGAGTCATATATGTCAGTTTTCTCTAGGTTGTAATATCGAGCTGAGTATTAATCTGAGAAATTTGCAGTTTTGTATGTAGCAGCATTCTTGATATTGATAACTGGTCTCACAGGGCTATTGTCTTAATGTTTTTTGGACTGCCTTCTGAGCACTGGTGCTACTGAATTTTTTGATACTATATTCTGTTTTGTGTTTTTGTAAGTTTTTGATATTTGAAGGTGTTTTTCTATTTTTATTTGAGATCTAATACTTTCATCAGATTTTAGTTTTTCAGTATTGCTTTTTTATAAATTGTCTTTGTTTTATTCATACCTTCCATTGTATCAACGAGCACTGCAATGTTACTTTTCGTCTGGTTTTTTAGCTATTGCGCTCCTTCCCTGAAGTGCTCTTTCTTTATTGACTTAATTGTCATTGTTTCTGTCAAATCTTCCTGTTTGTTTCCAAGAGTTTTTCTTATTTTTTAATAAAGTCCATCACATGATGTCTCTAATGTCTGAATTTGCTAATGTTACATTTGCAATCCTCTAACAATTATCTTCCTCTTTCATACAGTTTTATACCAGTGACATTCATTACTCTGACTGTAAAAACTGTGTGGGAAGTCTTGTGTGTTCTGCTGTTGAATTGATATTTCCTCAGCCAGCTACTCCACCTTGTCTGTTATGTACTGTATGACTGTATGATTGTTCAAGTAAGCTGCTATCTGCGGCTGGAAATTGTACATATTAGCGTAAGTTAGTTTAAGTTAGAGTAAGTAGTTTGTAAGCCTAGGGATCGATGGCCTCAGCAGTTTGGTCCCATAGAACTTACCACAAATTTCCAAATTTTCCTTGACATGCAGTTATGATATTTTGAATATTTGCACCCATACCTCCTCCGTTGCCACTTAAATTATGTTTATCACGTAAATAAGAACAAATGTTATCCATTGCAATTGAATTTAGCCCCCATTAGACATAAATTCAAATTGTTAAAAAATTGTATTCGACAATCAGTAATACCAATTATATTATCACAGTGTAGAATAAGACACAAAATCATCTTCTCGATGAAGTGAACCAGTACTGAAAACTTCTAAAATTCGGCGCCTTATACTTGGAGTACTGTGGCTCAATACTAAAAAATTTTAGTGTTACAGAAAACAGAAAAAACCGTTTTAATTTTACTTACAAATACCTAAGAATCACGTCAAAATATCAAGAAACACATTATTGATATCACTGTGAAAATGCCTGTAACTTCAATTACTGTTTCTCACAAAATGTTAAAATATGAAGTGAAGCTAACACCGATGTCGATACCATCAGGACTAACACACGTATGTTTAGGTGCATATTGCTCACAACTGCTATGTCGAAAACAGAAAATCTTAAAAAGTAAGACGATAATATCCTTTCAGATTGGTTATAGTATAATGCTTCCCGGAGGGTACGAAGAACGAACCAACATTATCGATGGCGTGACTATATTAAGCGCCATATACACTTTATGTAACTGCAAACATAACTTGTTGAGAATGATCTTATTCCTTGCCTGTCCTTGCTATAGGAAGCTCTCTAATTAACCTATTTCCAAAAAAGGGGGCATAGCTTCAAAAGAAGTTGTGAAATGTGACTGAATAATCTGATATGATAGCAAAAACCTAAGCTGTGGATGAAAAAAAATGTATTGGCTTAGACATTCTCTCATTGGTCTGTCCAAAGAGGGCGGGGGCTTAAGAAGAAGTTGAGAAACGTGATTGTGAAGTGAAATACTGAACTGAATAGCTCTCTCAGTGGCCTAGTTTCAAAAAGCATTGCTCCGTGGGGGAAGAAAGAGCAGAAGATGGGAGGTTTGTGCCGTAGTAAGAGGGGGTGAGTGAGGAGAAGGGAGTGCGGCATTAGAACGACATGGTTTTGCCATTATCTTTGCATGTAGACAACCCAACAATCAAAGGTTAAATTTGACCAAAGAGTGCTTTGCTCTTCTACTTGAATTTACTCTAGGTGAAAAGAAATTTATGGCATATCTTGACTAAGAGAAAGTGTCAGATCATAGAAAATATCCCAAGGCATCACTATATGGTCAATTTAAACATACCTGGAAGTGTTGAGGGTAAAACTACAGAGGAAGAAGAAGGCTCGAATATATTAAGGGGATTCAGGTGAACATTGCTTGCACGTTATGTAGAAACGAAGGGACCTGCACAGGAGAATGTCACGAAGATCTCCATCAAAGCAGTCTTTAGTGAACAACAACAACAACAACAACAACTTGTGACGTTACGAGAAGCCGTCTTGCATAGCAAGAGGCAGTGGTTAGTACGAGGGTTGTAACTTAAATAGTGGCAACTACTTATCCACAACCGATACCAAAGAGTTACAAGTTCGCACCAGTTACTGTCCTTCAAAATAGTCACCAGCGTTGTGTAGAACCTGTTGCCAGCGATGTGGAAGACATAGTATACCGTTAGCAGAGCCTGTCCTGTTGATGGTGCGAATGTAGCGGTCTACTGCTTGTCGAATCTCTGGGACAGTTCTGAAGCGAATGTCAAGAAGCCAAACCTGAAACGCCAATCCAACAAATGGCGTTATTATGGGTTGCCGCGAAAGTCGAAAGTGCGTCAGAGCCCAGTATGGTGAAAGTTATGGTGATTCTCGTGTACGACTGTGATGGTGTTATCCTAACGCATTACATTCCTCCACGGCAGGCCGTCACTGCACAGTATTACTGTTCGTTTTTGGAGCATCACCTGCGACCAGCTTTGCGGAAGAAGCGGCGACACTGCGCAACCCACCCATCATTTTGCTCGACAATGTACGGGTGCATACAGCGCAAACTGTGGCTGCTCTGATCGGTCGATGGGACTGCGAAGTACTGTACCATCCACCATACTCCCCGGACTGAAGTCCTTGTGACTTTGCCGAGCGGGGTGGCGCAGTGGTTAGCACTGTGGACTCACATTCGGGAGGACGACGGTTCAAACCCGCCTCAGACCATCCTGATTTAGGTTTTCGGTGATTTCCCTAAATCGTTTCAGGCAAATGCTGGGAAGGTTCCTTTGAAAGGGCACGGCAGATTTCCTTCCAAATTCTTCCCTAGTCCGAGCTTTTGCTCCATCTCTAATGACCTCGTTGTCGATGGAACTTTAAACACTAATCTCCTCTTCCTTGTGATTTTGATTTGACTCCGAAGATGAAGGAACCACTTCGTGGCATTCGCTTCAGAACTGTTCCAGAGATTCGAAGGCAGTAGACCACTCCATTCGCACCATCAGCAGAACAGGCTCTGCTGACGGTATGCTACGCCTTCCGTATCACTGGCAATGTGTTCTACACAACGCTGGAGACTACTTTGAAGGACAGTAACAGGTGCAAATATGTAACTCTTTTGTACAAGTTGTGAATAAATTTAAGTTCCAACCCTCGTATTTCGACAGCTCGTGGCAATCAGCCAACTGGGTGAGGAATGCAGGTAGGCCTGTGGTAGCACATCGGAACTATAGATTTTCCCTAGGCCTGAGACTGTGATCTAGGCTGAAGCGTGGAGACGATTCAGGCCGAATGAAATCATTCATCATTTGCTTGGGCCTTAATCCACTTTCAATGCTGGGTCAGCCCTGTTACAACGGATTTGGCGATGTTAGTGACAGAGGGTGGTCAGATACCCTTCCTGGACCTCCCCACGATGGAATTTGTGTACCCCAGCTGTCTGCGTCTAGTGAAAGTCATGGACCCCCCAGGATGGAATTTGTGTACCACAGCTGTCTGCGTCTAGTGTAAGCCATGGAATAGTGCGAATGCTTTCAAACGTCGGCGAGCCGTGTAACTGAGGTGGGACATAGGGACCAGCCGGGTATTCACCTAGGGGGATGTGGGAAACCGCCTGAAAGCCACTTCTAGGGTGGCTGGCACATTGGCCCTCGTCGTTAATCCGCGTGGCGGATTCGTTCTGGAGCCGGCGCGCCTAACAGAGTCCAGGAAGCTGTGCTTTAGCGTCTTGGATAACCTGGCGGGTTCAGAGCGAACGAAATGAAAGGTGAATATTATGCTACTTTCATCAAAATTACGTTACAGACCCTATGAACATCATACAGCAAAACCAATTACTCCAGAAGAATCGAGGCGGTTGATCAGGATCATTGCAGTTCTAAGCATATCTCTACTATAAATGTTAAGGAAGTTACAATTGTTTTTAATTGTAATAGCTTATAAAATTACTAACAACTAAACCACTGGAGTCATCTGTTCATATTAAGAGTAAATGATAGCTAATGATGACAGTAAATATTACAGGAAGCTACTTTTGCAATAATTTGCATACAAAATATACACACAAGAAGTTACATGCGAATTTATTAAAAGCTGAAAAGCAAATGTGTCCATACTATAAATTCTCTTCTGTTACATGTAGAACGATGGTAACATTAGTTTCCCCCTATTTTACACTATTCTTTAGTTCATGAATACCTTTTGTTGTTTAATTATGTAAAAGCCATTAAATAAAATGTTTAATACCCATGTATAGCACAAATTATAATGAGTAAAATATGTAAATAAATGGCGTTCAAACTAAAGGGCAGCGGAGCACTTGTTTTTCAAACTAGCGATATGTATTTATAATTTTACAATATTTCTTGTCATACTGTAAAACCAATGTGGGTATGGTTTAGAATTTTTTGAACTTTTTTTTTAATACTGACGTTTTCCTTTGTTCTTTTTTTACAATCAAAAGTTGCAAAATAACTTCAGTTAGTATCACAGTATTCTAATATCTAATACGTGTTGGAAAGCTTCAATTGATGTTTTTGCAGTTTTATTTCAGATTAACTATGCAGCTATCAGACCCATGTATGGGAGCTTTATGTAGAGAACATGCTTCGTTACAAAATAAACCTGACTATGTGCCTATTATTACTATGCCTCTCTCGCACTTTTCAAAACTTAGAGTTATACAGGTGAAAAATTGAAATAAGGTTTGAAGTCAAATTACTTTGTTTTACTGTCCGTTTAGCGCGTAACAAACTTCCTTAACAATGCCTAACCACATCCAGTCTCGAGTTAACAGTTAAGCTTGTTTCAAAGTTGCACTGAAGTAACCATTGCTACGTTGCGTTTTCAACACTAATCATACGGGTAATCACTAACCACTGGATCCATTTTATTTTACTATATGCTATCAGTATTTTCCTCCACAACAATCACTAATTCACAAACACTATACCATTTCAACCATGAATCTCCTAGGTAGCCTCGCGGGTTACTCAAAATCTGTTCACCTGCGAGCCATCATAAAGCATTCAATTTTTACTTATACTTTCTAGCAAATTCTTCATAATGTTTGTACGCGACAGGACCCGCCAGGTTAGCCGACGGCGCTAATGCGCTGCTTCCTTGATTTAGGTAGGCACGCTGGCCCCGGATCGAATCCACCTAGCGGATTAATGACGTAGGGCCAGTGTGCCGGTCAGCCTGGATGAGGTTTTTAGGCAGTTTTCCAGCACTACGTGAATAGCGGGCTAGTCCCCGTGTCCCACCTCAGTTACATGACTCGCAGGCATCTGAAAAACGTTCACACTATTTCATGGCTTACACTAGACGCAGACAGCTGGGGTAATTCTGTCCTGGGTGGTACGGGGTGGAGACAGGAAGGGCATCCTACCACCCTCTGCCACTAACATCGCCAAATCCATAGTAACAGGGCCGACCATGCGTTGAAGTGGGACAAAGGTCCAAGGAAATGTTGATGATGATGTTAATACATGCGGAGCTGTGTGAGACTGCTCCGCACTGAAGCTTGTAAGAATGACTCTCCTTGACCACACCAAGATGGTGCATGACCACTATCGATGGTGTGTTCTTGCCATTGTACAGCAAGACAAATTTACCATCATTTGACCATCGGACAGGCTCCTCAATGGGGCCATAGTAATAGGTATCCCTGGCATAGAGAAGCAACTGGAAGAGTTGAAAACAAATAATTCTCGAGGTCCGGGTGGAAACTCAGTTTGTTTTTACAGAGAGTACTCTACGACATTGGTCCCTTATTTAGCTTGCAATTATTGCGAATCTCTAGCTCGGCATGAAGTTCCAAGGGACTGGAAAAAAAAATTCAGGTCACTCCTGTATGTAAGATGGGTAAATGAATGGATCTCTTAAACATGAGTTTGCTGCAGAATTCTTGAACATATTCTTTGATCGAATATAATAAATTTCCTTGAGACTGTAAAGCTTCTGACCAAGAATCAGCACCGTTTTAGAAAACACCGCTCGTGTGAAACTCAGCTTGCCCTTTTCTCACATGATATCCTGTGAACTATGGACGTAGGGCAACAGGAAAATTCCATATTCATAGATTTCCGAAAAGCATTTGACACGGTGCCCCACAGCAGATTGTTAACGAAGGTACGAGCATGTGGAATAGGTTCCTAGGTATGTTAGTAGCTGGAAGACTTCTTAAGTAGCCGAACCCAGTGTGTTGTCCTCGACAGCAAGTGTTCATCAGAGGCAAGGGTCTTGTCAGGAGTTCCCCGAGGAAGTGTGATGGGATCGCTGTTTTTATATATATATATATATATAAACGTATATATATACGTGAATGGTCTGGCGGATAGAGTGAGCAGAAATCTGTTGTTGCTTTGCTTGGTGTACGGGAAAGTGTCGTCCTTGAGTGACGGTAGGAAGATACGAGATAGGCAAAATTTCTAGCTGCTGTGATGAATGGCAGCTAGTTCTAATTGCAGAAAAATGTAATTAAATGTGGGTGAGTAGGAAAAATAGACCTTAATGTTCGAATACTGCCTTACAAGTGTTCCGCCTGACACTGTTACGTCGATTAAAATCTAGGCTTAACATCGCAAAGCGATATGAAATGGAACGAGCATGTAATGATTGTTGTAGGGAAAGCGAATGATTCTCAAGTACTGCTGAATTGTTTGGTATCCGCACCAGATCGGATTGAAGGAAGACATTGAAGCAATTCAGAGGCGGGCTGTTAAATTTGTTAACAGCAGGTTCGAACAGCACGTAGGTATTATGGAGATGCTTCCGGCACACAAGTGGGTACCCTGGAGGGAAGGTGTCGCTCTTTTCGAAGAACACTGTTGAGAAAATTTAGAGAAGCGACATTTCATGCTGACTGCATAACGCTTCTGCTCCTGCCAACGTACGCTTCGAATAAGGACCACGAAGATAAGAGAAGTTAGTCTTCGTGCGAAGGCATGTAGACAGTCGTTTTTACCTCGCTCTGTTGGCGAGTGAAACAGGAAGAAATGACTAATAGCAGTATAGGGTACCTTCCACCGCGCACCGTACAGGGGTTTGTGAAAGCTGTATGTAGATGTAGAATGCTTCTATCGCGTTCCCACTGTGCGTTAGGCTCGCGATTTTTTTTTCTTTTATTGAGATTCGATTCCCCTCGAATGGGGCGGGCTGGCAGCAGCTTAGTACTCCACTCTTCAGTCTACAGAATTTAAAAAAAAATGAAGATAATAAAAACAAAAGCAGATGATAACATCGGTGACTTAAATGGTAAAATGACAGAAAATTGTGGAACTTAAAACTTAAAACAAAGGGTTGGCGATGCTAATTAAATACACAGGAAGCAGACAGATAATAATATACATAAGACAAAAACACGGCGACAGTCTGGTTTCTGTTCGCAAGAGATATAAAAATCACGCCCAGCGACAACGTGATTTCTCTTCGCAACACTTTGGAAAAGACACACAACACTGAACACTCACTTGAACACTGCACTAAAAAGTTGGCACAAATATGACACACCACAGCCGAGGGCAAATGGGGAGAACCTGGACAGATGATGGGAAAGAAAAGGGGGAAGGAGAGGAAAAACGAAGTGGAGGGGAGGGGGGCAGGAGCCGACGGAGGACGAGGGCTCATAAGAGGGGGGCTATGCATACGCGACAACGAGTGGGGAAAGGCAGAGGAGGGGAATGCAAAAGGCCGGAGAGGGGGTGGGGGGAGCTCGCGACTCGACTAACTATCGCGTTCTTATTGTGGAAGAAGTACATGTTCTATGTTTATCATGTTTTATTGAAGATTACTCAGGAAAAACCACATGACATAGGCAGTGATTTTACAATAATAACCAATGGAACGTTACAGAAAACTTGGGTAGAATTCCCCAGAAACGTTCTGTGAAATCAACAACGGAAGGATTATAACGTGGCACATCGTTTAAAAGACAGTCATGGAACGCTCGCGCGCCGCGTCAGGGAGTAAGTACATGTCAGCGCTCCTAGCGGCCGGCACACGAACCTCGTTGACACTTGCGTTCCGTCAGCTATCACGTCTGCGAGCCGCGCGACCGCCTTTGGTCGCCACACAGCCCCCCATGGGAGAGCGGAGCCCCGTTGTGGTTGGTAACTGCCTCAGACGCTGTCCTTGAATCTGGCCGGAAAGTGCACACGACGTGCGGATCGCGTTGTACGTTGTGTCTGCGTCGAAGGAGCTGCGTGAGGTGCTGGATTATCGGCTGGCGAAAACGCCGGTCGGTGGAGGGAACTGTACGCGCCTAAACTTTCCTCAAAGACAAAAGCAGGTTTAACACGGTCGACCGACACTGTGTTCCTTTTCCCATTCACCATAATGTCCATCGTCTTGTCCCGTCTTGTTATTAGGCGGTGTAGTCCAGTGTAAGCTGGTGTGAGCGCTGGTTTAATCCTGTCTTCTCGTAGCATGACGTGGGTGCGATGCTTTAATTCTTTACGTATAGACATATGCGGTGTCCCATGCTGCGATGCCGGATGCGGTCGCATGTGTGAAATCCGATACCGCAATTGGATTATAAACTGGGACGACTGTGACAAGTCCCCCCTGAGGCACCTGGATCAATAAACTCGCCTGGTAGCCGCAGGCCCATAGGCCCAAAGGCCCATAAACCAACTCTGCAGGGGATGCCTCGAGGTCTGGCTCAGTGATGCTGCGGAGGCCGAGTAGCACTAAGGGAAGAGCCGTGGTCCACTTCTATACGGCGGCTTTGAGGGACCAGTGCCACCGTTCAACCATGCCGTTGCTGGCTGGATGATAACTCGTTGTTACGTGATGTGATGCGCCGCAAAACTTGCTCAGTTGAGTAAACAATTCAGACTCGAATTGGCGTCCTCTGTCCGTTGTTATACGTAATGGACAGCCGAAACGAGCGACCCAGTTGGACATAAATGCGGCAGTCAGGGTTTCGGCAGAAGTGTTGTCAATCGGAATAGCTTCTGCCCAGCGAGTGAATCTATCAATGATGGTTAGCAAATAGCTTTGACCCTGTGAGGGCGGTAAAGGTCCCACGACGTTCAAGTGGACGTGGGCGAACATCTCGGTCGTGTCTGGGAATTTGCCTACTGGCGCGCGAGCACGTGAAATTTTGCTGCGTTGACAACTGACGCACGAGCGAGCCCACTGACGGCTATCGTTTTGTATCCCGGACACACATTACGACCAGATACGAGCTTCGTCGTCGCCTCCAATCGTGGAGGTTATTAAATATCTGCTTACGCAGGTCTGCCGGGACGAATGGGCGCGCATTGTTATTGGAGGTGTCGCAATATATCTTAGTGTCTGATCCTGGTACATCAATGAGCTGGAGCTGCAGGCCTGCTGTGTCATCGTTTAGGCAATTTTTAAGTTCTTGAACTGACTGTTGTGCTTGGGCCAGGCGTGCGAGGTCGATAGTCTCCGTGATTGCATTGACGCGCGATAAACAGTCTGCCACTACATTGTTCAACCGAGAGGTGTGTTTAATGTCGGTGGAAAATTGAGCAATAAATTCCAACTGATTAAACTGCCTCGGCGAGCATTTGTTGTTATTCTGGCAGAAAGCGAACGTCAGAGGTTTATCGTCCTTATAAATTGGAATACTCTCGCTTCCAGCTGCTTTCGAAAATATTTCAAGGAAGTGTAGATGGCCAACAATACCCGGTCGTATGCGCTCCATTGTTGCTGACCGGGCGATAATTTCCGAGAGAAAAAAAGCGAGGGTCTGCTAGGCTTCATCCACATATTGCTGCAATGCTGCGCCGATGCCCACCTGGATAGCATCGACCACGAGCGCAAGAGGCGTGTCTAAAGCAGCGCGAGCAAGAAGCGTTGCTGCCTTCTTGGCGGTTTCGGAAGTGTCTGTCATTGTCTATGACTACAGTACACGCGCTTTGCCTTTTGTTTTCCGACCGGCCAGCGCTACTGTAAGTGGCTCTTGAAGTTCTGCTGCATGTGGCAGATGGCAGCGATAGAAAATGAGGATTCCGAGGAATCTACGTAATTCTTTGACGGTCTCTGGGTGAGGAATATTCAAAATGACTAACTTCCTCTGACAAAGGGCGCGATCCCGCAGAAGAAATTAGGTGACCCAAAAAGTTATCTCCGGTTGTCCGGACACACACTTAGTGACGTTCAAATCAATGCCGTACTTGTCAAGGCGCTCAAAAAGTTCGCTCAGAAGACGATTGTGTCGTCTAGGTAGGCAAAACAACATGGTAACTCTCGTAAAACAGAATCAATAAATCGTTGCCATGTTTGTGCGGCGTTTCTCAGGCCAAACGTCATAAATAAGCTTTCGAACAAGCCAAAAGGCGTTGTAATGGCTGTCTTCGGGATATCTTTCACAGCAACCGCAATTTGTGTCTATGATTTGGCACAATCCAACACACTAAACACCTGTTTGCCACACAATGCGTGATTGTGTAGAAAATTGCAGCGAAATGCAGGAAGATCTGCAACGGATAGGCACTTGGTGCAGGGATTGGCAACTGTCGCTTAACGTAGACAAATGTAATGTATTGCGAATACATAGAAAGAAGGATCCTTTATTTTATGATTATATGATTGCGGAACAAACACTGGTAGCAGTTGCTTCTGTAAAATATCTATGAGTATACGTACGGAACGATTTGAAGTGGAATGATCATATAAAATTAATTGTTAGTGAAGCGGGCGCCAGGTTGAGATTCATTGGGAGAGTCCTTAGAAAATTTAGTCCATCAACAAAGGAGGTGGCTTACAAAACACTCGTTCTACCTATACTTGAGTATTGCTCATCAGTGCGGGATCCGTACCAGGTCGGGTTGACGGAGGAGATAGAGAAGATCCAAAGAAGAGCGGCGCGTTTCGTCACAGGGTTATTTGGTAACCGTGATAGCGTTACGGAGATGTTTAGCAAACTCAAGTGGCAGACTCTGCAAGAGAGGCGCTCTGCATCGTGGTGTAGCTTGCTGTCCAGGTTTCGAGAGGGTTCGTTTCTGGATGAGGTATAGAATATATTGCTTCCCCCTCCCGAGGAGATCACAAATGTAAAATCAGAGATATTCGAGGGCGCACGGAGGCTTTCCGGCAGTCGTTCTTCCCGCGAACCATTCGCGGCTGGAACAGGAATGGGAGGTAATGACAATGGCACGTAAAGTGCCCTCTGCCACACACCGTTGGGTGGCTTGCGGAGTATAAATGTAGATGTAGATGTAGATTGTAGCCTTTTAGGAGAGGCACTGGAAAGCGGTCTGGCATTGGTCTCGCGTTTAAGGCTCGGTAGTCGCCGAACGACCACCACATGCCGTTCTTTTCACGCATCAAATGCAAGGGTGACGACCACGCTCCACTAGACGGGCGGGTAATGTCCTCGGCCAACATAGCATCAATCTCTGCCTTAGCGATCGCTTACCGGTCAGGAGCTAACCGTCTGGATCTGCACGAAATCGGGGGGCCAGCCGTCATATTAATGTAGTGTACTGTATCGTGACGTATCTTTTGTGGGGCCCCTGAAGGCCTCGTGAGAGCAGGGAACCGCGCTAGCAGCTTAGAGTACCTGTCTTCCGCAGCGTGGGTCGCCTTGGGGTCGTAAGTTGCAGCGTGGAGCCGGAATCCAGTCCTGTGACTGCGTCCAACAGCCGAGCGTTGGCGACGTCAGGCATCAGGCGGTAATGCGCCAAGAGCCCCCGCCGATGAAAGTTTCCATCACGTCTGCGACTATGAAGTTCCACACCAAAGAACGTCTCGGTCCGGAGTCTAGTTCCAAATGCTGTACTCCGTAAGTCGTGATCGCAGAATTCTTATCGGCCGACAGTTGAAATGCGGCGGCCAGACGGTATTTATGTAGCTTATCGCGTGATAGAATGCTGTGGCCGGATCCGGAGTCGATCAAAAACTTTCGGCCTGTCTTGCGGTCCGTTACGAATAGACGTACAGAAGATCTGCCCAGTGCGTTTACTCCTGTGTGATGTTTGTTGCCGGTATATGCACAAGGCAGGTTACATTAGCGTGCCTGGTCTCTATGTCGATGGTGATACCAACATACGTTAGCAGGTGGCGCGTCACCAGAGGTGTGTGCGCGCGATGAAGGGCGGCATCGGGATCTCCGTCGGAACTGGCCTTTAACGTTCCGGACACAGCAAGCAAATCATTCATTTGTCTACTGAGGGCGTCGACCTTGCTTAATAAGTTCTCGTTCAGCTGTTCGTTACGTGTTTCCACTTTATTCGCGAGTGTTTCCACTTTCTTATTGTAGTCGAGTTTAGTTCCCATCGAAGCACTGGAATACGCCGTCGACGGATCAGAATAAGAAGCGGGCACCATTGCGAGATCGGCTACGGAGTCAAGCGGCATATCGGTTTGTGACGCGACTGGCTTTCACTTGAGCCGGCAATCTACTGCTCCATAATGTACGAAGTAGCGTATCCGGGACCGTGCCTGCATCGACTTTGCTCCTCAGGTGACAGACGTGTTGGGACGATATTTTGTCTCCAATGTCCCCCTGTGTTAGAACCTGCCGCACCCTCACCTTCTCGAATTAACTCGGTGAGTTTCGTGTAGGCCTCTGTGTTGGGCGGCGAAGTTATACACTACTGGCCATTAAAAATGCTACACCACGAAGATGACGTGCTACAGACGCGAAATTTAACCGCCAGGAAGAAGATGCTGTGATATGCAAATGATTAGCTTTTCAGAGCATTCACACAAGGTAGGCGAAGCCTACAACTTGGTGACATGAGGAAAGTTTCCAAACGATTTCTCATACACAAACAGCAGTTGACCGGCGTTGCCTGGTGAAACGGTGTTGTAGTGCTTCGTGTAAGGAGGAGAAATGGTTACCATCTCGTTTCCGACTTCGACAAAGGTCGGATTGTAGCCTATCGCGATTGCGGTTTATCATATCGCGACATTGCTGCTCGCGTTGGTCGAGATCCAATGACTGCAAGCAGAATATGGCATCGGTGGGTCCAGGAGGGTAATACGGAACGCCGTGCTGGATCCCAATGGCCTCGTATCACTATCAGTCGAGATGACAGACATCTGCATGGCTGTAACGGATCGTGCAGCCACGTCTCGATCCCTGAGTCAATAGATGGGGACAACCATCTGCACGAACAGTTCGACGACGTTTGCAGCAGCATGGAATATCAGCCCGGAGACCATGGCTGCGGTTACCTTTGCCGCTGCATCACAGACAGGAGCGCCTGCGATGGTGTACTCAACGACAAACCTGGGTGCACGAATGGAAAAACGTCTTTTTTTCGGATGAATCCACGTTCTGTTTACAGCATCATGATGGTCGCATCCGTGTTTGGCGACATCGCGGTGATCGCACATTGGAAGCGTGCATTCGTCATCGCCATACTGGCGTATCACGCGGAGTGATGGTATGGGGTGCCATTGGTCACACCTCTCGGTCACCTCTTGTTCGCATTGACGGCACTTTGAGCAGTGGACGTTACATTTCAGATGTGTTACGACCCGTGGCTCTACCCTTCATTCGATCCCTGCGAAACCATACATTTCAGCAGGATAATGCACGATCGCATGTTGCAGGTCCTGTACGGGCGTTTATGGATACAGAAAATGTTCGACTGCTGCCCTGGTCAGCACATTCTCCAGATCTGTCACCAATTGAAAACGTTTGGTCAATGGTAGCCGAGCAACTGGCTCGTCACAATACGCCAGTCACTACTCTTGATGAACTGTGGTATCGTGTTGAAGCTGCATGAGCCGCTGTACCCGTACACGCCATCCAAGCTCTGTTTGACTCAATGCCCAGGCGTATCAAGGGCGTTATTACGGCCAGAAGTGGTTGTTCTGGGTACTGATTTCTCAGGATCTATATACCCAAATAGCGTGAAAATGTAATCACATGTCAGTTCTAGTATAATGTATTTGTCCAATGAATACCCGTTTATCATCTGCATTTCTTCTTGGTGTAGCAATTTTAATGGCCAGTAGTTTAATATCCTGTTCTTCGGCAGCGTGTCGATGGTCCAATTGGCTCACTACCAATGCAAACTTGGTGGAATACGACGTCACACCTGCACAAAGAAAACTTCCCTCGACGTGTGTGATCCATAACGCATGGTTGTGAGGCCAGAATGGTGATAGTCATACTGCCAGTCTTGAAATCGTGGGAGTTTCTGGTGTATCTGTCATGATTACGCTTACGAATGTTACTTTCTTGGTTCTCATGAATCGTCTTAGCCACAATCACGTCGGGCTCACCAGATGTCGCGTTCCAACTGTGCTTTATGCTCGTGACTAACTATTGCGTTCTTATTGTGGAAGACGTACGTGTTCTATGTTTATCAACTTTTTATTGAAGATCACTCAGGAAAGAACACATAACATAGGCAGTGATTACACAATAATAACCAATGGAACGTTAGAGAAAAATTGGGTAGAACTCCCCAGAAACTTTTTGTGAAATCAACAACGGAACAATTATAACGTATCATATCGTTTAAAAGTAATGGAACTCTTGCGCGCCGTGGCAAGGAGTAAGTACATGTCAGTGCTCCTCGCGGCCGGCACGCGAACCTCGTTGAAACTTGCGTTCCGTCAGCTGATCGCAGCTGCCAGCCGCACGACCGCCTTTAGTCGCCACTCTCCCTCATAGAGAAGGCATGCTATGTTTTCGAAGTTCCAGAAGCCAGCGATAAGTAAGAGTACAATATCGATGCGTTACAATACCAAAGATAGTGGCATTCGTTACGGTATATGCAGTTACTTTTCGGTAGGAGCAATGATCATTGTGTACGGATGTAACAGGCATTCAGTAGTGTGTGACATTACCGATAGTATTTAAGGGCAAGCGGTAGGACGTGCGTGGGCTTTTGCTGATCAGTAGTCTTTGTACTTCCGTCGGTCGTTGTTACTCTGTTGAGAAGATTGTTTATAGACTTCGTGGATATCTTTGCGGTTGTTATTCAAGATAACGAACTTTAGTTTACATCACGAATGATAGTAGGCCTCTGCACTCTCCGACTTTGTGTATTTGCTGTTGCTTTTGCGAATTAGGTGCAGTTAAATGAACTTTGCTTGCTTGCGTTTATGTGTATGACGCTCCGCTCATACTACATACATTAATTATTATTTATTTAATTGCTTTTCAATTGAATCATTAGTCTTTCTGAAGCCAGAATTACCACACGATGAACACCCAACGTTATTCAATAAACATTTATTTAGTTTAAACTTCAATCCTCTGGTTTCATAAAAATTACATATCCTTTAAATGCGAACATTTTAGGTTAGGCTTTACCGTGACTGTTGTTGAGATTACATGAAACAACAATTTTACTCATACCAATCACTGTTTATTTATCTCAACGACGCGTTTCCAAGTTTTAAACCTCCGTCATCAGGTGGATATACATTTGTTAGAATGACGTGTGTGTGTGTGTTGTGTTATGATTGTTTGGAGGAACTTCTGGCACTGCCTAGTGGAAAAAAACACTCTATCAGAACATGGTTTTGAGTTTCTTTTAACAAAAAAGCTTAACATATATCTAACAGTAAAAAAAAAAATTAAGTAAAACAATCTCCAGTGGTCACAGGTCCCTTTCACTGTCGTAACACATCACATGTATACTGTCATAATTTGTAAAAAATATGGCGTCTCGGAACTACGAGCTACAAGGATCATACAGCAGAAGAGAAACATTATCACAGAGAACAAAGAATACACATCGTAACAACATTATTACAGAATAAAATTTAAAGTATTTTTGAGGAATTTGTTTTGACCTGCTGAATATGTGCATTTGAATAAGTATTTCAAGTGGTATATAAATCCCATTTTGTCAAGTTAATATAGTCATTTATATAATCAGGTGATATGTTACACACTCTAAGTACAATTATAATGTAGGCTACGTGGTAAAATTATACACAAATAACAATTTTGGTTGGAATTCGCAGATAGATATGAAAGGCTAGGGAGAGGAAGAGAAAGAGAAAGTAAGAGGGAAAGGAGAAGGTGGAAGGAGTGACTGGATGAGAATAATCTGTCAAAGCAGCGAGTTCTTCATATTATGTCTGTTTCATGTAATTACTGCCTAAAGATTGAGATAATACATTGGTTCATTCTTTAAAATATGCAGATAGATACACAGTTTCTGCCAGTAGTTGATGTAAATACAGTTTCAAGCTGTCACGGGGTAGAAGCTGTTGGTATGATGATATATTTGGAAATGATGTCAATCTGTTGTATATCTGCAGAATGCCATGGTAACATAACTAAATATTTATGGTTAATATTAAGGTATGTGTGTGTGCGTGTATGTATGTATGTGTGTGTGTGTGTGTGTGTGTGTGTGTGTGTGTGTGTGTGTGTGTGTGGGTGCATTGCAGATTTAATAATGTAGGCAACTGCTGAAAACAGTGATGATACTATTGTAGATATTGTCATTTTTGTCATTTAAGATGGATTCAGGTTGTTTTGTTTGGTGTTTGTATGTTTGGTGTATTTCAAAAACGTCTAGGTTTCTTGCCTTCAGATTGAATGTGTAGCAAGCTGATGCTTATGTTGTTAACATAGTGTTCTGTTTCATGCTGGTGGGTGGCTATTGCTGATGTGTGGTATTTGTTTGATTTTTAGTGCTGACATGTGTTCTTTGAATCTAATCTCAAATGATCTGCCTGTTTGGCCTATGTAGAAGCAGTCACAGTCGAAACATTCAATTTTGTGTGCTGATGTTGTGGGGTAACTTCTGTCCAATCTTAAGGTCTGTGTTAAAGGAAATGTTTCTCCCTTTTCGATTGAAAACGTTGGCAATCTGATATGAAATGTTACATAGAAAGAGGATTTTATGGAAGACGTTGTTTTCTTTTTTGTGATGTAATTGCTTTGCCACTATTGAGTATTTTAGGGTGTCTACTACAGAGCTGTTAAAACCGTTTGCAATAGCTGTTTGTTGTATTATTTCAATTTCTTGTTCACATTTGTCTTCAGAGAGTGTTAGTTGGATAGCTCTATTGATCATGTACCGGAATGCTGCCATTTTGTGGGCTGTGGGATGAAAAGAGGAGCTGAATATTGCAGTATGTGTTGTGGTATGCTTCTGATAAATTTCAAACTAATGTCTGTTATTCTTTATTCTAATGGAATGACCTAAAAAATTTATAATGTCATCTACCTCGAGTTCATCTGTGAATTTTGTGTTTTTGTGGGAGTTGTTGAATAATTGGTTCAACAATACCATCATCTCTGCTTGCAGCAACTGCCAACATTATTAACCTTGCAATGCACACACACACACACACACACACACACACACACACACACATACACACACACAAACACAAACACACACTCACTCACATACCTTAATATTTACCATAAATATTGAGTTATATTACCCTGACATACACCAAATATACAAGAATTTACCTCATTTACAAAGATATTATCACAAAAACAACTTGTAACCCCTGTCAGCTTGAAACTATATGTACATCAACTACTGGTACAAATTGTACTCCCATCTGCATATTTTAGAGCATTAACCAATATATTACCTCAACCTTTAGGCACTTATTACATGTAACAGATATAATCTTAAGAACCCACTGGAAAGTTTGCCCTGATCCAATCACTCCTTCTAACCACTCTCTCTCCTTCTCACTTTCTCTTTCTCTTCCTCTCTCTAGCCTTTCCTATTTATCTGTGAATCCCAACCAAAATGGTTATTTGTGTATAATTTTACCACTGTAGCCAACATAATTATTGTACTAAAAGTTTGTAACGTATCACCTGATTATATAAACGAATATGAAGTTTAAGCTATATTAACCTGACAAAATCGAATTTATACATCACATGAAATACTTATTCCTATGTATGTATTACCTGTAAACAAAGATCTCAAGAATCCTTTAAAATTTGTTCTGTAATAAATTTGTTGCAATGTGTATTCTTTGTACTTTGTGATAATGGTTCTCTTTTGCTATGTGATTCTTACACCGAACATTTCTAGGCACCATATTTGTTTATAAAATATGACAGTATACATGTGATATGTTACAACAGTGAAAGGAACCCCTGACTACTGTAAGTATTCTATTTTATTTATTTCATTTTTATCATTAGACATATATTTAGTTTTTTGTTAAAAGGAACCCAAGACCATGTTCTGAAATAGTGTTTTCTTTCTCCCTTGACAGTGTCACAAGTTCCTCTAAAAACTCGTAACACACACACACACACACACACACACACACATGTCATACTAAGAAATGTAAATCCACCTGATGATGGAGGTTTAAACCTTTGAAACGCGTAATGGAGGTAAATAAACAGTGACTGGTAACGGTAAACTTGTTGTTTCATTTAATTACATATCCTGTTGGATGTATCATTTCACTTCTTTGTACGTTATTTGCTAACTTGCCAACATAGTTAACAAGGTTGAGGTTAAGTAATAAATGAATGGGCTTTTGTGTGCTGGTGCATGACCAGCACCTCTGATATCATACGTCAGCAAATTAGGCCATGCTTTACCCACATCAATATTGGCCAGTAAAATAGTCGGTGCACTCACAAATGTGGGCTAGTCGTTGACTGAACTGAAATTGAGATTTTTCTATCTGTCTTGAGCCTTGTGATTCACGTTTTTGTTGCGGATAGGACAGTACATGTGATTCCTCTTAAGTATTCTAGTTCTGAGGTTGATTGGTTTTCCAACTTTAAGAACAATCCTAACCTGTAGTATAATAGGCAGCTGGCCTGGGGAGTCGAGATTTTTATGTAGTGCAGCAGAAGCAGCACCAACAATGGTGTTGTGGAAGTAGATGCGTCACCATGTTTGAGTAGATTCAAGGGATTTTACTTGAAGATTGAAGAAAATGTTAAGCTGTGTAAGGAATCATTAATCATTTGGACAAAGTAACAAAAGGGATTAATATAGTTGTAAGTTGTGGAAAGTGAACTTGGGGACGAATTAAGGCACAGGAGCCTAAATGTAACAAGCATGAGTTGGAAACAAATGCAAATTAATCTGCCAGTAAATGTACATCTGAGTGTAGCAAAGCCTTAAGAATCAACAAAGAGAATATTAAAAGGAAAATAAGTAACAAAAAAGAAACAATAAATTATGTAGCAGTTGGAAAGCAAATGTATTAGTGGGATATCCCATCACGCCAGGATGATGGACTAAAACTTTTAATGGAATACCATGAGGGGGATTCCCTGGTAGCACTCAAAGTTAGAAGGGGAAGGTCTGATTGGGCTAATCAGCATGCCGAGCAATCCACAGATCATGAAACCTCTGAAGCTACGCTTTCTAAATTTTTGCTGGGGGCAAGCCAGGCCACTCAGATCGCAGAACGATTGCTTAAGTGCAGGAGGTTATAAGAGTAGAAATGAGAGTATGAAATGATTTTGTTGAAGAGAATTGCTTAAACGGATTCATTTGGACAGACCATTGAGAGTAACAACAGAAATTTCTATCTTGAAAATGAGACATCCAGAGTCATTGCAGTGGGAATTTATTCGCAGCTCTACTGACTTAATGGAGCAGTTCCTAAATTTAGTTCAAAATTGGCTACGATTCTATGTTGTTGAGTGTAGAAGTTAGGACATAGAGAGGAGAATAATAACAGAAATCATTATGGGAGTAATATAACAACTCTTATCAATATGGTAATATTGGCACAGATAGTTGATAGAAACTGGCACATTGGTCATTATAGTGTCTGGAGACCGCAATTATGAAGGAAGAAGAGAGAATTTTTAGCACAGACCAGACGATGGCTGTTTAAGGTCAAGACAAGAGCGCATACAAGTGCAAACTTCGAGAGCAGGCATTTGGGAAACTAACTGGTGCTTTACGTAATGTCAGCAGGGGAATGGGGGCTAATAACTACGCAATGAACAGGACTAGACAGGGTTGTAATAACAGGTAGTACAATTACAATAAAACAGAAAAGTGGGAGATTGGTATGTGCCTTATGAATGGCATTATAGGAAATGAGAAGATGCGGAGAAGCTGGAATAGATACAATAGTTGGGATAGAAGAGATAACTACTACAAATGTAATAACAGTAATAAGTGTTCCAATTACTGCATTAACAAATGTTTTGGTGGAAATAATGTGGTTACACTGGAAGCAAATGTAAATAGCATGGGATTGACATCTATAGCAGTTAATCAGATATATGAAACAGTCATGCTGCCTGAAGTGGAAGAAAATGTTAGCATGGAGCTAAGGGGTGATGTAGTTGACAGAAGTGAAGTTATTAATAAAGAAATATTTTTCTGGGACGGTAAGGTGTATCATAATATAAACAGTGTATGTTATGTTGACGCAGTTTCTTCTTTGAATATGTGAAAAATGTACTGATATTGTCAATAGTAATGATGAAGAAAGTATTGAAGTAGATGCTTATGATGTAAATATACCAATAGATGTACATGGTAATGGTAATGATATAAGTTTGCTAATGAAACTTGCTCCAAAGAAGAAGTAAAAGCATATATGTTTGAGGAAATTCTAGGTTATGTGGTTCTGGATAAGTATGTCAGTAGTGACTAGATGGACAAAGATGAAGCAGATTATAATGTAGGTGTCTAGGGATGTTATGCAATAATCCATACGGTGTTAACTTCTCAGGAATGGAAGAAAAAACAGTTTGAAGTAGCTAGAAGGATTGAGAATTAAGTGATGAACAGGATGATGATGTGATAAATAATGACTTATTGAAGGGAGATAAAGAAATTGAGCACATCAGTTATTGTAAAAATGTATGTATCATGGGAAGAAGAAGCGTGTAAAAGTTGATCCTGTTATTACTGTGGAAGTGGCGAAAGGAGTGAAAAAATATGGCACTGTTAGAGTCTAACTCTTGTACATCAGTTGTTTCAGAATGTTTTTGGCAACAAATAAGAAGCAGCGAATTGGTAGAGCTACCTGTGACTACTGCAAAAATAAAACCAGAAACTAGCACATACACATATCCAGTTAAGAAAGAAATATGGTTCCAATTTAAGATTGATGAAACTGATTTGCCATTAATTGTTTTGTGATACTTGGTTTGAATATGAACGGTATTTGGGGGGTAATTTCTTGTAAAAGTATAGGTGTAACTTTTAGCTTTTAATGCTGAGGAATACAGGAAAAAGATAAGAATCAAAAGGAAATTAACAGCGAGTGAAACAATGACACACATACAGAGAGAAAATGAATAAAGTAAGGAGATATATTCAGAAGAGCATATAAATAATACATGAAATGCAACATTTATCTGAAAAACAGAGATCATAGTTTTCTGATCTGTTTTGCAAACATCAGGATGTGTCCTCTGATAAATCTGGGTGAGGTTATTAATTCTTGGTACTCTCTGAAAGTGATACCCCATGATGTAATAAAAGTAAAACCTTTTCCAATGGCCATGGCAGGTAACGAAGCACTCAGTTTCAGAATTCAAAAGGTGGTGAAATTAAGGCTTTATGTTCAGAAGTGAAGTAAGAGCGAATAGGTATAAATTTATCTTATTGCAGGTGTTACTGAGACTAAGTGTTGTTCTAATTATTCATTGTGTGCATCTTTAACTATCGCATTTGAGTGGGGGTGGGGATATTATGCGCAGGACAGTTTAGGACAGTTTGTACACACTGTGTGCTATAATCTGCCATCCTGTAAATATAAGGATAATGTGAAAGGCTCAGCTGATTTATGAAAGAGACAGAAATTAGCTCGAACAGTTTAGTCTCCATTAATGATAAGTGTTTATCTCAGTTTATGATCAAAATTGTCCGGAAACCTCTGCGTAATGCCGAATTGGCCATTAGATGACACAAGAGACAGAATCGTCAATTCAATAGCAGGCGTGGAGTATTTTGTCAACAGATAAGAAGGAGTAACAGTAGAATGCGTCCTTCAGGAGAGTTAGAACATGGATTGGTCATTATATGACAACAGAGAAACATATCCGCTAGAGACATTTCAACCCGTCTAAAGCTACCTAAGTCTACTGTTGCTGACGTGATTGTAAAATGCGAAAGAACAGCCACGCCTAAACCAAGACCAGAAAAGCCTAATGTATTGAGCTCGAACATTGCAGAGGGTGGTTGTAAAAACTCGCACGATATCAATGGAACGAATGATCGTGAGTTCCAAAGAGTTACCAGCAGTCCAGCTAGCACAATGATTGTTCATAGGGAGTTAAAAATAATGGAGTACGATGGTTGAGCAGCTCCTCATAAGCCACAGATTTCTATAATAAATAGTAGGCGACACTTGAGGTGACGTAAAGAGTGAGGCCACTAGGCAGCGGATAACTGAGAACGAGTGATTATGAACGATGAAACACTTTATAACCTACGGCAATCCGATGGCACGGTTTGGGTCTGACGAATGCCAGCAGAACGTCACCTGCCGTCATATGTAATGTTAACACCGAAATACAGAGGAAGTGGTGCTCCAGTATGGGGGCAAATTTTATGGTTCAGGTGTGATCCCATTTCTGGACTTAAGAAAATGCTGAAAGCGGAAGAACATCAAGACATTTTACGGGATTGTGTACCGCATACGTGGAGGAAAAGTTCAGAGACGATGATAGTATCACCGTTGCAGTGCAGACTCTCATAAAACACCTGTGAAGCAATGGTTTATGAGCAATGAAATTCCTGAAATTGACTGACCTGCCCAGATTTCCGACCTAAACCTAATTAAACACATTTAGGATGAGTTAGAATGTTGAATTCCCTCCAGACCACAGCATGTAACATCACTACTTTCTCTGATTTCCGCTCTTGAGGAAGAATGGACTACCAGTCCTGAACAGGCATGCAGACGCCTTATTGAAAGTGTCCCTAAAAGGACTCAAGAAGACGAAGGCTGGACATATCTCATATTAATGTCCCCTACTAGGTGTACAAGTATTTTTGTGAAGCTAGTGAATATCATGAGCGTAAAAGTATATGGGCGCTGGGTGGAGAGGGGGGGGGGGGGAGGAGGGGGATTTCATTACTGACGTGTGTGGAAGCAAGTGTGGCGTGAGAAGCTGCACCTGTAGATTGACTCTAGCCGGAGATAAGATTTTTCTTTGGCTTCTCAGAATGATTTGATCTTTAGTAAGAGGAGTTATTTGTTGATTTATGTTCATCCATGTTAGCTTGTAGATTTAATGAATTCTGAGATTCTCGCAGTCAGAGTTGTGGGTAGCTCATGGCCTGGGTTAGGGAAGCTTTCTGTTGTTTATTTATCTGTTTGTTTTGATATTATTTAAGCAGTATTGTAAGTGCTTGCAGGAGGCAATAACTATGTGATTCAGTCACTTTAATGTGAACACCGTCTATGTTTGATATCAACGTGCAATAACCACTCTCAGACTGCAGGTGGCAGCACTAGTATGACTAGTATGAGGGTATGTAAAGCGCATCGAGGGGACGTGGAAAACAGTGCTGCCAACTGCCGTCTGTGATTGGTTATTGCATGTCAAACATTGGTGGTGGTCATGTTAATGTGCAAGGATCATGTAAAAGTCCTCTACAATAACACGTAGGATGGAGGTGGCCTGAGTTTTCCATCTGCTTACCTAGTCTGCTCAGTTGATGATTACCCAAAGTTTTCTGTTTGACATACTTTAACTTATTAGCTATACACGTGGCCATTAATGGAATTGTATAAAACCTCTATGTAGATGCAAATTACGCCAATGGCCTTGCCGCAGTGATAACATCGGTTCCTGTCAGATTACCGAAGTTAAGCGCTGTTGGGATGGACTAACAATTGGTTGGGTGACCGCCGGCGTCTGCCGAGCGTTGTTGGCATGTGGGGTACACTCAGCTCCTGTGAGGCCAATTGAGGAGCTACTTGATTGAAAAGTAACGGCTCCGATCACTAAAGCTGGCAACGGCTTGGAGAATGGTGTGCTGACGACATGCCCCTGCATCCCCACATCTAGTGACACCTTTTGGCTAAGGAAGACATGGCGATAGGTCGGTAACCTTGGGTCTTTCGAGACCTTTTCGGACCGAGTTAAGTTTAGTTTAGATGAAAATTATTATGACAAAAGTAATCAAACTAATGACATTCCAAGTAAAGAGCAGACAATCACTCGGTCTTCAGACTGATCATACGTATTTATAATATTTCTAGGCACACTATAAAATGAGATGTAGAGGGATGTGCAGGCAGACATCAATGTCTCTTACGTATTTTCAGCTTTACGCTGACACTCTTGTCAATAATTGACTTTACAATATCATGAACTTCAACTTTGGAAAATTCAACTTTGTTTGTAGACCTGATGTATAACTTTGCAGTAGTTATTCGAGATAACGAACTTAAATTTACTTCACGGCTGGTAGCAGAACAATGCTCTTTCGAGCTATACTCATACACATTAATTATTATTTAATTGAATCCACAATTTATGCGAGGCCACCAGTCGCGAATATTATTCAGTAAACCTTTATTTGCTTGACTCTGTAATCCTCTGGTTTCGTCGGCATTATTAATCCTGTGGGATTTGTCCAGTCGTTTCACCTATCTATAGATTATTAACTAACTTGTCTATTTACTTAAAAGAGTAAGGGTTCAGTTCTGTAACAAATGTAGAAGAGGAGAGTTGAGGATTTTGTGCGCTGGTGCATGGCCAAGTCCTACGATATCACAAAGACACGAACCGATAAATTAAGTCATTCATTGACCATAGACACTATTGTGTCCAATAAAACCGCCGGTGCTGTTACAAACCGTTCATGACGCAGGTCTTTAAGTATGAAGTCATTACAGGTGGTAGCGTATTAGTAGTACAACTCCTCTCTAAGTCGGTCCGCGCTGTTGGACTGAGAAAGCACCCTTATGGCCATTCCAACGAAATAAAATCTTGTTTAGTTATCGTTAATCAAAACTATGAGTTTCAGGAAGCTATCGAGGGATACCACCCATTGCAACACGAGGGAGCTCTGTTTTTTATATTAACAAGTAAGTGTAGTGTATTGCTACATTGATGAGTTTTCTATCTAATTAACGGACGGTGCAATGAAATAGATCGGAGTCTATTCAAAGAAGGAGGGAGGATAATGCCTGAATGTCTAGTCTATGTCCTGACCTCATTGATTATCGTAACAATAAACCTCATTTACATGTCAATCCCATATATCTATTATACCTCATGTGTACTCCACTATGAGTAATGGCGCTATTATCAATATGCTAAGCCCGAGAACAAACAACAAACGATAAATTTATAATTTATACCCTACATTTGCTGTCGCATTCTATCACAAGCGCTCTAGAAACTTTTCTCTTAGTTCACTTTCTAAGGTAACGATCTGGCTCATCATTTTCCCCGCCGTGATAAATTAGAGACGTACAAAAGCGCCGGATTTTATCCGCAGAATTCTTCATGCAATACATACGGTACACGTAATCGAAAAGGTAAGTTAAATAATACAGTATACGAAAGGTACAGCCTTACTATTGGATCTCCCATCCGATCCGATTTGTAATATTCTGCTGTAGAGTCTTTAATCAGTAGTTACCACTTCAATATTAATACATAAGAGAGGTCACGAGAGCCATGATTGCTGCCGGGAGTTTGCAGTCTGTTTGTTCCGAGTGAGTAGTGAAAAGCGCAATACTTCGTGTCGCTAGAGCCTCGGTCTTTGCCAACATCACTGATATGACAAAACTATATGCATTTCCACTGTAGCAGTGGTATTGTTATGGTTAAACTTAAGTTATGTAAGCTTTTTATTGCTGACTTGATGTATTGTTATACTTCTTTACTTTTAGAATAGTCATTCTATTTGGTATGTTTTTTATTTTGAGCCTTTTTCCACACTATCTAACGATGTCGTTCTGAGCCATCCTAGTAGTTTTCTTCCTTCTGGGGAGTCTTCTACCACCATCTTCTTGAGTCTACCTGCTTATTTTCTCATTACATGAGAAAGTCTTTTCATCTTTCCAGTTTTTTTTTTACAAGTAGAATACAAACCTTAAATAGGCCATACATTTCTGCATATTTGTTTGATTCCTATCTCCCCATTCACAGGGTCCTTCACTGCTCGAAAAACTATACGTAGTATTTTACTCTCAAATATTCTGAGAACTATACTTTTTTAATCAGGCTTCACAAAAGTTACAGCTAGTCGTGTAAATGACTTACAGGCACATATTTTAGTTTTTCTAGACACGTTTCTGCTCATTAAGATATATGAATACATTTTATTTGAATTTATTGAGTTTTAATTTTGATGTCATTTCTTGCATTAGTAAATGTTTTGAAGAAGGCTTTTCGACGTTTCAATTCATTTCTTCGTTAAAAAGTTCCAATTATCTTTATGTATTGGAGTACGGGTGACCACAAAATATTTCGTTTTTTTTTGGCATTAAATTTTAAACTAGTTCCTCTGAGGGCTTTGATTAATCTGATGCATGGCAATTATAGATTCTCCCTTATTGTCTCCTCAAAGAACAATATCAACAACATAAACCAATGCAGGAATTTTAGGTTTTTTACATTGTGCTGTCATTCAGTTACCTGGTGTATCGGATTAATTTTTCTCTCACTGGGCTGTAAAGAACTGGCGATACGAAGTTTCCCTGATTGACTACGGGGTTGGTAACAAGGCAATTTGGAATGCATTTCTTAATGTTGATCCCGAAAGTGGCATTTTCTGTAAATATTAAATTCTACTTTCGGTTTAATCTACGTATACACAGACGCTCAGAATACCAATACAGAAAGCGTGCAGAGGGTACTTAGCACTGTACCTCATGAGTGGGTAAGATCTCATTCAAATTGCGAGTGGTGTGCGGGAAGAGTGATGTTTAGATGTCTTTCTGTGCGCTGCGAGTAGTCTGACCTCTTCTAATGCAGCGATATGTATGGCGTTGGAAAATATGCCTAGATTCTTCACTTAATACTTGTTTTTGAGACATAGTAAATAGGCTTTTGCGGGATAACTCGCGTCTATCTTCGGGCGTCTGCCAGTGAAGCTCGTTCAGTAATTCTATGACGCTCTCACGTGAGTCAAATAAACCTGTGAATATTAATGCCCCCCCTCCTTTCTACACTTTCAGTATCCTTTGTTAGTCGTATTTCGTATGGGCTTCACACACTTGAGGAATATTTTAGGATAGGATGCAAAAGTGACCTGTAAGCTGTCTCCTTTGGAGAGTGACTGCATTATCGCAGCTTCCTGCCAATGAACCGCAGTCCACCACCTGCCTTTTCACAATTGAACGCATGTGGTCCTTCTGTTTAATATCCATACAAAATGTTGCACCCAAATTATTAGAAACATGCACCTGAACAGCTGTGTATAGTAATTAATATTCACTGACGACAGACTTTTCGGTATTTATCGCCATTGTCAGATATCTGGCAAATGTAATTTATATTAAAGTAACTATATTGTAATGACGTCTACAATGATGTGAAGTCCATATTACATCGTTATTGAGCTGTCTTATAACATTCAGTGTTTTGATAATGTGGTAAATGACATAAAAATATTCAAAATAATACGTTAACTATGGTTTGAAAGTACTTTGACAATTCTATGCTTACGACTTTATATGTTTACAAATATTATACAGATGAATAGTGATATTATTTTACTAACTAAATTTTGTGACGACTGCCTTTCGTTGATGCATGTCTTGTTTCCATTTTATCAATTTTCTTGTTCAAAAAGTTCAATAAAGTATTTGAAACAGTAGTCATTTCTGTCTAAATTCCATTTGTTCTGTTAATATTTCTTGTGGGTATTATCTCATGTGTGTACACGGATTTCCCATTCCTCAGTAAGGTCCACTGCAAGAACGTTTGGTATCCTTTCCAGTATTTGGAGTGTGTGGCATTGTAACAACAGTTTGTTTTTGATTTTTCAAATGTAGAGAGTAGCTCGACTGATTATCCTCGCTGTTTCTAATTTGTTCTTTATACCTGAAGTTAAAATTTCTTCCCGTTAGACGTATGTAAACGTTATTACAGTTACTACACGTGATTCTACATATGCATGGGTTGGCCTATTCGGACATTCTAGTGGTGGCGGAACGTAAATTTTAATGAAAAGTTGTTATTGGTTCGAATGGCTAGTTGAATATTTGTGGCCCGATAGGAAGAAATTTTAACGTCAGATGTGAAGAACACATTAAAAAGAGCGAGGATAATCAGTCGAGCTTCTCTCTACATTTGAAAAATCAAAATCACACTGCTGATACAATCGAAAACACACTCTAAATCATGTACAGAATATCAAAATGCCTTGCAATGAACATTCTTGAGGAACTGGAAATCTATAAACACATGATAAAATATACACAAGAAATATTAAATTAGCTTACAGAATTTAGACACAAATACTACGTCAAATACTTTACTACACATTTAATACAGGGAAATGGATAAAACGGATATAGCACAAGCAAAAACCAAAGATAATCGCGACAAAATTTAGTTAGTAAAATAATATCGCTGTTCATCTGTATAATATTTTGCATACATGTAACGGCACAAGAGTAGAACTGTCAAACCATAGTGAACGTATTATTTTCAATACATACACTCCACTTACCTCCTAAGCAAAACATTGACAGTAACACGACAGTTCACTAACGACGTAACATGGACACCATATCATTGTAGAAGTGTCTACAACATAGTCACTTTAATACAAATGACATTTCATTGATACACGTTCTCACCAAAATTTTATTCATAGGTACTTGACAGTGGTGATAAGAGCCGAACAGTCCGTTGTTAATAAAGATTAAATACTATAAGCAGCTATGCTGCTGGATCTTTCTAAAACTCATGTCATGCACCTGGCCCCTAAGAAGAAAAAGTGTTACACCAAGGCGATTCTGTGAGTTGACTGATTCCAGCGGTGAATCACTGATGATATTTTCACAGGATACTACATTTTTTTCTTTTTTTGGTGTTTTCAGTATTATACTTCTCCAAATTGAAAGCAAGTTGCCGAGTCTTAAGCCACTTCGAAATCTTATAGCTAAAGATCTGGTTGAATATTTCTGCATAGTTTTTGATACAGTACTTCATTATTGATAACTGCACATGCGAAAACTCCGAGAATACTATTAATATTGTATTGAAATTCATTTACATTCAATGTGGACAATAACTATCGGAAAGCATTTTTCTGCAAAATGCCTGAAGCTACTTTTACTTCTGTTGATGACCCTCCGCCCAAGATATCATGCTGCGTCCTTTTTACCAAGAAATCCCGAGTCCTATCACAAATTTTATTTGGTTCCCGTGTCTGCATCTACATCTATACTCTGCGTATCACTGTGAAGTGCGTGGCAGAGGGTATTTTCCTCTGTAGTAGATATTAGGTCTTATTCCGCTTCATTCACGTATGGAGCGCGGGAGAAATAATTGTTTCAATGTCTCTGTGCGTGCTGCAATTAATCTAATCTTATCTTCACGATCCCTATGGGAGTGATATGTAGAGGGTCGTAATATTTTCCTAGAGTCACCATTTAAAGCCGATTCTTGAAATTTTGTTAGCATACCTCGGGATGGTTTTCGTGTATTTTCAAGAGTATGTCAGCTCAGCTCCTTTATCATCTCAACGACACTGTCCTGCCGATCAAATAAACGATCAATGGTGCTGCCCTTCCCAGTATACGATCAATACTCTCTGTCACTTCTATCTGATATGGGTCCCACATACTTGAGCAATGTTCCAGGATGGATCGTGCGAGCGATCTGTAATCAGTCTCCTTTGTAGACGGCATTACCCTAGAATTCTACCTATAAAGCGAAATCTGCTACCTGTTTTACCTACGACTGAACCTACTGATCGTTCCACTTCATGTACCTACCAAGCGTTACACCCAAGTATCTCTATGAGTTTACAGACTCCATCTGTGACCCACTGTTCTTATATTCGTATTTGTTGTATGTTGTTTCTGCTTTTGAAGTGCGCAGTTCTACATTTTTGAACATATGAAGCACGTTGGCGATATTTTCACCACCTTAAAACCTTATCGAAGTCTTGTACAACTTCGTTCAGACTGTACTTTGTTGTAGATAATTGCATCTGCCAAAAGTCTATGATTACTACAGATATTGTCCACAAGGTCATTAATATAAAACACAAATAGCAAGAGACCCAACACACTTCCTTGGGGTACATCCGAAGTTACTTCCACATATGTCGATGCCTTTCTATCCGAGGTAACACAATGTGTCTTCCCTATCAAAAAATCACCAGTCCAGTGACGTATTTCGTCTGAGACCCATATGACCGTACTTTTCATAATAAGCGTAGATGTGGCACTGAGTCAAATGGTTTTTGGAAACTGAGAAATACTGCATCTGTATGACTGTCTTCGTACATGACTTTCAGGATGTCATGTGATAAAAGTGCGAGTTGGGTTTCACATGATCCATATTTTCGAAATCCTGATCGGTTGGCAGGGAGGACGCCGTTAAGTTAAGATAGCGCATTATATTTGAATTCAGAATATATTCTACGATTCTGCAACAAACAGACGTCAAGAATATTTGACAGTAGTTCTGCGGATCACTTCTGCCACCCTTCTTGCAGACAGATGTGACCTGCACTTTCTTCCAGGTACTGGACACTGCTTCTTGTTCGAGAGCCTCATGATTGATTATAGTTAACAAAGGGCTAACTCACTCGCAAACTGGGTATGGAATCTGATTAGGATTCCATTGAGCACTGTGGCTTTGTTCAATTTTAACGATTTCACATTTTTCTCAACTCCACTAATATCTATTATTTGATTTTTTCAGTAGTATAAAAATTAAGTTGAGGGAATACTTTTAGGTTTTCCTTTGTAAAGAAATTTTGCAAACAAAGTTAAGTATTCCTACTTTTGCTTGGCTGCTCTCAATTTCAGTCCTGCCTCGTCCGTGAGTGACTGGACACTAACTTTGATGCCGCTAACGGTCTTTACGCAGGACCAGAATTTCTATAGCCCTATGCTTTGCTTATGCCTATTATACAGAAGGTCCTGTTTCTATGGAAGTTTCTTCACAGTTACTTTATACCACTGAGGATCTCTCTTATTATGAACTGTTTGCTCTGCTGAATACGTATCTATCTAGAGCATAGTTAAATGTTCTTTTAAACTTGTTAATTTTTCTGCCACATACGACGACGCCGTCATACCAGTCTTTAAGAACCTGTTTCATGATGTGCTCACTATGGTCACATTGCCTGAAGGTAGGAGGCAACGGAAAGAACAATCAAGAGAGAAAAGTCGGCTGCCGAAGACCTAGAGGACGTCAGATTAAGAGTGTGACCGGTATGGGCTTGCAGCAAGCAATTTACTATGCCCAAGACAGAGCATCGTGGAGGCAGGCCTCCAAAAGGCTTACTACGTCGTGCCACCACACCTCTGCGTGGGGTTAGACCAAGCTGAGAGAGGTGCAGGGTTCTACAGGAGAAGGTCGTCGATGAGACTGAACGATAGTATTTGGGATCAATTCTCTTGCCCTTCACTCCGCTACTTCCACTTTTTTTTTTTTTGACTGAAAATAAGTGATGAAGCTAGTTTTTGTCCATTGGAATGTCCACATATCACAGACTTATCACAATGACAACATATGCCCGATGCCTATCACAAGCACAATGAACGGTGGCTGCAGGGCAGCTTCCCTCTGTACGACTCGTCCCCCACACCGCAACAACTAACGTGTGGGGCTGGATTTGCTTCATTCGCTACCAATGGTGCTCTCTTCGTTCAAGAAATCATAAATTCTCTGAAATGCACTGCGCTGCAAGGCATGTCGAGGGACGTCTTGTGGAAATTGCCAGAGATGTGAAATGGACGGTATGTATTTGCTAAAATGCTTTGATGGATCATGATTAACATATATTATACTCAACGTGAAATGAAAGTATAAGCGGGTGAAGGGGCGTGATGTTAGCCTCTGCAGTAGATGACATTAACGTGAACTGAATAAATGGATGGTAACGGCGTTTAGAAACTGTGGGTAGAGCAACTGCCATTGTTTAATTTTATAGGAAAAAGTGGATAGATAAGTGGTAAGGCAGCTTTAGATGGGTTATTCTAAACACATCCAGAGTGACTAAATATCTTGATGGACGTATTTCGCAAACTTGTAAAGTTCAACATAGAAAATTATTCGATGTAGGAAAGTAATTTTTAATAATAAAGACATCATTGTTTTTTATGGATGTAGAAATGGAAAGAACTTTTGAAGAGTCCTTTGTAAGGTTTCTAGATTATTTTTGATGAGAAAAGTGACGGAAGCTCTATTTTCATTCGATGTGTGATATTTCACATGCAAATACTAGATATTTTTGAAAAATTACATTTATATCTACATCTACATGGCTATTCTGCATATCACACTTAAGTGCCTGGCAGACGGTTTATCGAACCACCTTCCCAATAATTCTCCATGATTCCACTCTCGAACAACGCGCAGAAAAAACGGGCAATATGTGTTCCCGTGTGATATCTGATTTCCGATATTTTATTATGATGGTCGTTTCACCCCATGTAAGTCGGCGCCAACAAAATATTTACTCATTCGGCAGAGAAGATGGTGACTGACATGTCGTGAGAAGATCCCCCCGCAACGAGAAACTCCAGTGTAGGCAGTCTGTTTATTAGATTTGTTGCATCTTCTTAGTGTTCTGACAATAAAACGCAGTCCTTGGTTTGCCTTCCCCACAACATTTTCTATGTGTTCTTTCCAATTTAAGTTTTTCATACTTGTAATTCCTAGGTATTTAGTTGAACTTACGGAATTTAGGTTCGATTCATTTATCGTGTAATCGTTTAACGGATTCCCTTTAGCACTCATGTGGATGACCTCACAATTTTCATTATTTATGGTCAAATACCAATTTTCGCATCATATAGATATCTTTTCAAAATCGTTTTGCAGTTTGTTCTGATATTCTAACGTCTTTCCTAGGCAATAAACGACAGCATCACCCGCAAACAACCTAAGACGGCTGCTCAGACTGTCTCCTAAATCATTTGTATAGATAAGGGACAGCAGAGGGCCTATAACACTACCATGACGAACGCCAGAAATCTTTTCTGTTTTACTCTATGTCTTTCCGTCGATTACTACGAGCTACGACGTCTCTGACAGAAAATTACGAATCCAGTCACACAGCTGAGACGATATTGCATAAGCACGCACTTTGATTGCGAGATGCTTGTGAGGTACGGTGTCAAAACCTGAAAATCTAAAAATTCGGAATGAATTTGAAATCCCTTGTCGGTAGCACTCAACACTTTGTGTGATTAAAGAGTTAGTTGTGTTCCACAAGGTCGATGTTTTCTAAATCCGTGTTGACTGTGTGATCAAAACTGTTTCAAATGGTTCTGAGCACTATGGGACTTAACTGCTGAGGTCATCAGTCCCCTAGAACTTAGAACTACTTAAACCTGACTAACCTAAGGACATCACACACATCCATGCCTAAGGCAAGATTCGAACCTCTGACCGTAGCGGTCGCGCGGTTCCAGACTGAAGCGCCTAGAACCGCTCGGCCACTCCGGCCGGCTGACGGAGTGTCAATTACCGTTCTCTTGGAGGTAATGCATGATGTTCGAACACAATAATGTTCCAAAATGCTGCTGCATATCGACGTTAATGACATGGGCCTGTAATTTAGTGGATTACGCCTACTACATTTCTTGAATATTGATGTGACCTGTGCAGCTGTGCAGTCTTTGGGTATTGATCTTCATCGAGTGAGCGGTGAAATATGATTGTTAAGTAAGAAGCTATTGCATCAGCATACTCTGAAAGGAACCTAATTGCTAAAAAAATGTGTTCAAATGGCTCTGAGCACTATGGGACTCAACTGCTGTGGTCATAAGTCCCCTAGAACTTAGAACTACTTAAACCTAACTAACCTAAGGACATCACACACATCCATGCCCGAGGCAGGATTAGAACCTGCGACCGTAGCGGTCGTGCGGTTCCAGACTGTTGCGCCTTTAACCGCTCGGCCACTCCGGCCAGCATCCTAATTGCTAAACAGTCTGGAATGGAAGACTTTATTTTATTGGGTGATTTGAGTTTCTTCCCTACTCCGAGGATATCTGCTTCTAAGTTACTCATGTTGGCAGTTGTTGTTGATGCGAATTCTGGAATATTTACTTCGTCTTTCCTGATGAAGGAATTTCAGAAGGCTGTGTTCAGTAACTCCGTTTCAGCAGCACTGTCGGCGATAGTATTTCCGTTGCTATTGCGCAGAGAAGACAAGAGACTGTGCCTTGCCGCTAGCATACTTCATATATAACCAGAATCTCTTTGGACTTTCTGTCAGTTTCCGAGACAGTTTCGATGTGGAAACTATTTTTTAAAAAATCTCTTATTGAAAGCCGCTCTAAAGTTCGAACTTCTCAAAAAGATCAGCAGTATTGGGGATTTTGCCTTCGTTTAAATTTGGCATGATTATTTTTCTTGTTTCTGCAAAAGTGTTCTGGCCTGCTTTGTGTACCATGGGGGATCAGCGCCGTCGTTTGTTAATTTATTTGGTATTAATCTCTCAACTACTATCGATATAACGTCTTTAAATTCAGTCCCCGTCTAGTCTATACGTACATTGTTAATCTGGAAGGAGTAAAGATATGAGGAAGGCGTTAAGTGAATTTTTATCTGCTTTTTGTAAATAGACGTATTATTCGTTTATTTTCGGAGGGTTTGGGAGTTACAGTATTCAGTCTCGGTACGAGAATAGTCGATAAGTTATGCAACAGAGGTTCTGGGTACAACCACTGTGATCTTTGCAGGGTAGCGGCATTGTCGTTGCAGGAAGAATTCTACGCTAGGCTCTTGAGAGAATCGAATGTGGACTACGGTACTGATAATGGGCGATTTTGAAACAGCTTGCAGAACACAGAGAAAATTACAGAATATGATGAACTGTGGAATTTGATTTTGTAAAGATTATTTGGACAAGTGAAGACTTTGGAGGTAAAGTGGCACCGCACTGCTTGCTAACACGTAGTTGGGATGTGTTTTATTAATTGAAGGTTCTAATGGAAGTTTTCTTTACTGGTTTGAGTTAGTTAATTCATTTTTCGGACGTGATCAAGTGAAGATATCAGTTCACGTGGCTCACACTCTGAACTCAGTTTTACCACTCCTTTATCATTTTCAGAAATTAGTATCTTGGCGGACGAAAATTTATTACAAAAGATGTTTTTGCAATAGTGATTCAAATAGTCGGACAATGAGTTTCAGGTTTTGTAATTCAGTTTTTAGTTTTCTAGATTCTCCACTCCTTTGGCGAGTTCAGATCCCACCATCGTTTCCCTGCGAAACATCTTTTATTTTGTGATTATGTGTGTCGCCATATTGAACGGAGCGGAACACAGGTGCACAAAGTAAAATCAACTCATGATCTGTTTAGAATAGTTGTATACAATGACGTAGCCAAAAAGGAGCTCGACGGGATCCACCCGTACCCCTCCCCCCCCCCCCTCCTCCCGTCATACAAATGAAATTACATACGACAATCGGACTAAATTATTAATTGGATCGTTTTACCGACCCCCGATTCAGAAGATACAGTTGCTGCACAGCTCAAAGAAATCTTGAGTCTGGCCGGCCGTTGTGGCCGAGAGGTTCTCGGCGCTTCAGTCTGGAACCGCGTGACCGCTACGGTCACAGGCTAGAATCCTGTCTCGGTCATGAATGTGTGTGATGTCCTTAGGTTAGTTAGGTTTAAGTAGTTCTAAAATCTAGGGGACTGATGACATCAGATGTTGAGTCCCATAGTGCTCAGAGCCATTTGAACCAAACCTTGAGTCTCATTTGAAATAGGTACCCAACTCATAAAATTATATTCGGTGGTGACTTCAGTCTACCCTCGATATGCTGGAAAAATTATACGTTTAAAGCCGGCGGCAGGCATAAAACATCATCCGAGGTTGTATTGAATGCTTTGAAAATTGTTTTCCACTCGCAGCGTAAATGGTTGCGAAAGCATACTTGACCTCTTACCAACAAATAACCCTGGACAAATAGGGAGTATCACGACGAATACAAGGATTAGCGACGAAAAGGTAGTTGCTGCTACGCTGAATACAGTAACACCTACAACCTTCAAAAAGAAACGCGAAATATATCTATTTCAAAAAACTGATAAAAATGCTCTTAACACCTTTTTAAGAGACAGTCTTCACTCCTTCCGATCTGATCATGTAAGCATAGGAAAGATGTGGGATGATTTGATTTCAGAGAGATAGTTTCGACGACAGTTGAGAGATATATACCACGTAAGTTAATAAGTGATGGTACTGATCCCCCAAGGTACACAAAACGAGTCAGATCGCTGTTGCAGAAGCAACGAAAAAAGCATGCCAAATTTAAAAGAACGCTAAATCCTCAAAATTGGCAAAGTTTTACAGAAGTTCGAAATATAGCATGTTCTTCAATGCGAGATGCTTATAATAATTTCCACAATGAAACTCTGTCTTGGGATCAGGCAGAAATCCCAAAGAGGTTCTAGTCATACCAGTGGCAAGACGCAATCAATATCTTCACTGCACGATAACAACGGTGAAGTTAATGATGTCGGCGCTACTAAAGCAGAGTTATTAAACACGGTTTTCCGAAACTCCTTCACCAAAGAAGACGAAGTAAGGATTCCTGAATTCCAATGAAGATCAACTGCTAAGATGAGAAACATAGAAGTAGATATCCTCGGTGTAGCAAAGCAGCTTAAATCACTTAATAAAGGCAAGGCCTTCGGTCCAGATTGTATACCAGTCAGGTTCCTTTCAGAGTATGCTGATACACTAGCTCCATATTTATCAATTATATACAACCGCTCGCTCACAGAAAGATCCGTACCTAAAGACTGGAAAATTGCTCAAGTCACACCAATACCCAAAAAGGGCAGTAAGAGTAATCCGCTGAATTACAGGCCCATACCACTAGCGTCGATATGCAGTAGGGTTTTGGAACATATACTATGCTCGAACATTATAAAGTTCTTCGGAAAACGATTTACTGACACGTAGTCAGCACGGATTCAGAAGATATCGTTCTTGTGAAACACAACTAGCTCTTTATCCTCATGAAGTAATGAGTGCTATCGACGGGGGATGTCAAATTGATTTCACATTTTTAGATTTACAGAAAGCTTTCGACGTCGTTCGTACGTATTACACGACACAGGCCGTAGTGAAATTGCGTGCTTGTAGAATATCATCTCAGTTATGTGACTGGATTCGTGATTTCCTGTCAGAAAGGTCACAGTTCGTAGTAATAGACGGAAAATCATCCAGTAAAACAGAAGTAATATCCGGCGTTCCCCAAGGAAATTTTATAGTCCTTCTATTCGTCCTGATCTGTATTAACGACATAGGAGACAATCTGAGTAGCCGTCTTAGATTGTTTGCAGATGATGCTGTCATTTACCGTCTTATAAAGTCATGAGATGACCAAAACGAATTGGAAACTGATTTACATAAGATATCTGTATGGTGCGTAAAATCGCAATCGACCGCGAATAAAGAAATGTGTGAAGTTATTCACATGAGTACTAAAAGAAATCCGCTAAATTTCGATAACGCGTAAAGTCACGCAAACCTGAAGGCTGTAAATTCAACTAAATACTTAGGGATTACAATTAAAAATAACCTAAACTGGAATGATCACATAGATAATGTTGTAGGTGGAGCAAACCAATGACTGTGATTCATTGGCAAATACTTAGAAGGCGCAACAGGTCTACCAAAGAGACTGCTTACACTGCACTTGTCCGCCCTCTTCTGGAGTATTGCTGTGCGGTGTGGGATCCGCATAAAGTGGGACTGGCGGATGACATCGAAAAAGTACAAAGAAGGGCATCTCGTTTTGTATTATCGCGAAATAGAGGAGATAGTGTCACAGACGTGATACGTGAATTGAAGTGGCAATCATTAAAACAAAGGCGATTTTCGTTGCGACGGGATCTTATGAAATTTCAATCAGCAGTTTTCTCCTCCGATTGCGAAAACATTGTGTTGGCACCTACCTACATAGGGAGAAATGATCATCACGATAAAATAAGAGAAACAGGGCTCGCACTGAAAAATTTAAGTGCTTGTTTTTCCCGCTGACCGTTCGACAGTGGAACGGTAGAGAGACGGCTTGAAGATGGTTCATTCAACCCTCTGCGAGGCACTTTATTGTGAATAGCAGAGTAATTACGTAGAAGTAGATGAAGCATTGCCGGTGCAGGATTTTGTTGCAAGAACTGATTTCTCAAATATCACCCACTAATGTTCGATGAGATTTATGACGGGCGATCTAGGTGGCCAAATCATTCACTTGAATTATCCAGAATGATTTTCAAACTACTTTTCGAACAATTATAGCCGAATGACATGATATCATTGTCTGAGAACGTGAAGTCCATGAATGGCTAGATATGGTCTCCAAGTAGCCGAACATAACAATTCCCAGTCAATGATCAGTTCAATTTGATCAGAGGATCCACTCCATTCCACGTACACATCGCTCACACCATTATGGACCCACCCAAGATTGCGAAGTGCCTTGTTGACAACCTGGGTCCAGGGCTTCGTAGGGTCTGCGTCACACTCGAACCCTCCCACCATCTTTTATTTTATTTTATTTTATTTGATTGTAATCAGTCTTCTGACGCGTTTGATGAGGCCCGCCACGAATTCTTCTCCTGTGCCAACCTCTTCATCTCAGAGTTGTACATGCAACCTACGTCAACTATTTGCTGTATGTATTCCAATCTCTGTCTTCCTCTACAGTTTTTCCCTCTACAGTTCCCTCTAGTACCATGGAAGTCATTCCCTGATGTCTTAACACATGTCCTATCATCCTGTCCCTTCTCCTTGTCAGTGATTTTCACATACTCCTTTCGCCTCCGATTCTCCGCAGAACCTACCTTATCAGTTCATCTAATTATCAACATTCGTCTGTACCACCACATCTCAGACGCTTCGATTCTCTTCTGTTCCGGTTTTCCCACAGTCCATGTTTTATTACCATACATTGCTATACCCCAAACGTACATTCTCAGAAATTTCTTCCTCAAATTAAGGCATATGTTTGATACTAGTAGACTTCTCTGCGCCGGGAATGCCGTTTCTACCAACAATAAACTGTTTTTTATGTCCTCGTCGTTTTATTGCCAATTCCCCCAATGATTTTAGAAATTCTGATGGAATATTATCTGTCCCTTCTGCCTTATTTGATCTTACGTCCTCCAAAGCTCTTTTAAATTCTGATTCTTATCCTGGATCCCCTATCTCTTCTAAATCGACTATTGTTTCTTCTTAGATCACATCAAACAAATCTTCCCTCTGATAGAGGCCTTGTGTGTACTCCTTCCACCTATCCCCTCTCTCCTCTGCATTTAACAGTGGAATTCCTGTTGCATTCTTAATGTTACAACTCTTGCTTTTAATTTCACCGAAGGCTGTTTTGACTTTTATATATGCTGAGTCAGTCCTTCGTCTTAACTTCCCTCCTCTTCTTATTTATTTCATTCTTCAGCGTCTTGCCTTTCTGTATTCTTAAATTTCCTTGAACATTTTTGTACGTCCTCCTTTCATCGATCAAATGAAGTATATCTTCTGTTACCCATGGTCTCTGCACTTACTTTGTTTGTTCCTATGTTTTTCTTTCCAACTTCTGTAATTTCCCTTTTTAGAGATGTCCATTCCTCTTCAGCTGTACTACCTACTGAGTTATTCGTTATTGCTGTATCTACGGCCTTAGAGAACTTCAAGCGTATCTCGTCATTCCTTAGTACTTCCGTATCTCAGCTCTTTGCGTATTGATTCTTCCTGTCTAATCGCTTAATCGCTTAAACTTCAGCCTACTCTTCATCACTACTAAATTGTGATCTGAGTCTAAATCTGTTCCTGGGTACGCCTTACAGTATCTGGTTTCGGGATCTCTGTTTGATCATTATGTATTCTAACTGAAATCTTCCTGTATTACCCGATTTATCCCAAGTATACCCCCTCCTCTTGTGATTCTTGAACAGATTATTCGTTATTACAAGATGAAATTTATTACAGAACTTTATTAGTCTTTCTCCTCTCTCGTTCCTTGTCCCAAGCCCATATTCTCCTGTAACCGTTTCTTCTAATCGTTCCTCTACAACTGAATTCCAGCCTCTCCTGACTATTAGATATTATCTCCCTTTACGTACTGTATTACCCCTTCAATATACTCATTCTTTCTCTATTTCTTCGCCACGCGGAGTTGCAGCGCGGTCTTGGGGGCCTTGTCACGGTCCGTGCGGCTCCCCCCGTAGGATGTTCGAGTCCTTCCTCGGGCATGGGTGTGTGTGTTGTCCATAGCGTAAGTTAAAGTTAGATTAAGTAGTGCGTAGGCTTAGGGACCGATGACCTCAGCAGTTTGGTCCCATAAGACCTTACCACGAATTTCCAATTTTTTTTTCTCTATCTCTTCATCTTCGGCTTGCAGCGTCGGCGTGTGTACATGATCATTCGATTCCGATAAGGACAACACTATCACTGAACTGTTCACGGTACCACATTCTCCGCCCTACCTTCCCATTCATTACGAATCCTACACCGTTACACTATTTTCTGATGCTGTTGATATTACCATATATTCATCTTGTCCTCTTTCCATTTCACTTCACTAACCACTACTACATCTAGCTTCAACCTTTGCATTTCCCTTTTCAGATTTTGTAGCTTACCTACCACGCTCATACTTCTGACATTCTACGCCCCGACTCGTAGAACGTTATCCTTTCGTTGGTTATTCAGTCTTTTTCTCATGGTCACCTCCCGCCTGGCAGTCCCTTCCCTGAGGTCCGGATGGAGAACTATTCCGAAATCTTTTGCTAATGGAGAGATCATCATGACACTTTTACAGGCCACATGTCCTGTGGATACACCATATGTGCCTTTAATGAAGTGGTTTCCATTGCGTTGTGTATGCCCTTGTTGTTGATAATTGCTACCTGTTTCACCTTTAGAGGCAGTTTCCCACCTCCAAGGACAAGAGAGTGGCCGAAAGCTCTATCCTCTCCTCCGCCTTCTTTGAGAATGCCGTTGGCAGAATGAGAGTGACTTCTTATGCCGGAAGTCTTCCGCTACCAATTCTGATTGTTAATAAAAAAAGCGGGACGGGTTTCGAACTCGTGACCGACAAGGTCTTGATTAGTAATCAACGACGCAAGTCCTACACCACGGCTCTTATCATCTGAACACGCAACTCATCTGACCAGGCCATGGTTTTCCAGTCGTCCGGCGTCCAACCGATCCGGTCACGTGCTGCGGGGAATGTCATGCTATCAACAAAGGAACTCGCATAGGTCGTCTGCCGCCATAACCAATTAACGCCACATTTCACCGCACTGTCATAACAGATACGTTCGTCGTACGTCCCACATTGATTTCTGCGGTTACTTGACGCAGTGTTGCTTGTCAGTCAGCACTGACAATCCTACACAAACGTGCTGGTATAGGTCGTTAAGTAAAGGCCCTCGGCCACTGCTTTGTCTGTGATGACAGGTAATTCCTGCAATCTGGTATTCTCGGCACACTCTTGAAACGATGGATCTCAGAATACTGAATTCCCTTACGATTTCCGAAACTGACTGTCTCATGCGTCTAGCTACAATTATCATCCCGTCCTCACAGTCTGTTAATTTCGTCATGCTGCTTTAATCACGTCGGAATCCTTTTCACATGAATCATCTGAGTAAAAAGCTCCGCCAGTGCACTGACTTTTTATACCTTGTGTACTCGACGCTACCTTCGTCTTTTTATGTGCATATCGCCATCTCATGACTTTTGTCAAAAATGGTTCAAATGGCTCTGAGCACTATGGGACTTAACTGCTGAGGTCATCAGTCCCCTAGAACTTAGAACTACTTAAACCTGACTAACCTAAGGACATCACCCACATCCATGCCCGAGGCAGGATTCGAACCTGCGACCGTAGCGGTCGCTCGGTTCCAGACTGTAGCCCCTAGAACCGCTCAGCCAGCCCGGCCGGCTAACTTTTGTCACCTCAGTGTAATGGTAACACTGAAGTCGTTATTCGGAAGTTAGTAGAGCTTTGGGGTTGCAATATTTCAATATTTCACAACGCATGGATCGGTAAACATCATTGAAAATAACATTAAATTAAAATTAGTGCATATAAATACACTTGGAGTTCTTATTTGAAAGAACACATCTCCATTTCACTGTATATTACTGCATTTTCCTTCTGAACAATCTATATTTCGGCTTTTACGATATTGTAAAGTAAAAGCCGAAATATACATTTTACAGAAGAGAAATAGGGTAATTACAGTCAAATGGGGGAGTATTTTTTCAAGAAATGTTGTATGACTGGGACTCAGGACCATCGAAAACTTTTTTACAGTTGTATCTGTCTGTGTTGATCACGCTGATCAACAAATTTTCGCCCAGACGGCTATGGTTTCATTTCTTTAAGAAATTCTGGCTGAAATGTCGCGCGGGTTGTACTCAATTACGAAAATCAGATCTGATATGGAACGATGGGGCAGCTTTTATAGAGAGCGTAAGGAGGATGTTATGATAGCACATTCCATAGTTCGTTCATTTCTTAAAGATTTTTTTCAGCGGGCTACTTGAATTCGTCCGATTCGACTCCACCCTGCGTCCTAAGTCCACCCCGCTCCCCCCCCTCACACACACACACTAAACCCACTCGTCCAGAATCTGTTTACGCCCTTGTAATACTATAACAACTGAACAGGGAATTCAATGCACAATTAAATCGTAAAATATGCAACCATTTATCAAAAGACCAAAAATGCACTGTTAAAGGAAAAACATGCAATATTAGAATTCCTTCTTTTGTTGCGATACTTTTTATTTTATTTTAAGTAATGTACAACAACCAGTTTTTTTCCAAATTCTCCACCGATTTGGGCAGCTCTGCGCCTTGAGCCGCCGAGGTAGCAGTCCATGACTTCGGAAGGCAAGGTGGCTGAAATCCATCTGCAGGCAACTTTGAAAGTGGTTTCTTGTATGGACCGGGGCCGCCCACTTTCATGAAAATATCGCTCTCGCTGGGAAAGACCAATAAAGGTGTGCAGGTACGTCGCACGCATCGGTTCTAGGGCAGCACACACACACACACACACACACACACACACACACACACACACACATACACACACACAATGAAAGTAAAACAGAACAATGATTAGTAAAATAAGTTACTCAGCTTTGGTAACGCTGGTTACAGAAATTGTAGAATGCAGGTTTTGCCTGTCTCTCCTGCGATGATTACATTTCAGTGAACACCAACTACATAATTTCTGTGAAACAAAGTCGGAAGAAAACTAATTTTATGTCTTGATTTACTATTCCTTACTAACAGTACTCAGTTAAATGTATAGGCAGGTGGTCTTGTCAATACACGATAATTCTATTTATTGTTCGGTTTCTACTGAAGTCTATCTGTCAGCCACTGTTTCTGTTTCACTCGACGCGCTTGTGGACTCGAAGACACGACGAACGTTCTGTAGGAACTCCCTTGCAAGACTCGGACTGACTTACAACCAGCAACTGCTGTTCGTGCGCGGTTACTTGAGCACGAGTCTCTCTTTCCGATGGCGCTATCGCTCCAGGGAGCATCATTTTTGCGGGCAGCATGATTGGTTTTGCGCACAGCGATGTTTCTGTTGCAGACGGACGTCCAGGGTACATCTGGTACCAACTGTCACTAACTCTTCTTGTGTTATATCGCAGCACACCACATTTCGCGGTTCCTCATTTTCAGTTTATGCAAATGTCGGATTTATTCCTTTACTAAAGGACGTAGTCAGTTCCTTGCGAATTCCTTCCTTTCGTCGCAGACCCAATTCCCTTAAAAATGCAGCCTCTCTCCTTATATGAAGCTGCACCGAAGGCGAGGCAAACGTCTCTTCGGAGACTCCCAGCACTAAAAGCCCAAACATAATAGCCCAGATTCTTCTCATTTAGGCTGAAGCGTTTGTCTGCTGAGACATTCTTTAATGTTAAAAACTATTTTTCTACATTGCAAGAAGTGACAGACGGATACTTAAATGAGGAAATTTGGGAAGTGTATGGTTGAATAATTTCAGATCCTTTGCGTTCTCTCAACAAAAAATTTTTCTAGCTTCTCTGTCGAACACAACTCTCTTTATTCGAACAGCCCTGTTAGTGATAATCACGGTGTCCCAAAACATTCGCGCTTGTCCGTTCCTGACCACTTCCAGGCTGAAGGGAGACTGGAGCATGACTGCTTCTTAGTGATTTGCCAAAATACAGCACTCCTAACTAACGAGCTTATATCTCTGCTTGGTGAAAACTCCGGGATCAATTTCGAATAAACCGATTTTGGGTGTTTTATGGAAATTTTGAAAATAAATGTGAAACACAAGTCTTCGTAAGATCATCTTTAACAAATCGGACTCCCTCCCCCTTTTGACAAAATCCTGGCTACGCTCTTATTGCTTGTCCTTGCAATGAACTGCACAAGGTTTTCTCTCCTATTCTGCTAGCTTGCTGTTGCACTTTGTATTTGATGTACATCACTTCGAGCAGTAGCAAGTTTCCGTTGCTACAGGCAAGTGAGAAAAAATTTGCTAAAGCCAGTTACATTACAGTGACGATACAGTGAGGTCATTCAGTCTTAAGTATTGTTTTTCGAAATTATTATCAGTTTCAGTTTAAGTAAAGACTAGATCACATTTCATTTCATATACAGACAGTTTTATTTCACAGTGCAGTGTTACATTTGCGTCTGCATTATTCTGTGTTTAGAATTTTGTTCGGTCGGATTGTCTACGTAAATTGGCAGGGCTTTTTATAGAAACGTTTTGGTGAGCCAGTCTTTCAAAATTCAATTAGTAATTCATTCTGTTAGCTTGTGTGCTGGAATCGCAAGTCACATATTGTGACGTCACGCATTGTAACGCTACTTTGTGTGCCTCATAATACAGAGTTCCACAGAACAAGTTATTTAAAGTATAGATACGTTTTCTAATCACTCTGGCAAAGATAATTAAAAATACAGTTATACAGTTTCAGTTTGAGCGACTCATTTTATCAGATACTGTTTTCGTAATTACACCACTTGCATTGCTCAGGACAACAACACAGATACGCTAGTTATAAGCAATAGCAGTTCAGTTTACTGTAGTTTCGGTTCACAAGATTGCACACGTAGAAAAGTTACACCTGCAATGGTACGACAAGTGTGGAACATGATCAAATAGTAACAAGGTAGCAGCGCCACAGAGAAACTGGACGCCGTCAGGAGAACAAAACCCCCAAACGTCTTCCCTAACATTTACCGCATCTCTGAAAAAACAGACACTGTTGACGATCCACAGCAGTACGAAATACTCGAAAGTAATTCGCTGACTGCGAATTCCTTCGCATCAATTGTATAAGGTATAGTTCTGGTAGCGAAGAGGGTTGTTCTGGTTCGCGTCCCGGCCCGACATAAATGTTCTTATGTCACTACTTAGTAGTAGACGTATACCGAATACAGCTTAAATCAAGGAACTCGCAGTCGCCGAATTAATTTCGAAGTCTTCCCTAAATACAAGCAAACGCGTAACTCAGATACGGTTCGTACGTTCATTACTATCACTGCCACATCAGCTGCTCAAAACGGTTAACTTGAGCACTGATACTGCTATAAATCGATTCCGAACAAACAGTACCACACGTTTAATTTCTTCTGCACTCATCGCAGCAGGAACCGCATCTTGTACATCATTTCACGTCTGTCGGAGACAGCGGTGCCTCCTCGTAGACCTCTTGTGTTAATTTTCCCCGGAGACAAAAGTCCATAGACGACCGTCCATGCCATATTGTGTTTCCCGTACGATCGATCCCTCGATCTCCAAATTTTGTCACGAAAACCTTTATTATTTTATTATAATCAGCGTAACTTCCAGTACACAACTTCTCAGAAGTTCTCCAGCAAATTTGCGGCCCTGGCAACTCGGGAAGAGAGGATATTGAGGTTAAATAGCTTAGCCAGCAAATTATAAAGAACTTCTGTAACGTTTCGAATGTAGGTGAGAGCTTACGACGGAAATACGGCAGTGCCAGAAAGCCGTGAGTCCTACTAGAATTTCGCAGTCGGTGGAGCACTTGCCCGAAAAAGGCAAAATGGGTCCAACGTTCGAGTCCTGGCCGACACAAAATTTTAATCTGTCGAGAAGTTTCAGAACTATTAGTGTCGAAAGCTATAAGATCTAAGGTTCCGTTGGGGTTCAAGTGGTTCAAATGGCTCTGAGCACTATGGGACTTAACATCTGAGGTCATCAGTCCCCTAGAACTTAGAACTACTTAAACCTAACTGCCGGCCGGAGTAGCCGGGTGGTTCTAGGCGCTAAGGTCTGGAACCGCGCGATCGCTACAGTCACAGGTTCGAATCCTGCCTCAGGCATGGATGTGTGTGATGTCTTTAGGTTAGTTAAGTTTAAGTAGTTCTAAGTTCTAGGGGACTGATGACCTCAGAAGTTAAGTCCCATAGTGCTCAGAGCCATTTGAACCATTTTTAAACCTAACTAACCTAAGAACATCACACACATCCGTGCCCGAGACAGATTTCGAACCTGCGACGTAGCGGTCTCGCAGTTCCAGGCTGAAGCGCCTAGAACCGCTCGGTCACATCGGCCGGCCTCCCGTTGGGGTCCCATTCTATTTCAGCACGGAATTTTAGAGTGAACTAGTGCTACTCTTGAATGTAGTTTTATGCAGAGATACGTCTCCCGTGATTGGGAAAAAGCACAGGTCATACCAATCTACACAAGGAGTAGGTATAACAGTTCGAGTGCAACTAGAGATGGCGTTGGTCACGGACGTGGCGGTGCAGCCGGAGTTCCCAGCTGCAGGTGTTCCTCCCTCTACGGGCCATTAGCCGCCGAGTCTTGGGCAGAAAGCGACACCTCTCGCCTCTGCTCGGGTTGCCCCTCCAGAGTGCGTGAGGTAGGTCAGGTCCCGTTACAGCCAGCCACCACTATCTGCTGCCGTCTCCCAAAGGTCAGCGCGCCTATCAAGTGTCGAGATCGCTCCGTGGCTCACTCCTTCGGGACAGGTGAACCAAGCGGAAACTGCAAATGCAAATGAGTCTGAAAAGATATTCTAAAACCACCAAAAGCTGTTATGTCAATACTGGTATCTTTTTATTTAATGTTTTCAGTTCTCTATCTTCGTGAAGTGGGCCCGCACAATGAAAGACACGAGAGTCTTGACATGTACTTGTAAATATTGTATAACAAGAAATGAGCACACACTGAATATACACTACTGGCCATTAAAATTGTTGCACCAAGAAGAAATGCAGATGATGAACGGGTATTCATTGGATAAACATATTATACTAGAACTGACATGTGATTACATTTTCACGCACTTTGGGTGCATAGTTCCTGAGAAATCAGTACCCAGAACAACCACCTCTGGCCGTAATAATGGGCACTGAGTCAGAGCTTGGATGGTGTGTACAGGTACAGCTGCCCACGCAGCTTCAACACGATACCACAGTTCATCAAGAGTAGTGACTGGCGTATTGTGACGAGCCAGTTACTCGACCACCATTGACCAGACGTTTTCAGTTGGTGAGAGATCTGGAGAAAGTGCTGGCCAGGGCAGCAGTCGAACATTTTCTGTGCCCAGAAAGGCCCGTACAGGACCTGCAACATGCGGTCGTGCATTATCCTGCTGAAATGTAGGGTTTTGTAGGGATCGAATGAAGGGTAGAGCCATGGGTCGTAACACATCTAAAATGTAAGGTCCACTGTTCAAAGTGTCGTCAATACGAACAAGAGGTGACCGAGACGTGTAACCAATGGCACCCCAGACCATGACGTCGGATGATGCGCCAGTACGGCGATGACGAATACACGCTTCCAATGTACGTTCACACGCGATGTCGCAAAACACGGATGCGACCATCATGATGCTGTAAACAGAACCTGGATTCATCCGAAAAAATGACGTTTTGCCATTCGCGCACCCAGGTTCATCGTTGAGTACACCATCGCAGGCGCTCCTGTCTGTGATGCAGCGTCAAGGGTAACCGCAGCCATGGTCTCCGAGCTGATAGTCCATGCTGCTGCAAACGTCGTCGAACTGTTCGTGCAGATGGTTGTTGTCTTGCAAACGTCCCCATCTGATGACTCAGGGATCGAGACGTGGCTGCACGATTCGTTACGGCCATGCGGATAAGATGCCTGTCATCTCGACTGCTAGTGATACGACGCCGTTGGGATCCAGCATGGCGTTCCGTATTACCCTCCTGGACCCACCGATGCCATATTCTGCTTGCAGTCATTGGATCTCGACCAACGCGAGCAGCAATGTCGCGATATGATAAACCGCAATCGCGATAGGCTACAATCCGACCTTTGTCAAAGTCGGAAACGTGATGGTACGCATTTCCCCTCCTCACACGAGGCATCACAACAACGTTTCACCAGGCAACGCCGGTCAACTGCTGTTTGTGTATGAGAAATCGGTTGGAAACTTTCCTCATGTCAGCACGTTGTAGGTGTCGCCACCGGCGCCAACCTTGTGTGAATGCTCTCGAAAGCTAATAATTTGCGTATCACAGCATATTCTTCCTGTCGCTCAAATTTCGCGTCTGTAGCACGTCATCATCGTGGTGTAGCAATTTTAATGGCTAGTAGTGTATGTAGCTATACAGCGCAATGGAATTAACGAATTAATTTTTCGAAACATGGTAACTGTGTTCCATTGGGACAAAATTTGGCCCTAAGGTTCCTCAGTGGCGGTGCAAAAACGTAGCGCCCTGTGACGTCACTCCCGTGCTCGACGACGCTTCCAACAGCAGTTGTCGACTCGTGCGAAAAAAGGCCATAGCTCAGAGGCTTAAGTGAAGTGTAATGTGGGCTATTCATGTCACTTTGGCACCAAATTTCACCACAGTTTTACCCAACGTTGCCGTGGACGTGTCACACCCCTCTTGCCCACATTTCACCCCTTCCTTCGACGTGTCCGCTATGGAAGTCCGAAACACGACGTCCAGAGTTGAAATCACGCGTTTTCTTCTGAGTGGCCGAGGAAAACATTTCAGACTCACCGCCAATCAGTACAGACATGAAAGAGTCTCATAGTGTGACATAAAGGACGTCAATGAAACTACTGTTTTCCTTAAGGCGTGGATTCCCACACATTTCACGATCGAAAACAACAGTTTGCAGTGCGACGAGCAGCAGGAAGACGTTCCTGAGAATTTTAGTAACCGCTGACGCTTCAACCCTTCTCTAAGGACATCATGGATAACAGCCACACTAAACGTGATGTCACCCCTGTGGAGCGCAGTATGACCGCAATTGTGGCTGTCGTGTACAGGTTGGAACCACTAGGGACCGTTCAAAATCATTCGACGGATATTGAAGGTGACCCGAAGGAGCAGAGGGTACTTATGCTTGTTCAGCCCTCTTATTTCACTTTCTTCTGTGGCTTATTCACGGATGAATGTGACATTGTCAAAAATGGTTCAAATGGCTCTGAGCACTATGGGACTTAACTTCTGAGGTCATCAGTCCCCTAGAACTTAGAACTAATTAAACCTAACTAACCTAAGGACATCACACACATCCATGCCCGAGGCAGGATTCGAACCTGCGACCGTAGCGGTCGCTCGGTTCCAGAGTGCAGCACCTAGAACCGCACGGCCACTCCGGCCGGCGATATCACGTAGTATTTGCAGAGATATGGTAATAAGGCAAGCTTCTTTAAATTGCCTCTGTCTTTTACGTCAACGAAACACCGTTGGATGCTATGACCTATTGGTACAGTCACTTTAAGCAGTTTGAAAGATGTCATTCCTCAATCATTTCAGAACTGTGAAGTAGCACTTTCAAAAGTATTTTGGACAAGCATAATTTTTTTTTTTTAGATGTTCTTATCACTTTATAGAATTTTAATGGAGGCTCTGAGAAGTTTGTCTTCTCTGATACACGTCTGGCAGAGTGCGTCTCATTAACGGCATTCCAAAGAAGGTCTTGTTTACCGTGTCGTCGGCGGAATCGACATTGAAGAAAGAGTGAACCGAGGAATGGTCTCTCCGTAGAGTAATCACTCTTCTTATAGAAACTTCGTGACAGGTTAAAACTGTGTGCCAGACCGGGAATCGAACTCGGGACCCTTGCCTTTCGCCGGCAAGTCCTCTACCATCTGAGCTACCCAAGCACGACTCACGCCCTGTCCTCACAGCTTTACTTCTGCCAGTACCTCGTCTCCTACCTTCCAAACTTTACACAAACTCTCCTGCGAATCTTTGCAGAACTATCACTCCTGAAAGAAAGGATATTGCGGAGACATGGATTAGCCACAGCCTGGGTGATGTTTCCAGAATGAGATTTTCACTCTGCAGCGGAGTGTGCGCAGGAGAGCTTCTGTAAGGATTGGAAGGTAGGAGACGAGGTACTGGCAGAAGTAAAGCTGTGAGGACGGTGCGTGAGTCGTGGTTGGGTAGCTTAGTTGGTAGAGCACTTGCCCGGGAGAGGCAAAGGTCCCGAGTTGGAGTCTCTGTCCGGCATAGAGTTTTAATCTGTCAGCATGTTTCATATCAGCGCACACTCCGCTGCAGAGTGAAAATCTCATTGCTCTTCTTCTTGTAAAACCTAGTCGCATAGTCGTGGGGAAGGAAAGCGATAACGTAAACAGGACGGAGAGAAACGCTAATAAGCTCAGAGTATGGTAGGGAATAGCCCGTTGAGCAAAATCTACCAGATAACGACAAGTTGGAGGTGCACTCATATGGAGCTACGGCTCTGACAGCCACTGAGCGACGAGCGCAGACGTGAGTACCTTTAAACTAACTTGCACCAGCAAATACCTGTTATTACGAAGGCGTGCCGGAAATAATGCCTACAAATTTTTTTGTGAAAACTCTTGAAGCTTTTTAAATAAAACAAACGTTATTAATATTGCACATCTTTATTCTTCATGTCTAAATATTTATTTCTCAACATGGTCACCCCAGCCACGAACACATTTCTACCAACAAGAACAGTGTGTTGATAGTGTTACTGTAGGACGTTTCACTCTGTTGATGGAGCCACAACCTCACCTCCACTTGTACCGCTCCAATGCTATCACAATGAAAAACTCGAAGGTTTTCTTCAGGATCTGGAAGCAGATGAAAATCGGATGGAGCCAAGTCAGGCTTGTATGAAGAATGATCGCTGACAGCGAACGGAAGGCGTCTGATCGTCGCACACGTCGCAGCGCTCTTGAGTGGTCTGGAATTGTCATGCTGAAGGAGACGGTGCTCAATGTGTGGACGAAATCTTCGAATTCGTGCTTTAAGTTCTCTGATGGCTTCTCAAGCACCAACATACCTAGTTGCGTTACACACCACCATGTTACAGGCTACAATTTGGAGCCCTCCAGCGGCAGAGAGATGCAAATATGTAGAGAAGAGGAATGTAGGTGTAGAATGTTGTTTGTTTTATTTAAAAAGCTTTAAGAGTTTGGACATAAAAATTCGAAGGCAGTACTTTACAGCACTCCCTCGCACATTAGCGAAGGATAATGGTTTCAGGAGAACAGTAAAAACTAGGCAAACTTCTCGTCCACGGCTCGTTACTTTACACGCCAATTTTCTATGATGTTTACTAGCTATAGCTTGAGTGTTAAAACAGCTACGCTAAAAGTACTGAAATGTCAGTACCTTGTTCACATAATAAACAGTACTGCAGATACACCACTGAAGTAAGGCAGTCGGTTCGTAGTGCTGTAAGGTACATTGTTCTTAATACATTACCTGGCAAAAAAAAGTGAAGCGCCCAAAACACGTGGGGCAATGTCAATATAATTTAGTACACTTACAAGTCATCGGTCAGCTTGTAAATGATTAGAGTAACAGTTCTCTGTGACAGGTACAGGACTACCAGAGTCCATTATTGTTGTTATTCCTGTTTAGTGTTCTTTCCAACTTGGTAGGGTAAGACGGTGGTGGTGGGAGGGGGAGCATCGTCAGATGTCGGGTGATCACTGTGAGGACACAGAAATGTTGCGTACTCTTCTGAGGCAACTAAAGGACTTTGAAGGGAGCCTCATTGTGGACTGCATTTGGCCGGCTGGCAGAATCCTGTAGTACATAGATATGTGAGGCATTCGGATGTGACAGTGGCCCGATACTGAACTGCATATCAGCCTAACTGCAGCCATACTCGTCTTCGTGGTTTCGATCGACCGTGTCTGGCCAGCACAGGAGAGGAGCGCCGTACTGTGCATCAAGCACATCATAAACTCTTCACATCTGCTCCTTTCATCCGCAAACAGTCAATGGATTCCACGCAGCATTCTTTGTAATACCACACCAATCGTCGGAGACTAGCAGTAGACAGACTAACGAAATACCGTCCCATGTGTAGGCTGCTGCCAGCAGCACTACACAAAAGCCTGCGTTTGGATTGGTGTCGTGAACGGGAGCATGGACTGCTGATAATGGCGTCTCGTTATCTTCAGGTATTAATCGCAGTTCACCACTCTCCCGGATGACTGGCGTCGCCCAGGAAGGGTCACATTCTTCCAATGATTTGGAGAGTCACGCCGGTGCTACTCCTTGCATCACAATTGGGGAATCATCGGATGTGGCCTCAGGTCACGCCTGTAGTCCCATCTGATGGCTCCCCACATCATGACGCAACGTTCATATGGTTCAAATGGCTCCAAGCACAATGGGACTTAACATCTGAGGTCATCGGACCCCTAAGAACTACTTAAACCTAACTAACTAACTTAAGGACATCACACACATCCATGTCCGAGGCAGGATTCGAACCTGCGACCGTAGCAGCAGCGTGGTTCCAGACTGTAGCGCCTTGAACCTCTCGATCACAGCAGCCGAGATGACGCAACGTGTAAGCTATTACAGTTCACAGCTGACAGTGATTGAGGGACGTCACAGACATCCTGCGTCAATATCGTATTACAATTTTTCAGCAGGGTAATGCTCGTCCGCATAAGGCACATGTCTCTATATATTTCTCTTACTTCCGTCTTCAATCGCAAAATTGTTAGGTGCTTATGCTACCGGTTTCGGTTAGAGATGACCATCTTCAGATCTGCTTTAAAAATACCCTAAGAAAGCCATATTGACATGGTCAAAAGATAGGCGCTAAATCAGCTTAGAATCGTCGCGCTTATTTAAATACGGTATGTAGTAGACCGCAGTGTCGACGGACAATATTGTTAAAAGTACTCTTTCATATTCAGATCCTCCCGTGGCCACCAAGATCCCCAGATCGATCCCCGACAGAACTTGTGTGCGACCAACTCGGACTTCAACCCAGTCCCAGTGTAAGGACAAAGGACCAGTCACAACAATTGCTGAGCATCTTGCCTCAGGACAGGATGCAACGACTTTATGGCATCCTTCCCAACCACATCAGTGTAGGCATCCCGGTCAGAGGGCCTGTAACGTATACCGGTAAGAACTCTCATATTGCCAAGTTTTCTATGAATCTGACTCTATTTTATAATAACTGCAGTAACAACACATATCCTCACAAACCGTGAAGTTTCATTTCGTTTGTTCATCCACCCCTCCCACCCCCCAGGTATGTCACTTGTTTTGGCTCGTAGTGTAGTTAAAGCTAAAGGCAACAAGTTCTAATTTTTGTTAATGGTATAGAAAGCGCAAACGAACTTTCCTTTAACAAGTACAGTACATCAGCAACTGTGAACTAAGACAATGGTGAAAAAGAAAACAGAAATTAAATTTTAAACATTCTTTTTCTCAATGCATATCTTTTACGGCAAATGCTAGAAATTGCAGCCTCCAGCAGGACTACAAAGTTGAGACCTTCGAGGTGGTTATCGGACAGTGCTAGGATAAAATGACTGTTCTCATATCATAACCCGCCAACTGTAAGTTCCGAGCAGTTTCTAGACTATTGCTTGTTCAGAAGCAATCTCTAGCAGAGGTCCATCGCCAATTGTGCCACGTGTGTAGATACGACATTATGAGCGTTAGAAGATTCCTATCATGCTGTTAATACTTTTCGCATCCTCATAAATTTTTGAGACCAGCTGTTCACGAGTGTTTACTAGTGTGAGTTACATGCGGTGTTCCGTAAAACCCAAGACAAAAAGGTACTGTAGTGTTAAATCGGAATAACAATCTCAGCATAATTCAGCTATAGGTTGGTCGGACCAAACCGCGCTGCTAGGTACACCCAAAAACTCGTCTATCAGGAACACCCTCTCGCCACCAGCCATAGCGATCAAATACCGCAGACTCCACTCGCCAATACAGAGTGTTTGCTGGTCAAAGCAAGCACGAGCGCCTGGCTAGTCCACTAACTACGTGACCTGTAATAAGGTCACCAGCAGCTACGTCAGCAAAGCGCCGAGTGGCCACCGGCCCGTAAGTCTGCTGACAAACAGACCGTCCCCACGCCCTACGACTGACGTCATAGAACGAGCGCTGAAGCTCATTGCGCTACAAGATGCCCTTCGGTGCATTAAGGCTAATGTCCATGACGTCACATGAAAGATTGCTTAGTCATGCACGAACCCATAGATGTCTCTGTGGTCAGATTGTCGTGATCGTGCAGCAGTCCATTACATCTTCAAACAGCATTTTCATAACAATTTTCGAAGCTGTTGCTACCTTTTCTTACTTCGTAAACGGGTACCTCCCAGCTCCATTCTCATTTCCAGTTCTACAGAAAGAAATTGATCCTTCGCCTCCCCGCCCCCACCACTCAGCCCCAACAAGTAAAACGCTATGTGTGTATGTGCAGGTAATGTTGTTCAGCAGTTTCGATCACTCCACCACAAAATACTTCACTGCTGTTCTGAAGAAGTGAGGTTTTACCCCATTCGGTTGCTACAATTTCAGTTTTTTCATTTATTGTTTCTTTTACCATTGACAACGATTAATTGACATAAAAAATGCCAAGTAGCAATGGGGCATGGAGTCCATTCGATAAGCCCATTCTACGAGGGGTGTTCCTTAAGTAGCACGACAAATTTATTTCTTGAAGCAGGTTTGTTTTTATCAGGATTCCTGTAACCAAATTATTCCCCACTGTTTGGTCTAGGAAATCGTATTTTTCATCATAATCTCCATTAAATGCGACGGATTTACTCCACCTTCGTGGGAGGACCTGTAAGCCTGTGTGAGACCACTCTACAGTGGTTGACGTCGGAACCAACGTCTTGCTGCATTAATAACCTCCCCATCATCTACATACTGCTTCCCGCAAAGTTCGTCCTTCATTGGGCCAAACACACAGAAACTGGAAGGTGCGAGTTCCGGGCTCTATCATGGATGGGGAACAATAGTCCAATGGTTTTTTAAACATAGCTGCGCTACAGCAACGGTTCCACGTAAATCAGACTAAGAGCAGCCGACCAGTTGCAAAGGATAAAGTAATCTTTACCTAGGTTTCAATAGATATAAATCTATCTTCTTCAGAAGACGGCAGTATTATAACAACATGAAGTGATATGTCCTTATCGTTTAGGCAAACATCTGCATAGTTACATTAATCATATAATGTAACTATGCTCTTAGTCTGATTTTGATATAGTCCAATGGAGTTTTGTGAGCCCTCTCGGGTGCGCATACTTGCGTGAAGCCTTGTGTATTCATTGTGAAGGAGAAGCTCGTTCGCATTTTTGTGGCGACAAAACATGCTGAAGTCTAATACTGTAGGAGTCACAGCTGTATGTGGCCGGCCGGCACACTGGAGATCAGACAGGCTCGCGCGACCTCGTTGCAATGATGACAAACCAAAAAAGGGCATAATGTGAAGGACAATCAAACAATTTAAAATCAGAGATAGTAAAATGGTCTACTCATATATTAAAATTGAACGAAATCCGCAATAGCTGTTTATTGTGTTTTCACTGTATGACGATCGGTTTCATAACGTGGAGGTGTATATCTTCTGGTCATGCAAAACTAATATGAGCCGTGTTGCGGCTCGCGTTAGTGCCGTTGGTAGGTTGGCATCATGTACCAGGGATAGTGGCGTGTCGTTTTCTTCTTATGTTTACTGGCGCCACTATGTTTGCTAGAGTTGTCTGTCCATGAGACGCCGCAGCAGCAGCGGTTATTGATATCTAGTACACTAGGACTATCTTTGGAAGGGCGTCAAGTGTTTTCTGGATCGAAATGTTTTGGGAGTTGGATTGGGACGGAGCAGCAGTGAAGTCCGGCAGCGTGAGGACATTCTGGGACCGCTGATGGCATGCAGGCACTGACGGATCGAGATGCTGTAGTAGCACGGGCCACAAACTCGAACTGCACCGGACCCATCATGTTGAGTTAAGTGAACGTTAACCCACTCGTGAAACCTCCACTATTCTGACATCACGCCATTTGCTTGTGCACTGCTGCTCACGGGGTCACTGAGACAAGGAGCAATGAATGGAGAGATTGGAGTTGGTGAAATTAATTAGCCATCCCCAGCTCTTATTATTAATCACTGAATTCCTTGTGTTTATGGGAGAAGATAAACCAGCGGTATTTTTCTGCCTAGTGGCCACTGACACCCCAGTTACCTGCCCTGGAGGTTAGCGTACTATCGCAGCAGTGTGCTGTACATCGCCATGCTGCTACTGTCCAGTAAGGTGTGAGTATTGGGGCAAGGGTGTTTCTTGCCCAAAGTACTGTTATCCAAGATGGCGGTGATGACACCATCCAAGATGGCGGAGATAATATTATCCAAGATGGCGGCTGTGCCGTCATCCAAGATGGCGACTTTTGGCGGGAAGTTTAAATTTTAGTGGGATGAAGCTCAACTGGGCTACCACCACTAATCTAACCCCCTCCCCCATAAAAATGACGGGAATTTCAAATTCCAACAGGATAATACATCGCACTGCAGTTATCTCTACTAACCTAAGAAATTCGTGGAAGACAGGTCATTGGGTTACCACCGCTAACCTAAGCCATCCAACCCCCACCTCTTTCTAGGAACTGGCGCCAAGTTTGAATTTTGCCAGTAAAGAAAGGTCACTTGCGCTTTCTCTACCAACCTAAGAAAATCGCGGAAAGATAGTTCACTTGGGCTACTTCCACTGTCCTAAGTCACGCAACCGCCACCTCTTCCTAGGGATTGGTGGGAAAAGGACTCAGCCTCCACTGGGCTGGTGGAGAGAGGAAGGAGTGTACTTTATTTATTTTGAACAATTTATTTAGGGTTGGAGTATATTTATCACAGTGATACAGAACACATGCTCTGACATGCCACACAGCATACAGACCTGCAAACTACTCCTAAATAACGCATTTATAATGCTCTACACATGCACCTGCTAATTGCAAACTGTCAAAATAACGTATTGCACAGCCTACAGAAATGCATACCACTCATAATTCGTGCAATACATTTACGTCCAGAGAGCCAAACAACTCGTAAAACGTCAAAATAATAAGCCATATAAAAGACTCTGCAAACACGCTTGCTAATTGTCAGCTGTCGAAATCATGCACCAGTCTTTATTTAAACAATTAGAGACAACACCACCCTACAGTGTGTTTGTGAGGAGGTCTGCACTCCAACTGAACTAGTACACAGTACCATCACCAGAGAGCGCTGTCGTCTGTTCCGTGACGTATTACAAGATGGTGGGGAGAAATGGCGGGAAAACGACTGTACCTGTGTTGCACATATGCTTTTATTTTTCAGACAATGTCTCCACCACGACATCTAGACACCAACTGACCTAGTACACAACACTGCCACCAGAGGGTGCTGTCATCCCTCCTGTTATGTAATCCAAGATGGTTGCCTGGAGGGGGAAAATGGCGCGAAAATGACTCAGCCTGTGCTGGCCTGCCAGATAGAGTAAGAAAGGAGTCTGCTTTATTTATTTTGGAATTTTGTTTAGGGATGGAGTATATTTATCACACTGATACAAAACACTTGCTTGGGGTCACACCACACAGCCCACAGACCTGTAAACTACTCTTAAATAACGATCTGCAGAGACGAAAACTACTCCTAATTTACCTAAAGAATTTCAGTACAGACATGCAGGCTCCTCCTAAAGAATGCAGTACACAGATGTGCAGACACAAAATCAACTTATAAACTGCCCATATAACGCATAGCGCAGATTATAGGTTGGAAAAATAATGCAACAGACACGCAAACAACATACCCAGACACTGTCCACCATACCCCTGTAGACCGCACAGGCGGCTACCTGCTGCCCTGCGCAGGCACTCAAGGGGCGCGCCGTCACATTCATGAGCAGCCACTGGACGCATGTGAAAGTTGCCTCTATTTTCGGGTATACAGCCAGTGTTATACTGGTGTCGCAGTACTCCAAGGCACGCTCACGCCAGTCTCATATGCGAGACGCCTCTGGGCTGCACATCTCTTTACCGTTTATGACAGAGTAGCACAGGACGCATTGTTCCTAGTCTGACATGAGAGACGTGTCTAAATGCACTTCACTGCAAATAGCGCAGAATAACATCGAATGCACTCTTTCCAGCCATCCTAACGCGATACCCCAGTCCATGATGTGTTACCCTTCCTGATTTCAGCACACAAACGTTCCCACCGCTATATAGTTGCTCCTATATTCTAGTACAAAGGCTGTGAATGAATTCAGCATTGTGATTGTCTCTTATCGAATTTACCCGCCGCATTACTGATGCCGTCGGTATCGAAGCACTATCCAGCTTTTCTTTCTTGCTGCACATGGGACTTTTGGTGGTAAAATTGTTTTTTCACACACCAGTAAATTACATTGACAGTTAAACCCACAAAGTTGTCTACAGAGCATCAAATATATACAAGACTCATAAGAATATTGGAAGCCAGGAACATTTCCACCAGTGTCACTACAATTAAATATAACGATTGCTGCTACAGTCTACCACTGATCGATGTACAGGAAATGTCTCCTCTTGTCAGCTGTGCTTCTGGAATGAATCTCAGTATCTATATCGCACATAATTTTCCAAACAAAAAACATCACACATACCCTTGCAGTTATCGATGTGTTGAATATTTATGTCCCTCATGATAGGACACACAGTCATCCTCTCTATTCATGACACAACAGTAACTGTACAATGCAATATATGCACATTTTACTCCACATAAGCCACACTAACTTTACAATGTAATATTAACACATTTGACACATACAATACAGTTGTCGTTTATATCTGTACAGCACCTGAAAAAATTATGGTATGCCTACACTCAAACCGGCTAGACGTCACGATGCCCCTCAGTCCTAGGAAAGCACCGTCCACCTTTTCTTTCTTTCTACAGAGGCAATAAACTATTTTACACTGATCGCCATATTCCACTGACAACTAAACTTCGCTATGTGCCACACATATCGTCAAATATGGAAAGACTATTACTCAATTACACAGCTCTCTCACTGAGGACAGGAGCTTCAATATTAGAGCGTGAAACCGATCTCCAACCCAGAAATATATCACCACATAGTGTGTCGATGTAGTAAACATACAATTCATATTCTCCGCCATACAAAATCATCCCTTTTACAACCAAAATCCGTCAGTGGATCGAAATCACACTCAGAACTGTTGTGGAAAGAATGATTCATTCCCCCACTCGGTACAAATGCGTTACTGTTTCTGTTCCGGACCTGCCTGCTTGTTGGTATTACAAGAACATATCTAATTCTGCATGGTTCACACACAGCAATATCCTACCAACCGCTCACGCTACATAATTCCGAAGACATAGACTGGGAATTATTTTTATACAAGCCCCAAACCTTAGCTAGGTGGAGTGTGCTCTAGACCACTGAGTAACTAGAAACAAACAGACAAAAAAATAATATTTCCATCCGAAAATGCCGATCTCTGTGATGTAACAGATTCGAAATCATCCCTATAATTTACAAGGTCAACTAAGGTGTTTCTCATGTCTAGAGAACTGGCAAACGTGTCTTCCACATGCTAGATGCACACCCCACAATCGATCTTCTTTCAACTAAATTAAAAGCGTGAAATATGCAGAAGCAGTCAACCGATGAATTTACAAATCATTCATCCAAAGAAATCAGTCACATATGTATTTCATCTCTGTACTTACAACTAAATGTTACGATCACAGTCTCAGTTCAACGACATTCGACAATGTGTCTGAAAGGTATCTGAAATACACCCTGTTGATGACTATGGCTCTGGAAATGTAAATATCAGTACCGTTCATATGACTTGACATACTCTTCCCTTTGCTGTCACAGTACTAGACATGAAATCCACACCTTCCTTGTGAATGGATATATTCATTTCCTTTGCATATGTCAGAACACAAACACATCAAACACTTACTTTATAAGCCTGATGCTCATGCACCCACTGCTAATAAATATAATACTTCATCAATAACTGATTACCTTTGATACAAAATAATACTAAGAGAAAATCAGCGATGGGTGGACATGTCTCATAAGTTTTTCTTGTGAGTGATACCACTCTGTCTTAGAAAGAGAGCCATAATCGTCTCATACATTAAAAAACCCGATCACAACAACTATTGTATGTTACTGTTAGAAGCGGTCTTGGTTCTACAAGTGCACACAAGTATCCATATTAAAAGCTATACTAGCTTTATAAATTCAAATATAGTGTTATGTACGAATCACGTGGGGTTTCCAGACAAATACCGAGAGAGTGATCATCTTACAAACTGCCAGATGTTTGAAAAACCTGATCCAAGCAACTCCTGTTTGTTACTGACACAAGCGGTCCTGGTTCTATAGATGCATACAAGTATCAATGTTAAAAGCTATACCCGCTTTACAAATCGAGGTACGACATTACCTCTGAATGAGATGGTTTTTTGCTCAGACAAATACTGTGATGGCAATCACAGGAGTATAATGTATCAGACCAACACGACGCCGATGGTGTAACCTCGTAATGAAATTACTGAATTTAGAAAGTGATTCGGCTAAGGAACATGAATCTGCCTAGATCCCTTGTCAGAGGTTTGGTTGTATATCTGCTAAGATATAGGCGACGATTGATTGAGAAGAATCACAAACAATAGTAGATGGTGTTCAGATTGAGGTCGTAAGAAAATGTACACCAGCTTCTCAGATCTCTAATTTTACGCTATCAGCTAGAAATGACGTCCATGATTTGGAATCAGGTCTTTTTATTCAAGCGCATACCTGCATGTCATCCTATTCACAATTCCTTTAATGACTACAACCACTACTCAGTCATATTTCTGGCACTCCCATAACTCGAAATGAGTCACCTTTCCCGAACCAAGGTGCTTCAGTAAAATTCCAATGTGGTTTTAGTCAGCTCCTACGAATCTAGCAACTAATTCCATTCTACAGCTTCGCGCATGTGATCGTTTCAATTTAAGTCGCAACTGAGCAGTCAGAGAAAGACACATCCACCACATTCTCCAACCAATGTAGAAACATAACGATCTGAGTTAGTGCAATGGTGGAAATGCGCGCAATGTGGTTCATCTCCGAACTATATACAGATACTACAGACCAAAGCAGATCCAGGTCCAATCAAATCTATCAGCCCAACATGCTACCATCGTTATTCTCTACCCCCAAATAGAGAAAATTTAGGAACTGTGGAAGTTCCACTAACTGCATCCGATATGGCACTTATCTACACACCATTGTTTGCACAATGATGCAAAGCTGCGGTGGGGCTCCAGTGTGGAGAGGGATATTTCGCATTGGTCCCCAGAATAGCGCAGTGTGCAGCCCTCCAAGCATTCCTAACGGTATACCCTGTCCCTCACCGAATTTATACCTCATACTGCTGCTGCTACTACTGCCTGTGTGGCACGATCCTATTAAATATACAGGCACTGCAGAGACCGCTTTTAAGTTTGATCACCCATACTCTAGGTGAATGATCGTATCCCACAGACTATGCTAAGTCGCAAGAGGCGCTCCCTCTGGTCCTGTTTAGTTGTTAGAAACACTGTTTTCTCATATGCTTTTGTACAATACCAACGATTTCGTTTTTATGCCATGACTTCGAGACCTGAGGTAGATTCTAAACAGACATTAAGAAGTTCTCATCCAAGGCTTTTCGCAGGAAATTAGACATAGCACAGTGTAAACCATGTTCTTATGGCAGATACCATAAGCACCACCAATCGGCTGATTTTAAATAAAAGACAGTTACAACATAAGGAAACCAAAAGAGTTTGCTCGCATTGTGTAGAGTCTCCAAACTACAGTCCGAAGGTGATTCACGACCTCTACACTTAGACTTGTCTCTCATACTGACAGAATAGCTGATAACTCTACGTTCCGTTTCGACTGATTCCTCATATTGCAGACATGTATGCGATCACTGTTTCAGTGCTATCCACCCCAGAAGGTATAGCCCAGCCGTCAAAACTCTCTCTCCAATTCAAACAAGTGATGTCAGTTAATCATTATGTGGTAACCAATAGCGTACCGACTGATGACCTCAGAAGTTAAGTCCCATAGTGCTCAGAGCCATTTGAATAGCGTACCAGTGGAAGGATGGTATGGAAAAGACAACACCAATGCACTCTAATGATAAACATCACAGTTGATAGTGCGAACAATTTTAGCAATTTTACACTAATTTCAACACCAACCAATGATGTGACAGCATCTTTCTCACTTTCAGTATCATAGCTAAAGCACCCCTTCTCTACTTTACGGGTATCATTGCGAATGTAGATAGATGACTGTGCAGTACGTCCATTTAATGATAATTCTCAAGCACAAACATCATATAAGTATATTGGACAACACTCTATATATTTCTAACATCCCGAGCATAGTTCATAATTTATGCTGATTAGAGTCACAGTGCATTCACAGTGCATTCTCGCTGTCTTAGGATAAAATTAGATGGTGAAAGACATTCTTGCACTGTCACTGACCAGCCCACCCTGCAGCACCACTACCGATTTAATCTGCATCCGATCAGAAATAGGTCGCTACAATCCACGTCTCATGAATAATGGAGCTTACCAAGTCCTCTCCTATTGAACTGCACAAGATTTCTCGAGATGCGCCCATGTCGAGGAGCAAGCAACATGGATACTTCTGTGCATTATATTTAGTAGTAGGGGATGCATAATGGATTCACCTTGAACATCAGGCTTATAATGTATATGTTTGTGTAATGACGTGCAAAGAAAATGGTTATGTCCATTCATAAGAAAAGTGTGGATTTGACATCTAGTAATGTGATAGCAAAGGGGAGAGAATGTCAAGTCATAAGAATGGTACTGATATTTCTATTTCCAGAGCTATAGCCATCAAAAGGGTGTATTTCAGATACCTCGCTCATTGTTCAATTGAGACTTCTAGGTAACATTTAGTTGTAAGTACAGGGATGAAATATGTATGTGACCAATTTCTTAGGATGAATGATTTGTAAATTGTTCGGTTGACTGCTTCTGCACATTTCCCACCTCTGCTTAGTTGAGAGAAGATCGATTGTGGGGTGTGCATCTAGCATGTGGAAGACACATTTGCCAATTCACTAGACATGAGAAACACCTTAGTTATTTCAAATCTGTTACATTACCGGGATTGGTATTCATGGGTGGAAATATCATTTTTCGTCTATTTCTAGTTACTCAGTGGTCTAGAGCACACTCCACCTGGCTAAAGTTTCAGGTTTGTATAGGAATAATTCCCAGTCTATATCTTCGGAACTACGTTGTGCGAGTTATTGGTAGGATTCTGCTGTGTGTGAACCATGTGAAATTATATGTGTTGTTGTAATCCCAGAGTCTGGAGATGGGCTTGGAGACGCGTGCAAGCAGGCAGGTCTGGACCAGAAACAATAACGAGGGGGTGGGGGGGAGGGGCGAGCCAGTCTTTGCACAACAGTTCTGAGAGTGATTTCGATCCACTGACGGCTTTATGGTGTAAAAGGGATGAATTTGTATGATGGACGATATGAATCATATGTTTACTACACTGACACAGTATGCGGTGATGTATTGCTGGAGTGGAGATTGGCTTCACACTCTAATATTCAAGCTGCTGTCCTCAGTGGGAGAGCAGTGTAATTGAGTAAGAGTCTTTCTGTATTTGACGATATGATGGCACTTAGCGAGGTTTAGTTGTCGGTGCAATATGGCGATCAGTGTAAAATAGTTTATTGCCACTGAATGTCACATCTGTAGAAAGAAAGAAAAGGTGGACAGTGCTTTCCTAGGACTGAGGGGCATCGTGACACCTAGCTGGTCTGAGTGTAAGCATACCATAATTTTTTTCAAGTGCTGTACAGATATAAACGACAACTGCATTGTATGTGTCAAATGTGTGAATATTGCATTGTTAAGTTAGTGTGGCTTATGTGGTGTAAAATGTGCATATATTGCATTGTACAGTTACTGTGACTTATGTTGTGTCATGACTAGAGAGGATGACTGTATGTCCTATTGTGAGGGATGTATAGATTCAGGACATCGATAACTGCAAGGGTATGAGAGAGATGTGTTGCGTGGAAAATTATGTATGCTATAGATACTGAGATTCATTTAAGAAGCACAGCCATCAAGAGGAGATATTACCTGTACATCAGTCAGTGCCAGACAGTAGCAGCAATATTTAATTGTAGTTACACTGGTAAATATGTTCCTGGCATCCAATATTCTTGTGAATCTTGTATGTATTTGATGATCTATAGACAACTTTGTGGGTTTAACTGTCAATGTAATTTAGTGATCTGTGTAAAATAATTTTACCACTGAAAGTCCCATCTGCAGAAAGAAAGAGGAGGTGGATGGTGTTTTGACACTGACAGCATCGGTAATTCAGTGGGTATATTCGATAAGAGACAATCATAATGCTCGATTCATTCACATCCTTTGTGCTAGTATATAGGAGCCTCTACATACCAGTGTGAACGTTTGTGTGTGTTGAAAGCAGGAAGGGTAAGACGTCATGGACTGGAGCATTACGTTAGGACCGCTGGGAAAAGGGCAGTCAATGTTATTCTGCGCTATTTGCAGTTAAGTGCAGTTAGACGCGTCTCTCACGTCGCGCTAGGTACAATGCGTCCTGTGCTACTCTGTCATCAACGGTAAAGACACATGCTGCCCAGAGGTGTCTCACATATGAGACTGGCATGTGCATGCCTTGGAGTTCTGCGACATCAGTATAACACTTTCTGAATACCCGAAAATAGAGGTAACTTTCACGTGCGTCTGGTGGCGGCTCTTTGCTGTCACAGCAGGTACCCCTTGAGCGCCTGTGCTCCCGCCTGGTCGGGTCAGCAATGGTGCCTAAGTGAGCATAAATTTCGAGAGGATTTTGTCAGGTATAAAGTATAAAAGGGATGTGGCTGCCTCATGTATGCGGGCATCTGTGTGTGGTTTGACAGCTGATGGCCACGTCATTTCGCAGGGCTTCAGGTAGTCTTCTGTGCCGGTCTACAGGAGGTTGTCGGATGGTGTCTGTGTACATCGTTTGCGTGTCTGTTGTATTATTTCCTGAGCAGATCTGTAGGCTGCGGTATGCATTATTTGGGAAGTTTTTCGGGTTGATTTCATGTCTGCACATTTGTGTACTGCATTATTTAGGAGGAGTCTGCATGTCTGTACTGAAATTATTTCGGTAAATTAGGAGTTGTTTGCGTGTCTGCAGAGCATTATGTAGGAGTAGTTTACAGGTCTATGGGCTGTGGTGCGTGACCTCAAGCATGTGTTTTGTATCAGTGTGATAAATATACTCCATCACTAAATAAACTGTTCCAATGTAAATAAAGTAGACTCCTTTCTTACTCTATCCAGCAGCCCAGCGAAAACTGAGTCGTTTTCTCGCTATTTCCCCCCACTATCATGGATTACATCACGAAATGGACGACAGCGCCCTCTGGTGGTGGTACTGTGTACTAGGTCAGTTGGAGTGTGGACCTCCTGATGAACACACTGTAGGGAGTGAAACTTCAGGTTTTGGCGGCAGAAAGACTCTTCCATTAAGTTTCGGGTGTGCGGCCACAAGAAATCTCCTTCACTGGGCTGCTGGATAGAGTAAGGAAGGAGTGTATGTCTCTGGTGCATTTGCATCTGTGGCCGCATGCGCAGTCACGCGGTACAACAGTATAAAGGGACGAAGCGAGCACTGGAGTGGCAGTCTTGCGACTCACTCTGAAGATGGCTGAATGTTATACAGCCGAAATATTAGAAGAAGAAGGAGATTTCTTGTGGCAGCACACCCGAAACTTAATGGAACACACTGTAGGGTGGTGCTGTCTCTAATTGTTTAAATAAAGACTGGTGCATTATTTCGATAGCTGACAATTAGGAAGCATGTTTGCAGAGTCTTTTAAGTGGGTTATTGTTTTACGAGTTGTTTGGCTCTCTGGACGTAAATGTATTGCATGATTTAAGAGTGGTTTGCATGTCTGTAGGCTGTGGAATGCGTTATTTTGACAGTCTGCAATTAGCAGGCGCATGTGTAGAGCATTATAAATGAGTTATTTAGGAGTAGTTTGCAGGTCTGTATGCTGTGTGGCATGTCAGAGCATGTGTTCTGTAATACTGTAATAAATATACTCCAACCCTAAATAAATTGTTCAAAATAAATAAAGTACGCTCCTTCCTCTCTCCACCAGCCCAGTGCAGGCTGAGTCCTTTTCTCACCAATCCCTAGGAAGAGATGGCGGTCAGGTACCTTAGGACAGTGGAAGTAGCCCAAGTGAACTATCTTTCCGCGATTTTCTTAGGTTGGTAGAAAAAGCGCAAGTGACCGTTCTTTACTGGCAAAATTCAAACTTGGCGCCAGTTTCTAGGAAGAGGTGGGGGTCAGGTGACTTAGGTTAGTGGAGATAGACCAATTGACCTGTTTTCCCACGATTTTTTTAGGCGAGTAGAGATAGCTGCAGTGAGATGTATTATCCTATTGGAATTTGAACTTCCAACCATTTTTCTGGGGGAGGGGAGGGGTGATTAGGCTAGAGGAGGTAGCCCAATCGACCTATCTTCTCGCCAATATTCAAACTTCCCGTCAAAATCCGCCAATTTGGATGACGTCACAGCCACCATCTTGGATTTCGTCATCGTCGCCATCTTGGATGACATCCTGTCCGGCATCTTGGATAACGGTAATTTGGGCCAGAGATTTGTTTCTTTTGGACTACTTTGGTCGTAGGGGATACTTCTGCTTTTGGATGTTCTAATCACTGGATTCTGAAGACGTATTTCTCTGCCGGTACCGCCTTGCATGGATTGTTGTATTGGTTATCAGACGTTAGGTAAATTTTGCAAGAGCGTTGGCCTACATTTAAACTTTCACCAGTTTCAGTTGCCATCTGGTTAAGTGAATACAACTCTTGGCTGTCTGTCTCATCTTTTACGAACTTGAGCAACTGTCCCAAGTCGATCCTTGGAGCACTGTCTGAGGGTCACTTCTCTCTTGGTTTGGTCCGATTGTGACGATCGTTTAAAAAAAATTAATGTTGAATTATTACTCTTGGTGCCTTCAGCGGACAAATAATTTTGATATCTTGTCAATAAGGCCTTCAGCCATAAATGCAATTAGTCTTAAGAATTTTTGTTTCTTAATAGTGAAATTTTGATGATTGTCCTTTTTATAATGTTTAGTGTCTCTTGGAGAAGTTTAACTCGTTCTTAAGAATCTGCTATCTAGGCCTTCAGCTGACAAATAATTTCCTGTCATTAAGGCCTTCAGCTGTGAATGCAATTTGTCTTAACAGTTTTTAATTAGATATTGTCTCTTAATAGTGAAAATTTGATGATTGTCCTTTTTGTAATATTTTAGTATCTGATGGAGAAGTTCAAATCGTTTTTATAAATTTGCTATCCAGGCCTTCAGCCGTCAAATTGGTTTTTTTTTAGTTTTTACTGTTGGGGCCTGGAGCTGACAAATAAGTTGTATTTCTGGTCAATAACACCTTCAGCTGTGAGTGCAACTTGCTTAAGAAATTTTGTATTATACATTGTGTCTTAACAGTCAAATTTGATAATTGTTCCTGATTGTCAATCTTTTTTGCAATTGTTTTCAAATAAAGTGTACGTGATTAACAACTGCGCAACCAACGGTGACTGAGTAAGTACCTGTCCACACAAAATCCTGCCTTTCTCTAAGTACCCACTTTTCACTGGTAGCAGAGCGTGGTTGCGATTGTAATATTGCCATTACAGTTACCGTTGGGTCGAACTGTAACTCTGTCAGTGTTACACATTATCTGTCTTTGCTATTTGTTTGTTTCAGGTGACCAATTCTAATGGCAGTCAGGTAGTGCCCCGGGATCGGCCTGTTGAGGAAGGACCACCTCATCTATGAGCTGGCGATAAGGCGCCAGCCTATTGACGGTAGTGTCCCGGACTTAGCCGCCCGTTTGCGTGCTACCGTTCTTCAGCCGGTTGACATCACGCCGGATGTTGTGGGTGAGACAGAAGCAGCTATCGAGTTTTTGTGTAAAGCTGTTAGGGATCTTGAGGACACCATCCGCTTTTTGAATGGTCATCAACATAGTGGCAGTCAGTTAGACAGGGTGGGGATACAGTTAATATATTTAACCAACTGGATAGCGGATTGAAGGACATTAAAGTTAGAGGATCTTCATAAGGAATCAACAGCTGAATAGGGGTCTTTGATTAATGAATTACAGTTTAAGATTACATGTTTAGAGCTTGATGGGAAGAGGACTGGGGAGCAGGGCTTGCTGTCGTCAAGGGGGCTTGTGAACCAGCCCGGGAATGATGCACTAATGTCTCTCGAGAGGTTAGACGCAGCGTTTGATAAATTGCCTAATGCTCTGGTGCATCTCTTTCGGGACTTCACAGAATTAGTTGTAGACCGACTCGAGTAAATTGGAAGGTTATTATGGTTGTTGGTTCGCCTTGAGCAATACGCTGATGCCTTTGGCGTTTCGCATCAAGTAGTTTTGTCGCTATTCTATCCGTTAGCTAGAGGCGAATTGAGGACCCTCGTATCCAGAGCCATGACAGAGGGGTTTTCCTTGCAGGAGTTGAGGGAGTTTGTAATTAACGAAAGATTGACCATGGGAGTTCGCAAACAGCACGATTGTCGCTATATTGGCAGATGTAGCAAGATGAAGAGGAGTTACATCAATATATGGGTAGAGTTAAGACGGCCTGTTTGGCCTTGTTAGTCAACTCGCCAGAACGGGAGTTAGTTTCTATTGTTCTGAGGGGACTGCGGGCGCCGGATAAGTCGCACTTTGTTTTTCGTGGTCGTCCCTCCAACAGGGAAGTACTTCGTGCCGCCGTTGTGGTGGTATCTGTGTTACCACTCGCGGACGATCCAGGCCGTGAAGTTAGGGTTCAGTCAGCGGTCGTTATCAAGAACTCTGGGTTATCTACATCGGCTGAGTCTGCTAAAAGGGAACCACAGCGTTGCTTCAGGTGCAGTCGGACAGGTCATTTAGTTCGTTCTTGCGTTCAACCGCGCACTCCCAGAGCCAATAAAAGACGCCGGACTGGGCAGCCACCTCGGGATCAAGCGCTTAAACCTTGATGTGCCCGTGTCGTCGCTCGATCATCACCTCCCCTGCCTTATATTTGTTCTCGAGTAGGTGGCGAACCTATTTGTCCCCTCTTGGGTTCTGGTAGCTCCTTGTCGGAGCCTGGAATGGTTTCCTGAATTTGGTCATCTTACAAGACTTGGGTCGGTCCCTTTTTCGGTGCAGAGATAATGGGTTACCAATGTGCAGGTGTTGCCTCTACATGATTGGGTCCGAGGGAGTATCTCAGTTGGGGATTTCCCCTGGCCCTTGTCTTTGGCCTTGGCTAAGAATTGCCTGTCGATTTGGTTTTGGGATGTGATTTTATCAGTAAAACTGGTCTTGTCTTGGATTATTCCGCTTACACCTTCTTCTCTAAGTCCGCTTCTACTCAGAAGTTTGGGTTCTGTGAATGCGCTAAGCGTAAGGTGTATCGAAATTCCGGCACGCTGGCTGTTGATGTTAAGGTTAATGAGTTTGATCTCACCCATCTGTCTTCACAGCAGGCCTCTGAAATAGGGGATTTATTGCAGAGGTTCCCCGAGCTTCTCTGTGACAGACTGGGGTCACTGATGTTCTTGACTACCATATTCGTCTATCTAACCATATTCCCGTCACGCAGTCCGCATATCGTATCTCACCGCCTAAGATGAAGATACCATGAAGAAACATCTCTACAATGCTCAAGCAAGGTGTCATTAGGCCTTCTACATCTGCTTATGCTTCCCCCATATTCCTTGTTTCTAAGGATCAGGTGTGGAATTTTCGTCCTGTTGTTGACTACCGGCGCCTGAACACCAAGGTTGTCCTCGAATCAGTTCCTTTACCTGATCTTCATAACTCTGTTACTTGATTTTCCGGCGCTAATTGGTTCACCGTGCTCGATCAGAATCAAGCCTAATATCAGATTCCCTTTGCGGAAGAATGTAAACACATTACAGCATTTTGTACTGACTGGAATCTGTTTGAGTTTAACAGGGACCCTTTGGTCTGGCTACTGGCGCAGGAGTTCTTACTCGTTTGCTAGATAATATTCTTGGAGACTTCAAATTAGTCTTTGTTTATAATTACTTGGACGACTTGGTGATTTATAGCCGTTCGTTTCGGGAGCATTTAGAACATATGCAGCAAGTTTTTTCTAGGTTGAAGGGGGCCGGTTTGACTGTTAAACCCAGTAAGGTGACATTAGCCAGGCAACAGGTATCCTACTTAGGTCACTTAGTATCAGACGAGAGCATTGACCAGGAGCGGACTAAGGCATTGAGAGCTCTCCCGCCGCCTGCTGATAAACGCGGGATTGCCAGGTTCATAGGCATGGCGAATTATTTTACGCGTTTTGTCCCCAATTTTCCTCAGTTGGCGGCTCCTTTAAATGAATTACGTCGAAAAGGGGTGAGTTTTGAAAGGGGACCTGCCCTAGATGCCGCGTTTGAGCACATTAAGGCAGCGATAGCCAACCCTTCGGTTCTTGGAGTGCCTGATATTAATAAAAAAATTATTGTACAAACCGACGCATCTAATGCGGGGATTTCGGCCGTCCTCCTACAGGAGTTCGAGGGTCAAAGGCAGCCAATAGTGTACGCGTCTCGTCGGTTAACCAGTGCAGAACTTAAATATTCCGTTTATGAATGTGAGGCATTGGCCGTCTTTTTCGCACTGGAGAAGTATCGCTTCTATCTCGAGCATAGAGTATTTCAGCTAGAAACCGACAATCAAGCTTTAAGCTGGGTGCCAACCACGACGCGTAAAACAGGCCGTATCGCCAGGTGGGCAGTACGCATTTCAGCGTTTCAATTCGAGGTTAAACACATTAAGGGGACTGAGAATGTGCTCGCGGACGTCCTCACCCGTATGTTCACTGAACATCCATCTAGTGAGCGCGCCCAAGAAACGGAGGAAGGCAATCTTAGTTGTGTCGTGTTAGGCGGTATTCCTCATTTATTTAGTGACGTTGCCGACCATCAGGATCAGTCCCCAATTTAGGGACCCGTTAAGGAACGGGTGCCGGCGGGGGAACCTTTTGGATAGATACGTCATCAGGAAAGGCAATTTATGTAAAAGGGTGGAACGTGCCAAGGAGTTGAAGATCTGTCTACCAGCCACCCTGGTACGCCCCGTTTTCCATTACTTTCACAACTCGTTGATTGGTGGGCATTTAGGAACGTACAAGACCTTGCAGAGAATTAAGGAGCATTTGATTTGGCCGTCTATGGACCGAGACGATAGAGAGATGGTTTCTCGGTGTCGGTTGTGTCGTGTGGCCAAGCCTAAGAACGCTTTTCAACAGGGCTTCTTGAGTTCTGAGCGAGAATCCTGCTCTATGGGTAAACTCTTTATCGATTATGTAGCGCCCTTACCTCGCACTACAAGAGGCCATCGATACGTATTGGTTATTAGTGACGCGTTTTCGAGGTTCAGCTGGCTTCTTCCAAATCGTAACGTGGCTGCTGCTACTACTACTACGGCGCATTTAACTAATGTATTTAGTGTTTATGGACCCCCTAAGTAAATCGTTAGTGATAATGAGCCGGCCTTTCTTTCGGCTCCCTTCAAGGCTTTCTGTTTTCAAAGCGGTGTGAAACAAGTGACAACCATTCCATATTACCCAGAGGACTCTTTCGCGGAAAAGGTCAATCGTAATCTCAAATCCGCACTGATCTTCCATCAGAAGACGCCTATTAAGTGGGATACTAGTCTCCCTCGGCTTAGTTTTGCCTTCAATACAGCCAGCCATGAGGCTTTGAGAGCTAATGCGGTTTCCTTGATCTTTGCTTATCCTGTTAATTCCCCCCGTTCGAACTTATGGGGAATTCAAGATCTAATCTCTGAGTATATTACCCCTCAGATCGTCAAAGAAAACTGGAAACGTGCCAGGCACAGTATACTCAGGGCCCATAACAAACAAGCTGACAGTTACAACCGTAATCGAGGGGCCTTTAGGGGTAAAGAAGGAGACCAGAGACAAAGTGTATGTCCATAGTTTTCCCGGGAGGGAGGTGCGTGTTGGAAACCTTGGTAAGTTCGCTCCCTGTTTCCTGGGTCCTTGTACTATTATGCGTATTATAGGCCGAGTTAATCTTCTGATTCAGGACAATCACACTGGTAAGCAATACTGGGTCCATCTTAATCAAATTAATTTTGGTTAGGCCACTTGTTGGATTACCCTCGAGTTGGTGTTTCAGGGGGTAAGTTGGCATCATGTAATAGGGATAGTGGGGTCTCGTTTTCTTCTCTTGTTTACTGGCGCCACTACATTTGCTAGCCATGTCTGTCTGTGAGTGGCAGCAGTTGTAGTTATCGATATCTAGTACCCTAGGACTATCTTTGGAAGGGTGGCAAGTGTTTTCCGGGTAGGAGTGTGTTGGGACTTGGATTCGGACGGAGCAGCAGTGAGGTTCGGCAGTGCGTCGACGTGCTGGGACAGCTGGCGACATGCAGGCACTGCCAGATGGGAGCTGTACTTGTAAGGGCCACAACTTCGTTCTCCACCGGACACAGGATTTTGAGTTGAGTGGACCTTAACCCACTAGTGAAACCTCCACTATTTTGAGATCACACCATTTGTTCGCGCGTTGCTGCGCACAGGGTCGCTGAGATGAAGAGCAATGAGTGGAGTGTTTGGAGTTGGTGACATTAATTAACCCTCCTCCACCTTTTGTTATCAATCTTTGAATTCCTTGTGTTTATGGATGAAGTTCAACCAGCGGTATCTTTCTGCCTAATGGCCGCTAACGCCCCAGTTACCTGCTCTTGAGGTTAGCGTATTTTCGCCGCAGTGTGCCTTTCCTCGTCTTGCCACTGCAGTCCGGTAAGGCGTGTAGTTCGACAGCCTCCTTGGTTGCGGTTTGGAGATTTGTTTCTTTTGGTCTGCTTTGGTCGTATTGGTTCTTTCTGCTTCTGGATGTTCTAAACACCGGATTCTGAAGATGCAGTGCTGTCCGACGGTTTGCCTTGCCTGGGTTATTCCATCGTTGTATTGGTTATCAGACGTTAGGTAAATTTTGCAAGAGCGTTGGCCAGCGTTTAAACTGTCACTAGTTTCATTTGCCATAACGTTAAGTGAATACAACTCTTGGCTACCTGTCTCATCATCTACGAACTTGAGCGACTTTCCCAGGTCGATCTTTGCAGCACTGTCTGAGGCCCACTTCTCTCTTGATTTGGTCATATTGTGATGATTCTTCAAAAAAAAAAATAATTTTGAATTACTACTCTATGGGCCTTCAGCCGACAAGTAATTTGGATTTCTTGTCATTAAGGCCTTCATCTGTGAATGCAATTTGTCTTAAGAATTTTTAATCAGATATTGTCTCTTAACAGTGAAAATTTGATGATTGTCCATTTTTTACAATATTTTAGTATCTCTTGGAGAAGTTTAATTCGTTTTTAAGAATTTGCTATCCAGGCCTTCAGCCGTCAAATTGTTTTTTGAGTTATTACTGTTGGGGCCTTGAGCTGACAAATAAGTTGAATTTCTGGTCAATAAAGCCTTCAGCCGTGAGTGCAACTTGCTTAAGAAATTTTTTGTTAGACATTGTGTCTTAAGAGTCAAATTTGATAATTGTTCCTTATTGTCAACCTTATTTGCAATTTTTTTCAAATAATGTGTACGTGATTAACATTTGAGCAACCAACGGTAACTGAGTACGTCCCCTTCGACACTGAATCCTGCCTTTCTCTACGTATCCACGTTTCATAATGCTTCACGTGCTACAAATTCCAAGCTACAAGTGCGCATAAATATATGTCACTCCTTGGTAAAACTTTGGCTGAAAAGACAGATGGGCGTCCGATCCGAACTATGCATGATCGCTTATACATCTCTAAAACATAGTCAAAAGACGAGCCCGGACAGCACATGACGTCCCACGTATGACGTGACGCCAAACTGCTGCGACGCTCGACGCTCATCAAACTAGTAGGCTTCTGAATACATTAGAATAAGCATTCAATTTAAACGCATACCGTTCATGCATCAGTAATTTCTGCTGCTGTTTTCTGTGTACATAAATTTCCATTTCTTGAGTAGGTTCAGTAACTGTCCATTTGGTACCTTATGTAAAACTTCCATATTATGCTCTATACTTCCTGCCTCATGTGTTTCTTTACCCAGATGTGTACTGAAAGTGGTCTTATATTTGCATATGCATGCCCTCTAAAATGAGTCTTCAAATTCCTTCCCGTCTGACCGAGTTTTTTTATTTATAGTCACCGTTTTGTAAATTGCCTTACACTCATGGTTACAGTTTAATTATTTTATCATGCTGCAAGTTTTCAATTTATATTTATAATGTTACTTTTAAATTTTTATTCTGACTCTTACACAACTGTGTGTCATTTACTTTGCCAGGCTAGGAGCTTCTCACATGACTACTTACACCTTTCAAATAGCCTTTACGTATGGATATTGTTGTGTCTAGACAAGACAGCCTAGACACAATGAGAGGAAGCCGAAAGGCACGCGCTTAAACTCACGCAGGCTGGCGTGAGGTCTGAAACAGGATACGCAATGAATGCTATAAAGAAAAGTACGTAGCTTCTGGAATACTTAACTTTAATCCACATTTGTAGAACATCGCTCTTGATGATACATTAATAGAATCTCAATATCAATGGAATACGGCGCCTTGCTAGGTCGTAGCAAATGTAGCTGAAGTCTATGCTAACTATCGTCTCGGCAAATGAGAGCGTAGTTGTCAGTGAACCGTTCCTTGCAAAGTCGGCTGTACAACTGGGGCGAGTGTTAGTAAGTCTCTCTAGACCTGCCGTGTGGCGGCGCTCGGTCTGCAATTACTGACAGTGGCGACTCGCGGGTCCGTCGTATACTAGCGGACCGCGGCCGATTTAAAAGCTACCACCTAGCAAGTGTGGTGTCTGGCGGTGACACCACAGATATAATTCCATATATTGTTTGTTAGGTCATGTTTTATTGTAGGCTATAGTGCCCTCTGCTGGCCTCATTTATTTGTATAAATATTAACGCGTCTAGGCCATCACCAGCACTTACTATGTACCTATTAATATAGATTTTTATGATATCTCTGGCTGGTATGCAAGGCTGTTATTCATGCTAAATATTTATGGGTATCACCAGGCCCGTTATAGATTACGTTTCAGGTAACTGAACTAAACTGGTTACACTACTGCTTTTTACGTGTAATAGATCTGAAGATGGCAGTAGCCGAAACCGATAACACAGAAATGTACACTACTGGCCATTAAAATTGCTACACCAAGAAGAAATGCAGACGATAAACGGGTATTCATTGGACAGATATATTATACTAGAACTGACATTTTCACGCAATTTGGGTCATTAGATCCTGAGAAATCAATACCCAGAACAACCACCTCTGGCCGTAATAACGGCCTTGATATACTTGGGCAATGAGTCAAACAGAGCTTGGATGGCGTGTACAGGTACAGCTGCCCCTGCAGCTTCAACACGATACCACAGTTCATCAAGAGTAGTGACTGAGTATTGTGACGAGCCAGTTGCTCGGCCACCATTGACAAGACTTTTCAGTTGGTGAGAGATCTGGAGAATCTGCTAACGAGGGCAGCAGTCGAACATTTTCTGTGCCCAGAAAGGCCCGTACAGGACCTGCAACATGCGCTCGTGCATTATCTTGCTGAAATGTAGAGTTTCGCAGGGATCGAATGATGGGTAGAGCCACGGGTCGTAACACATCTGAAATGTAACGTCCACTGTCCAAAGTGCTGTCAATGCGAACAAGAGGTGACCGAGACGTGTAACCAATGGCACCTCATACCATCACGCCGTGTGATACGCCAGTATGGCGATGACGAATACACGCTTTCAATGTGCGTTCACCGCGATGTCGCCAACCTTTCCTCATGTCAGCACGTTGTATGTGTCGACACCGGCGCCAACTTTGTGTGAATGCTCAGAAAAGCTAATCATTTGCATATCACAGCATCTTCTTCTTGTCGGTTAAATTTCGCCTCTGTAGCACGTCATCTTCGTGGTGTAGCAATTTTAATGGCCAGTAGTATATCATTTTCCCTTCGCTCATTAAAGAAACACTAACACGATTCTGACGTCCATAGTCAGGGCAATGTATTACGCGGATTACAAAGGAAGATAACTTCTCAACGTCAGTACCTATATTGAGTCTGTGCTCACTAAGTGACATTATATCGTGAAAGAACTCATTAGTCAATTAACATAGCTGTTGATGTGCTTTCAGTTATTGTATCACAGTCTGTAGCACTTGCACAATTACAAACAAAACGGCCGAAGAGCCCTGAGCAACCTGTGTTACAAGGACTTATATCTCATCTAGACAAAATTCTTATTATGAAATGTACGAGGTCTGTAAATGAATTAGCATCGCGGCTGACAGAAGTTGCCTGAAACGCGACAGGTCCCTGGAGCCGCTTGCTACCTTGGAAATTTCTGCCGAGAGAGTGGCCAATCTACATCTTGGTTACGGTTGCTGGATAGAACCTCAGAATAGTGTCCAGCTTCGAAAGGTACCAATGAAACCCTTTATTTTCGGTGACGTGAACTGCATGACTTGAAATAACAATGTTCGCTGCCTTTTGTAGGGTACACTTCAGCTACGAGATCGGTGGATGCTTGCACAATGTATTACAAAGGAAGTAAAAATCACTCAGAGCTATGTTTAATATAAGCTCACAACAACTGTTTCAACTAGTAAAGTTCATATGAACCGTTTTCGCAACTCACTGAAATCTCTTTTGGCGGTCTGATCAACTTAGAGAATAGATAGCTACCTTAGGTGAAGAGGTTGGCGCAGGAAAAGGTATCGTGGGGGATCGTCATAAGATTGGTGGCTCAAAAAAAAAGTTCCAGTTACTTCTCTTTCTGTGCAGACAACTTCATAACAGTAAAAAAGTGTGTTTTGCACTCTCGAAAACGTACCCGTATTGTTTCTATTTCTGGCAGGCATCTGCCTGCAGATACAACGGAAATTTGATGCGGTTACCATCCGTTTTCAGCGCCCCAGAAGCCTTTACAGTTGAATTCTACAGATGTGATCACTCAAGAAACACGGTCGGCGGAAATATTCTAAAGAAAGCCAAGTACTGTACTTAATTTTACGGTAGCATGTCGAAAGAATGTTGAACAGTAATTTGCAAGTAGTGTATGCCGTTGCATATCAGCCATATATTCATCAGCAAACCTATTATTACTGTTGCGTGTCACGGTTAACATAAAATTAACATAGCTGAAAAACCAAACACGAGACGGAACGGAGCGGTTCTCAATACTAACTTTAGGGAGAAGAGTTAAGCGGCCAATAGAAAATCAATGATGCATTACTTCATATTGTTAAAAACTAGTGACTATCTGTGGACAAGAATAGAGTTCGTATATTATATTGACATGCGTGCTGAAATAAAATTTTTATTGCAGAAACTACTTAGACTATATACCTCTACCTACATCTTTATCAGTTCAGTTTCGTATGCTAAACTGTTTATTTTGTGTGCACCGTTCTGTTGTTTAGACAAAATGGCTTCAAAATCAGGACAACGCAACGTACATTTTAGACTTACTGGAAATATACGCTATCTGATCAGAAGTATCTCGACAAATGTAATGCGAAACTGACCACTAGACATCACGAGAGGCTGACCCGCCAGTATAAAAGGAGATGGGTAGTATTGTGTTGGCAGTAGAGAGGCAGCGACAGGTCAGGAGACTTACGCGACTTCGAATGTTGACTAGTCATTGGATATCACCTGGGCAACAAATCCTTGAGGGACTTTTCACCCCTTATGAAGCTGACTGTTGCTGATGTGACTGTGAAGTAGAAACGCAAAGGAACAGTCATAGCGAAACCACGACCAGGCAGACGGTCTGAGACCGTCGGACATAGCGGAGACGGCGTCTATAAAAATGCGTGATTTCAGCGGAAGGAATGTTTTATATACACTGAAGAGCCGAAGAAGCTGGAACACCTAGCTAATATCGTAATAGGGACCCCGCGAGCACGTACAAGTGCCGCGGCACTACGTGACATGGGCTCGACTAATGTCTGAAGTAGTGCTGGAGAGAATTGGCACCACGAATCCTGCAGGGCTATCCATAAATCCGTAAGAGTACGAGGGGCTGGAGATCTCCTCTGAACAGCACATTGCAAGACATGCCAGATATACTCAATAATGTTCATGTCTGGGGCGTTTGGTGGCCAGCGGAAGCGTTTAAATTCAGTAGAGTGTTCCTTGAGCCGCACTGTATCAGTTCTGGACGTCTGGGGTGTCGCAATCTCCTGCTGGAATTGTCCAAGTCCGACGGAATGCACAATGGACATGAATGGATGCGGGTCTTCAGACAGCATGCTTACGTACGTGTTACCCGTCAGAGTCGTATCTAGACGTATCAGGGATCGCGTATCACTACAACTGCACACGCCCCACACCATTACAGAGCCTCCACCAGTTTGAACAGTCCCCAGCTGACATGCAGGGTCCATGGATTCATGAGTCTGTCTCCATACCCGTACACGTCCATCTGCTCGATACAATTTGAAACGAGACTCGTCCGATCAGGCAACATGTTTGCAGTCGTCAACAGTCCAATGTCGGTATTGATGGGCCCAGGCGAGGCGTAAAGCTTTGTGTCGTGCAGTCATCAAGGGCACACGAGTGGGCCTTCGGTTCCGAAAGGCCATGTCGATGATGTTTCGTTGATGGCCCAGAATGGAAATCTGTAGCAATTTGCAGAAGGGTTGCCCTTCTGTCACGTTGAACGATTCTCTTCAGTTGTCGTTGTTCCCGTTCTTGCAGGATGTTTTTCCGACAGCAGAAACGTCGGAGATTTGATGTTTCACCGGATTCCTGATGTTCAGGGTACACTCGTGAAATGGTCATACGGGAAAATCCCCACTTCATCGCTACCTCGGAGATGCCGTGTCCCATCGCTCGTGCCCCGGCTGTAACACCTCGTTCAAACTCACTTAAATCTTGATAACCTACCATTGCAGCTGCAGCAACCTATCTAACAACTGCACCGGACACTTGTTGCAGACCGCAACGCCGTATTCTGTCTGTTTACATATTTCTGTATTTGAATAAGCATGCAGTCTCTGTGGCGCTTCAGCGTAGATCGGCTAACACTTCGTGTAAACGAGTACACGAGGTGTAAATGGACTTATAGAGTATGAAAACTAAAATACGATATATTCAGAGTCAGTGAAAATGTAGTGTAATAAAACCGAACACCTGAGGAAGGTTAAGAATGAAATAGGAATCTAGACCACTGAAAACGATTTAATACAAAGCGAAACACGTATGGTCCTAATAAGACTATTATTACAGTCACAAAAGACGGTGTGTAGCATTTCTTACTTGTGTACATGTGATTGCGGAAACGAAGCCTAATAATAAAAATGACAACATTTACATTTTTTGTCAGGTACAGAAAATCTTTTTTGTACCTTTTATGTGTAAGTCCCATGTGGTAGATACACAATTTAATGTGAGTAGTACTTCTGGTTTGTGAATTGTTCCAGTACGCAACACTGTCTTACGCCGCCATATTACTGCAAAGAAAAGCTTCAGTGGAAAGATACACGCTGGGAATTATTTAGTTTGGCTTGGGTATCTCTGTTTTGATGCCATGCACAAGAGTGTTTGGACAGATTCCTTTGGTGGCTTTATGAAGCCACTGCGTTTCTAATTAAATAGTATTTCAGGTTTTATTCATCTGTCACAAAAAAAACCTTTTCCGATTTGAACTGCCCCCATCCCGAATGTGAGCACAGTGTCTTAAGTACCGTGTGTCTACGTTTTGCTGATACTGCTCTGGAACACTATTTGTCCATCTGAAAAAGTAAGAGTATGTCTTGCTCACATAGCACATACATTATCTGATCAAAAGCATTCAAACACCCCTATGCAATGCGAAATTGACCGCCAGATGTCGCGAGAGGTGCACCCATCGTTATATAAGGAGTCGGGGAATATAGTGTTGTATGGAGAGAAACAGTAACAGACTCATAGGAAGGGTCTTAAGGAAATGTAATTCATCCACGAAAGAAGTGGCTTACAAACTCTTTGCTCGATAGATTCTCAAGTATCTTTCATCACTCTGGGACCTTTACCAGGCAGTACTGATAGAAAAGATAGACGAGACCCATCGAAGAGCGGCGCGTTTCCTCTCGGGATCGAATAGTCGACACTTTATGTTTTCAGAGATACTCAACAAACACCAGCGGCAGATGGTACAAGAGAGGTTTGCTATTGAAATTTCGAGAGAGTGCTTCCCATGAAGAGTCGGTAAACAAATCATTTCCTCCAACATACATCTCGTGAAATGACCAAGACGAGAAAATTCGAGGAACTGTATGTAATACAGAGGCTTACAGACAATCATTCCTCTCACGTACCATTCGCGACTGAAACATGGAAGGGGGATCAGTCAGTGGTACCACAACTACCACCCGCCACACAACGTCAGGTGGCTTACGGAGTACTGATGTAGACGTAGCAATGGGACGGTCCGAAGAGCTCAGTGACTTCGAACATGGGGTAGACATTGGATGCCATCTGAGTAACAAATCGATTAAGTACATTTCAGTCTTTCTAAAGCTCCCCACGTCGACTATGGTGGATGGGAAGCGGAGGGTGGTTGTAAAGAATCTCTTTAAATTAGCGGTATGAGTTCCAACGTGCTACCAGCAGTCCAGCTAGCACAGTGAATCGCATACAATGGTGGAGCTGCTCCCCATAAGTCACATTTTTCTCTTGTCCATGCCACGTTAGATGTGGTGCAAGGATGACTGGAAGCGAAAGATCTGGAGTGATGACTTACGCTATACCTTTTGGCAATCAGATGGAAGAGTTCGGGTTTGGGCAATGCCTGGAGAACGTTACATGCAATCATGTGTGGTGCCAACAGTGCAGTATGGAGGATACGATGTTACAGTACGGAGGTGTTTTTCGTGGTTACGGCATGATTCCTTTATTGTGCTTAAGGGATATGTACACATTTTACAGCATTGTGCATTGCGAACATTAGAGGAACAGTTTGGAGATGTCGATTGTACCAGCGTGACAATGAATTCTGTCAAAAATCAGCATCTGTGAGGCAGCGTCATATGGGCGATCTGAAATTAACTCACCTGGCCAGAGTTCCTACTAGAACCCAACGGACAACCATCGAGATGGATTGGAGCGTGGACGTGGCTCCAGAACCCAACCTCCAGCATCACTACCTTCTCTGGTTTCAGCTATTGAGGGAGAATTAGCTCCCATCCATTCACAGACGATATGACACTTCACTAAAGAGTCCCCAGCAAAATTCAAACCTTTATAGAGGCGTGGTTCAGTTAAGGCGTCCGGATTCTTTTGATCGGATAATTTATATACTTGCGAGCACAACCCTTATGCCATGATGCAGTATGTAGGTAGAATCACGATCCAGCTTTTTTCTGTTTTTCAGCTCAAAACATGTTAAACGGTGATCTACGGTACCATTTTGTTGATGTTGTGGACTTCAGTCTCAAGACTGGGTTAGCGTATCTCTATATGCTACTCTGTCCAGTGGAAATTTCGTAATAGTTGTTTGACTGCAGCAACCTTCATCAATTTTATACTGAATAAGCCTTGGCCTCCCTCTACTATTTTACCACCCACCCACCAAACTTCCCTCCATTACAAGACTACGTTTTTTTGATGACTCGGAATGTGTCCTAACAACCGATTCCTTCTTTCAGTCACTTTACGCCACTAATTTCTTTTTTCCCCAGTCAGATTCTATATCAGTTACTTACTCGAGCTATCAAACGAATCTTTAACATTCTTCTGTAGCATCACATTTCAGAAGATTCTAGTCTCTTCTTCTCTGAATTGCTTATCGTCCATATTTCACTTCCGTACGAGGCTATATCTTAACTATGGAGTCTGTTGTACTGTTCGCAGCAAACAGTCAACGAGAGCCTCCAATGGCTGGGTACGGATACCCTTTGAGTAATCACAAGAAATGTTAAGATCGCATTTTGTTACAGCCGTTAGTATTTGAATTTTCAGCTGCAATTAGTTAAAGATCTACAATTAGTTAAAGACCTCATACATTTCGTTGCAGCGTGATTTGTATGTCGTCAGTAATTTAAATCCTTGTGGAGAGTGAAGTAATGAACTTTCCTTTTTTTCGTGAGCTAAAGAGTTTTTGAATTACTCGAAAAATTTGCCACAGAGAAGGAATTTATACACAATGGAGCTTTGAGGTGATTTAGCTTCTGAACTGTGCCAAACTTTAATAGGCTGATAAAATCAATGTGATTTATGGACAACTTGTGTGTGTGGAACTATACATTTTTGAATATAAACGGTTATAATAATTCATAATGAACTAGCTTAGCGCCCACTGCTTCGCTCACGTTGACTCTATGACCTGACCTGCAGAGGTTTTCTTTGTTTTTATTTAATCAAATTTTTATGTTGTCCACAAATTGCAACACCTTCTAACTTCTCAAGCTAATTAAGGCCATATAAGCATGGTCTCCTCCGAATGTACTTCTGACCAGGAAGCGGTTCTAGTTGCTAGAGTCCAAAGTTTTTGTTAATCACGCCTTTGCGTTCTTGTGGAGATATTTCAATGGCAACTTTCGTCCCCAAAAAAATATTTCTTTATATCTAACTGAGAAGAGAAATACCAGTCTTCATAAATTTTGCTTCAAGATATTTTTTAATGCAACGAAATATTTTTTTTTTTTGTTTTTTTTTGTTTTAATCCTCTATTGCACTCCCTTATGGGTTGAATTTCCAGAAACTGTGAAACACTTTTTATTTCTAATCGGTAAGTCAAATATCAGTTGTCATAGATGTAGCCTTGCAAATCCTTTAGTAGTTCTGCCGGCCGCGGTGGTCTCGCGGTTAAGGCGCTACGGTCGCAGGTTCGAATCCTGCCTCGGGCATGGATGTGTGTGATGTCCTTAGGTTAGTTAGGCTTAAGTAGTTCTAAGTTCTAGGGGACTGATGACCACAGAAGTTAATTCCCATAGTGCTAAGAGCCATTTGAACCTTTAGTAGTTCTCTAGGAATTAATCTTACTCCATTAGTGGTTGAATTTCCAAAAATGCTGAAACACACACTTTTTATTTTCTGTTTCAGAAGCAAAATGCAAGTTTTCGTAGTTCTAGCATCAGAATTCCCTCAATAGTGACATACTTTCAAAAAGCCTTTGATCCTTAGGAGTGGAATTTCGGACAATCCCTTCTTAAACGATGCCTCAGTATAAGATCCACACCCGCAGCAAACTGCAAGTTTCTATCCTTAGCAGTGAATCAGTCTGGCCCTATCTCAGTTTCTTAAGGGTTGAGTTTCCAAAAACAGTGAAGCACGCATTTCTTCATCTCCAACCGAGAAGGCAAACGCCAATTTTCAAATATTTAGCTTTAAAAATGCTCTCGCAATGAAATATTTCCATAAAACGTTTCAGCTCCTATTTCACCCCCTCAGCAGTTTAATTTCTAAAAACAGTGACATGGGTATGTTTTATTTTTAACAGAGACGCAAAATCCAAATATTCATAGATTTAGCTTCAAAATTACTTGCACGATGAAATATTTCCATAAAACTTTCATCCCCCGTTTCATTCTCATAGGGGTTGAATTTCCAAAAACAGAAAAACTCAATTTTTTTATTTATAGGTGAGAAGACAAATTTAAAGTTTCATAGATTTAGCTTTAAAAACGCTTTCACAATTAAATATTTTCGTAAAAAAGCTCATCCCCTATTTGACCCACTTAGGGTTTCAGCTTCCAAAAACAATGAAACACTTTTTTTTAAAAATTTCTAAGCTAGAAGTCAAATGCTAATGTTCGTAGATTGGTAATTCTTTAATACCCTCTTAGGGTCAAATTTCCAAAAATATTGAAACACGTATTTCTTTATGCCTGAGAAACCAAATACCGATTTTTGAAGGTCTAGCCTCAAACTTTCATTCCCTATTTCACCGCCTTATGGTTGGAATTTCGAAAACTCCCTTCTCACACGACGTCTACAGTATAAGATCTACACCTTAACTAAATTTAAAGTTTCTCTCCTTAACGGTTTGGGCTCTGCGATGATGAGTCGGTCAGTCAGGCGGTCAGCCAGGACATCGCACATATAAAGATTATCTCAAGCAAGCTGCAAAGAGTTTAATCAGTGGTGCTTCTTTCTTACTAAAGCTTGTTTCGCCTATAGTGGCGTTCTCAAGTAAACGTCCAGTTGGAATAGATGCCTGTATTGCAACAGTAAGTAAATTATCGACTGTTTATTTGTTGTTGCACTGTTATAAGTCACACAGTTTCTATTTGTGCAGAATTTTTTGGTGAAATATATTTGACAGCTAGACTGACAGTTTATTTTCTTTGATGTTTCATGTTTACACAGTCTGAGAGAGAGAAAGAGTGTGAAAAGGTGTAATTTTGTAACATCCTTACACGTGAATTGGTTTTCTGAAATGAGAATAAAATGTCAGTCTAGCTGTCAAAAGTATTAAGTCTACAACTTTACTTCCGCCGTTTTGTAATAGACGGCAGTAGCGGCAAGTGGGGTTCGGATGGTTGGTCATAGGTGTAATACAATAAGCTTAGGCATCTGTAAACATAGTGCCATAGTAGATTTGAGATTGCATCCTAAGGTTATTCTCGATCAAGTACGTCAACTTACGTACCCATTTCTCACCATTTGCGGGAAGTTTCAATTTTCTGCTTTAACATGAGGAAATATTCTGCTGTGGCTCTTAAAATGCTGGATAAGACCAATGGTGCGGGAACTATTAGTGGAAGAACGTGCAGAGAATGTTTTCAGCACCATGAGAACGGTGATTTTGATGTCGAAGACCGGCATGGCGGGGGAAGACAGAACGTTTTCGTAGCTACTGAAACAGATGAAGTGAGTCACAGGACATCATTATCGAAAGTAACTGAAGCGTTTGAGCCCAGCATTGAAACACAAACGGCCACAATACAGCGATAGACACGTAATGGTAGTTTTGTAGCAGGTCAGTGCTCGACCCCATGTCGTGAAACCCGTCAAAATATACATGGAAACGTTGAAATGAGAAGACCTATCCCTCCCACCGTATTCTACATACGTTGTTCTCTCTGACTACCACCTTTTTCAATCAGTGATATACAGTCTGGCTGACCAGCACTTCCGATCATATGAACAAGTGCAAAGTTCAATCAATTCACGGATCCCCACAAAAGACGCCCAGTGGTTCCCCCACGGAATTCGTATGCTATCCGAAAGATGGGAGAATGTAGTGGCCAGCAATGGGCAGTAGTATGAATCATAATTTTTTTGTAAGTTTTTCACAATAAAGCCCCGAACTTCGAGAAAAAACGGCGGAAGCAAAGTTGTAGACCTAGTATTTCAAGAAAAAACTCTACACAAATAGAAATTACTTGATTTATAATAATCTAGCAAGAAATAGACAGTCGACAGTTTACTCACTGGTGCAATACGAGACGTTTACTTGAGAATGGCGCTATAGCCGAAACAAATTTATAGTAAGGAAGAAGCACAACTGATTAAACTGTTTGCAGATAGTGTGGCATATATCATAATAAACTGTCATATTATAACATATTATGTGTTGCGGACTAGGCCAAAAAGAATATAGCGAACTTTTAATTTTTCGACGTTACTTCCTCATTCACTTCTCAGTAGTGAGCCGGAATTTGTCTTCCACATACGGCAATCTAAAATGTGCTCAGACGGATTGCAGATTAGGAGTAACAAGTTTAGGACCATTTTATGGTAGCTCATTTAAGTTATCTTCATGCCCTAGTGACATAGCTGAACTTTCGTTTCAGAAAATCGATGCACGTGTTAAGATCTGACAAAGCAGCCACCGTGCCACGCTCTCAGTCTCTCTCTCAGTGGGCTGCTTTTCCTTCTTCTATCCATATGTTTTCTGGATTTTTTGGAACCTGTAGCTGAGCTGCCCAATAGTTTATCTTGGACTGAACATATTCATGTCTATTATTTCCACTGCTTCTATCAGGGCTTTCTCGATGTCCTTTACAATTTGGTGGTAAGAGTGAGTGAGAGAAAGAAAGAGATAGAGAAAGAAAGAGAGAGTGTGTGTGTGTGTGTGTGTGTGTGTGTGTGTGTGTGTGTGTCAGTAAGTGTACGCCTGAGACTATGGTGGAAGAATCATGTTGTTTGCAGGTCTCATTGATTTCTTACATTAAGTGCGCTGTGTTCATTACGGGTACTATTCAGCGTTGAATGATTGCCATTAGTATCAGTATCTGTCTCGCGCTTAACCAACGCCTTGGACTGTGCTGCTCTCGGCGCACAAAACGCTCCTGTAGTCATTGTCCAATACAAAACGTCCAACGTTGGTTGGAATGTCAGAGGTCACACACTCTCTTCTGTCTGCTCAGTTGCACAGAGGAACGCGTTAGAACCTTGATTGCAGTACTGGACTGTGTTAGGTTACAGACATAAAACGTTATATGAAGTGTGTGTATACATTTCTTTGTTAACAATGTCTGTTATTATCGAGAAGTGTATTGATGACAAATGTTTCAGTAAATTCGTATAGAGAAAATACTAGATTTAATCAAGCAACTGAACAAATTGAGTTCAGACATAAAGCAATACCATATTTCCGAGCAGCACATACACAAGATTGTGGAAAGGAGACATGGGTGTGAATTATCATTGTACTAGGAATGCATAGACTTCGAGAAAGAGTTTGACTAGGTTACAACCACACCACTAATGCTAGCCGTTAAGAAAAAGAGAAAACGAGACACGTGTTAGAATGCCGAACTCCTCCAACAAAATTTTCCAGGTTGTACAGGGATAGAATATTCCGTGAGTGTTTTGGTCTCCAGTGGCTTGTTACAGAGTAATTAATTTGGTTTCGTGTCTTACACTCATTTATCTTTGCATCTGTTTTGCACTGAAAATAATGGTAGAACAGTTCAAACGTCGACGGTCTTGGGTAGAAACAAGCTTGTTTCACGCACGCTACTTGTTGGCAGTAGCAATGCTCACCTTGTTCTACGCCCTTCAGTTTCCATTCGGTACTGCTCAATTTTGGCTCGTGTTTTTTTTTTTCTTTTCAGTAGTGTTAAATGTACGTTGACAGTGATATACAGCTCTGTGCTTACACTGAATGCAGTGGAACAGCAGCACAATGACGCCATACTCAACTGTTCCCGCAATGGCGACTGATTTTGCATCTGAGGGTTTTTGCTTTACTGTGTTTTGTGTTATTCGTTTTGGTAACGGCATGTTACAAGATTTTTCACACCGAATAAGTCGTTGCTATGTTATTACTCCATAACCAGCCGTGAGAGGCCATGAGTTCCTAATACCAAAAGAAATCACAAGGGGAGCCCACGACGTTGGGATCGCAGATTTACCTCAAACTTTCTATACCTTTAATAGCCCATTAAAACAAAATAATGTGCAAATGGTAAGGTGCACTACTCTGGCACCAGCGTAGGAGCTGGTTGTTAGAGTTCATGGTGGTCAAGTTGTTACGTTCGTATCTCAAAAAAACGAAAGTGGATGAGGCGATGGATTTGCTCCTACTCAGACTTCATTATTAATCTGTTTTTTTTTCCGTCACTGGTCATATTATTCAATTTATGTGACATTTATGAGGTAATATAATAAAAAAGTGTATTTGCATGAAGTTTTAGATAATTTCATGTTATTTGACTGCTTACTATTTTAATTAAATTTAATTATTAGAACAAATATATTTATAACTATCGACAAGTAAATTAAGGAACGCATAGATTTTTCCTGAAAATGTGTGCCCACTGCGATTTGCAAAATTCCTTATACAAGCAGTCTGGTAAGGTACCGGAAACTACTTTGCACCTGGACGCATCCAGCTGTAGACACACAAACGCAGATCCCATTTGGCAGTTAACCTGCGCAGCGGTGAGACGTTACTAATGTAGCAAAAACGAATAGTGGGGTTGTATAGTTTTTGAATATCACTGTATTTACGCTTGCACTACAGAAATAAAGGTTTGAGCTAGAATCGAACCGTCGTCTCACACACGTTCGTCTTACGAAGCTCGAACGCTAATCCCTTGACCATCGTTAACTCTATAAAGTCCTGCACCTACCCACAGACGCATCAATCACATAGACGCGTAAAATTTCTCTTGCGATTTTCTCGGAATTGCCAGAGTAGTGCAATTTACTACTTGTGTATTATGTTGTCTTAAAGGGCTACTAAAGATGTACAAAGTTTGAAGCAAATCCATGATCCCAACGTCGTGGCCTTCCGTTGTCAGTAAATATCTCAGAACATTGTCCGAAATTTTATGAGTGGAGTTCGGTTCACCCAGAGTGACCCAGCGATAGAGCTTCTATTAGGCTTCATTGCAATAGCGCGAAGTTGGAGACTCACTTGGAGCAAGAGAGGCACCACAGGACATTTTAATTTCCATCGTCTATACTTTTACAAAGAAATTCAAAAAACTTTGTCAGCATGACCAGGAAGGATTCAGGATTCACACTCTACCACTCTCTTCCTGGGTTGTCCATGTTTTAAAGCTGGCGGCATGCTTCGTCCCACCCTTCGGTGCGAGTAGGAACATATTTTTCCAAGCTTGTTTCCTGTGTCTTACGTTCTGTTTTATCTTATTGTTCTGAGTCTTTTCTTGACACTCGTCTCAATCTGTTACTGAGCGGGCGCTGAAGACCTTGCCGTCGTGAGCCCATAAAACCCTCTCCGTCCATCCATCCATCATAGCGGTGGAAGTTCAAAAACATAATAAAATAAATTTTTTTACACGTGAAATTTCATCATTTTTTCACATACTATTGGCTGCATTTGTTGCTGTAGGTACACTTTTCTTCATAAGTAAGAGATTCTGCGATAAATTTTGCACAGCATACAAACCATACCTACAGGTGTATCAAACCCTAGAATTTATTTAATATATGAAAAAATGAATGAGCTGTTACATTTTAAACTTCATGTTTAGAAAAAACTCAATTTTTATAGTCAATTATCTCAATTTTTACCACAGTTTTCAATAGATTTGGAAAATTCTAGAGTTTCACGTGTAAGAATGATTTGTACGCTGCGCAAAATTCATCGAAGAATCTCTCTTACTTACGAAGGAAAGTGTACGTACAGCAACAAATGCAGCCAATAGTAAGGGAAATAATGATGAAATTGTACATGTAAAACAAATTTATTTTATCATGTTTTTGAACTTCCACTTGCTATGAGGGTGAATCTTAAATCCTTCCTAGTTATGCTGACGAAGTATTATGAATTTATTTTTAAAAATATAGACAGTGGAAACTAAAATGTCCTGTGGTGCCTCTCCTGCTCCAATTCAGCCCGTTTGACGTCCTATTCCCCTTAATGGAAGAAATATGATATGTCTTGGCACTGCCGATGACATTGTAAAATGGTTCAAATGGCTCTGAGCACTATGGGACTCAACTGCTGAGGCCATTAGTCCCCTACAACTTAGAACTAGTTAAACCTAACTAACCTAAGGACATCACAAACATCCATGCCCGAGGCAGGATTCGAACCTGCGACCGTAGCGGTCTTGCGGTTCCAGACTGCAGCGCCTTTAACCGCACGGCCACTTCGGCCGGCTGATGACATTGTACTGTCTGCCTCTTTTACATATAAAATTCGTTACCTAACGCCCGCACGGGATTAGCCGAGCGGTCTGAGGCATTACAGTCATGGACTGTGCGGCTGGTCCCGGCGGAGGTTCGAGTCCTTCCTCGGGCATGGGTGTGTGTGTGTTTGTCCTTAGGATAATTTAGGTTAAGTAGTGTGTAAGCTTAGGGACTGATGACCTTAGCAGTTAAGTACCATAAGAGTTCACACACATTTCAACATTTCGTTACCTAACGGATGAATGCAATAGAACAAGTTTGAAAGGAATCGTAAATTCAGCTGTATATTTTTACAATGAAATGAGAGAACCAATTGACGATATTTAAAAACAATATTGGAACGGACAGTAAAAGAAATAAAAGAGTGAAAATAGCCGACATGCGTTTGGTAAACCAAATTGAGCTGATCACACTGTTAGCAGCTCTTGGCCAATCGGAAACAAGAGATATTATGCTGACATTTTAAGGTGGTATTTTTAGGTGTGTATGAGTGTGCGTGCGTGTGTGTCTGTGTGTGTGTGTGTGTGTGTGTGTGTGTGTGTGTGGGCGGGGGGTGGGGGGGGGGGGATGGTTGAACCATGATTGCATAAGATATTGGTTGAGGTCGAGAGTGAAATATATTCTTTACGACACTGCCAACCTCAGCAAACAATTGCGTTCTACCTATTATCGAATGTTTGTGCCCTCCGCTTTGCTTTATGTTTTGTTTCGTTCGTTGATTTCTTATTTCCAAATGAGTGAAGAGACAATCATAGTCAATGACGGGAGGTGTGGGGGGAGGGGGGTGGGGTTTCAAGTACGACCCTCACAATGCCAGAAGGGAACAGTGATCCCTGTGACTGTTGTCATTTCTGCTTCCACAGAAGCACACAACACGGACGGGTATAGGCTCACACCGAGGATGGTCCCTCCGCACAGTTCTTCTCATCTCGGGTACCCTAGTTCTCGTTCTCTGACACTCTCGCCAGACTACCACTTTCGGTGTTCGCACTCCAGTTGATTCGAGCGCACGCCGAGTAATGGAGTTCTGAATTAATTATAATGCCGAAAGTTAAAGTCTGAAATTGTTATAATTAATTGTGAATACTTCCAATTGTAATCACAAAAGGGACTGATAGAGAAAGAATATTAAATAAGCGACGGGATTTGTTAGTGATATAAACGACAACGGTACACAAGTTTCCTTACATTGATTGCAATACTAATTACTCTTCACATTGAAATAACCTATTTTGCGCCTATGAGAGCTCGGTTTCTGCATCAATCGTCACGTATGCTCTAAATTATTGGCAGTGTTTTACCTCGTGGCCCGATTCCGAAGTGCAGCGTCGACAACAACTGGCCATACCGTTATTTGTCATCCTCACAATGAAAGTGAAATTTTCAGGTTAATTAGTCGTCGATTTGAGGCTGTATCTCGACTAAACTCCTCTTCTATTAAATATTGTTGAAACCTTGATGTCATAGCGTTTCATCATCGGACCGTACGTGACCTGAACAACACTATAGTTAACCATTCAGTACAAATTGGCGTCTCTCCAAAATTAGCGCTATATCGTAATTATCATTTCGTTTTCAATTCACAGTTTGTTTTAAGTTTCCCATTGTTTATTTATAGTCCTTGTACATTCGACAATCATGTCGTGTACCCATTGTTTCAAGTATAAATTGGCACCTAATGTCAACCAGTAAACGCGCCTCTGCCCCCCTCCCTCCCCCCCCCCCCCCCCCCGCCACGTGATTCTCTCAAGAATCAAATTCACATGCATAAAACAGTTTCAAGTGTCTGATTGTTTTACAAATGAGTTAATGTTTTAAATATTTCAGTTAAGCGTGCAAACGAGGAAAAGCTTAGGGAAGGTTCCAAATTAGGAGGGGCGTACAGTAATTAACGAAATTTCTTTTGAAAAAAAAAAAGTTGAATTTGTTGTGGGACATTGTGCAATCTTCCCGTGTCAGCAACTATAATTTCCTGAAATTCAAATAGGTGCCGGCACTACACTTAGGTGCGTTTCAAGCAGAGAGCCAACACTGAGATTCTTTTGGTGAAAGACCAGAGCATCGCAGATTTTTAAAGGCGCTTGCAAAACGTCTACGAAGAGCTGGCACTGAACAAAAGCACGGTGAGTCGTTGAGCGAGGCCTCTTTCACCAACTCAAAAGCGTCGCGCAAACCTCTTCGATCTCCCGCGTGCCGGCCGGCCGCACACAGCTGCGGCTCCTTAAATGTTGGACACTCTCATTTAAGGTGATCGGCCGATCGCAGTCAAACACCTCGCTGCACAACTGGACGTCTGTGTTGGTAGTGCTGAGACATTTGCCCACCACTTGGGATACTCAAAGGCGTGTCCCCTCTGGGTTCTTCGCCTTCTAACACAGGATCAAAAAACAACGATGAAGGATAATCTGTGCGGAATTGCTTGCGCGTTACGAGGACCATCATAATCATTTTTTCTCGAATATTGTCACAGGCGATGAAACATAGGTTCATCACTTCGAACCGGAAGCAAAACGGCAATCAATGGAGTGCCACCACACCACCTCTCTTCCGATGAAAATGTTCAAAGACGCACCCTCAGCCGAGAAAGTCACGGCGACAGTGTCCTGAGACTCTGAAGGGGTTTTTCTGTGTTATATCCTTCCTCAAGGTACTACGACCAACTCTGAAGTGTAATGTGCTACCCTCAGGAAACTGAAGAAACGAGTTCAGCGTGTTCGTCGCCACAAAAATGCAAACGAACTTCTCCTTCTCCATCACAACGGGAGACCTCACACAACTCTGCGCACCCGAGATAAGCTCACAAAACTTCATTGCACTGTTCTTTCTCATCCACTCTACAGCCCGGATCCCGCATTTTCCGACTTCCATCTGTTTGGCCCAATGAAGGAGCCACTCCGCGCGCAGTTTATTGATGCTGCAAGACGTTGATTCCGCTGTCGACCATTAGAGTGATGCCATGCGTACATACACGCGTTTACAGTAAGGTGGAGTAACTTTGTCGCATTGAACGGAGATTGTGTTGAAAAATAGAGTTTTTTAGCTACAAGAGTAGGGAATAATGTAGCATATGGGAATCCTGAATAGAATCAACCTGCTTTCAGAAAGAAAAGTGTTACTTTAGTTACTGAACGCCCCTCGTATGTTTAAAGATTATCGGAAGTGGCCTAGTGCTCTCATTATAAAGCACTGGATGAGTAGTGTAGTCTGGGTAATTTGCGCTCCTTTTTAAGCAGAAATTACTTTTTCACGCTTGTCAATATTTATGACGCCATATCTCCTGAATTATGTGTCGTACAATAATATAATTTTGTAGGTACATTCAGTGACATATGCCGCTACTGTACGCAAAAGTGATGCGAATAGTACTGGTAGTTCTAACAATACCACCACTTGCAAAGTAGGTTAGAAATCAGATTAATAATGTTGCTCACGCAGCATATGTTCGCTTTATCGAGCAACAACAAAGTTATTGACTGTCGATGGTATGGTCAGAATGGAAATAATGAAGTCACTGTAAAAAGTCATTAATTTTGGTACTTATCTCGAATGGATTCCCACGTAGATTTCGTCGAAGTTGTTATGCTAACCTAACCTAACTATGGCTCATCTTGTTGATTCTAGGGTGATTCCACTTTGACTGCTAGAAGGTCCAGATCTGTACTTCAGCAATATTTGAAGACCTAACAAATGCGTTTTTCAGGAAATTATTAATGATCAAACAAACCCAGAGCAGAACAACGGTATGGTAGAAATAATTTTTGACTTGGTGTTCACGACCCACATTTTTATTAAACTTCCTTGTAAATTCACATATACTTCTTCTTAATTGTCACATCTTTAAGAAAACAGTTTTGTATCAATCTTCATATATTTAATTTCCACTTTAACCAAACACAAAACTTGACTGTTCTTTTACAAAGCGAAATAACTACTTAACTTTTGCAAAGTGAAAACAATGACTGCTTTCTGCGCATTCGCGCCAATACGGTTACAAGTAAGTCAAAGACTATGACAGTCTCACAGAAATGAATACACACACGAACCATATCACTATAGTATATCGATACATCGGAGTACCTATACGTTAATAAAATCAAATGTGAATAATGTCACAAAAATATGTCTGTTACTTCGCAGAAAAGTGGTACGATATTACTGGTATCGAGAACTGGGTTTGGAGTACCGTAATAGTCACGTAAATAAAAAACCATCACATAGTAAACACTAAAAAAATTACAACGCCTTGCCTGGTGCTCAAAATTTAACTGCATGAATAGCGAAAATGTAGCAAGCGATAACCCTCTTTATCTTTCATTATTTTGAGATAGTGAGATAGCTTTCGGAAGGCTTGAAATTATGTATAAAGTGTATTGGAAATCGAGAAGCACTCTCGTTCTCAAATATTGGACGAATACAGTCTGGGTAATTTGTGCGTCGTGAGTAATGTTGCATCAAGACGTACACAGTTTCCGACGTAGGATTATACTAGGGCGTGCCGTAAAGTAACGCCTCCGATATGTTTTATGAGAAGACTCTAAAAACTTTTAAAGTAAAACAAGCGTTGCTAACATTCTACATATTTCTTCTTCATGTCTGCAAATCTGCAGCTCTCTGCCCCTAGAGTGCTCCAAGTTGGTGCGTGTAACGTGGCAGCGTGTAACCTAACTATGTCGGTGCTTGAGAAGCAGAGAGCTGCAATCGAGTTTCGAATTCGAAGAGTTCGTCCAGACATGGAGCTTCCTCTCCTTCAGCATGACAATGCCAGACCACACACGAACACTGCGCCATCTGACAACCTGACGCTTTGGGTTCACTGCCATCGATCATCTTCCATTCAGCCCCGACTTGCCCTCAACCTGACTTTCATGTTTCCAAAACTTAAAGAACACCTTCGAGGACTTCACTTTGATGGTTATGAAGCGGTGTAAGCAGAGGTTGTGGTTGCGTCAACGGAATTTCTACAGTGATGGTATCTACACTACTGACCATTAAAATTGCTCCACCACGAAGATGACATGCTACAGACGCGAAGACAGGAAGAAGAAGCTGTGATATGCAAATGATTAGCTTTTCAGAGCATTCACAGAAGGTTGGCGCCAGTGGCGACACCTACAACGTGCTGACATGAGGAAAGTTTCCTACCGATTTCTCATACACAAACAGCAGATGACCGGCGTTGCCTGGTGAAACGTTGTTGTGAAGCCTCGTGTAACGAGGAGAAATGCGTACCATCACGTTTCCGACTTTGATAAAGGACGGATTGTAGCCTATCGCGATTGCGACACTGCTGCTCGCGGTGGTCGAGATCCAATGACTTAGCAGAATATGGAATCGGTGGGTTCAGGAGGGTAATACGGAACGCCGTGCTGGATCCCAACGGCGTCGTATCACTAGCAGTCGATATGACAGGCATCTTATCCGCATGGCTGTAACGGGGCGTGCAGCCAAGTCTCGATCTCTGAGTCAACAGATGGGGACGTTTGCAAGACAACAACCACCTGTACGAACAGTTCGACAACGTTTGCAGCAGCATGGACTATCAGCTCGGAGATCATGGCTGCGGCTACTGTTGACGCTGAATCACAGACAGGAGCGCCGGCCGCGGTGGTCTAGCGGTTCAGGCGCTCAGTCCGGAACCGCGCGACTACTACGGTCGCAGGTTCGAATCCTGCCTCGGGCATGGATGTGTGTGATGTGCTTAGGTTAGTTAGGTTTAAGTAGTTCTAAGTTCTGGGGGACTGACGACCACAGATGTTAAGTCCCATAGTGCTCAGTACCATTTTGAACAGACATGAGCGCCTGCGATGGTGTACTCAACGACGAACCTGGATGCACGTACGGCAAAACGTCACTTTTTTTGATGAATCCAGGTTCTGTTTACAGCATCATGATGGTCGCATCCGTATTTGGTAACATCCCGGTGAACGCACATTGGAAACGTGTATTCGTCATCGCCATACTGGCGCATCACCCGGCGTGATGGTATGGGGTGCCATTGGTTACAAGTTTCGGTCACCTCTTGTTCCCATTGACGGCACTTTGAACAGTGGACGTTACATTTCAGATGTTTTACGACCCGTAGCTCTACCCTTCATTCGATCCCTGCGAAACCCTACATTTCAGCAGGATAATACACGACCGCATGTTGCCGGTCCTGTACGGGCCTTTCTGGATACAGAAAATGTTCGACTGCTGCCCTGGCCAGCACATTCTCCAGATCTCTCACCAATCGAAAACGTCTGGTGAATGGTGGCCGAGCAACTGGCTCGTCACAATACGCCAGTCACTACTCTTGATGAACTGTGGTATCGTGTTGAAGCTGCAAGGACAGCTGTACCTGTACACGCCATCCAAGCTCTGTTTGACTCAATGCCCAGGCGTATCAAGGCCGTTATTACGGCCAGAGGTGGTTGTTCTGTGTACTGATTCCTCAGGATCTACGCACGCAGATTGCGTGTAAATGTAATCACATGTCAGTTCTAGTATAATATATTTGTCCAATGAATACCCTCTTATCATCTGCATTTCTTCTTGGTGTAGCAGTTTCAATGGCCAGTAGTGTACAAACTGGTCTCTCGTTGAGAGAAATGTGTTCTTCGCTACGATGACTATGATGAGGAATAAATAGGTAGACAAGAAGGCTAAAGATGTAGAACTCTATGACGTTTATTTTATTTAAAAAGCCTTAAGAATTTCCATTAAAAAAATCTCAGGCATCACTTTTTAGCACGCCGTCGCACATCTTAAAAAGTAGATTCTGATGGCATTTTAAATTTTCATATTCGGTCACTAATTGTGTAAAAGATTGAATATCACATTTCTGTTGCCACTGGACGCCCTTTGATGGGCAGCGTGCGTCTCGGACCCTGTACCGCGTACCCCATACCGGTTTGTCCGTTTAGTAATGCAGCCACGCTCGTGGAAACGTTTTTAAAGGTTGTGTTAATGTCTCTTTTCTTCGCCAAGTATCTACAGTTAATCATTGCCCACCTGATTTATTTATTAAAGTAATGGCCGCTTGTTAACTCGATCGCCAATAGCAAACTCCATGAAGTCACACTCGCTCCTGTCGCGTTCATAGACGCCACACCAACCCCAACAATCGATACTTCACGTTGACTTCCCATCCTCTCTTTACAAAGATACTAATACACACATTGGGCTCTATGCTTTACTCAGGTATCTGCAGCTGCAAAAATATAGCTATACCAATAATTAGATTTTTTAAAGTAAAATAAAGGAAAAGAAAATAATTGCAGAAGTTTATCACAGCTATATCATTGCAGGTGGTGGAGAGGAAATATAGACGTAATGCATGGATAAGTGTAGAGGAGATCTTTATCTATTTGTGGATGTCAACTGACAGGTGACGGTGATGACGTAACAGGCAACAGTACATTTAACCGCTGAGAAAATAGTGGCATTGTAGGGTCGCCGTTTGCGACGCGCGGTTTTTCTCCAGGTTGATTCACACGGCTACTTTCATCGAAAGTACAAAAGCAGCCTAGAAGATAGACATTCTGCAAATAGCTTGCCTAGGTCTTTCTCCCGGATTCTTGCATAAATTACCTTCCGTCTTCTCGTTCTGTTTCCACAAAAAGTGCAATGATGAGAAGACATTTGTACTTCCTGTCAAATCAAAGAATTATTGCACAATTTCCTGTCTGTAAGAGAATCGAATACATTCACTGTTAGGGACATGCTTTTCTTTTTACGTTTTTCGCATGACGACTCTTACGGCAGCTCACGTGTTATTGAAATTCATTTTCACTCTTTACAGTATATGCCTGTATTGTAATGTTCTGTTGACGTGAAATGTGTAATGGAATTCCATGGCAGGGCTTTTCAATGCCTTACACTTCACATAACCGAAACTGGCTTGTCCGTGGCACTTTAATCCGATATTTGGAATGCAATGGAACGTGACTCAAAAACTTAAATATTCATTACAGTTAAAAATTCTAACAGACAACAGTTCATTTGGTTATCCATTTTATATTTTTTGTAGGCGCAACGATCGCGTTCAGTAGACTCAGAATTACAAATGATCCAAATGTGCATGTCGACGCTCCTATCTCCGGACATGGAGATTATATTAAATTTGGTCGTCCTCACAGTTAACACACGTTATTCTGCCTGTATTTTCATGATGAATACAAGAATTTGCTTCAAAGTGTTTTTGGTGCAATTACTGCTGCTATTTTGCCTCTGTGACGTTATTAAGTATCTTCCGTTAACAAGTACATAACGAAATATTTAATGTCATATCTGTAAAGAGATGCGAGCTATAAGTAACGCAATGCTGTGGCAATTTTTACAGTTTGTTAGCAAATCATTTTTGTCCCTTTATTGTTACTTCATTTCGTCCTCAATCAGGCCAACAGTGGGCCAGGAGAGATACACTCCGCCATAGTTCCAAAAAAATTAAAAATACCAACACGTCTTTACGAAGGTACATTGAAAATTTTAAGCAAAATATTGTCGTCTTTTTTATGCAATCAGTGGACGATAGTCTTTATAAAACCTGAGCACTTTACTTTACTGAAAAGTATAGGAAAGAAGCACTTGGTGAGAAGGGTTCTTGCAGGGGACGATTCGTAGGTTACCAACGTTACAAAGAATGCCACGGATTCAAAGTGCATTTGAGCACGAAGTGTGGCATGGCAGAGGGAATACTTATAATGAATGCAACAGCTGTGGTCGCTGCCGCAAGTAAAATAAATTAGAAAAAAATTATGTGATCATGCTACCACATTCCAAACATTTGCAGTCGTTTTGGACGAGAGCACTGATTTGTCAGACACAGCTCCTTTAGTAATTTTTATGATTTCGTATCTCAGTCGGTAAAACTTTATTGTTCTTCTGTCTGTCGGTCTGACTCTTCAAAACCTTATTTCTCAAGAACGGGTAGACGTATCAAGATGAAATTTATGTGAGATACTGATGTCTACGGTCCCTTGGCGGCGTAATAGACAATATCTTAAAAAGTCAATGCAATCAAAAGATACAGCCATTTATGTCACATATTTAGATATTTGCAAACTCAGACATCAAAACCTATGGGGTACTTTCCTTTGATCTAGAATGATGAAATTTTGCAGGAAGCAAGGTTTCATACTACAAACAATGCAAAAACTCCAAAAAATTGTCAATTTACAGTTATATGACACGAACAAATTTTTTTGTCACTTGCCATCAGGTTTTCTGTCTCTCCGTCTGTCTGTTGAGACCCCTTTTTCTGAGGAACGGACACACATATCAAGTTGGCATTTATGTCACATACTAAGGTTTATGGTCCTTTGGTGGCATAATAAACATTAGCTCACAAGTCAATGCAACGAAAAGATACCAGCATTTACGTCACATAATTTGACACTCGCAAACTCAGTTATTAAAACTTATATGATATTTCCGTTGACCTAGAATCATGAAAATTTCGCAGGAAGAAAGGTTTCAAAGTACAAGTAAAAGGAAAACAAAAAACAATTTTTTGTCATGCATCATCCGACTTTTCGTCTGTCCCTCCGTCTGTTAAGACTCCTTTTTCTCAGGAACGGGTTGCCGGATGTTGCTGAAATTCATATCACATACGGAGATATATATTTTGAGGTTTGCCGATGACATTGTAATTCAGTCAGAGACAGCAAAGGACCTGGAACAGCAGCTAAACTGAATGGACAATGTCTTGAAAGGAGGATATAAGATGAACATCGACAAAAGCAAAACGTGGGTCATGGAATGTAGTCGAATTAAATCAGGTGATGCTGAGGGAATTAGATTAGGAAATATGACACTTAAAGTAGTAAATAAGTTTTGCTGTTTGAGGAGCAAAGTAACTGATGATGGTCGAAGTAGAGAGGATATAAAATGTAGAATGATAATGGCAAGGAAAGAGTTTCTCAAGAAGAGAAGTTTGTCAACATCGAGTATAGATTTAAGTGTCAGGAAGTATTTTCTGAAAGTATTTGTATGGGTTGTAGCCATGTATGGTAGTTAAACATGGACGATAAATAGTTACGACAAGAAGAGAACAGAAGCTTTCAAAATGTGCTGCTACAGAAGGATGTTGAAGATTAGAAGGGTGGATCATGTAATTAATGAGGAGGTACTGAATAGAATTGGGGAGAAGAGGAATTTGTGGCACAACTTGACTAGAAGAAGAGATCGGTTGGTAGGACATGTTCTAAGGCATCAAGGGATCACCAACTTGGTATTGGAGGGCAGGGTGGAGGGTAAAAGTCGTAGAGGGAAACCAAGATATGAATACACTAAGCAGATCCAGAATGATGTCGGTTGCAGTAGTTACTCGGAGATGAAGAAGCTGGCAGAGGATACAGTAGCATGGTGAGTTGCATAAAATTAGTCTCTGGACTGAAGACCACAACAACAACAACAACAACAACGGAGATATACAGTGTGTATCATAATCAACGGCGTAAACGCATACGGTTGAAAGTACAAGATACTAGAAGCAAAAAAGTCTCAATAAACATAGAGTCGAAAATGCATACCTTAAGAGCTACGAGAAATTTTTCATCTTCGATACTCTGAAACAAATCTCTTCTATTGCAAGTTCGATGCTTGGCAACTGGTAGTATGGACCAAAGCAAGAAAAAATGTCCAGAAAACATGTGCTCTAAAACGCATACCTTAAGTTACGACCACTTGATCATTACAAGAGTTGTGTTTCAAAGTAGCAAAGATGAACCAGTGCTAATAGCTCACAAGGAATGCATTTTACAGCACATGTTTACTGGACTTTTTTTCTTGCTTTGGTCCATACTACCAGTTGCCAAAATACGGAAAACAAAGAACCTGCAGTAGAAGAGATTTGTTTCACAGTACTGAAGATGAAAAATTGCTCGTAGCTCTTAAGGTATGGCCGGCCGGTGTGGCCGAGCGGTTCTAGGTGCTTGAGTCTGGAACCGTGCGACCGCTACGGTCGCAAGTTCGAATCCTTCCTCGGACATGGATGTGTGTAATGTCCTTAGGTTAGTAAGGTTTAGGTAGTTCTAAGTTCTAGGGGACTGATGACCTCAGATGTTAAGTCCCATAGTGCACAGAGCCATTTGAACCATTTTTGATCTAAAGGTATGCATTTTCTACGCCATCTTTACTGAGACCTTTTTTCTTCTTGTATCCTGCACTTTCAACTGGCGTTTACGCCATTAATTAGATATACCCTGTATAGTCCTTTGGTGGCGTAGAAATGTTAAGCTTCTAAGTCAACGCAATCTAAGGTTCGGCCATTTACGTCACATATTGTGATACTCCCAGACTGAGTCACAAAAACCTATAGGCTACTTCCCCTTGACGTAGAACCATAAATTGTGGCAAGACGTACAGTACAAGTAAAGAAAAAAAAATCAGAAAACTGTTAATTTGTAATTATATCACACGAAATAAATTATTTTGTCATTTGTAATCCGACTTCAAACTTGAAATTAAAACATTCGTGAAAGTCTTGGACCCACTAGGACCGATATCTTGCCAGTATCATTGCTGATAACAGACAAAAATGCTCGAGATACTCGATTTCCGGAATGGATGAACTGCCTGTTTACAGAATTAAGTTTGTAAAGACACCCAGTGCGCGAGTCCTACTCGCATCTGACTAAATTTTGTTCGTGGTGCAGACGTGGATTTCAACATAACGGAAGAATTATTAGCATTACAGCCACTAAAAGAAATCACTACTGGCCAAGAAGGATTCACTGCTGGCCAAGACATTTACGAAGAAGCCAAAAAAATCACAAAAATTTTCAGTCTGCAGTAGAGTTTGTTCTGGTGGAACACCTGCAATGATTCAATCAAGGTTTTATTGGCGTATTAAATGAAAAATCTTTGCCGTTATTCACTACAAAGTTTACGTGCTAAGCAGATTAAAATTAGAAAATGGTATCGATACGGTTACCGCATTTTCTGATGTAACGGTGCGAAACATGTCGACACTTTTGGTATCCAACAAATTCCTTGGTTACTAACTGGCATTTGCTTGACAAGGGGCTTAGTAAAACGATTTTTACTTCAACATTTTACCGTTTTCGTAGCACGTGTGTTAGATAGAATGTCAGAAACGCGTATTTGTAGAGATAACTGAAGAGTAAAACGTATAGGCAGGACTCACCGGCACTGCATAATTTGCGCACATCGGAAAGAGATTCGCAGCCTGACCCTGTCTCGAAACCACTGTCCCCGTCTGATTTTAAATTGTTGTTGAAACTCGTTAAATTGTGATATATCTGCATACGTGTTTCATAATATTTGTTCAATAAATCCAAGCCAAATAATAAGGTGAAAACCGCTTCTCTTCCTGAGAGGTGGCGGTGCAGCATCCAGTGGACGCCTCCAGGAGGCACTGGAGGTGGGAGTCAAGGGTATTCTGCCCGCTCAACTTCTCAAACTATCAGCGATGAAAGGCTCAACTTGCTCTCCGAGGAACTTTGACTCGCACAGACTTTTAATCCTGCGGTTTCCAAACTTTTTATGACGTGGAAACTTCCGGAAATCACTCGCGCTTCGTGGAATCACGTCTGCTTTTTGTTGTTCTAATGACCTTCGGATACGAGCAGAGCACCTGATGAACGCTGCCGTATGATTTAAACACACGAACACACAATTATCTAGTGCATGACGCGTAATTCGTTGTGTGTCTACTTCTTCAATCCACTCGCTTTTGTCATTCTTCTTTTTCTGGTTTCCTCTTATTCCGTTGTGCCTACGGTTGCGATTGTGGAGAGATATGTCCTAAAATTGAAGCCGACAGGAGTTCCATTCACATTAATGCTTTGCAGGAAAGGTGAAGTCTGATATATGAGCACTTATCATTATCAGTGTGGAGGTGATTACCGGCTTAATTCCGTGTTTACTGGTTAAAATATATCAGCAGATTTCTGTAAATTTTTGCTTCTCTGTTCTGGACTTAAAAGGTTGATAACACATTTTTAGGTAACAATATTATTGAAATGCAGATACAAACCACTATAATATCGGCGGAGATTATGTAACTGCGATAGTATACTTCAGCAGTAAAAGCAAAAACATGAAATAAGAAGCAACAGTACTTTTTTGGATCGGGCTTACAAGATTTTCTTTCTTTGAGTATGCTTTAACGATCTTGGTGAGTTAGACATACAAAGATTTGTTACGACGTTGTTCCGCGTACCTTTGCCCTTAATAACACAAGATTCAGTGTGCTTAAAACGTGATACCTGTTGTCCTCTCCTTTACTCCTGTAGATAAGAATAAATTCTTGCAACTGAATTTTTAACATGATTCTTTCTGGCAGATTAAATTGTGTGGCGGATTATGACTCGAACCCGGAACCTTTACTTTTGGTGGGCAAACGCTCTAACAACTATTCCCTCGTTTACTTTCCAGATTGTGAGAACCACTCGTGAGTAGATCAGTCGCTAGACAACCTTCCCATAGTTGTAATCTGGCAGGAAGGTTCATATCAGCCCACAGTCCGCTGCAAAGTATCAATTCATTCTGAACTTTTAATATTATTTACAGCCAATGATTTTCCATCTGTTTTAGCCATCTGTAGTGGTGTAGAAGGAAATAATAAACACTTGTTTACCTAAATATAAATATTTTGTTTTGAGATACTTAGAGTTTCTTTGCAGATCACTGAAGATGCCTAAAACAAATAACATGATATTCCATCTATTTTAGCTAAAAACAATAACAGCTATGAAGTTGCAAAACGACGCCTAATAGTTATTCTTACCTAGAAGATAAGCAATACTGAAAAATTAATGAGAAAGAATGGCGGCAAATTTTACAATACTACTGTCCACTGTTTCTCCTAAGATGATCTAAGTGGTAAACGTTATTTAAGAGGTGCTCATTAAGAATATCTCTCGGGGAGCTCAGTATCTCTGAAAACTAGTTACAACGACGGTATGCACTTCCTGAAACACAAACAAAACGGAATAATAAGATAAAATTTTAACAGCACTTGCTTTCTAAAGCGTAAAGACAGATACGTAATTTCTTTAATGTGTTTGAGTGAAACCCTTTCCGACTTCATACTTGAACCTATACCGTCAATATTAGCCCAGTGCACGATATTGAAAACACTTTCATTCAGTCTACTCATCGACGCCATGGAACTTTTTCTTTGTGATTGATCGCAGCGGTTTGTATCTTAACGATAACAGAGGAAATTACGATAGAAACAGCGATAGAAAGAATATTCCACACGTTATTTTACTTTTCTCCCGCTTTGTATTTCCAGTATCGATCTGATTCGAATGACGGAGAATAGTTACTTTCGCCAAAAGACAACACTAATTTCTCTTTACGAACTGCAGGGGAAAAATTAGAAAAGACGATGTAATGGGCTATATTACGGATAAGTGAAATAATACACAATAGTTTGTTACTTATGACGACCCAACTACACTATCTGATCAAAAATGTCCGGACACCCCTACGTAACGTGGAATCGACCATTAGATATCACGAGGGGCGGACCCGATAGAATAAAAGAAAATGGCAAAGTATTATGTTGCCAGTGGACAAACAGAAACAGCAGAATGGGTCAATCAGAAGAGCACTGTGACCTCGAAGGTAGACCAGTCGTTGAATATCACCCGATTAACAGATCCTTCAGGGGCATTTCAATACTTATATTTTTGGTGATGTGATTGTGAAATGGAAACGCTAAGGGATAAGAACTAAACAGCGGCCAGGCAGACCTTATGTACTGACGGACAAGAAGCGTCAGGCAATGTGGAGTGTGACTGTGAAATATAGCTTGTAGTGAGTGGAAGAAATAACTCATGAGTTAAAAACTGCTACCAGTAGTCCATGTAGCACAATGATTGTTCATAGGGAGTTAAAAAGAATGGGTTACAGTGGTCGAGGAACTCCTTACGAGCGACCAATTTCTGCAGTCAGTGCTAAGCTACGCTTGAGTTGGTGTAAAGAGCGATGCCACTGCCTTTGGATAATTAGAAATGAGTGATTTGGAATGATAAATAACGCTACATTCTATGGGAATCCGATGGAAGGTGTTGGGATTGGCGAAAGCCTGGAGAAAATTAGCTGCCATTATGTCTAATGCCAACAGTGATGTACAGAGGAAGAGGTGTTATGGTAGGGATTTGTTTGTAGACACTATGTAGGGAAGCAGCCTACTCACGTCATATAAAATTCACATCAGTCTTTCCATTGTGTGCCAGCCAGTCCGCTGTAACTAGCTCTGACGTCATAAATGTTGCGCAATACTTTAAAAATCAAGTAAATAACCTGAAACGGTTCTAGCATGTCAGGAGTAATACTAAATCAATATGCGTTGAATGTCAGTTCAATACCTTTAACCATTTTCAAAATTTGGACGTTTTTCTGTAAAAATCATTGGCGCAACAGAAAAGAGCTAGAGACTTAAAAATTTATATTTAGATTCCTTTTTCATAATTATTTAATAGAAATAGTACTTTGGATCTCACAAATTAAGATTTTAGTTGAAATTAATGATTTTCTGGTGTTTGTCTTAAAAATTAAGGAAACATGATGGATTAAGTAGGCGAATAAATAAGGCTAGAATGTTTAAATTTAAGTAGAAGGGAGATTCGCTATAATCATAAAGATGTGAGAAATTTCAACTGAATGACAATAAAACTATAGCGATAGCGTATCTCCAAAGGGCAGGTTCAGAGCTCGTCTACTGCGTGTAGTGTAATTAAATTAATTCTCTCGCCCAAAATATTTGACTTAGCACGTCAAACTTTTATTATGATTACTTACCTGTGTGCTGATTGCACATTTAAATTGAGAGCTTCATCGGCCATCAGCAAAAGAAGCTATGATTTATTCAGTAACTTAATGTGGTGCATTACTAGCCCAGCGGCTAGTCGGGAGAGCCGATTTGATCAGGCGTTCCCTTAGCCGTCCGCACCGCGGCTTTATACACTCCTGGAAATGGAAAAAAGAACGCATTGACACCGGTGTGTCAGACCCACCATACTTGCTCCGGACACTGCGAGAGGGCTGTACAAGCAATGATCACACGCACGGCACAGCGGACACACCAGGAACCGCGGTGTTGGCCGTCGAATGGCGCTAGCTGCGCAGCATTTGTGCACCGCCGCCGTCAGTGTCAGCCAGTTTGCCGTGGCATACGGAGCTCCATCGCAGTCTTTAACACTGGTAGCATGCCGCGACAGCGTGGACGTGAACCGTATGTGCAGTTGACGGACTTAGAGCGAGGGCGTATAGTGGGCATGCGGGAGGCCGGGTGGACGTACCGCCGAATTGCTCAACACGTGGGGCGTGAGGTCTCCACAGTACATCGATGATGTCGAAAGTGGTCGGCGGAAGGTGCACGTGCCCGTCGACCTGGGACCGGACCGCAGTGACGCACGGATGCACGCCAAGACCGTAGGATCCTACGCAGTGCCGTAGGGGACCGCACCGCCACTTCCCAGCAAATTAGGGACACTGTTGCTCCTGTGGTATCGGCGAGGACCATTCGCAACCGTCTCCATGAAGCTGGGCTACGGTCCCGCACACCGTTAGGCCGTCTTCCGCTCACGCCCCAACATCGTGCAGCCCGCCTCCAGTGGTGTCGCGACAGGCGTGAATGGAGGGACGAATGGAGACGTGTCGTCTTCAGCGATGAGAGTCGCTTCTGCCTTGGTGCCAATGATGGTCGTATGCGTGTTTGGCGCCGTGTAGGTGAGCGCCACAATCAGGACTGCATACGACCGAGGCACACAGGGCCAACACCCGGCATCATGGTGTGGGGAGCGATCTCCTACACTGGCCGTACACCACTGGCGATCGTCGAGGGGACACTGAATAGTGCACGGTACATCCAAACCGTCATCGAACCCATCGTTCTACCATTCCTAGACCGGCAAGGGAACTTGCTGTTCCAACAGGACAATGCACGTCCGCATGTATCCCGTGCCACCCATCGTGCTCTAGAAGGTGTAAGTCAACTACCCTGGCCAGCAAGATCTCCGGATCTGTCCCCCATTGAGCATGTTTGGGACTGGATGAAGCGTCGTCTCACGCGGTCTGCACGTCCAGCACGAACGCTGGTCCAACTGAGGCGCCAGGTGGAAATGGCATGGCAAGCAGTTCCATAGGACTACATCCAGCATCTCTACGATCGTCTCCATGGGAGAATAGCAGCCTGCATTGCTGCGAAAGGTGGATATACACTGTACTAGTGCCGACATTGTGCATGCTCTGTTGCCTGTGTCTATGTGCCTGTGGTTCTGTCAGTGTGATCATGTGATGTATCTGACCCCAGGAATGTGTCAATAAAGTTTCCCCTTCCTGGGACAATGAATTCACGGTGTTCTTATTTCAATTTCCAGGAGTGTATATAAGAACGCTGCGCGAGAGAGTAAGGCCCCAGTTCTCTCCAGACGCTGAATAGCACACCACCTGTGTCGGGAGTCGCGTCGCGTCGGTATCATTGCTATAAACAGCCTCGGATGCCGTATTAAGTTATTCGGGATACGCGTAACCATGAAATAATTTTCGAGTGAAGTGTTAATTCTGGGATGACTTTAATTATCTATCTTCAGTTTGCGTATGTCGTATTTTCACGTGCCGTCGCGGGACAGACATTCTACCACTATTTAGCGTGGCGTTTGATGAACCTAATCATCAAATTATGGCGAGCATTCATTTAAACATTTAATTTGGACAGTTATAGTTGCATCAGCGCATTAGACTCTGAACTGCTCTGTTAGTCAGATTGTGTGGATTCTTTTTTTTTTCATCTGTAACTTTCAGAATACAGAGAACGTTTTTTACACGATCGTTTTTGATTATGAATCGCAGACAAGCTCCTAATTCCTCAGAGCTATAAGATGTAGCTATAAGTGTATTTCTCAGATGAAGTGGGCACTAGGAATTCTAATTACAGGCTTCACATTTTGCTAATCACTTTCTGGTTGCCAAAATTGTAGTTAGAGAGCCAGTGTTGAGAACGGCAAAAGACAGCATAAACATTATGAAATTATATAACAATTAATTCCACCCACCACCCCACAGTTGGTGCATCAGCCGGAAAAAACAAACAAAACTTATATAACAAATAATTTCCACCAGCCGCCCCACAATTGGTGCATCGGCCCGGAATGAAACTGAGTAAAAGTGAGAGTGATTTTTAAATATTCTAATTCGCGAGTGAAATGCGACACGCAACTGAGTAATAGAACAGTGAAAGTGTTACGTGTGCATGTGGACGACGCAATTGGATTAACAACGCATTTGGATTGATGGAGCTGGCACTGAGTCTAGCGGTGCGGCCGGCATCGCGAGAAGCCAGTTTCGTCTCACCGCAGTCGTCCGCCGGAGCAACCGGAGCCGCGCCTGCAGTTGCGGGCCATGCAAACACACAACAGCCGTTGGAGTGCCGTCTGCAGTTCAACGTGATGCGTCGCATCAGTAATCCTGGTACGCTGCACAGGCAACGCCATACGTCGTGCAGAAGGAACTAAGTTAAGTGAAAAGCTGTTAAAAATTTTACTAACCTGCACTAAAAGACTCGGAAATGGAACTGCCAGAAGAAACAGAGGTTAAACTTAAATCAGAAACTATGTCTATTGTGGGAACTGGTAAATCCAGACAATGGTTCAAGTGTAAATATGCATGAAAGTAGTAATGTTAAAGTGAAGTATGAAGTATTGTCTCCTGACAGTAGTGTGGGAAGGGGCAATTATCCAATAATAAAGACCCCTGTAGTAAAGCAGAAAGCAGAAATTGTTAATTTATTAGATGATAGTTTATCTGATGAGTTAAAAACGAAACAGTCATCAGAGGTGGTAGAGTTTAAACAGGAGAAGATAGGTATGACTGATCAATCAGAAGTATCATTTAGTTTTGATGATTCTCGTGTTGGAGCTAGTTTTTCATCACCTGAGTCTGATAAAAAGCCAGCTAGTGAGCAACCCAGAGATACTGGGGCTATTGATTTAAATGTGATATTACAAGCAATAGCTGCCAGTAATGCAAAAATGTCAGCCAGTAATGCTAGAATGACAGCTGAGTTAAAATCGGATATAATTGAGGTAATGGACAATAAATTAGAATCCAATAAAGCTGAATTAGAAACTCTCTTCAAGACTGGCTGCAGTAAGTTGAAAGAGGATCTGGATAGTTTGAATGATAAAATTGATTACAACCATGAGGGTATTAAGAAAAAGGTTGCTCAACAACTTTCTGAAATGTATAAAACAGTAAAATCTGAAGTTGCTGAGGTTCGCAAAGACTTCCACATGGAAGATGCGAAGCTGGAGCACAAGTTAACAGAAAAGATCGAGGCGGAATCTGAACTGTGCACAGATAGGTTTAAAGATGTTAATATAAAAGTAAGCATATGTCAAGCAGAAGTAGACACAATCAAAACTGATACTACTCATATTGTGCAAAGAGTAGATAATGTTGAAATGAGAGTAGAAAATATTAGTACTAACATTGCTAACATTGAGAGTAAAGTAGCTTCAGTAACTTCTGGTAATGGTAGTATACAACAAGTTGTAGCTGCAAACGCCGCTTTTATCGGGTGTCGGCAGTTCTTGCGATTCGATCCAGATAAAAATATCCACCCGCTAGATTTCTGGAACGATTTTGAAGATGTGATTCCACCAACTTGGTCTGAACGAGAGAAAATCTCATTTATTAGAAGCCATTTAGCAGGTGACGCCATGCGTTGGTCAGCTGATGTTATGTTGAAGTGTAAAACATTAGCGGAATTTAAAACAGCTTTCATTAATGAGTATTGGTCTAGTAATAAGCAAAATGAAGTGTTGAGAGAATTTTGGAGTGGAAAACGCTTCAATGTAGGAAAGGAATCTATTAAAGAGTTTGCTAGGTCATGGATCCCACGTTTGTCACATTTGGCCGAAAAGCTAAAACCTGAAATGATAATACTAGGTCTTGAAGCCAAACTGCCATGGTATTGGCAAACTAGAATTATATCTGCCCCTAGAGACAATCTGGATCGTTTCATTGAGTATATGGAACGTGTAGAACATGTTGTTGCCAATGAGGAGCAAGCACGTAATAACAGAAATGCTAATAACACTAGTAGTAATTTTAGGAACGAGCAGAATGGCAATGTAAACATCAGAACAGTAGGTGTTCGCCATCCTAAGACAGGTAGGAATTGGAGAAATAATTATCAGAACCAACAATGGCATCCAAATGAAGTAATTTTGTTCCAAACAAAATTATGTAGGTAAACAACAGTGCGGAAAGCAATGCTGTGCCAGTTAACTATAATGGAAATGAAGGAAACAGTAGTAGGCCGAGGCAGGAAAACTAGTTTACCGTCTATGAGGACACTGGCGCTCACCAGGTGGTTACTTTTCCTAAGCCAGTAATTACAGTAATTCGTAAGACAGATCAGAATAACCAAACGGAACATGTGGATGAAGGGTCGGTAGCATCTAACGATACAGCAGAAATATTAGATCACTCACAGTATTTGATAGATACCGTGTTAGAGACGCTTTCTATGTGGGAAGAGAGAGAGAAGGCGCAGCAGTGTAACGGTAGGGAAGAGCTACAAAATACTGAATTGTCAGGTGAAGAAGCAGAGGAAATTCATGCTTATATTTACGATGAGGATGATGTGCTCTTATCTAAAGTGCCTGTGCAGGATGTTGATACTGTACTAATAGATTTCGGGCAGGAGGTAAGTGAGAATGTAGAGGGTAGCCTGTTGGGGGTCGAAGAACCCAGTAGCTGTGACCAGTTGTCACTGGAGAAGGAACCCGACGATAATAGTAAAAGTGGTTTAGCTGTAACTAGTGTTATGCCTGGTCTGAAGGCGCAAAATCGTTCAGACTACAGTAATTTGGGTCATGTTCAGCAGACTAAATGTAAGGAAGTCGTGCGGTGTTTCGATTTGGAATTAATAGATCGACTGGAAAAGGCAGCTGAAAATGTAATTCAGGAAACCCCTACACAACTGTGACCTAAATGTAATGAAGACAGATGTCGATCACTTTAGTTGGAAACAAATCAAAAAGGAACTATTGGATGAGTTTGAGGAACCACCTGTACAAACTAGAATAAGTCACCCTATAATAATAGTGAATAGGTTGGGTATCAATGTACGTTGTCTCTTAGACAGTGGAAGTGAGGTGAGTGCGATATCTCAGTCCTTCTTTGATGCATTACCTGGTAAAGACAAGCTTACAGGAATGATGGTATCAGGACTAAGAATAATTGGTGCTACTGGCAAGGTGTCAAAAACGGTAAAGCAAGAAGCTTTGCTGCCCTTTACATTAATGGTAATTTAATTGATCATCCTTGCTTAATTGTAAACAATATCAGTATTGAGGTTTTAATTGGCATAGATTTCTTGTCGAAATATCAGAGTGTTGTTGACTTTGAAAGAAGCCAGTTAAAAATGGTCTTGCCAATAACCGGAGTGATTATAGTAGCTTTTAGTGATAAACATGTAGTAACTAATGATGAAACTTAGGAGCTGCCTATACGAGTTCTGGAAAATAGGAGATATTGGGACGAAGGTGTTAATCTTAGTACAAGTAAGCTAAACACAGAAGAAGAAGAAGCAATTATTTTGGACAAAGTAGAAGCTAAATTGCAGGAAATCGATAAAATTTCAGCTAATCAGAAGGAAGAACTGAGACAGGTTTTAAAAAGGCATCATAAGGGATTTTCAAATCGACCTGGCGTGGTCAAAGGTAATGAATGACAATTAAAGGTGAAACCTGGCCTAGCGTTTTTCAGGAAGCCATACCAAATACATGTAGCTAGGAAGGAGGCGGTTCGAAAGGAGATACAGAGAATGCTAGAGTGGGGTGTGATTGAAAAAGCGGTCAGTGAGTACAATAATCCTCTTGTTGTTGTACCAAAAAGAGACGGGAGTGTCAGATTGGTCTTGGACGCTCGTTGGTTGAATGAAATAGTGGTTAGGGAAAGTGATAGACCGCAGAACATGGACGAGTTATTGCAAACGTTCCGGGGAGTAAAGTTCTTAACTTCTATGGACATCACGCGTGGATATTGGAATTTGCCACTGGCGGAAAGTTCAAGGAAGTACACAGCTTTCTTGTACGAAGGAGTTTGTTACCAATATCGTGTGGTACCTTTCGGACTTCATATCTCTGTTTGTGCCTTCGTACGTGTGATGTGCCATGTTTTAGGACCAGCCTTAAGTAATAAAATAACAATCTACGTAGATGATCTGTTAATAGCAACTCCTACCTGGGAAGAACACATAGCTTTATTAGAGGAAGTGTTAGAGGCTATTGAGAGAGGTGGTACGAAACTAAAGATTGAAAAGACAGAGTGCGTTAAAGAGGAAATAGGTTTCTTGGGATATATGATAAGTGGAAAAGGTATTCTGCCTGACCCAGGCAAGCTAGCAGTCATTGAAAAATTTGAGGTTCCCAGAAACAAGAAGCAGTTGAGATCGATGTTCAGTCTTTTCGGCTTCTATAGGCGTTTTGTTAGTGATCAGGCTTTTAATGCGCCCTGTCTTCACCTCCTGCTGAAAAGGAATACCCCTTGGGTTTGAACAGCAAAATGCCAACAGGCGTTTGAGGTGCTTAAACAATCTTTAATTAATAGTCCTATTTTACATCATCCTGGTTTTGAAAAACCATTCTGTATGTCTGTTGATGCTAGTGGCTATGGTATAGCTGTGGAGATATTCCGAGTAGAAACAGAGAACGAACAAGAAGTGCACAAGACTATAGCTTTCCCAAGTCGATCTTTACAGGCTGCAGAGAAAAATTATGGCATCTCAGAAATGGAAGCATTGGCAATTGTATTTGGGGTACAGAAATTTGAGCAGTATCTATTAGGTCACAAGATAATTGTTTACAGTGACCATAAGGCGTTGACCTTTTTAAAGACCTGTAAGTTGAGGAATGCTCGTTTGGTAATATGGTCATTGTATCTCCAGCAGTTTGACCTTGAGGTTAGATATATTCAAGGGAAAGACAATCTTGTAGCTGATGGGTTATCTAGAAGTGCGGAGCTCTGTGATGACGCGGGAATTACAGCAACCGACCTAAGTGAAGTACGAATGTTTGCATTGCACGAAGTAAAGGAAGAAAGTGCGTTAAAGAGAGTGATTAAGAACTTGAGACGTGAGCAGAATGCAGATGACCAACTGAAATTAGTGAAGAGCTATTTAGGAAATGCGAACTATCCTAAGGTTTCGCAATAGTATTGTTTGCATAAAGGTATTTTGTTTAGGAGGAAAAAGGTAGATGTTTTTGAGTGGAAGCTGTGCTTTCCCTCACAACATGTAGACTTACTAATCGACTATGTACACCTGAGGTATGGGCACTACGGTGCAAAGAAGTGCATTGCAAAATTAAAAGAGAAGGTTGTGTTTGACAACATTTACCGCCGTGTGGCCAAGCGTCTAGCATCTTGTGTAGTGTGCCAGAAAATCCGTGCTGCTAACACCAGAACACAAGTGGATATGCATTCAGTAGAGCCAACTGAAACCCTAGAATTACTGGCTTGTGATTTGTTTGGCCCTCTTCCTGCTTCGAGAGGTGCTTGCACCCATGTTTTTGTTGTTGTGGATGGATTCAGTAAATATGTTAAGCTATACCCAATTAAAAGAGCAAATGCAAAAACGTTGGTAGAAAAATTGGAAAAAGATTTCTTCGTGAACGTTGGCGTTCCGAAGAATTTGCTGTCAGACAATGGGCCTCAATTTACTTCTGACAGATTTAAGGAATGTCTAGATAAGGCCGGAGTGACACATCTGAAAATATCTGCGTATTTCCCCCAAGGGAATATTAGTGAACGTATTATGAGAGAATTGAATAGGCTTTGCAGAACTTATTGTGATCGGAAACACTCAAGTTGGGCAGGCCACATGAAGTATTTTGAGAATGTAATTAACAACTTAAGGCATGATGCAACTGGTTTTGCGCCTTGCGAATTGATGTATGGCCAAGAACCGCACAACGTATTTGCAGATATGGTAGAATTCCCTATCCTAACACAAATATCCAGAGACGAGAAGAAGTTAAACGCTAGGGCAAATATATGAAAAATAGCATTGGAAAGGAAGAAGCGTCATGACGCAAAAGCTGTACCCACCAGTTTTGAAATAGGTCAGTTAGTCCTTGTCAAAACCAAGGAAAAATCACAGAAAATGAATGCAGAAACAAGGAAATTCATGTTCGTATACCAAGGACCTTTCAGGATCATAGGAAAACCACATGCCAATGCATATAGGCTAGAGTAACCTAAGAGTAAAAAGCTATTAGGTCTCAGGAACGTGATCGACCTAAAGAAGTTCATAGGTAGTGAATGAATTCTGTAGGGAGGAGGTTGTTCTGTAACCTCTACACAGTGTGGCAGCTGTTCAGTCCCAGCTGTGTGAGATCTTCTTTCCATTTCAGGTCTCACTCATTCTTCATCTTTACTATCCACCTAAAATTTCGAACTCTTCTTTCCAACACATTAAATCTTCCGTTATGGTTATCAAACCAATAATAAACTAATGAATGCGGTAGGGAAGAGGTTGTTCTGTAACCTCTACACAGTGTGGCAGCTGTGCAGTCCCAGCAGTGTGAGATCTTATTTCCTTTTCAGATCTCACTCACTCTCCATCTTTCCTATCTACAAAAATTTCGACTCCTTACTTTGCAATATAAAAATTTTCCGTCATGGCTATCAAGCCATGAGTTCTGTAACCAGCATGATGTAATTAAGATACAATGTATTTGAGTAACAAGTATGTATAGAACCCTGGTAATATTATAAGTACAAAGCTGTTGTTTTATTGGAAATGGTCCCACAACAATATTTTAAAAAGATGTACAAATTCGTGTTCAAGCAGGATCTGAAGTGGCAGTGAAACCTATTGTATGCTGTAGAGCTAACTAATTAATAGTAAAAGAGATTGCTTAGTGTTATGAAAAATATGTAGATAAGTTGTAAGAACAAACTCACCTTGTGTAGCAAGGAATGGCAGTGTAATAGAATTGAACAGTGTTTGTGGTTGAGACGTGAAGGACACGTCCTTGAAATATTTATAAGGTTGGAGCTGGCCGTTATTTGGTGTAGTGTGTGACAGGACGCACCTACACGCATTCAGGTTATGAGTTGGAGGCGTGAATGCGACCATAGGTACCCTTATGTTAGATGAGACAGAGCAGCTCATGGTGTCCTATAGGTTTAAGGAATTTAGCATTACGCTCGTCCATAATTACTTAACGCATTTTAGTGGTAGGTCGAGAGAGACTACCTGTGGTTTCAGCGTACGATCGAGTGGAAATAGATTGCCACGTGAGCAAACTGATCAGCTGCAATACACTATAGATATGGAATAAATGTGCTATCCTATGCTTTAAAATGTTAATAGAGTGAGTGTTAAATAAGTACATACACTAGCAACATAATTGAGTAACATAATGGCAGACGTGAAACACTATTTATCGCTCAGCATAAATACACTTCGATGAAGTAATTACATAATTGCAGAGGTGGAACTGACACAGCAGCAGTGGACCAATAAGTGGAGTTAGCAGTCAACTAAACGTAGTGTGTTTTGAACACTCAAAACTGTACTATTACCACAAGTTACTCACATGTACAAAGAAGCTGAGAAGACAACTACTAATCAAATATACTCATACTATCTCTAAGAATAAGGTAATCGAAGATGAGTCAGCTAAGTAAATAAAATACAGATTTGTCAGGAATGTACCGAGCATTGGTTCAGTGTTCCGGCCCAGAAATAATAAATTGAAATTAAATAGGATTCATGATTGTACGCCTTGAGCATAAATTTTCTCTAGTATGTGACTAACGGCGTTTTGAGCCATTTGTTTACCGATCTTATGACGATTAAGTAACCACGAGAGTAAAATAGAAAAAGTTCTGTTAACTTTGTTCCAATAACATATTGAAAGATAAAATGTATATATCCCCATTTCATTGGGACCCACCCTTAGATATTAAGTGAACAGAGTCTGAGGCACTCTTGTTGTTTGTTCTACAGGAAAACCAGATAGTGGCAGCCTGGTAGCTGCGTGAAAGCGTGGAGTGACTTGGACACAACTCACAGTGACCCCTCCCCTTTCCCCATGTAATTTAGAGTGAACGTGAAGGACGCACACCATAGCAACTTCCCCTCCTCTACCCTTGTGAATGGAAGTGTAGAACGCCAGCCAAAGCGGCTACAACCACGTGTGTAAAAATGATTTGTGAAATTTTCTTTCAGGTTTAGAAAAGACTGCTAAGATATTATCATCTGTTTGTGTATCATGAATAACTGTGTTGTTTTCTTTGAATTTTTGTATGTAAAAATGTATTTAATGGATTTAAGATTTTCATAATTTTACAAATTTTTATGTGTTTGTTTGTCTAAGGCAATATGTATGCCAAAGTTTTTCATTGATTTTGCTTAAATTTTGAGGGATAATATTGCTTAAGAGGCAGTGAACATGCCAGTAATTTAAATAATTGAAGTAGGTAATCAGTTTTATTTTAATATTTCTATATGTTTACATTTAAATTTTAATTATGCATAGGGAGTTAAACTGTGCTCTTGCTTCCCTTTTTGTAATTAATTTTATTTTCATTCATTAACATTAAAAAAAAATTTAAGTAGAGGGTGATGTAGGGAAGCAGCCTACTCACGCCGTATAAAATTCACATCAGTCTTTCCATTGTGTGCCAGCCAGTCCGCTGTAACTAGCTCTGACGTCATAAATGTTATGCAATACTTTAAAAATCAAATAAATAACCTGAAACGGTTCTAGCATGTCAGGAGTAATACTAAATCAATATGTGTTGAATGTCAGTTCAACACCTTTGACCATTTGATTTTAGTTGAAATCAATGATTTTCTGGTTTTTGTCTTAAAAATTAAGGAAGCAAGATGGATTAAGTAGGCGAATAAATAAGGCTAGGATGTTTAAATTTAAGTAGAAGGGAGATTCGCTATAATCATAAAGATGTGAGAAATTTCAACTGAATGACTATAAAACTATAGCGATAGCGTATCTCCAAAGGGCAGGTTCAGAGCTCGTCTACTGCGTGTAGTGTAATTAAATTAATTCTTTCGCCCAAAATATTTGACTTAGCACATCAAACTTTTATTATGATTACTTACCTATGTGCTGATTGCACATTTAAATTGAGAGCTTCATCGGCCATCAGCAAAAGAAGCTATGATTTATTCAATAACTTAATGTGGTGCATTACAAGCCCAGCAGCTAGTCAGGAGAGCCGATTTGATCAGGCGTTCCCTTAGCCGTCCGCACCGCGGCTTTATATACGGGGTGTTTCAAAAATGACCGGTATATTTGAAACGGCAATAAAAACTAACGAGCAGCGATAGAAATACACCATTTGTTGCAATATGCTTGGGACAACAGTACATTTTCAGGCAGACAAACTTTCGAAATTACAGTAGTTACAATTTTCAACAACAGATGGCGCTGCGGTCTGGGAAACGCTATTGTACGATATTTTCCACATATCCACCATGCGTAGCAATAATATGGCGTAGTCTCTGAATGAAATTACCCGAAACCTTTGACAACGTGTCTGGTGGAATGGCTTCACATGCAGATGAGATGTACTGCTTCAGCTGTTCAATTGTTTCTGGATTCTGGCGGTACACCTGGTCTTTCAAGTGTCCCCACAGAAAGAAGTCACAGGGGTTCATGTCTGGCGAATAGGGAGGCCAATCCACGCCGCCTCCTGTATGTTTCGGATAGCCCAAAGCAATCACACGATCATCGAAATATTCATTCAGGAAATTAAAGACGTCGGCCGTGCGATGTGGCCGGGCACCATCTTGCATAAACCACGAGGTGTTCGCAGTGTCGTCAAAGGCAGTTTGTACCGCCACAAATTCACGAAGAACGTCCAGATAGCATGATGCAGTAATCGTTTCGGATCTGAAAAATGGGCCAATGATTCCTTTGGAAGAAATGGCGGCCCAGACCAGTACTTTTTGAGGATGCAGGGACGATGGGACTGCAACATGGGGCTTTTCGGTTCCTCATATGCGCCAGTTCTGTTTATTGACGAAGCCGTCCAGGTAAAAATAAGCTTCGTCAGTAAACCAAATGCTGCCCACATGCATATCGCCATCATCAATCCTGTGCACTATATCGTTAGCGAATGTCTCTCGTGCAGCAATGGTAGCCGCGCTGAGGGGTTGCCGTGTTTGAATTTTGTATGGATAGAGGTGTAAACTCTGGCGCATGAGACGATACGTGGACGTTGGCGTCATTTGGACCGCAGCTGCAACACGGCGAACGGAAACCCGAGGCCGCTGTTGGATCACCTGCTGCACTAGCTGTGCATTGCCCTCTGTGGTTGTCGTATGCGGTCGCCCTACCTTTTCAGCACGTTCATCCGTCACATTCCCAGTCCGTTGAAATTTTTCAAACAGATCCTTTATTGTATCGCCTTTCGGTCCTTTGGTTACATTAAACCTCCGTTGAAAACTTTGCCTTGTTGCAACAACACTGTGTTCTAGGCGGTGGAATTCCAACACCAGAAAAATCCTCTGTTCTAAGGAATAAGCCATGTTGTCTACAGCACACTTGCACGTTGTGAACAGCACATGCTTACAGCAGAAAGACGACGTACAGAATGGCGCACCCACAGACTGCGTTGTCTTCTATATCTTTCACATCACTTGCAGCGCCATCTGTTGTTGAAAATTGTAACTACTGTAATTTCGAAAGTTTATCTGCCTGAAAATGTACTGTTGTCCCAAGCATATTGCAACAAACGGCGTATTTCTATCGCTGCTCGTTTAGTTTTTATTGCCGTTTCAAATATACCGGTCATTTTTGAAACACCCTGTATAAGAATGCTGCGCGAGAGAGTAAAGGCCGGTTCCCACTAGAGCGCGGCAGCGCGTCGTGCGGCAACGGCTGCGGCAAGCGTTTTCCGCTTTGACGCGGTGGCTCGCGGAATTGGCGTTCCCACCTGGAAGCGGCAGACGCTAGCGGTAGCCAATGACGGACAGCCACTGAGGTACGGGTCGGGACTCACTGAAACGCCCGATGCGTTTGATTAACTATATCTTACACCTACATGGAGGAAAGACGAAGTTGGGTGAAGACATACCAATTTTTCGTTTTCTGTACAATGTACTCTTTCACATATTTCATTATGCATGCTTTCTCATTTCACCATAAACAGATTTCATGACTACCGTTCATCATTGTTCACTATCTAGCACATTGCTTAAGAATCATGAAAGAATAATACATATTTGGAACAAAGTTTTCGAAACCAGATTTTAAATTATAAGACATTTCCCGGTGCAGACGCAAACCTACAATACTTTATTAGTTACGAGCTGCAGTTTACAACTAAAGAGACAGTAAACGGTAGCAAATTAAGGAAATGGAACTTGACTAAGTCAAGACCCACAGTTTTTCGATAATCTTAAAGTTAGCGTAATGCAACGACTGACTGAAGCAGAGGAAGGAATCCGCTAGAATACGAATGGATATCTTTGAGAGAAGAAGTGGTGAATGCAGCAGAGTATGAGAACGGCAAGAAGGTACAGGAGAAATTGTTAGATAAAACGTGAAATATTAAATTTGACAAGAGGGAAAAATATAAAAATGCAGCAAATAAAGTAGGCCATTGGAAATAGAAATGTCTAAACATGACGTTGACAGAAAGTCCAAAATTGCAACGTGATTTTGCACTTGGAAAACATAAGGGAATGAAAATTAATAAGGGAATGAAAATTAGAAAGAACAAAGAAAACTTTGCTCAAAGGAGAAGCAACAGTCAAGAACTCATTTGGCAAGCCAGAACTAAGCAAATAAGAGAAGGCTAGATAGTGGAAGGAATATGTAGACAGGAGAGGGGGAGGGGTTGTACAAACTAATGTAAGTACAATGTTAGATTCCTGTAAGATGTCTGAACACGCAAGGCGATACTGATCCTACCACTTAACTAAGTAGACACACTGAAGAACAGCGAAACTGTGTTTATAGCATTTGCATGTTTAGAGAAAGGTTTTGACAATCTTAATTAAAACATTCTTTGAAGCTCTGGAGATGTCGTCAATAAAACACAGGGCCACAAAATTATCTACAACTTGTACAGAAACCAAACTGCATTTCTAAGACTTCAATGACTTGAAAGGCAAGCAGTAATTGAGAAGGCAGAAGTAGAGAGGATATAAAATGGAGACTGTGAATAGCAATAAAAGAGTTCAAAAAGAACATTTGTTCACATGGAATATAAATTGTAATGATTGGGTACTATTTTACGAAGGTATTTGTGTGGAGTGCAGCCTTGTAAGTGAAACGTGGGCGATGAACAGTTCTGTCGAGAAGACAATGGACGCTTTCAAAACGTGGTGATCAATAAGAATGCTGAAGATTAGATATGAGGATTGTATAACTAAAGAAGAGGCACGGAAATAAATAGAGTAGGAAGAGGAAATTACGGCACAACTTTGACTACAAGAGGGGTAAGTTGACAGGACATATTATGAGGCGTCAAAGAGTGAGGACAAAGGGGTTGGATGATAGTATTCTGATAATAATCGTTTGTTCAAATGCTATTCTACTATTTTATCTATTAATGTAAGCAGTGAATTTAGTCTTCCATGCACTCCTCCACAAAACATTTAAACCAAAACTGAAATCAGCTGAACACCAAATCTTTCAACCACTGTCTGACAACTAGTGCATTCACTTTCAACTTTCTATAACTATCACTGGTTAGCCACACACACATACAGGTATAAGGAGAACAGAAATAAACATTAGTCCTCAGCATATAATTCTTTAGGTTGTCAACAAGTACATAAACAAACCAAACTGGAAGGGACATGAGGTGAACACACTGTAGTTAAGACTTCAAATCAGTGTTTTCGGTAAAATGTCTACAGCTAGTGACAGAAGAGAAAAGAGCGAACATGAAAATGTGCTTCTGTTCCATAATCTAAGTTTTAGTTCAACCTTCAGGATGTGACCAGGTGAGGGGAAACGCAGATGTCCGCCAAAAACTCGGATCACTGTAAGTAATCAGTTATGCATTTGAAACAAAACTGAGTCATTCTAGATTCCACCGAAGATACCTTAAAGTAAAAGGCGAAACGCATCTTGAACCAATAAAGTACACTCAATAAAGAAAAAAAAGTGTGTTACTTACCAAAGGAAATAATCAATAGCTGTAGATACTTAGCAAATTACATCTTATGACATACCAGCAAATTAATTTCGGTTTAACTTCTCATTCTACATTCTATTAAGTACCGTTTAAAAAAATTCATCTATCCCTTCTGAAAAACTGTGGTTACTTTCATATCTTGGTAGACTACCAGATTTTGGATATTTATCATGCGACGAAATACATGCCTTTTAAAAGTTATCGTTTGCAAAAAAAACGCGTTTCGATTTCTTGAACCGTTTACGAAATTTGCGGTTGATACAACCACATGGTTTACGACGAGCAGGACGAAGTATCAGTCGCGTCGCGAGCGACCCGCGCGCGGTCACCGCATAGCCCGTCCGACAACATATCATTCAATATCTCGAGAACGGTGATAGCTATCATTCTGCTCTCAGCTTTAAAAACAATTTCGATATGTTGACTAAATTTCATACGCAATAATGTATTACCTAAAATGAACTGTACGCAAAGTCCACACAATGCGTTTTTACCTCTGCACACTCATTAAAATTTCGTGTAAAGGTTTACGTAAATGCGATACAGCAAGTAACCACGACGAATAACGAAAAGAAATTCGGTCCTTTATCGAGAGAAGATATCAGGCTGTAACATGCCCAAGATTCAAATTTTTCTACCGAGTAGTTTCCTTGGAATCGGATGATAAGTATTTCATAGCTGCCGCCGCGTCTGCGCCAGCGCTTCGGCGGAAGTTCGTGTGGCCCGGGGTGCCGTACCTGACGTCACGCTCAGCGCGTTCTGTGATTGGCGGCGCGCACCTGGAGCGCAGCACGCGGCAGCGGAAGCGGTTCGACATGGTCAAACCGCGACGCAGAGCCCGCCGCGCCTTGCCGCTGACGCCGTTTCCATGGCAACCACGCCGCTGACTGACTTTCAGAATACAGAGAACGTTTTTTACACGATCGTTTTTGATTATGAATCCCAGACAAGCTCCTAATTCCTCAGAGCTATAAGATGTAGCTATAAGTGTATTTCTCAGATGAAGTGGGCACTAGGAATTGTAATTACAGTCTTCACGTTTTGCTAATCACTTTCTGGTTGCCAAAATTGTAGTTAGAGAGCCAGTGTTGAGAACGGCAAAAGACAGCATAAACATTATGAAATTATATAACGATTAATTCTACCCGCCGCCCCACAACTAGGTTGTGGTTCCATTTTTGCGCTTACAGAAATGCTAAATTATGAAGGATATGAACACGTTTTATAGCATTGTTTATTGCGTACAGTACACGAAGAGTTCGGAGACGAAGATTGTATAGCTTGACAATGCAACCTGCTATAAAGTAGTATCTGTGAGGGCAATGGTTTGTGGACAACATCATTCCTGTAAAGGACTTTTCTGCACAGAGTCCCTACGGGAACCCAATGGAACACCACTGGGATGAGACAGAAATTCTACTTCGCTCCAGACCCCAGCGTCCAACCTCCGGTTCTTGAGATATAAAGGGTTGCAATTCCCCCGCAGACATTCAGGCACTTCACTGAATGTGTCTCCAGCAGAGTTCAAGCCGTCATATATGCTAAGTGTTGACACGGTCCATTTTAATATTCCACTGATGGTTGTCCACGTATTTTTGATTAGATATTGTATGTCTGCCCTCACGTTCCCACGCAATGCGTTATTGGGCCTCTCTCGCATCTGAATGCCCCACAATTCTGGATACTGCACTATTCAGACAGCCAGCTAAATGGAAAACCATAATGAGGCCAACTATGTCACGTGCTGATAAGCCGTCTCACATGAACATGGGACATCTCCGCGTCCTTCACAGTGATCACTCAACATTCGACGCTGCTTGGGACCCTTGTATTCGCTACTAGGCCGCTGCCATTCTGTCACAGAATGCTGCCACTCTAATTATTTACATACTGGCCGATGGTGAGAAAGTGTACGAACTTACGAGTACGTTGACATTCTACAATGTCTTCTGGATGCCTCACTTTTTTCCTCAGGCAGTGTACACAGCGGTATTTGCAGTACTAAGAGATGACTTCTGACTATGACGCTCCCATGTAACAGAAAAAGCTATTGTGAAACTATTACGCGAAGCAGTATGAGCCGTGGCGGCCTTTCTGGAATGTATCCATATCACAATTCTTACGATGTTTGACTAACATGTCGCCACTGGAGCGCAGCGCCCTATAGTGTGGCGGCTCTGGGTGTGGTGGCCGACTTGATGGGCGCTAAGAACTGAAGACCGAAGGTGTAACGAGAACTCCACGAGGCCTCTTTGCCGAGGTGTTAGCTTTTGGCGGGCCAACAATATTACGGTCATGCTACCCCGTGTAAATTATTGAGTCCCGACGTGGGTTGTGCTATGGTTCACCAGAAGGGCGCCGAGCTATTGTATGCGTGCGGGTGTTACGTTGACAAGTTGCACAATGGATTGATCTGCCAAGTTCCCTTTGGCTCCTGCAAGAAGCAATTACCACCCCATACTACTACAGAAGTCAGATAGACACTCCTAAAATACCAAAAATGCCTGAAAAACTTTCAGCAATAAATATCTTCTGGAGTCGTCCGCTGTAAGGAAAAGACACAAAAATATTCTATTTTCTTACGTAACTAGTGGGATACTTGAGTACTGTAGTATTGCTAGTTAGTGTGAGAAAAACATTAAACAAACGGAAAATATTATTTATTGCAAAATCTGAGAAAATCAGGTGAAACTTTTATTTATAAACTGATACACAAATTTCCGGGTTCTTTTCGTAATAGGAGGTTACCTCTTATAGATAGGAATCCTGTTAATGAAATTTATATACAAAGTGTAGGAAAGCTCTTTTATCCCTTTTATTTAAAAATGTTATTTACTCGGCAGAATGGCTGAAGGCCCGCTCCTACTCATCTTGAATAATTTTCCGATTGAATTTTTCTAAGTACGGTCGAGGCTGTTGTGTGAGAAATGCAATGGAGTGACGTGAAGTAAGTATGTTATTTCTAATGGAGGAAAGATGGGGCTCGCCTATGCTGCAGCGCACAATACCATGAGCTGTGATGACTGCTGCCTGCATCGTTCGCCACTGAAAAATAACAAAACTATCTGTTTCTATCTGGACTGACCTTCGCCAGTCGAACTTTCACTATGCCTTGGTGAAGTCAAGGACTCCTATCTGCCCCTAGTCTAACTATTGGCGTGGTACACAACTCAGATAACCAGTCCCCCGCTATGCCACTCACTGTTAGTTCGCAGGCGCTAACTAATACTCTGCCTGTGTTCACACCGCACATTAAGTGTTGCGGCCAACACAGTGAACAAACCCTTAATCGCGAGCGACTCAATATAGAGTATCACACCGATTTGCTAGCGACAGAGGTGCTCTCTCAGTGCAGTACTGACAAGGGGAAGGCCTCAGACACGGCCAACCGATTCGGCTCAAATTTGGCAGGTCGCTTGTGTACAACCTAAAACAAAGGAATCTAAGATATTTTGGGTCAATACCCCGCGTTTTTGAGAAAATCGCCCCTAAAGGTTATGACGAGCAATCTACTCAAAATTGGCGGGATCGATAGATAATTGGAAATAGAGCATTTTTCATCATCAAGTATGGGGTCCGAAAACGCATACTTTTCCAGAAATCGAGGTAAGAAACTTTTACAACTGCCGCTTCTGTACCCACATGGTAAACGCTTATCTAGTTTTCAGTTGGAGGCCCAGAGAAATGTTTAGCATTCCCAGTTATCATGTCAGAAAGTTTGTCAGTTTTGTTATTTTACTGGCCTACTTACAGTTTTATTTTGTTGTTGTCGTTTCCTTGAGCATAATGCTAAAGGCCTATGCTGTCTAAGAGATTATATAGTGAGTCTGTTACATTTAAGTGTCTCAGATAAATTTTAGTCTATTCCAGGATGCATTTGTTATCTCCAAAACGCTGTGGACTAATGTGTGTACAAATGAGCTTTGAATGTCATGCGAGTGTCCTTGTGGCTACTTTAACAGTTTGCTAAAAAATTGTTGTATTACTATTTTATTCCTGAAATTACTTTTTTTAAATTTTTGTACGTGGCTCCAAAAAATTTTGGTTGTTATGGTTTTTGGTAAGAGTTCAGATATTTATTTGGTACATGGCTGTGTGTTGTAATTCTAAATAAAATTATTTGTGCTATAGGGAACTGTCGTTACCAATCTTTTGTACTCAATTGCTGGTACGCGATACCCAGGATCGAGCCTCACATACTCACAGCCTTCCGGCTTGCTTAGCTGGGTCTTCAAGTCATTTGTAATGCATACACTCAGCAGCTCTCGCCGCTTTCTGTCTTTCGCGCTGTTTCCTCCAACTGCAGCCGCACTACTTAATGTTTCTGTTATAGTTGAGTTTATACTTGTAAGAATTCTCAATTTGTATTGGTTAGCTTGTAGCCATCACCTTAAGCAAATTTTGATATGCATTGGGATCCCAGTATCTATCTTAATCCGTTGTAACTTAATTATTCTTCTGTTATTAGAAAATATGTTAAATCTTCAATTGATGTGTTACTGGGCCTTAGATTATCTTACCTGGATATTTTTATTAAAAATGAAACTCCTCCATTTTATATTTATTTGGCTACTAGTTTCGACGTTGTGTCAACACAATCTTCGGGCCCGTACACTTTGATGAACAATGGCTCTTAGCACTATGGGACTCAGCATCTGAGGTCATCAGTCCCCTAGAACTTAAAACTACTTAAACCTAACTAACCTAAGGACATCACACACATCCATTCCAAAGACAGGAGTAGAACCTGCGACTGTAGCAGTCACGCGGTTCCGGACTGAAGCGCCTAGAACCGCTCGGTCACAGCAGCCTGCTCCCTTTGATGAAATCAATTGTGTGTGAATGAGTACTAGAAGTCCGCAGTGAGACCAATTCGTGCTAGGTGGAGACACAGTGGCCGTACATATTCAGACGAAACCTAAATCTACTGACTACTCTGTAATTCAGACTTACGTGCCTGTTAAAGTGTTCATCGAACCACTTTCACACTATTTGCCTACCCACCACGGCGCGGGAAAAACGATGACTTAAATCTGTTTATTCGAGCTCTGATTTCTCTTATTTTATTTTATATCTCTTATTCCATTATGGTCAACATTGCTCTCTATGTAGGTGGGCGTCAACAAACTATTTTTGCATTCGGAGGAGAAAGTTCGAGATTGTAATTTCATGAAAAGGGCTTGGAGCTTCGAAAAACACTTTTATTTTAATGATCATCACCCCAATTCGTGTATCATATCTATCACACTCTCTCCCTATTTCGCTATAGCACACAGCGAGCTGCCCTTCTTTGAACTTTATAGATGTCCTCCGTCAGTCCTGGATGCTAAAGAACCCATGCAGTACACTGTAGTAAAGGAAGGAGAATCTGAGGCGTAGCGCCATATACCGATCATGTCTTGGAGGCGGTTAAGTGAGAGATGTGTCTCAGAGCTGGATAGTGACAGATGGTGACGCGAGACTGGACGCGCAAGTAGTTTATGTATCAGCCGATAGAGGACAATAGAGGATAGGTGGACTGATTTTAGTTTCGATTGTGCCCACTAGAGTGCACTAAAGTAATAGAATGTTTTTCATAAATTGTTTTAGTATTTTCATAGTGTTATTATGTCTTTTTGTGTATGTAAAATGTTATAAATGTGCTTTAGCAGTATGAATGATGCGTGAGTGTGGTTTGAGGTTAATATGAAGATATTGTGTAACGAGTTATGTAGTAGGGTTTAGTGTGGGAACATTTCGAAGAAGTATGGATATGAACAAACGGGATTTGTGTGGAATAGATTTGTTAAGTAAGTTTATGGTAAAGGGAAAGTTAATTCAGGTATAAATAACAGTAGTAAATAACTTTATGCATAAGCAAAACTTCAGCATATTAATTACGTCGGGAAAAGTGAAGTCGTTGGGTTTAGTATTTTGCGATTGGTTATTGGTGAAAAGCGCGGTTTGACGCGGGAGAATGTTGTTTTGCTATTGGCTGTTGAGTAAACTGACCAATGGTAAAGAAGTATTCTTCGCGCTCCTTTCTCTGCCGGTAGAGAAGACTTAGAGTATTCTAGAGAAGAGTCGAAGCCTAGCCATGAAACAGTTCGGACCTGTGTAGTAGTAGTTCCGATGGAAATGATAAGTTGGCGGACCAAGCAGTGTTTCACACATCAAAAGTGTTGGAAAGTGACGGTATAATTATTCCGATGTGTGTGTAGAAATTTCGGAATTTTAAGCGAATTTTGTGACGAGAAAAAACATATACTACGCGTGGCGTATTGAGCAGGTCGGTGGCTAAAAATTGTGACTGCATTTGGTACCAACAAACTTAATATTTGGCGAGCATTATCAATCAAAATCAATAAGTATTTTTGTAGCTATTACGTTTTCGGGAAATGCAACACCATAAACTTGCTAACGTGAGTGAAAGGGATTGTGAGTGACTGTGTTAAGACTAGTACGGGCTCGGCAGTGATACTTGTTCACCTAAGTTCCGGAATATATTAATTGAAGACAAAATTTCCAACCTTTCATTTGTGTGAAAAGTTTCTCCCGAAACTTAGATTAGTGACTTAAATTGCAGCCTGGTTCACGTCGATGTACAGTAGGTTTCATTCGGCTTTCCTACTGCTGTTCTTCTGAGACAATGTTCACAGGTAGGTGCAGGTCCGTCGTAAAGGGACGGAAAGAACAGTGCCGCCGCAAAGCGTAGAGTAGCTTGTCTCTTTAGCGACTTTGTTCCATCTTTTACGTGTTCTGTCAACGAAACGCAGTCTTTGGTTCACCTTTCCCACAACATTATCTATGTCTTCGTTTCGACTTAAGTTGTTCGTAATTGTAATTCTTTGGTATTTAGTTGAATTGATAGCCTATAGAATTGTGCGATTCATAGTGTAACCGAAATGTAACTAATTCATTTTCCAACTAACGTGGGCGACGTCTCACTTTCAGTTATTTAGACGCAGTTGCCACTATTTGCCCCATACCGATATCTTATCTAAATCATATTACAATCTGTTTTGTTCTTCTGATAACTTTATTAGATGATAAATAACTTCTAAAAGCAATCTAAGAGGTCTGCTCAGATTGTCCCCTAAATCATTTTAATAGATTGGATTGTAGGGGTCTACAACACTTCTTAAGGCAACGCCAGATATCACTTCCGTTATATTTGATGACTTTCCGTCAGTTACTGCTAACTGTGACCTTTCGGACAGGATACCACCAATCCATTCGCGCAACTGAGGCGATAGGCCATAGGCACGCAGTTTAATTAGAAGCCGCTTGTGAGAAACGGTATCAAAAGACTTCTGGAAATCCAGAAAATCCCAGTCTTGTTGATATTCGATCACGTTCTACACGTGTTGTGGCTTTGATGTCCCCTCCGAGAGATCTCTGCAATGCCGACAGGTGGCAGGAAGGGATGAAGGATTAGGGCGAGGGGGTGCGTTTATTACACTAAAGTAGGGAACAGTGTTGGTGTCATGATTCGACTGCTGTAAACGTTGAATCTTCATTGCAAACATCAGAAGGCCCATTGCATTATCCGCTATGGCTTGGTGAGGACATATCTGCTCATTCTGAATGTGTTTGGGAGGTCAGTCTTGGATCTCTTACCCTTGACTCATACGGACTGGGATACATTTAATAAGTAAAAATATTAAAGCTGTACATTAAGAGTTAATAAAACAAGTAATGAGGTAGACACTTTCAGCTTTGTAATCGGTAAGTAGAATGGGGAACAGATATCGATCAGAGCTGTCCTCAGCATTACATTATACTGCGAAATACTACCAAGCAGCTATACACATTGCCTCAAGACGTAAGCCATCTTACCGAGCAGCTCTTCCTTTGTCTTCCACCTCTACTGAATTTTTGTTCCAGGACACTCATCGATTCACGTGTTGATAAAGGGACTCGAGCAGTATTTATTTTACATGCAATTGAATCATCGGGAAACTATGATTATGGGCCAAAATCTACTGTCGACACCCTCTGCTTATGGGGTGCCTTGTGTAGTACAGCACTGACAGTTGTGTAACGCTACAAATCATGCCTACATCAAATATTTAGTAGGTTTACTTGTAACTAGTGCAATATGTTTTTGAATATTCTTGATACATATGACTTGACATCACTTTTCATTTACTTCTTGAGTACTTACTGTCAAAAATGTTCTTATATTGAGAATATGCCACATTTCCAAAAGTATGCACAGCAATATCTGTGCCTCAGTTCCTAAATTTTATAGTTATTAAAAAACGCTGTTTCAAGAAACAGTATTAGGTGAGGAATGTACAAATATATTGCTTCGTCATACGGGCCACGCCTCTAGGAACTGTGAAGACGGGATTGTACTGGTTGTCGCGTGCACGAAGCGTTTATCAGTCATTCCTCCTGAGCTCCGTCCGTGAATGGAACAGGAAGAAACCCTAATATATGGTACAGGGGAAGTACCCTCTGCCTTGAACTTCACGGTGGTTTGCAGAGTGTGAATTCAGATATATAAATGTAGAAATTAATTTATCAGCCGTGACAAGAGCCGCGCTCTGTCTCGAACACATTAGCTATTTATAGTGAAAATTCTCGTTAGTGTATAAAACGTAGCGATCTTTTTCTAATACCCATCTTCAAAAATCCTATCTGAACAGACAGCCATTATTGTTACAATAATTTGATAGAAATTTTTACCTTTTTTTTCGACTGGCCGGGACGCTTTGTCATTACGATCTATTCTGCATTTTCTTTCCATTCTATGGTACTCTTATTGCCCTGTTCCGGTGCTGTTCTGTGCAGTCATAAATTTTATAATTGGTATCTACTGAACTTTCTACATTTTAATTAATCCCGCCAACGGAAAACTGTAGCACAAACATCGTTAGCTCAACCGTAATTAAACTCATAGACGCAAAGCTGCCAGACAAACACACGCCGAACCCTCCCTCCGCTGTTTGTATTCTCCAAACTAACGACCACCTACAAGTGCGAAGTATGAGGTAACGTGGTATGAGGCTCTATCTCCACATTGTGCCATTACAGCTGACAGGAGTCAAAGTTTCAAAACAATGCATCAAAAATTACTGTGACAGAATTGAAGGATATAAATTTTAAAATTAAATATCTACGAGGTGTGTTCAAAAAGTAACGCGAATTTTGTAATCCCGCGTGTTTCATTAGTCGCATTTGAATGATTTTTATCGTGGTTCTGTTGGTAGAAATGTCGAAAAAGTATCCGTACAGTGTTAGCTCATTGTATACTAAGCCTGATTTCAGTTGTCATAAAGGTAACTTGAGATTTGGTAGTATGGGCGACTATTTACTCGTAGTTTACATAAAATGGAGTGGAACTAATGATTTCCAAAGATCGCTGGATCGCAATCAGAGAAGCCGTTGATGATATGGCATATCAGCTGGCTTATGTTATTAATTTCTTGGGATATTTTGAGTTTGAAATTTGTGACACTTAAATATGTTCCAAAATTGTTGAATTTGGAGCAAAAACGGCAGCGAATGCAAGTTTCTTAGAAGTCGCTAGACGAAGCGGAACCACTCAGACGCATTAAGGCAGGAGACGAAACACGGATTTAAGGAAAAGACGTCTAAACTGTGGCTCGGTCATCCCAATAGAGGCATTCTGAATTGCAAAGATGGAAAAAAGAAATTCCACAAGCGCGGTCAAATGTGAGGGTTATGCTCACTGTTCGTCGATTTTAATGGCATAATGCAACCCATGCTCTTGCGACAAAGTCTTACGGTCAATAAGAAGTACTACATGAAAGTTCAACGCAGTCTGAGTGAAGCAGTTTCAAAGAAAACACCGAGATATTTGACGGAACAATTCATGGCTTCCGTAACACAATAATCCACCTACTCACACTTCGTGGCTTGCTCGTGAATTTTCGACCATAACCAATATCGTAATGACGACCTAGCCTCCATACTCGCCAGACATGGCTACATGTGACCTTTGTGTCTTCGGAAATAAAGAAAACCTTAGAGAGCCATAATTTTACATGAAGAGATGAGATTAAAAACGCATCGTTGTTGAGAGCTAAAAGCTATCCCAAAGATCAACGGTCGAGTTCTAGAAGCGCCTCGGAAGATGGAAAAAGTGATGGCGTAAGTGTACAATACCTAAAGGGACTATTTTGATAGGGATAATACTGTTGCACACGAATAAGTAAAATAATTTCCCGAAAAACACAAATTCCGGTTTTTTATTTAACACATTGCATATTCCTCCTGCGCCATCAAGTGCAATCACACGCATACCACATTTTCTACCTTCATTTAACTGCAGAATGTCATAAATGAAGCTACGTTTAGTAGCCCATTGATACCTCCGAAGGCAGATGTAGTAAACGAAAAATAAACTGAGTAGACCGTCACAGCTATGGTGCGAAACATTAATACCAGTTGTAATGCGGCAGGTTAGATTATCCCAATACTGTAGATCGTAGGGTGGTCAGAAACAGTCCGAAAAGCTTCTAAATATGTTTAAGGGTAGATTGTGCTGAGAAATAACTGTCAAGAAAAAACTTAGACACGTTGTCCCGTTACTGAGTAAATTATCATGAAGTTAGCCAATTGAGCCGTTGACTTATGACCGTCCTACGATAAGTTTTATGTATCGTTCTATTTTCGGTCTTAGGAAACCAAACTAAGAACACGTTTGGCGACACCGTCTATCGCGGGCCGCTTGAATTTGCACCCGCAACGGCTTAATCGGCTACCTTCAGTGTGAATTAACAAGGAAACGATGCAATGTATCTAATTTTTTGTTCACAATTATTTCTCAGCACACCCTACCCAGCAACACCGTTACAAGCTTTTCAGGCTGTTTCTGACCATCCTGTAGACTATCGATGACATTTCTTTAAGGTCTGTTGAATTTCTCTGACAAAGTAGAGATAGCGAAGGTAGGTAGTAATGAGACGTGCGATTAGGCCTATTTTAGCATTTGAGTCATAAAATACTTATTGTTGATGTTGGTATTAAGGCTAACGTGTGTTGGCTAACGTGGCATTTCAGATACTCTGGGTGTGGCGTGTATAGTGTGTGGTGACAGCATCGTAGCTGGTTTAACCCGCACTTAAAAGTTTGCATTATAGATTTTTATGTTTTGAGAATTATTTTTTAAGACAGTATACTTGATTGTTTGATTAGTAACTGAAGTTCAACGGAGAAAGAATTGGAGCAGAAACCATTGGTATCTTTTGATAGAAAATCGCAGATAAAAGAAAGGCTTTCCTAAATTAATTAAGGCTGATAGCGATAACTCATCTTTCGAAGTACCGTCATTTGTCTATGAACGAATCTATCGTTGATATGGAACTTTAAGCCGACATAAATGTCATAATATATGCAGTACCTTTTGTCGCGAGCTAAGTTTCTTGCATTCTATACTTACACCTTAATCTGTGCGTCCATCCTCTAAGCGATCCTAGAGGGAGTGGCAGAAGGTACTAGTGACCAGTCCACTCGTCCCCTCCCCACCGCCCCTTCACTTTTCCCGTACAGTTTGAAAGGTGGCTACACTGAGTCACAGCGCCAGAGACTGCGCCAAAGATTATTATTCCGCCGCCTCCACTGGTGCAGTAGTAGTTAAGAGGATGTCGAGGGCAGTTGTTCTGTTGGGCGAGAGAGTAGATGCTGTTCGGTTGGTGTAATGTATAGATGGAAGACGTTGCAATTGTCAGAGTGTATTTGAGGAGATGGGCTTTTGCTTTATGATGCTGGTGTACTGGAAAATTATCGTCAATATGTAATGAGGTAAAAAGGTATTACAGTTTTCTTTAATGACAGTGCCTCTTGCTCACAGGTACAGTCAACAAGGCATCTGGCTCGTGTTCATTTATTAGACTTGTAATTCTGGTTTCTATGTGCAATTATAGTATTTCTGGTTTTTCAATTAGTTCATTGTAAATGGTGTTTAAAATATTTTGTCGTATTGAGAAAGAAGCGAGCCAGATACATGTACGTTGAGTCACACTACCACACACAGAACAGTTACACTTGTGCTTTGTTGTTTCGTAGCTTTTATAGTTGCAGGGGACTTGATTAATCAATTGTGTTAATGGAAACTCCCTGTCATTCTTTATTTTTATTTTATGCCGCCATTTTGCATGCTAATACTAGTCTCGGCCAACTGGTTACGAGACTTGGTAACTGGTCACACAGCTAGTAAAATTATTGCATTTACTCATTAATATCAGTCCTTTCTCTGTAAATAAGCCCCCATGCAAGTTCATGAACGATGAGCGAGAGGAATGACTGTCATTAACACTGCGTATGATATCCAGCTTCTCTGATGTTCCCACCACGGACATTTAGCAAAGCTCATGTGGAACTAATGTACCGCATAACTTTTCTTAGAAGGTACGGGCGGACAAGATGGCGTATTGCTAAGGCACTGAAGGAACGTGTTGGTTCGAATCCCTGTTCGAGGAGCCAGCTTTACCTTTTCCGCGCTTTCCTTAAATATCGTAAGGCAGATTCCGGGATGCTTCCTTTGAGAGAACACTCACGTTTACATCCTTATCCTCTCCTAAACCTAGCTTGACCCCATCCCAATGATCTCGTCGTCGAGGGACAGGACGTTCAGCGCTGATCTTTCTTTTCCCTCGGGCCTTAAGCTTTCGAGGTTTCAACAGAAACCTGTCCGTGATGTACGGCAATTCTCCTGCAGCATTTTCACAGGAGTTTTGTGAGCAATTTCGTGAAGCTGTAGTGCTTACTAACCGAACCCATGACGAAACGCGTCGTTCTTGTTTGGACATTTTCAATCTTCTCTAATCACTTTACCTGGTAAAGGTCCCACACTGATGAGCGGTACTCAAGAGTTGGTCGAACAGGTATTTCGTAAGTCACTTCTTTGGTTGATGGGCTATATTTCCTTAAGATTTTGTCAATGAAACGCAGCTTGGCATTTGCTTCTCCCACAATAGTTTCATATGGTTGATCCATGTATTGGACGGATAATTCCATTCAGATGGTTCACCGTTTGCAAGCATTGTTGGCTCTAGGCATAATGCGGCCAATATCGTGATTCTACATATTGTGATCCTAAAATATTTATGCTTGCTAGCGACACTACTTTTGGTATTGAAGGATGTTGAGTGCAACATACCCAATGTATCAAATACTGCAGTTCAAGATGTAAGTTCATGGGTTGTAGAAAATAAAGTTATACTATACCACCGCAGGACCCAGTATTTACTGTTTGTAACAGACGCTTCGGCTAAAAACTGGCACTGCATTACGCAGACTGGGCATACGATTATTGAAAATTCCTAGGTGTTCAAATAGTTGGTAACCACTCATGGCAATCCTATGTTCAGGATTTTCTTAAAAAACTGAATGCTGCTGCATTTACCACTAGAATAGTATCTGCAATAAGTGATACTGCAATACGAAGATTAATCCACTTATTTTAATTCGCTTATGACATAAGACATTATATTCTGGGGTGACTATTCCCATTCACAAAGAATATTTTCAACCTAGAAACGCACAGTTCGAACAATACGTAGTGAAAGCTCCCGAACCTCCTGTCGACGCCTGTTCAGTAGTCTGGGAACTTTGACAGTTGCCTCCCAATGTACATTCCTTTAACGCGTCTGTTGTCAACAGTTCCCAGTAGTTAGCAGCTTTCACTCAATTAATACTGGGCAGAAATCAAAACTGTTTCTGGATCGCACATTCTCGACTCCTGCGTAAAAAGGCTCGCAGTATTCTGCTGCAGCCGATTTCAGTAAGTTGCCGCAAGAATCAAAAATTCTTAGCAGTAATTCTCGCACTCTCAAGACTAAATTTAAGAATTTCGTCATGGTTCATTCTTTCTATCCTGTTGTGAAGATCCTGGGAAAAAATTAAGCATTTTTCTGTGTTCCGTTGTTGACTATGCAAATACATTTTTGTTAATTTTATTTTAATTTTTATTATTAAATTTTCTGATGTTAGTTTCACGTATTGCCTCTTCCCATGACAATTGCGATTTACTCCGAACTAGACGTAGAAAACGAAATAAAATGAAATTTAGATTTAATGGTTTCTACAAAATATAGAAGAGCGACAGCGCAAAGATGCAGTTTGCATATGAAACACATTCATTTAAATAAGTTTTCCTCCCTAGTACTTCATAGAAATTAGAAACTTAAGTTGTACACATCATACCCATTGCGAGAACGTTAGCATGTTTTATCGGAAAGAGTAAAAGTAAGTGTTAACGTTATCGTGTATCAAAGAGGAAGGGAATCTGACGTTCATCGCGAGACGACAGTGGTGGTGACAACCAGCGACGGCCAAATTGCGCTATAATTTCGAGACAAAATGTCGTCACGCCTGTGTACTGAGGTCCGTCACTTCAAAATTACTTCAAGAGCGAGAAACAGTGTGCATCGATTATACCAGGAAATTCAAGAGCCTTCCACCTCCCCCTGCCGATTAATGGTGCCAAAATGTGGGGACTCTCAAGAGAATTCATGGAACCACAGCCTAAAAAAATGGACATTTTTTGGAGACGTGTAAGATTTAGATGCAAAAGTATAGATTTTATGAGGTAAGATTATAATGCTTCACTTCAACAGCACACCTTGGGATTTGAAAGAAACGTCACCTCTTCACGTGCTCATTCGTGCATAAGATCACAATATCTTATGTGTCCATGCACTGGGAAGAAGTAGGAGGCCATTGTGGTGCGCAGTGGCAATTAGGAAGGTACAAGCAGAGAAATTCCTCTTATCTTACTTACTTTCCTTTTACTGGTGTGACGGCTAATTTAGCTATTGTCCAGAACAGAGCTACGGGAACCTCAGGCCTTAAGGCAAAATAAAAAATGAGAGAGAGAGAGAGAGAGAGAGAGAGAGAGAGAGAGAAGGCAACGTAAACAGACAAACCATGCTAACTTGGCATTCCACTCGGCTCTTAAAAAGGAAAGAGAGCTTGCCTTCTCTGATCGCACGCGAGATAGAGAGAGCGCGCGCGCACACGTGTGTGTGTGTGTGTGTGTGTGTGTGTGTGTGGTGTGGATACGGTGAGGTAGGTTCAGGGTTCGTGTGTGAATGGTTGTACGGGCGCGTCCAAGAGTAAGGACAATAAAAGATGGAAGAGCAGGATCAGGAGAGCGGTTAGTATTTAAACTAAGCCAGATGAAACTCGACAAGTTTGTTGAAGTGTTCTTTTCTTCCAGAGCGTATATCGTATATGATCATTCGTTTATAAATCAATCACATTTATCTTGAATAAAATTAAAGGTGCCCGATTTATAAACGAATATGTAGATGGATCTCTTGACACAAAATAATTGCTTTGGTATAGCAATTTTGCCTTGTCAAGTACTCCCAATGTAGAGAAAAAGTAAACCTTCGTAGCAGAAGTATTTCAAAAGCATCTACATTTTTACAGAAATAAAAGAAGGATCTTACCAGTACCATAAAGCAGCCTTTTTTCCTACTATCCATTCAGAATTGTAAGTACGATTTATCTTTCTTAGTCATCTCACAGTCGGCAGGACGATGCGTTGTAACTTTCTTTCACCTTTCGCTAGATATTTTGTATAACCACACCCTTTGGGCACTATCTTTGACTCTAAAAGGGAGTGCGCTTTATTTTCTAGCGTATGACTGACATTGATTGATGGAAAGGCCGGCCGGAGTGGCCGAGCGGTTCTAGGCGCTACAGTTTGGAACCGCGCGACGGCTACGGTCGCAGGTTCGAATCCTGTCTGTGATGTCCTTAGGTTGGTTAGGTCTAAGTAGTTCTAAGTTCTACTGGACTGACAACCTTAGAAGTTAAGTCCCATAGTGCTCAGAGCCATTACTGGAAAATTACGTAAGTGTGATACCCCAGCCGAGGTTGAGCTAGTTATTAATACAAAGTTCTCGATTTACCAGCCAAATAAGTTCGTTGAAGAATTTCGACATTATGACAAGTGCAGTCTCGTTGCATTCACGTGAAATACTTACTCCTAAGTCATTTCAAATTGGCGCATCTCTTTGCATACGAGGGACAGACAGTAAACGTTGCTCTTATGCTAGTAACAACTACAAAACATTTCATCTCAGTAATGTACGAATTGGACTGTACTACAAATTTCGTAAAACCATAATGTTCTGGTAACTAGGAGGTGATTTCTTGTGTGCCTTCTCACAAAAGAACACTGGTCGCTTTGGAGGAGGGGCTGGTGCCAGGCGATCAAGTAAGTCTCCACAACTAATCTAAATAGTGGTAGTGAAATGGCGTGTTTGTGCCCATCTGTTGTAGTCAGCGCAGCAAGATTTGTCGACCAAGGCCCAGGAGAACGACATGCCGTGGCGCTTAAATCACAGCATGTGACAGTGCAGGTCTTGCGAATGCCAGCAACCGTCTCCGGAGGGGAGATAGTAACTATTTCAGACGAGTTTAATAAATCTTGACTGAGCGTTTAAATGCACGCAAGATCTCGACAGCACACGACAATGTTAGGACCTTTTGTGGGTACCTTCTCAATTACATATTGATTGCCCGTGGGCCAGACACGGGGCCGAGCGTTCACGAACTGCGGCAAACAAACAGACTACGGTCCCATTAAAATTACTTGATAGTTGACATCTTTGACTTCGCTCATCACTGTTGCCACATTGGCTGCCAACTACCGCTCGGTATAAATAACATACAAACACGGCGGATCACTTCACAAATGCTTTTAATGTGTAACGCGGAGCAATGTTGGAAATGGCAGCCGCGAGGTGTGACGGAAGTGCGAGATGCTCTGTCGGCAGCTGATTTTTAGTGGCCAATGACTGAACTGTGGCGGACGACGGGTTTCGTGTCCCCGAATTGAAACTCATGTCCTGACCTAACTACAATCTCGTGATGTGCAATGTATCTCAGAAAACAGCGGTCAACAATATGCAGCAGAACTAAAATCACGATCGGTTTGTTCACGGCGATTAAAGCTAACCTCTACGAAAACTCAAGACAGAAAAAATTCAGTTTCAGTGCTAAAAGCAAACTGTGAAGTCTCGCTGCCATTGGTTACCTTAAACTATCCTCACACTGGCTGCGAGAGCGGACACGTTACCAAACAATGAGCAGTCCTCTTTGGAACTTGATCGCAGGTTATAGGCGACACAGGCACATTTCATACGAAAAAAGACTGATAGGAAGAAAAATAAGAGCAAATAAACGGACGGAGAACCAAATTCATGACGCTCCCTGGCCGGCAGTTGACTATTCGCTACTTTGGACGAGAGTGCATTAAATACGTGAGATGCATTCCGTGGGCAATATGAATCCAGCAAATATAGCGCGCGACTTCAATAACAATGTCAATGAATATTTTCCGAACTGTAAGGCATCGGAAAGTTCCTTAAGGGATCGAACGATTGTCTAACATTTGTATGATTATTTCCTACATTTGTTGATAAACAGTACGTGTGGTGATGATTGTCTGAAAATAAAAAATTAAACTACTCACTTTTTTTTTAAACGCAACTTTTTTGTTTGTTTAAGTAGTTTCAAGAGTGTTCAGTTATGAGTAGGTGGAGACAAGGCAGGCAGGGGTCGGAACCCGAGGCCTGGCCGCGATGTCTCCCCCCTCCCGTCCCTGAATCACTCCCTCAAAGTAGCTTTTATATTTATTTTTATTTTATTATTAAGATTTTTTTTAACCAGGAACAGGGTAAATTAACAAAAGATCTTTATTGGTACAAACTTAAATACAACAGAATTGCCATCCTTCTGGCGAAAATAACACAAGACATTATTCGTGCCAGGCGAGCAACTTTTTTGTTTTTATGAACAAGGTGTAGGAAAAAAAAGAATAATAATCCTGATGTAAGCAAGAGGTGTGAATCAATATACAGTGGAGTGAGGGAAAAACCACTGTGTTCTGGTATAGTGCATAAAAGAAAGGAGGCGCGTGTCCATGCGCCTACTCCACTGTGGGTTACAATATAGAAAGTAGCGCGGGGAGCCTCAGATGTCAGCAGGGGGGGGGGGGGGGGGGCGGGAGTGTTGTCGGCGTGTGGCACCATCCAACTGAGCGGGGGTGACGTAAAGATCGCATGTAGGTAATTGGCGAAGAAGGCGCGGTAGCGCGGTCGGTGTTCGACTCGACTGTGGGCGGTTTGTAAGTACTGCCAGAAATCAAGGCGTGATTTGTCGCCATCATTATACATGTAGGTGATCGTCCATCCCTTGACCCATACAATCGCATGATTTTTGGCGGCGGGGAAATAAGTATTCTCAGGATGGATAAAAGTCCATGGGTCAATCGAGTCCGGCGGAACGCGGAAGTAACAGGCAACGAACTGTCGGGCCAGTTTCCAGACGTCACTGGTGGGAGCACAAGTCAGTTGATTGACATCGTCATCCACGAGGTGGAAAATGGAACAAAGTGGAGAGTCCATTAGTCCGATGGCGTGAAGGCGATGATTTGTGGCGAATTTTTCATTTGCGACTTGGTACCACGTTGCCCGGACGTGGGAGGGAAGAAAAGGCTGGTGGATATGACGCCAAACCGTGGGCCACCGCTTGGACGGATGTCTCACTTCGATATTGTTGCTGGATATGGAACGAAGCAGTGAGGTGTAAAAATCTTTAGGTTGAGGAGATCGCGTGGTCGCTAAGTGTGTGTGAGCGTAACTGAAGTCGATGAAATCAGAAATGTGCGCCAGATGGTGCTTGATGTGTCCGACTGGTACTGGTGGTGTTATGGTCGCGGGCACAAGAATTTCCAGCAAGCTGCGCGTAAGGGAGGTGCCCCCGTGCCACTGCTTGTGCATGGTCGACATGTACAAGGACGCCGTTCGGAGTCGCACATTGACAAGGCCGAGGCGTCACGCTCGCGTGGGAAGGGTGAGCGTGTCGTAGCGGACCTTAAAGAGCGTACCGGCCGTAAGGAAGTATCCGAAGGCAGCCTGGAGTCTGCGTCCAATTGTTGATGGCAGCGGAAGGACCTGCGCGATGTGGACCATTCTGGACGCCACGTGTTGATTGAGGTATTGGACACGTTGTAAAGAATCGAGTCGTCGGAGAAGATTTTGTCTCACCGTCGTGCGTATAGTTTGCAGTGCACGCCGAAAATTGATGGCAGCGGAGCGGCGCACGGTGGAGGTGAAAATAATACCAAGGTATCGTAGTTTTTGTACACACGGGAGAGGCGCTAAGTCGGCGTGTGAGAGGCCGCGTCCAATGGACATCGCCGCGGATTTAGCCACATTCATGGTAATGCCCGCTGCAGTGCCGTACGTTGATATCAAATCAAGTACCGTGTGTGTTTCACTCCGTGAGCGAATCAAGAGGAGGTCGTCCGCATACGCACGACATTGAAAACTGTGCTGTCGCAAAGTGAGACCAGAAAGGTGGCCCGTCAGACTCCCGATGAGTGGCTCCAGGCTCATGGCATAGAGTAGAGTCGAAAGTGGGCAGCCTTTCCGTACGGATCGCCGGATCGCCACCGGTCCCGCCACACGGCCATTAACCTGAATCAGCGATTCGGCTGTGCCGTACAGGCGCCGGATAACGTCGATAAAGGCTGGTGGAAAACCCATACGGTTCATCACTGAGAACAGAAAAATATGCCGCACTTTGTCGAATGCGCTGTCAAAATCAATGGCAACCATTGCGGCGCGGAGTTTGCACGCCGCTGCCAGTGCAATTAAATCGCGACATTCTCCTGTGACCGTTTGTATATTAACTGAGCCGCCCGGAGTTGTCTGTTCCGGGGATAGAATGCTAGGCAGGACCTTGCGGCATCACTCGAGGGAAGACTTGAACCAAGGACCTCTCGGGCCGCAGCTGCTCACGCTAACCAAGCCACCACGGCGCTCCCGAGCTCACAATATCCTTGATGTCGCTTATCTTGCACATGGACTACTCAGTTTGTATATTTTGCTTATTTTTTTCATAGTTCCACACAACTTCTTCCTGTTTTCTCGATTCATCTGTGTTCAGTTTTTCAAGGCCTATCGACTGTGCCAACTTATAATAACCAAATCTGAGGAGGGTGCGATGGGGAGGTTCCCTTGTTAATATCGGGTGGTTATAACTAAATTGACAGTATTCAGAGTGATGCAGTGCGGACTGTTCACAAGGCACGATGCTGAAATATTGTAGGTACGTTCATTAATCAGTGCTCTCGCCGGGTGTGCTGAACAAGTAATAGTTCCACTTTCTGCCACCAGGTGAAAATATAACGTCATAAGCAGTCAGAATGTGAAATGTTTTCCTAGTATGACGCCACTGTGTTGCTTGTCACTTGAAACGCGTGTTTATTTCTTTTGTAAAGTAACTGTTGGTGTAAAAGGTTAAGAAAGTTGAATTTTTCCGTACGAAATACAATAGTTATTGTGAAGAAAGACCGTGCACTCTGAGTAAAGTAGTTGTATCACAACAGCAGCAATAGCAGCACTCTATTGCAGGAATATCGCCGACAGAAAAAGCTGCGTAGAGACCCCCATGTCAGTAAATGATCAAGAAATTTGAAGAAACAGGTGAATTAGATGGTGCAGCAGTGAGAGGAAGGCGGCCCATTCCCCTGGTAGCTGTTGATGAAGTTGCTGTACCTATAGCCTACCGTGCAGCACACACCTCAAACTCTTGCAACCAGTGTTCGAGCTGTGTAACGGGAATTGTCTGTCTCCGAGTCAAGAGTTAAAAAAAATTTTGCTTTGCCTTTTGCACTGGTATCCCTAAAAAATTCATAATGTGCACTAAATGAAGCCCCAACATAGGCTCCTATGCCACGACCTTGCCCTTCGGATCTTGGCAAGCATACTGATGGATGACACGTGGCCGAAGAATATTCCTTAGACAGACGAGGCGCAATTCACTCTGCACGATGTCATGAATGCACAGAAGTTTCCCACATGGGGCTCTACTCCGTCACATGTTTGCAAGAACATCCACAGCGCTCAGCTTATGTGATTGTGTGATGTGGTTCCACAATCTCCTTCATTCTCGGTCCGTTTCTCTCTGAGGAGATTACACCTCGCGGGCCTGTTAGGTGTACAGTGCCATCTGCGCGTTATAAGGACCTCATTGTGCAACACGGTATTCCAGCTTTGCAAGAACGCAACTGTGTCGCGAATGGTACGTGGCAAGAACGATTGTTGATAAGCCTCTGTCTTCCCTATAATTTCCCAAATTTTTTCATCGTGGTCTTTTCGCGAGATATGTGCGGGAGGAAGTAATATGTTGTCCGACTCTTCCCTGAGACTACTCTCTTGAAATTTCAATCGTAAACCTACCCGTGATGCACGACATCCCTCTTGAAGCATCTGCTTCTGGAATTTCTAGATTATTTCTTCAATGTCAAGAGTATCTGGTAAGGGGCCCATGATGGCGAACAATACTCAAGAGTCGGTCGAAGAAGCACCTTGGAAGCCACTTCTTTCGTGGATGAGTTACTTGTCCTTAAGAATTGTCCTACGAAACTCAGGGTGACGTCCGTTTATCCTGCTATTTGTTTATATGGCCATTTCACGGAAGGTCGCTCTAGATAATTACAGTACTGGCCATTAAAATTGCTACACCAAGAAGAAATGCAGATAATAAACGGATATTCATTGGATAAATATACTAGAACTGAACTGTGATTACATTTTCACGCAATTTGGGTGCATAGATCCTGAGAAATCAATACCCAGAACAACCACCTCTGGCCGTAATAACGGCCTTGATACGCCTGGGCATTGGGTCAAACACAGCTTGGATGGCGTGTACAGGTACCGCTGCCCATGCAGCTTCAACACGATGCCACAGTTCATCAAGAGTTATGACTGGCGTATTGTGACGAGCTAGTTGCTTGGCCACCATTGACCAGCCCTTTTCAGTTGGTGAGAGATCTGGAGAATGTGCTAACGAGGGCAGCAGTCGAACATTTTCTGTATCCAGAAAGGCCCCTACAGGACCTGCAACATGCGGTCGTGCATTATCCTGCTGAAATGTAAGGTTTTTCTGGGATCGAATGAAGGGTAGAGCCACGGGTCGTAACACATCTGAAATGTAACGTCCACTGTTCAAAGTGCCGTCCATGCGAACAAGAGGTGACCGAGACGTGTAACCAATGGCATCCCATAGCACCACGCCGGGTGATACGCCAGTATGGCGATGACGAATACACGCTTCCAATGTGCGTTCACCGCGATGTCGCCTAAAACGTATGCGTCCATCATGATGCTGTAAACAGAACCTGCATTCATCGAAAAAAATGACGTTTTGCCATTGTTGCACCCAGGTTCGCCGTTGAGTACACCATCGCAGGCGCTCCTGTCTGTGATGAAGCGTCAAGGGTAATCGCAGCCATGGTCTCCGAGCTGATAGTCCATGCTGCTGCAAACGTCTTCGAACTGTTCGTGCAGATGGTTGTTGTCTTGCAAACGTCCCCATCTGTTGGCGCAGAAATCGAGACGTGGCTGCACGATCCGTTACAGCCATGCGGATAAGATGCCTGTCATCTCGACTGCGAGTGATACGAGGCCGTTGGGATCCAGCACGGTGTTCCGTGTTACCCTCCTGAACCCACCGATTGCATATTCTGCCAACAGTCATTGGATCACGACCAACAATGTCGCGATATGGTAAACCGCAATCGCGATAGGCTAGAATCCGACCTTTATCAACGTCCGAAACGTGGTGGTACGCATTTCTCATCCTTTCACGAGGCATCACAACAACGTCTCTCCAGGCAACGCCGGTCAACTGCTGTTTGTGTATGAGAAATCGGTGGGAACTTTCCTCCTGTCAGCACGTTGTAGGTGTCGCCACCGGCACCAATCTTGTGTGAATGCTCTGAAAAGATAATCATTTGCATATCACAGCATCTTCTTCCTGTCGGTTAAATTTCGCGTCTGTAACACGTCATCTTCATGGTGTAGCAATTTTAATGTCCAGTAGTGTACTTCCATCAATCTGTCATCAGTAGTGTAGCTGTACAATAGTGGATTTCCTTTACTATGTATGGCCAATTTACACTATGTAATCTAAAGCATCCGAACACCTGGCTGAAAATGACTTACAAGTTTGTGGCGCCCTCCATCGGTAATGCTGGAATTCAGTATGGTCTTGGCCTACCCTTAGCTTTGATGACAGCTTCTGCTCTCGCTAGCATACGTACAATCAGGCGCTGGATGGTTTCTTGGGGAATGGCAGCACTTTCTTCACTGAATGCTGCACTGAGGTGAAGTATCAATGTCGGTCGGTTAAGCCTGGCACGAAGTCGGCTTTCCAAAACGTTCCAATGGTGATCTATCGGATTCAGGTCAGCACTTTGTGCAGGCCAGTCGATTACAGGGATGTTATTGTCTAATAACCATTCCGCCACAAGCCGTGCATTATGAATAGGTGCTCGATTGTGTTGAAAGATGCAATGGCCATCTCCGAATTTCTCTTCAACAGAGGGAAGCAAGAAGGTGCTTAAAACATCAATGTACGCCTCTACTGTGATAGTGGCACGCAAAACAACATAGGGTTCACGCTCCCTTTATGAAAAACACGATCGCACCTTACCACTACCGCCACCGAATTAACTGTTGGCACTACACACGCTGGCAGATGTTCACGGGGCATTCGCCATACCCACACCCTGCCATCGGGTCGCCGCATAGTGTACCGTGATTCGTCACTCCACACAACGTTTTTCCATAGTTAAATCTTCCAATGTTTATGCTCCTTACACCAAGTGAGGCGTCGTTTGGTATTTACCGGCGTGATATGTGGTTTATGAGCATCCGCTCGACCGTGAAATCCAAGTTTTCTCACCTCCCGCCTAACTGTCATAGTACTTGCTGTGGATCCTGATGCAGTTTGGAATTCCTGTGTGATGGTCTGGATGTCTGCATATTACACATTACCGCCCTCTTCAACCGTCGGAGGTCTCTGACAGCCAACAGACGATGTCGGCCTGTACGCTTTTGTGCTGTACTTGTCCCTTCAAGTTTCAACTTCACTATCACATCGGAAACAGTGGGCCTAGGGATGTTTAGGAGTATGGAAATCTTGCATACAGACGTATGACACAAGTAATACCGAATCACTTGACCACGTTCGAAGTCCCTGAGTTCCGCGGAGCGCTCCAATCTGCTCTCTCACGATGTCTAATGACTACTGAGGTCGCTGATATGGATTACCTGGCAGTAGGTGGCAGCACAATGCACATAATATGAAAAATTTATGTTTCTGGGGGTGACCGGATACTTTTGATCACATAGTATATCATGGGGGTCAAATACTGGTCCCTGCACCAATCATCAATCACGTGTAGGTCATTGTGCAAATCTACATTATCTTCTGGTTTTGCTACTTTCCTATAGACTATGGTATCAACAGCGAGCAATCTTAAAGAGCTTCCGAAGCTTACTACCAGCTCATTTATACACATTGTAATCAGTATTGGTCCTACCACACTTCGTTGCAGTACTCGTGAAATTATCTTTACATCCGTCGATTTTGGTGCGTTGAGGGCGACATGTTGAGTTCTATCTGCAAGAAAGCCCTGAATCCGGTTGCAGATATGGTCCGATTACTCGGTGGGCTTGTATATAATTTTTTCTTTATTTTTTTTTACTAGAGAGCGCTGCGGGACGGTGTCAAATGCCTTCCTGAAATCAAGGAGCACTGCGTCAACCTGTGCGCCGTTGTCTACAGTGTTATAAATCTCATTGAGGAACACAGCGAAATGTTTCGGGAGATATGTGTTTGCGGAATCCACGCAGATTTTTATAGAGGAGATTTTAGTTCCGCAAAACGTCATCATTTTTGAGCATAAAACATGTTCCACAGTTCTACAACAGTTTGACGTCAACGATATTTGCCTATAATTCTGTGCATGTATCTGTCCTATCACCCATCTTGGAAACGGGAATGATCTGCGCTTTTTTCAAGTCACTAGGAACGCTTCTATGATAAACTACTGTTAGAAGGGGAGGAAGTTCTTTAGCATAAACTTTGTAGGATATTACAGGTGAGACACAGGGAAAGGATCGGAATTAATTTTAGGAAAACACTTAGAAAGGTGGCCCAACTTGATGCGTCATTTACCACTACCAAACAAATACTTTTTATTACTGACAATTATATCATAAGCCAACTAACAGCTATCAAGATTTTAACCAAATTCATACAAATAGTTAAAGTTCTTAAATTAATATCACAATATATAAGGACATTTGCGTTATATATAAAATTACAAGTGGTACTCGAAGAACATGTCGACCGTGCAATACAATGGTGGTCCGATTACAAACAATTAATTGATTAAATAAACCTGCGGCGGGACTCTGTCCGCGCGACTAGCATCACAGCTGTAGGCTAATCCCACAAGTGCTTTAATTTAATATCACCAAATCTTAAATAAAAGACATTAGAATGCATACATCTCCACAGGCCTACTCCAAGGCAAGACATCAGACAAAAGTAAAAATAATGTTGATATATAAAAAAGTCCATTAGCCACCTCACCACTAGGAGGTAGACATCACGTTAAATTTTCCTTTTAGTAACAATAATAGGGAATGTAAGGGAAATGACGAATCTTTGGTGTCATAAAACAATGTTATTGTGCTCCCACATAGACAAGATACGACCGAGGTGGCCAAACGCTACCCGCGTGTAAAAACCAAAGCAAACAGCAATAATCCCCTAATTAGTCACAAGGCTGTTACACATAATAAAGTTAAGTACTTCAATAAACTACCACGCCCCTAAAACATTTAAACCATTCTTTTTTTTTTTTTTGTAAGAAAACAAGGAAGTGCTCAGTTTGGTTCAAAATGGTTCAAATGGCTCTGAGAACTGTGGGACGTAACATCTATGGTCATCAGTCCCCTAGAACTTAGAACTACTTAAACCTAACTAACCTAAGGACATCACACAACACCCAGTCATCACGAAGCAGAGAAAATCCCTGACCTGCCGGGAATCAAACCCGGGCGCGGGGAGCGAGAACTCTACCGCACGACCACGAGCTGCGGACTGCTCAATTGGCCAAAGGCTTTCATCACTCGCCCACAAGGACCTTACAATAATAGAAACACGGAGTAAACTACTTCCCACTACTTTATTGAAGCCTCTTAAGGATTAATAGACACTGTAATTTGCATACGCAACAAATAGCAGGTGGACGGTTAAAATGTACACCTGTAACCCGAAGGGCTCTTCAGCATGGACTAAAGCGAAGTCCTCATCCAGCGACACCCCCTCCGCGTCACGGGACCAAAATAATAATAATAAGCTACTCAACTTGAGGCTGGAAAGCAAGATCCGCAGAAGCGCGTGTGACCTGCTAAGACCTAGGTCTCGTGCGATGAGGGGAAAGCCGCTGAAGCAGAAAGAAAACACGTCCATTCCCCGGACCATCAGAACAGCAGCGCGGGAATCGCTGCCGATACAAGGCTATCAACATTTGGTGTATGTTGCTACAAACAAAGTTTGATAGAAATTAACATACACAGCAATACTGAAGCGGGCAATTAAAATTTTCAAGGGAACCAACTATTGAAACTTCAATATAAGAGCAGCCCGCTCATAAACATTGCAAGTTAACCTTCCTAGGAATAACAAGAAACAATGTACGAAGTTATTTAAGAGAATAATCCAATAATAATAGAATAAGATTAAATAAGTCAAATTATACCTTTACTGATGCCTCTTAGGGACTAATGGACACTGTAATTTGGGTATGCACCAAATGGAAGATGGACGGTTAAAATGTACACCTATAACCAGAAAGGCTCCTCAGCACGGAGTAAGTGAGTGTGCAAATACAAGCAAACACACACACACACACACACACACACACACACACACACACAAGTGCTTATCTTTAAGCTGAGTGGTTCAAATGGCTCTGAGCACTATGGGACATAACTTCTGAGGTCATCACTCCCATGTATCTCAGAACTACTTAAACTTAACTAACCTAAGGACATCACACACATCCATGATGGCAGGATTCGAACCTGCGACCGTAGCGGTCGCGCGGTTCCAGACTGTAGCGCCTAGAACCGCTCGGGCACTAGGCCGGCCTTTAGGCTGAGCGCACACAATTTTAGTTACAGGCCAAATCCAATAACTCGTCCCAGAAAGGGCCACAGTGTCTACAAGAAACAGAAATTACAGTAAGTAGTGTCAAATACTCAATGATAACAAACAACGATTTCAAGTACCAGGTTAACGTTGCAAAATACTATCTTGGCGCTTACAGAAACCTCCAGACTGACGTACGCCCCAAAAGGGGTCACTGAAAGGAGTAAAGAAACAGGATTCCTGGTCAGCTGACACCGGGTCAGAAATAACAGTCTTTAAGTACAGTACTTACTCAACAGTCTTCATACATAATTTCAAATAAATGCCAAGATGGCCAATAGCTTCAGGACTCCAGGTAGACACCGGATAACGCCCTCCTGCTCGCAGCTGCTACCAAGTCGGTCAGTACATCTCGGCGTACTTAACAAAGCTCAAGTGACTGATGCACTTTGTAACCAGGCTGCACGCGTCCTTGCCCACTAAACTCGCCGGTAGCAACGGTCAAAGCTGCAGAGAAACGCGGGCCCCAGTTTCCCAACCGACAACCATTTCAACTCGCTCCAGTCGCCAGGATGTCAAGTACTCAGGTACACCCGTCCAACTCCGCGTCCCACACACCACTCACTACCACCCAGCCCCAGAAGGAACACAGTGCGAAGCAAAGATAATACGACGAGGGCCAGAATCGAAGAGATGCGCGCAGAAGTGGCGCCAGTAGGATCGCGAGCGCGCCCTCACGGAAGCCGCCACGGCTCAACAGGTCTCTCATCTGGCCCTGGTGTGTTTCCATTACTAAGCGATTTTAATTGCCTATCTAATCACGATTCTCTGTCTCAATATCTGCTCTTTAGGCGTTCATACGATGGTTGAAAGAAGGGATTGTATAACGATTTTCAAGGGTGAAACAATTTCGGAAGACCAAATTCAGTATTTCGACCTTCTCTGTGTTGTTTTTCGTTTCGGTGCGTGTATGGTCACTGAGAGACTGAACAGATGATTTCGAACAGTTTACTGACGTTACATAAGACAGAAACGTCTCAAGGCTTTTAGTTCGATCGGTTGATATTTAACTTTCAGAGTGATTGAGCGCTTCTCTCACTGCCCTCCTTGAGCTCATTTTCTCTTCGTTCAGCTTTTATTTATCTGCTAGGTATTGACTTCTCTCTAATCTGTGATGAAGCTCTTCTTGATTGAGTAGCAGTTTACTAAAACGGCTTTTAATCCGTGTTGGGTCTTTTCCATCCCTTAAGATCTTGCTCGAAATATACTTGATAAGGTATACTGAACCATGATTTTCAATTTTTTTCCATTTGTGCTCCACATCTTCGGCCTCAGCACTGTTGGTTACCTAGATATTCTGCGATTTGTATCCTGTCACTCTTGCTAAGCAAAAATATTTTCCCACCTTTTACATACTTGTACTCATAGTTGCTATCACAGCCTTATGATCTCTGGTACCTTCATCTGCATCAACTGATTCGATAAGTTCAGGTATTTTCGTAGCCAGCAGATCTAAGACGTTTCCTTCTCGAGTTGATTCTCTAATTAGCTGCTCGAAGTCATTTTTGAACAAGACATGCAGAATAATGCCACACGAATCCCTGGCTCTGGCACCAGTTTTTATAACATGACTTTCCCAATCTATCCCGGCAAGTTGAATTCATCCCCTATTACAACGGTAGGTCAGGTAAGTTATTAACGGTATTCTGCAAGGTCCCTCTGCAGCGCTCTTCCACTAAGCTCCTGACGCAGGCGGTCTATAAAAACATTCGATTATCATTTTTGACCGATCTCTGATCCTTAACTTCAGCCATATCAATCATGTTCGTAATCCGTGGTAACTCGCTAGGTATGTCGAATTCTTCACTGCAACAAATACGTCGCCACCTATACATGCCATAAATATTGCAAGCTGAACTTAGGATTTCTTTTCTATTCATTTATGGTTACAACCACATTTCTGTTCCTAACATTATCTGTGCACTATGACATTCAACTAGCGGTAGTAATTCTGGGATCTTTGACTGGATGCTCCTGCAGTTTTCAAATAAACACTACCGGCCATTAAATTTGCTACACCAAGAAGAAATGCAGATGATAAACGGGTATTCATTGGACAAATATATTATACTAGAACTGACATGTGATTATATTTTCACACAATTTGGATGCATAGATCCTGAGAAATCAGTCCCCAGAACTACCTCTGGTCGTAATAACGGCCTTGATACGCCTGGGCATTGAGTCAAACAGAGCTTGGATGGCGTGTACAGGTACAGCTGCCCATGCAGCTTCAACGCGATACCACAGTCCATCAAGAGTAGTGACCGGCGTATTGTGACGAGCCAGATGTTCGGCCACCATTGACCAGACGTTATCAGTTGGTGAGAGATCTGGAGACTGTGCTGGCCAGGGCAGCAGTCGAACATTTTCTGTAATCAGAAAGCCCCGTAGATGACCTGCAACATGCGGTCGTGCATTGTTCAAATGGTTCAAATGGCTCTGAGCACTGTGAGACTTAACTTCTGTGGTCATCAGTCCCCTAGAACTTAGAACTACGTAAAACTTACTAACCTAAGGACATCACACACATCCATGCCCGAGACAGGATTCGAATCTGCGACCGTAGCGGTCGCGCGGTTCCAGACTGTAGCGCCTAGAACCGCTCGGCCATTCCGGCCGGCGTGCATTGTTGTTGTTGTTTTTGTGGTCTTCAGTCCTGAGACTTGTTTGATGCAGCTCTGCATGCTACTCTGTCCTGTGCAAGCTTCTTCATCTCCCAGTACCTACTGCAGCCTACATCCTTCCGAATCTGCTCAGTGTATTCATCTCTTGGTCTCCCTCTACGATTTTTACCCTCCACGCTGCCCTCCAATGCTAAATTTGTGATCCCTTGATCCCTCAGAAAATGTCCTACCAACCAGTCCCTTCTTCTTGTCAAGTTGTGCCACAAATTCCTCTTCTCCCCAATTCCATTCAATACCTCCTCATTAATTATGTGATCTACCCATCTAATCAAAAATGGTTCAAATGGCTCTGAGCACTGTGGGACTTAACAGCTGTGGTCATCAGTCCCCTAGAACTTAGAACTACTTAAGGACATCACACACATCCATGCCCGAGGCAGGATTCGAACCTGCGACAGTAGCAGTCAAGCGGTTCCGGATTGCGCGCCTAGAACCGCGAGACCACCGTGGCCGGCTACCCATCTAATCTTCAGCATTCTTCTGTAGCACCACATTTCGAAAGCTTATGTTCTCTTCTTGTCTAAACTATTTATCGTCTACGTTTCACTTCCAAACATGGCCACACTCCATACAAATACTTTCAGAAACGACTTCCTGACGCTTAAATCAATACTCGATGTTAACAAATTTCTTGCTATTGCAAGTCTACATTTTATATCCACTCTACTTCGACCATCATCAATTATTTTGCTCCCCAAATAGCAAAACTCCTTGACTACTTGAAGTGTCTCATTCCCTAATCTAATTACCTCAGCATCACCCGACTTAATTCGACAACATTCCATTATCCTCGTCTTGCTTTTGTTGATGTTCATCTTACATCCGCTTTTCAAGACACTGTCCATTCCGTTCAACTGCTCTTCCAAGTCCTTTGCTGTCTCTGACAGAATTACAATGTCATCGGCGAACCTCAAAGTTTTTATTTCTTCTCCATGGATTTTAATACCTACTCCGGATTTTTCTTTTGTTTCCTTTACTGCTTGCTCAATATACAGATTGAATAGCATCGGGGAGAGGCTACAACCCTGTCTCACTCCCTACCCAACCACTGCTTCCCTTTCATGTCCGTCGACTCTTATAACTTCCATATGCTCTCTGTACAAATTGTAAATAGCCTTTCGCTCCCTGTATTTTCCCCTGCCACCTTCAGAATTTGAAAGAGAGTATTCCAGTCAACATTGTCAAAAGCTTTCTCTAAGTCTACAGATGCTAGAAACGTAGGTTTGTCTTTCCTTAATCTATTTTCTTAGGTAAGTCGTAGGGTCAGTATTGCCTCACGTGTTCCAGCATTTCTACGGAATCCAAACTGATCTTCCCCGATGTCGGCTTCTACCAGTTTTTCCATTCGTCTGTAAAGAATTGGCGTGCATCATCCTGCTGAAATGTAGGGTTTCGCAGGGATCGAATGAAGGGTAGAGCCACGGGTCGTAAAACATCTGAAATGTAACGTCCACTGTTCAAAGTGCCGTCAGTGCGAACAAGAGGTGACCGAGACGTGTAACCATCACGTCGGGTGATACGCCGGTATGGCGATGACGAATACACGCATCCAATGTGCGTTCACCGCGATGTCGCCAAACACTGATGCGACCATCATGATTCTATGAACAGAACCTGGATTCATCCAGAAAATGACGTTTTGCCAGTCGTGCACCCAGGTTCGTTCTTGAGTACACCATCAAAGGCGCTTCTGTCTGTGATGCAGCGTCGAGGGCGACCGCAGCCATGGTCTCCGAGCTGATAGTCCATGCTGCTGCAAACGTCTTCGAACTGTTCGTGCAGATGGTTGTTGCCTTGCAAACGTCCCCATCTGTTGAGTCAGGGATCGAGACATGGCTGCATGATCCGTTACAGCCATGCGGATAAGATGCCTGTCATCTCGACTGCTAGTGATACGAGGCCGTTGGGATCCAGCACGGCGTTCCGTATTACCCTCCTGAACCCACCGATTCCATATTCTGCTAACAGTCATTGGATCTCGACCAACGCGAGCAACAATGTCGCAATACGATAACCGCAATCGGGATAGGCTACAATCCGACCTTTATCAAAGTCGGAAACTTTCTCCTTCTTACACGAGACATCACAACAACGTTTCACCAGGCAGCCCCGGTCAACTGCTTTTTGTGTTTGAGGAATCGGTTGGAAACTTTCCTCATGTCAGCACGTTGTAGGAGTCGCCACCGGCGACAACCTTGTGTGAATGCTCTGAAAAACTAATCATTTGCATTTCACAGCATCTTCTTCCCATCGGTTAAATTTAGCGTCTGTAGTACGTCATCTTCGTGGTGTAGAAATTTTAATGTCCAGTAGTGTATTAATCTTATCTATATTCGATCTGCGAAGAAGAGCATTCTCAGAGAACATGGTTGCTGGTGTATCTTAGATTCATCAATTCGTCTCTGATCCTAGGGGGGGAGGGGGGTTAGAGTAACTCTTCTAACCTAAAAACTCCCCATGTGTACGACACATGTTCTCCTGTACCCTAGTAGCCGCTTCCTGCATGTAGTGTACGCCTAACCTATTAAGGGAAAAAGGGGAACCCTACAATACTCAATCCGATAGCGGAGATTGATCAATTCGCAGACCATACTGTTGCCAAGTCGTCTGAGCCTCTGGTTTAGACTTTCCACCCTGCTCCAAACGATAGCACCGCGATCGACCCTGGGAAAGACGCTACATATAGTCAATTTAGCCAGCTTCCCGCATTCAGTGCTAGTGGTCTTCACCATATCAGTTAACCACCAAATGGAACCGAGGATAGGCCCAGAACCCTGTGGCAGGCGTCATTCGTGCCGACATGTGTGACCATTTTTAGCCAGTTGCACCCAGTGCGCTCGATATCCGCAAGCAGTGCCTCCCCCACGTCTCGGACGAGACCACCCGGAAAACACAACGAGTGCACACAAGTGTTCTTTCCCACTCCACATACTTTTGCTCTGTGGAGCTCCATTACCCCCTCCCCTCACCCCCCTTTATGTTGGCGCTCCTAATGAGTACCATACCCGCACTCTGCTCTTGTTTGGACTGGGCAGGAAAATCGACCGATGGCTCAAAAAGAGAGGCATCCCGTGCTACCTCAGAAGTTTTATCAACACCGGGTAACGCCTCGTAACTCTTGCTAAGGCGTAAAGGGCCTGCAACGTGGCCCGTTCCCTTTCTCGTCTTCCGGCCAGTAAGGCGTGAACCCGCCACTGTCCGCCACTCACTATCGCGGAAGGACGGAGCGGTTAGGTGTTGCATATCTGAAGACGTAGCGACAACCGTATCACCAGTGGATTCCAACGGCACTAGAGGCGTCACCGGCGCCCCGATGTCGCCCCAGCTTTGGGCAGTAGCCACATGCCTGTGGACCGGATCAACACAGCTTCCAGCCATTTACGGACGGCAGCCAGTTCTCCTTGTGTCCGTTCACAACAAGCAGTCTCTATCCATATTGTACTGTATAAGAATTTCGGTAAGATCTCACAAAAAACTGATCAATAAAACGATGAATCCAAACTGTGTGCTACATTACAAAGTTAATTATAGAAAAATGTGCTAATACAAAAATCATAAGAAATAGCACGGTAACTGTACGATATGCCACTGTTTACTTCTACTCAGAAGTAAACTAACGAGGTGTACAAAATATATACAGGATGGTCCGTTGATCGTGACCGGGCCAAATATCTCACGAAATAAGCGCCAAACGAAAAAAACTACAATCTACGAAACTTGTCAAACTTGAAGGGGGAAACCAGATGGCGCTATGGTTCGCCCGCTAGATGGCGCTACCATAGGTCAAACGGATATCAACTACGTTTTTTTAAAAATAGGAACCCCCATTTCTTATTACATATTCGTATAGTACGTAAAGAAATATGAGTGTTTTAGTTGGACCACTTTTTTCGCTTTGTGATAGATGGCGCTGTAATGGTCAGAAACACGCGGCTCACAATTTTAGACGAACAGTTGGTAACAGGTAGGTTTTTTAAATTAAAATACAGAACGTAGGTACGTTTGAACATTTTATTTCGGTTGTTCCAATGTGATACATGTACCTTTGTGAACTTATCTATTCTGAGAACGCACGCTGTTACAGCGTGATTATCTGTAAATACCAGATTAACGCAATTGCATTTGGCAATACGTGTAATGACATTCCTCTCGACAGCGAGTACTTCGCCTTCCGTAATGTTCGCACATGCATTGAAAATACACTGACGCATATTGTCAGCCATTGTCGGTGGATCACGATAGCAAATATCCTTCAACTTTCCCCACAGAAAGAAATGCGGGGACGTCAGATCCGGTGAACGTGCGGACCATGGTATGGTGCTTCGACGAGTAATCCACCTGTCATGAAATATGCTATTCAATACCGCTTCAACTGCACGCGAGCTATGTGCTGGACATCCATCATGTTGGAAATACATCGCCATTCTGTCATGCAGTGAAACATCTTGTAATAACATCGGTAGAACATTACGTAAGAAATGAGCATACATTGCACCATTTAGATTACCATCGATAAAATGGGGGCCAATTATTCTTCCTCCCATAATGCCGCACCATACATTAACCAGCCAAGGTCGCTGATGTTCTACTTGTCGCTGCCATCGTGGATGTTCCGTTGCCGAATAGTGCACATTATTGCGGTTTACGTTACCGCTTTTGGTGAATGATGCTTCGTCCCCAAATAGAATGCATGCAAAAAATCTGCCATCGTCCCGTAATTTCCCTTGTGCTCAGTGACAGAACTGTACACGAAGTTCAAAGCCGTCGCCATGCTATTCCTGGTGCATAGAAATATGGTACGGGTGCAATCGATGTTGATGTAGCATTCTCAACACCGACGTTTTTGAGATTCCCGATTCTCGCACGATTTGTCTGCTACTGATGTGCGGATTAGCCGTGACAGCAGCTAAAACACCTATTTGGGCATCATCATTTGTTGCAGGTTGTGGTTGACGTTTCACATGTTGCTGAACAATTCCTGTTTCCTTAAATAACCTAACTATCCGGCGAACGGTCCGGACACTTGGATGATGTCGTCCAGGATACCGAGCAGCATACACAGCACACGCCCGTTGCGCATTTTGATTACAATAGCCATACATCAACACGATATTGACCTTTTCCGTGATTGGTAAACGGTCCATTTTAACACGGGTAAAGTATCACGAAGCAAATACCGTCCGCACTGGCAGAATGTTACGTGATACCACGTATTTACACGTTTGTGACTATTGTAGCGCCATCTATCACAAAGCGAAAGAAGTGGTGCAACTAAAACATTCATATTTCTTTACATACTACATGAATATGTAATAAAAATGGGGGTTCCTATTTTAAAAAACGCAGTTGATATCCATTTGACCAATGGTAGCGGCCGAGCGGTTCTAGGCGCTGTAGTCTGGAACCGCGTGACCGCTACGGTCGCAGGTTCGAATCCTGCCTCGGGCATGGATGTGTCAGATGCCTTTAGATTAGATAGGTTTAAGTAGTTCTAAGTTCTAGGGGACTGATGACCTCAGAAGTTAAGTCCCATAGTGCTCAGAGGCATTTGAACCATTTTTTGAACCAATGGCAGCGCCATCTAGCGGGCCAACCATAGCGCCATCTGGTTTCCCCTTTCAAGCTACACGAGTTTCTTTCTTTGTAGTTTTATCGTTTGATGCTTATTTCGTGAGATATTTTGCCCAGTCACGATCAATGGACCTCCCTGTATACCGGTAACAGATAAGCTGCTCCTGGTGCTGCTGGCTTCCGCTCTGCTAAGAGGCTGGAGCTCTAGCGTCGCACACAGGCATCCACTCCGCCACAATTTATGCAGTAACTGTCTGTTTTTCTTCGAGGAGATGACACCTCATGGGCCTTTAATTGTACAGTGACATCTGCACGTTATAAGGACCTTCGCTTGCAACACGTGATTCCAGCTTTGCAGGAATGGAATTGTGTCCACACACTATTTCCATCGAGCGACACCACATGTCACTTCCCAGGGGAAAGATATGCTTCGAGAAGTCTTCGGTAACGACCGCATTATATCTAGGAAATTTCAAGATGTTTGGCCTTCTAGAACTCCTCACCTAAATCCTTGTGACTTCCGGTTGCGGAGGTCTCTGAAAGATTGTGTCTATCAAGGATGTATCCGGACTCTTCCTGATCTGAAGGACAGCGTATGATGACACATCGCTCTCATTACCCTGGTTACGCTGTGACCAACTGTTGATTATGTCTAACGGATGCAGCATGTTACTGAGTGGGAGGTCATATGAAACACATGTCGTAACTTGTAACTACATCCTAATGAAAGTGCCAGAAACACCCTTACCGTGCATTTGATCGTTCCTCCCCTTTTCCTGCACCCACACCACGTTATGTCTACTTACAGGAGGAGGAGGAGGAGATTAGTGTTTAACGTCCCGTCGACAACGAGGTCATTAGAGACGGAGTGCAAGCTCGGGTGAGGGAAGGATGGGGAAGGAAATCGGCCGTGCCCTTTCAAAGGAACCATCCCGGCATTTGCCTGAAGCGATTTAGGGAAATCACGGAAAACCTAAATCAGGATGGCCGGAGACGGGATTGAACCGTCGTCCTCCCGAATGCGAGTCCAGTGTGCTAACCACTGCGCCACCTCGCTCGGTCTGCTTACAGCACCGTACTTGTACCCAGTGGCAACAGGTAGAACTACTGTTTTTTTTCCAGAATAATCTGTGAGCTCTCCAGTTAATGAACACACCTGAGATGTTTCAGCGTCCTGTGATATATACAGCCTGCACTGCAGCGCTTGGAACACCGTCAGTGTAATTATCGCCACGTGGTTCAAAGTTTTCTTGTGTTTAAAATTCATCATTTTGATTACATCTTTTGCGAGATAAGTACAATAAACATACATTCATATTCTTGATACGCCCAGATAACCATCCGCGTTAAAGTGCCGCTACCGGGACAGAGCAACTGAAGCATTACTTAACAAATATCATTTCTTTTTATGTGTGAATTATTTCAAGATATTTTATATTTCACATATGTTCGCCTTATAATTGAACAAATATTTCAAGTTGTTCATACGACTGCATCAGATCTTCCACAAGTTCTCTGAAATATTCTGTGTTTATGCTTCCCATAAAACCATTTGTAATGTCCTTAAAGGATCTACCAAGCCGTTTCCTCCAATTGTCATTGCATTAATTCGTATTCAGCGTCCTTAGAAAGTTCTATAACCGGTGAACCGAAAAGAGGAACTATTTTCGCTTTTTAGAAATTGAGACCCATTTAAAACCTTCACGAATTTCTTCTTAATTTTTTTTATATTTATGTTTTATGTCTGCTGGAAGCAAAACTTCACGTGCTCTATCTATAGTTACTGCACAACATTTTGATTCCAGGAGTTAATGCTTGTTCCCTTGGCCAAAGCGTTTAACATCAGAATTTTTCACTTAATTTACGAATTTCTTATAAAAATTCAAAAGAAGCCAAGATACTCGTCTGACCACAACACTACGCGTGATGAAGACATGGTGAGCGTTACCCGATCATATGTTGAGAAAATTCTACGAACATTACGACTTATTCAGGCAGTGCTGCTAACCGCTTACACGTGGGACCAGACATTCAATAAAAAAATTGTACTTACAGGTATTAGTTGCAGTTCGAGGAATAGAGCTAATATGAGAGTTTTAACGTTATTTTCGAATTCATTAGTACCAAATTAAGGAAGTTTAGCTCATTTTATGTCCATATTTTGCGGATTACACACTGTACCTTGAAAGTCAACGTGACTGATAAAAACGTGGTTGCGGACTTCCATTCCATACCGGACTTCTGACTTTTGTGGAGAACACTGTCAGAAAATGAACCAGTCAAGAACTTCTCACTCGCCAGTTGAAATTTACAGTCGGTCAGTTAGTTTGGAAACTCCATAGAGCCACTCCCGTACATTCTGTTCAAGCAGAACTTCTGCAAATAAACGAAACAGATAATGCCTACATGCGAGAGTGAAGAATTTGCACTGCAGAGTCCCCGACATAAAATTGGTTAGGAACTTTTATAACGGCGTACGCAAAATTTTGTTGCACAATTAAAGATATCTTCAGAATGAAAATGTTTGTTCAAACCTCGCATAGACTCTCACGCAGCGCCATTTTGTCGTAAAACTGATGTGAACATGCTATTAGTTGATTCAGAACTTGTGTAATCTGAAAAAATATTGATCACTGCATCTGAATTGCTGACTGATTGGTCTTGTGTCGGAGTGAGGGCTTATCCCTTCGAAGTCAGGAATGCAGGTGGGATCCTACCTTCTGTACTACCACTTTCACCAGCCGGATCCTACCCTAATGCGAGAGGACCAAATTTACCACCGAGTAAGAGGCGCTCGCAGTCGTGTGGGCATTCAAAAAGTTCCATTGTTACCTTTCTCGGGCCCACATAAAAGTCTACTGTGATTACCAGTCACTAAATTTCCTGCTAATTTGCAAATTATTACCCGTAGACGTTCTAGATGGTCCCTAGCACTCCAGGAGTATGGTTTTGAGATTATTCATTTCTAAGGGGAAGACAATATAGTGGCTGATCCCTTATCTCACCTCCCTGTGTGGTTGATTGAAAATTCAGAGATGAACAAGCCATCTTCACATTTAAGGGTGTTACTAACGAAAGAATAAGTCCACAGGAAATGTTATTTAGATTTGCCGAGCGGTATAAGGCGCTGCAGTCATGGACTGTGTGGCTGGTCCCGGCGGAGGTTCGAGTCCTCCCTCGGGCATGGGTGTGTGTGTTTGTCCTTAGGATAATTTAGGTTAAGTAGTGTGTAAGCTTAGGGACTGACGACCTTAGCAGTTAAGACCCATAATATTTCACACACATTTGAACATTTTATTTAGATTTGTGCAGAAGTATGTCAAGGTTACAAAATGCAGTTCCTAGGTGGAACCACGTTAAGCAACAGCTGCAGGAGTACCAGAATCATAGATCAAAGGCTTACCGAGCACTATGCAATCGTTAATGAAGTATTATTCCACCGCCGTACTCCGGAATCTGATCACTGGTGCGTTTTCACCACTGCGGATTATGAAAACAAATTAATCTGTTATACCTATTAAGCATGGGGAAGCTTTGGAGTCATAAAATATGCCAAGAAATTGTGACTTATTGCCATTTTCCAAGCATACATAGGAAAGCGCAGAAGTTACTGAGAACTTAAACTATATGCCAAAAGACAAAACCTTCGAACAGGTGCTGTAAAGGCGAGTTTCACGACTTACTACCTGTAAAACCATTCAACTGGTATCAGTGGCGACGGCCCACGAGCATATTCAGATGCAACGTACCATGCAGCTTTCTACTCGTATGATTTTTTCACCAGATTTATAACATTGTGTCCCTAAAACGTGCTACACGTTCGCCTATAATCGGGAAGCTAATGGACAACTAAACCTCGAAAGTAGGAAAGCAACTTGCTCTGTTCTCTGACAACGCCAAAACTTTCGCTCTCTGCCGGTGGATAATTTTACACTAGATCAACAGATTAAGCAGATATTCATATTAGAGTACCACCCAGAAGCAATTCCCCTTGAACAGATATTCACAGAGTTCAATATATCCCAAGGACGTAATGCTATAACAAGCAGATGACCAGGATCAATTATGAGAGACCATTTGAAGAGATTGGAAACAACCTTCAACACATGTCCATTAATTGTACTACAATCTAGTTAATGCTAACGTTCAAATGGTTCAAATGGCTCTGAGCACTATGGGACTTAACATCTATGGTCATCAGTCCCCTAGAACTTAGAACTAACACAAGGACATCACACAACACCCAGACATCACAAGGCAGAGAAAATCCCTGGCCCCGCCGGGAATTGAACCCGGGAACCCGCGCGTGGGAAGCGAGAACGCTACCGCACGACCACGAGCTGCGTGCAGTAATGCTAAGGAAAAAGGAGAAAAAATAGTGGGTACATTTACTCCCTCAGATTCTTAGGGGTGCAGGTTCTTGGGAAGAGAAGATGCGACTGGCAGTGATCAGCCTGACGGACAGAGCTAGTCAGAGTAAAATGTATCTTGACAAGAAGTTATTCGGAACCAATAATCATAAATCGTGGTGACTTTAGTGTAATTACTTTGAATAAAAGTGTCATTTCTGTTTCTCTCATTACGTATTTCTGTACTACAAGGTAGTAGTTTTTTCTATGCATGGTTCAAGTTTTATCAAGCTATGTTATTTTGCTATGAGACATCACGCAAAGTTACTTTCGTCCTTAAGTACTGCACATCAGTCTATTAAGTTAGAATTCCTATAAAAATCAGTTGTCACCAATACGATATAAAACCATAAAATTTGTTTAGATTTTGAACGCTCGAGGTTGCCCAGGTTACGTTGGACTACGTAGATTAATTTTCCTGTGAGTTTGCAAGCCTGATTGGTGACTTCCTTTCTTGATTGTTAGTTAGATGTTCTGTATCTGAAAAATACTGAGCATGGTGCAAGACGTGACGCTTATCTGTGCAAATAAGTAATCATAAGGTGCATTTTGTCAATGCCTGAACCACTCGCAAGAGCGATGTGTACTTATACGTGCCTCAGGTATGGGTGTGACTATAATCACAGAAGGAGAGGTTTTTTCATCGATGGTTTGAGATTAAATAGCTATTGTATGTTATACTGGTTATATTTGGTTATCACTTATTGATATATACAGACTGAATTCGCGTGTGATTCGGAAGCAGTCTGAACTGTAGCACAGTGAGGACGCGATGTAACTTGTGTGGACTTACATGTGCAAATGCACCATAATCACATTTATGTAGCAACAGCGTGAATTAGTTGTGGACAAACTGTTAGCTGAATATACCCGTTAAAAGAAGTCCATCTACTCATGTACACTACTGGCCGTTAAAATTGCTACACCAAGAAGAAATGCAGCTGATAAACGGGTATTCATTGGACAACTATATTATACTAGAACTGACATGTGATTACATTTTCATGCAATTTGGTTGTATAGATACTGAGAAATCAGTACCTCTGGCCGTAATACCGGCCTTGATACACCTGGTCATTGAGTCAAACAGAGCGTGGACGGCGTGTACAGGTACAGGCGCCCATGCAGCTTCAACACGATACCACAGTTCATCAAGAGTAGTGACTGGCGTATTGTGACGAGCCAGTTGCTCGGCCACCATTGACCAGACGTTTTCAGTTGGTGAGAGATCTGGAGAATGTGCTGGCCAGGGCAGCAGTCGAACATTTTCTGTATCCAGAAAGATCCGTACAGGACCTGCAGCATGCGGTCGTGCATTATCCTGCTGAAATGTAGGATTTCGCAGGGATTGAATGACGGGTAGAGCCACGGGTCGTAACACATCTGAAATGTAACGTCCACTGTTCAAAGTGCCGTCAATGCGAACAAGAGGTGATCGAGACGTGTAACCAAAGGCACCCCATACCATCACGCCGGGTGATACGCAAGTATGGCGATGACGAATTCACGCTTCCAATGTGCGTTCACCGCGATGTCGCCAAACACGGATGCGACCATCATGATGCTGTAAACAGAACCTGGATTCATCCGAAAAAATGACGTTTTCCCATTCGTGCAACGAGGTTCGTCGTTGAGTACACCGTCGCAGGCGCTCCTGTCTGTGATGCAGCGTCAGGGGTAACCGGAGCCATGGTCTCGGAGCTGATAATCCATGCTGCTGCAAACGTCATCGAAGTGTTCGTGCAGATAGTTGTCTTGCAAACGTCCCCATCTGTTGACTCAGGGATCGAGACGTGGCTTCACGATCCGTTACAGCCATGCGAATAAGATGCCTGTCATCTCTACTTCTAGTGATACGAGGCCGTTGTGATCGAGCACGTCATTCCGTATTACCTTCCTGAACCCACCGATCCCATATTCTGATAACAGTCATTGAATCTCGTCCAACGCGAGCAGCAATGTCGCGATACGATAAACCGCAATCGCGATAGGCTACAATTGGACCTTTATCAAAGTCAGAAACGTGATGGTACACATCTCTCCTCCTTACACGAGGCATCACAACAACGTTTCACCAGGCAACGCCGGTCAATTGCTTGCTGTTTGTGTATGAGAAATCAGTTGGAAACTTTCCTCATGTCAGCACGTTGTAGGTGTCGCCATCGGCGCCAACCTTATGTGAATGCTCTGAAAAGCTAGTCTTTTGCATATTACATCATCTTCTTCCTGTCGGTTAAATTTCGCGTCTGTAGTACGTCATCTTCGTGGAGTAGCAATTTTAATGACCAGTAGTGTATTATCGTGAATGTTCACTTGCCTTGTGTTGGCGACATGATGATGACTCTTGAGTGTGATGCGTGACAGTTAATCATGAAAACGGACTAGTAATGTGTCGTTACATGATGCTATAAAGTTCCATTCACACGCACTGTGAGCATGCTAGACACTGTGCTCAACCGAACTGACGGTGAACAATCGCAACTTGCCAGGCAGGACTGGTGGCCGTGTGGCAGTGCGAGTGCGTTAGAATATTTGCTGTGAAACCTGTAATAAGTGTCCTACAAAGATGCACAGTGACTGCGCTTGTAGGTTTATGAACAGTTTTTTAGAGCCATATTAAGATGAGACTTGATTTTCGACAGACTATCATCTGCTGTATGAATGGAATATGTCAGCATCAAAATGTTTCTTTCACAGACTGCTGTCTCCCGTATCTCTCTCAATTCCAGCTGCTGTTAGAAAAAGAGATGATGGAGAGTTTGTTTTATCATACTTACACTAAGGTGACAAAAGTCGTGGGGTACCCCCTAGTACCGTGTCGGACCTCCTTTCACGCAGTATAGTGCATGGACTCAACAAGTCGCTGCACGTCCCCAGCATAAATATTGAGGTATGCTGTCTCTATAGCCGTACATAACTGCGATACGGTAGGCAGAGCAGGATTTTGTGCTCTAACTGACCTCTCGATTACGTATGATTAATGTTCGATGGGTGGCCAAATCATTCACTTGAACTGTCTTGAATTTTCTTCAAACCAACCGCTAACGGTTGTGGTCCAGTGATATGGCTAATCATTGTTTGAGAAATTTACGTCCATGAATGCCTGCAAATGGTCTTCAGGTAACCGAACATAACCATTTCCAGTCAATAATCGGTTCAGTTGGACCAGAGGACCCAGCCCATATAATATAGACACAACCTATACCTTTATGGAGCCACCAACAGCTTGCACAGTGCAGACAACTTGGGTTCATGGCTTCGTGTGGTCTACGCGACAGTCGAACGCTACCATCAGCTCCTAACGACAGAAATCGCGACTCCAGGCAACGGTTTTACAATCGGAGGGGGTCCAATCGATATGGTCACGAGCCTAGAAGAGGCGCTGTAGGCAATGAGCTGTTAGCAAATGCACTCGCATCGGTCGTCTGCTGCCATAGCGTATTAACACATTTCGTCGCACTGACCTGACTGATACGTTCGTCATATGTCGCATATTGATTTCTGCTGTTATTTCACGCAGTGTTGTTTGTCTGTTAGCACTGATGTCTCTACGCGACGCCGCTGCTCTCGGTCTCGGCACACTCTTGACCCTGTGGATCACGAAATATTGAATTCCTTAACGATTTTCGAAATGGAATCATCCATGCGTCCATCTGGGACCACTATTCAGCATTCAAAGTCTCTTAATTCCCGTCGTGCGGCTATAATCATGTCGGAAACCTTTTCACATGAATCACCTGAGTACAAATGACAGTTCTGCCAATACACTGCCCTTTTACACCTTGTGTAAGCGATACTACCGTCACCTGTACTTGTGCATACCGCTGTCCCTCGACTTCTGGCACCTGAGTGTATGAACGTGTGGTTTGAAACAGTTTCACTACCAGGAAGATGTGGCTTAAAGTATTTCCGATGTTAAAAAATATTTCTTTTTAAAATTCAGTCTTGATCACACCACGTATGCTACAAGAACATAAGTGACCGGTTTCGGTCATATCACATGACCATCATCAGATCTGTAATTTAATTTAGAAAGTAAGAGAATCCTTACTAGATTGACAATAAAATACGAAAAAATGCTTATAAGGATAAAGTACAATGTGTGATCAAGACTGAATTTTAAAAAGAAAAATTTTTTAAAAATTTTTGATCACTGTTCCAAAAATGTTTATTAAAATTTCTGATATTGTTGTTCGACTGTGGCACGTAACACTGCAATCGGGTTTGCTGAATGTCGTTATTCGAGAGCTGTTCCCTGTACTCTTTTGAGGGGCACTGCAGACGCCACACCTCAGGCGGCTCGCAAGAAAGCTCAAATTATAACACACGCCAACGTCGCTCCGACGTCACGCCAACAACGAAGTAAAACAGGCGGAGTGTAAAAGAAATCATTACCAACAAGAAAAACTATTATCCCATACTAACACCGTAAGCAGTAAATTTGCTCTACAACTCATCTCAATTGAGCAGAATTACTCAGTAATGTTTAATGTTAATGCAGAATATCACATTTTTGTGTTTAAAAATCTAACATATTATTTTAGAGGTTGGGCAGTCGCAGCCAAAATTGCACATGGTGAATCGAAATTTCAACATTGGCTGTCAATATACTTTTATTAAAAAATCGCTGCCGGTTTCGCATCAGTGGAGAAGTATTTCCAGGCGACAGGATTCTTCATTTTTTTTAAACTGTGTCGGCATTTTCCTTGTAAAGTGCATATTAATATTTTTAATTTATTTGATATCGTCCCTATTCCAATTATCTATATGAACAGAAGTCGGGTACTGAAGCCAAAATCTTCTGCTAACTAAGCAGTGCAAGAACCTCGAGAGTTTTATCTGTTTGAATCAACGACCACCAGTGTACTTTTTGTGTTAATGTCATGTGGCTAGGGCCTCCCGTCGGCCAGACCGTTCGCCGGGTGCAGGTCTTTCGATTTGACGCCGCTTAGGCGACCTGCGCGTCGATGGGGATGAAATGATGATGATTAGGACCACACAACACCCAGTCCCTGAGCGGAGTAAATCTCCGAACCAGCCGGGAATCGAACCCGGGCCCTTAGGAATGACATTCTGTCGCGCTGACCACTCAGCAACCGGGGGCGGACACTTTTTGTGTTGAACAGTAGTGAGAAACATGATCTTCTCGACACATAGCCGAAATGAAGAGAACGTAATGAGAACATGCCTTCGTTTCACATCTTATTTGAAGATTCTTCTGGTAAGTGTCAGTGTTGTTACAAGTAGTAGCAACAATTCTTCTGGTCCTTTCAGGGAATTCGTTTTCCTTTTGTATGAGTAGCGCATAAAACTAGAACCGGACAAGCTCTTAAAAAGCTGGTTCCGCTTTGTGGAATTCGATGAGGAAATAACGCCGCTTCGGGGGTTCAATAACGCAGCAGGGCGATGAACTTAAAATTTATGACCTTGTAAATATGGCTATAAATTCTGAGAAATTTAGAGTTCTTCTCGGCATTTGTTTTATGACCCAAGGTAATTTTACGGGAATGTAATAAAGTTAGATACACACAAAAAACTGAAATACTGAGATGACCTGTCAAATGAAACTAATATCGTACATCTTTCCTGAAGATTCTGAAGACACTTTACTGTGTATTAAGCCAGTTGGTGATGAAGTAACTTCTGCGAAATCCAAGGATTTCAAGAAGAAATAACGTTGAGATTTTATAAACAAAAAATATAATAAAAGTGGGTTTACTTCCTAGATGAAACGTAAACCGCAAGTAATTTTGACTGGGGTACTTACGTTTACAAGACACTTCTGAAACTCTTGAAGCGCAGAAAAAACCAGTAGCAGATATTAATCATAAATAAAATTCAAGGAAAGCTGGAAAGCTCAAAAGAACCAAAAGGAAAAGAGTTATGTGAGAGGGAGTTAGAATGAACGAGTTAAAGCAAACCTGATTTGTATCCTCATAATGGTGCAAAATGTACTATGGAACTTAACATCTGAGGTCATCAGTCACATAGACTTAGAACTAACCTAAGAAGATCACACACATCCATGCTCGAGGAAGGATTCGAACCTGCGACCGTAGCAGCAACGAAATTCCGGACTGAAGCGCCTAGAACCGCTCGGCCACAGCGGTCTATTGTTCTACTGAGCAGTTTTGGGTAAAGCTTCTGTAGTGGGAACGATTTGAATTGGAACGATCACATAAAATTAATTGTTGGTAAGGCGGGTGCCAGATTGAGATTCATTGGGAGAGTCCTCTGAAAATGTAGCCCATTAACAAAGGAGGTGTCTTACAAAACACTCGTTCGGCCTATACTTGAGTATTGCTCATCAGTGTGGGATCTGTACGAGGTCGGGTTGACAGAGGAGATAGAGAAGATCCAAAGAAGAGCGGCGCATTTCGTCACAGGGTTATTTGGTAAGCGTGATAGCGTTACGAAGATGTTTAGCAAACTCAAGTGACAGACTCTTCAAGAGAGGCGCTCTGCATCGTGGTGTAGCTTGCTGGCCAGGTTTCGAGAGGGTGCGTTTCTGGATGAGGTATCGAATATATTGCTTCCCCCTACTTATACCTCTCGAGGAGATCACGAATGTAAAATTAGAGAGATTCGAGAGCGCACGGATGCTTTCCGGCAGTCGTTCTTCCCACGAACCATACGCGAGTGGAACAGGAAAGGGAGGTAATGGCAGAAGCACGTAAAGTGCCCTCCACCACACACCATTGCGTGACTTGCGGAGTGTAAATGTAGATGTAGATATAGTGGGGAGTGAGGGGGGGGGGGTTCTGTGATTGGGACGTGAGGGGGGAGAGACAGGGGAGCAGAATCGAGTGACTTGGTCCAGCGGTAAGATTAGGGCTTTGCACAGTTTCCCTGAATAATTAAAGGCAAGTGCCAGGATGATCTTCTTCTTCAGGGACTGTTAGTATATGTTCGTAATGCTCTACATACGTGTAAGGGATGTATTTCGTAAACTTCATTATCTGAGTATCTATATAAAAATAGATGTTTCCTCGAAACTAGCCCATTGTACGCTGCACGCAGAGGAAGAGACACTCGTTTTGCTATCGGAAAACTGAAATCGAAAGTGGGCTTTTCAACTCCACCAATGTAATTAAAGTTGGCCAGCAAATGTGAAAAACATGAGTTGCGTCAGAATTATAAATGACTAGTAGGACTCAATGATATCTCCGACCAATGTTCCACTTTTATTTCTCTAGTTTCCCTGGGTACTCCACCTTTGTTATCGCAATTCTTTCTTCCGTTTCCACATTGTAGACTTATATATTGTTCAAAGTCTAAGCGACAAACGTCTAGGGGTGACAGATCACGTGATGGAGAACACCCTTTGTTAGAGACAGAATGTTCAGTGACGCTTCCCGGCGTCGTACGTAGGCACTCTAGGGTGTTCGTATGCAGTGTGTGTTGCCTATCGTCAAGTCATCTACTATGCTTAAAATGCTGAAGGCCGAGAAAAACTGAAATTCCTGATTCACTTCTAAAATATCGTTCTGCACTGCAGACTCTCATTCTTGTGGTTTTTTTTGTTGTAACACTACAAACAAACTTACTGGGGTAAGTAATACGCTACACACCTTCCTGCTAGTTCGGTGAAATCTCGTAGTACCACGGTCAACGAATACTAAAGGAAGTCTAGCATCGCCTTGATGTGATTTATCGCCACTAGGCTTTTGTTACAACGATTTTGACATAACCTGTATAAACGTGTGTGTGTGTGTGTGTGTGTGTGTGTGTGTGTGTGTGTGTGTGTGTGTGTGTGTGTTTGGAATGGTGGGAGGGTGTTTCCACACAGCTCGTAATTGCTAAATACTTAAGGAAAGTTATATTTATGTACCATCAGGAGCTGTTCATAAAAAAAAAAATATATATTTGCTACTAGTGTTTCGGATCGAAACAATAACTACCAAGAAGCTTTCTGAAACTAGAAACAGAAGTTTTCTGACTATCTTTTCGATGAAATTGATTGTAAATAAAGCTCTTCTTACTCGGCACCGCCTGCTGATCCAGATGTATGACATTCTATAAATTTCTTGTTCTTGCCAGTTTACGATAGTTTCAACTTACTGTTTTCGTACATAGTTAGTGTCCAACTGACGAAAAACTCGTTGTTTCGTTTGAAACATTTGTCACATAGTAAACATGAGTATAGATTTAAAATACGTGAAAAATGTCCTCAAAATATTGAATTCCAGACCCGTATAGTTGATTGATTTTTGTTCTGACATGCACATGAATTTGGCCACGAGTGTGATAGTTACACAGAATGGAGAGCATATGCCTGTATGTAGTAACAGAGGGAAGACCAGACCTCATTAATCCCTATGTTTGCTGCAGCCTTATCATAAACGTCGTCAGTTTTCTGTACACAATAAACGTTAACCAACAGCTGTCGTAAGTAGAACAGCTCCTGCACTGGAATAACAGGCGAAGTTAAGTTCTGCAGGAAATCGAAACTGGAAGTACATAGACCCCCCACGGCAAATTTCTACAGAACCCATCATTCTGGCAAATACCTTATTCGTGAACCACAAATTCAGCTATAGTATCCCGCTCAGTAATGCCACTTAACTACTGACTACTTATTTTCATCTCCGGCTCCTCGCATGTGTAACATGAATATTTCTGTGATTTCCCAAAGGAAAAGTTGAAATTTCTGTTGAAGTAAATAAAACAGAAGTAGTCACTGTTGGAGAATCACAATTGACTGTTTAGATCTCATGCATTTGTCTCGACATTAGGGTAGACGACTTCTCCCTGATAGGAAATGATTCCATGTGCCTGTTTATTCTCACACATTCCTGTTTATTCTCACGTATTCCTTAAGGTAAGTTAGCCTTCTTAACATTTTGCAATCCATTTTCGTGGGAAACAACTACTCTCCAAGCATTTGGTGGCAGCCAGCGAGGGCCAGCCGGTCCCTTTTGTGTCACCCGGTGTAAGAATCGCAGGGCTATCAGAGTCATGCCATGGGACAGTGTGAACTATTTCACAATTACATACTGCTTAGGAGATGCAATGTGGGATACCGCTATCATGATAATGTAGGGTGTACGACGCAGGCTTTCGGGGCATCGGGAGCAGAGTAAAGTTTTTGATCCGGAACAAAAGTGAGCATGAGCGCAGAGTCGGCATTCGACCACAACCATTTCTTGTCGTGCTCAAATTCCAAAATTTCTGGGATAAAGGTAGCTCTCGCCACCCGAAGGTTTGGTAGCCACGGTTCAGTAAGACTTTGTCCACACCATGGCACAATCGGACATCAGGCTAGTCTTGAACTTGGCATGGGAGAGGTCGTCCTGCACAAGGGTGCTGCCAATTGGGTTAGACTCGAATATACAAACAGCTGTTCCTCTAATTTGACCTCAAAAACCCGTCGACAAGAAGAGGAGGAAGTGACGAAAGAAATTAGGAATGTAATAGAGCAGGACGTAAAGACAGCACCAACTATCAAGCCTGGACGATGGGTTGAGATGTGCGACATGTTACTGCAGAAGCTGAGGTTCTTCTGCCAAAACCAAGGACAATAAAGAATTTTCAATATGAATTCAAGGTACAACTGCACCAGAAATTCTTTGTCCCACCCTATGCAATTCCTTTTGTCTACAGGTATAAAACAGTGAATGTAGTTTCCAGAATGCTAGCTGATGGGGTGTTTGAACGTAGAGCAAGCTAGAAGGAGGACGGATCGATCCAGTTCGTCGTAGACTCTCGAAAAATCGGCACCATAGTGTATCCAGGGACTTGCAGACCCCAGAAGCTAGAATAACGTTTTCAGGATTTATACAAAATCTCCGTTTTTTTTTTATCTGTAGACCACCGCTCCAGTTTGTGGCAGATTGAATTCCATAAAGATTGCTCACTGTACATGGCTTCCCATACGTTTTCTAAATGTTAACAATTTTGCAGACTTCCGTTTGGACCTACATACTGTCAGCAGCTTTTACTCAGGCTCTTGAGACGATTCTTAATGAATTCCTCATCGGTATGTGAACAGTTGCGTAGACGACTTTCTCATAGCAGAAAAAACATGGCCAGAGCATAATATAGTCCATGGGAAGTTCTTTGCATATTTATGGAATAAGGCCTGACTGTAAACATCGAAAAGTCCTGTTTCGAAACATCGAATGTGAAATTTCTGGGCCACATTGCAGCAGATGGAATATCACCAACTCAGAGAAGATGGTGGCAATCACTAAATTTGAAAGACCGACGATCAAAAGACGATTATGAGGTTTGCTTTGAAGTGTTAACTCCTACAACCGGCTTATACTCGTAGATACGCAAAGCAGTACTCAGCTCAAGCAGCGAACTGAAAAAAAAATTGCTAGGGTCTGGGACTACACTGCGGAGAAAGAATTCAGGCTTTGGCAGCAGTGTTAGTTGAAGCACCGATACTCTCCTATCCCAATTTAACACAAGATTTCTGCATGATCACAGATAGTTCCTACATAGGCCATGGTGTAACAATCCTCCAGAAATATGTGGTGGGTGGAAACCATGTGTGAAAGATGGCAAATACTCTCCAAATTCTCCACTTCATGTTACCAAAGTGTCAGAGGGTCCTCAATTTTAAAAAGCATTTGCTAGGTTCAAAGTGCTTGTAGCTCATGAGGGTATGTCATATGACTTTGTTAATATGGTCCTCAGGAAAACAAAGACACCACAACAATTCCCTCAGGTTGCTTCTGTGGAATAGTATACCATTCCGTAAAAGACAGAACTGCCTCAGCCGTGCTCACTCCGAACTATGCGTTTTCTTGAACTTGGCTGTCTATCTGTGTTTGATTTCCCGCTGTTGCTGCAGTTATGCCATGGTTCTTCCTCCTTCCACGTGTGGCAGCAGCGATGTGTATCGATATTTGCACCGTGTACCATCTTTGGTCATGTGCATATAGTTTCTAGCTAGGGAGTCTGCGGGCAGTAGGTAGGCTGGTGTGGACCAGGGAGGATATCTCCGTGTGGTGCAGTCGGCTGGGTCCGCTGGCGGTCCCTGCGGAGTGTCGGAGCGTGTGGGGAGCTGTCCGGTCGCTACGAACTTCGTGGCTCACCGACCCAGGGTGTCAAAGTTGAGTGGTGTGTTAAGTACCCAAGCCACGTCCGTACATGTTGTGTTGTTCGTTTCGGTGGTTCGCTGTTGGGGGCTTTTCCTGCGAGCAACATCAAGTGTTTGTAGTGGTGAAATCGAGACGCCGTGCGGTGGAATTAACTATAATGGTTCACTACAATTCAAGTGCACCAGCGGAATTTTCTGCCTTGTGGCCGTTAGTGTTCTGGTTACCTGCACTGGCCACTGACGTAAATTCAGGCAGTGTTCTTTTTTGGAGAAGTTAACTGTAATACCTTAATTGAAATTCAAGTGTACCAGCGGAATTTTCTGCCTTGTGGTAGTATTCCTGTTACCTGCCCTGGCCACTAACGTAATTTCAGGCAGCGTCCTTTCCTCACCTATTCTCGCTGTCCAACATGGTGTGTAGTTTTGAAAGCTTAATACATATTTCATTGTGGATGATCACGTCTGTAACAGATTGGTCTTTTGAGTTTTTATGTACCGATTGGTGGCAAGCAAGTCATTTGGTCGGTTGGTCTGTGACTGTCTCTTGGTTGAGTTACCGACAGATCAAGTGTAGTTGTGTCCACCACCTGTCTCACCTAAGTGAACGTTAATGTTTCGAGGGAAGCACCACCCGCCTTCCCCCCACCCCCCAACCCCCACCCCCCCCTGCTGGTGGCGTCTGAGTACCATTGTCTACAGGATGGTCCATTGATCGTGACCGGGTCAAATATCTCACGAAATAAGCGTCAAACGAAAAAACTACGAAGAACGAAACTTGTCTAGCTTGAAGGGGGAAATCAGATGGTGCTATGGTTGGCCCTCTAGATTGACCTGCCATAGGTCAAACAGATATCAACAGAGTTTTTTAAAATAGGAACCCTCATTTCTTATTACGTATTCGTGTAGTACGTGTGTTTTAGTTGGACCACTTTTTTCGCTTTGAGATAGATGGCGCTGTAATAGTCACAAACGTATAAGTACGGTACGTGGTATCACGTAACATTCCGCCCGTGCGGACGGTATTTGCTTCGTGATACATTACCCGTGTTTAGATGGCCTGTTTACCAATTGCGGAAAAGGTCTATATCGTGTTGATGTAAGGCTATTGTGATCAAAATCCCCAACGGGAGTTAGCTTTGTATGCTGCTCGGTATCCTGGACGACATCATCCAAGTGTCCGGACCGGACATATGGTCCTGGTGTAGAGACACCGATGGTATGGTCCATTCCAGAAGCGGCGCATTTGCCGTCCCACACTCTGGAAAGGGTCACTTTTTGAGCTTTCATCATTATCTGAAGGAATGTCCATGTTGGGCCATCCACTGTCACCTCTGCCGTCCCACAACGAGAGCCACCTGGTCCAGCTGTCGCTACCTCCACCACGACAGAAGGTTGTCTGGAGCAGCCCACAGGTACCTGGATCTTTCCTCATCCAGCAGTACACATATGGGATAACGCTCGCTTCTGCTTGCACATTTCACCGCTCACAGAATCTCACCAACGCCAATCCGCGTCCTTGGGCCACAGATTAAGTATGTGATGGGTATTACCTCCGTTAGACCATATACCTGCATAATAACTCCCGCTCAAAATACTCGTCGATTCCCATTCAAATAAAATTCTCTTCCTGTATTGTACAGCAAGTGAATCTTTGCCATAATTGTAACGGTCATTTTCTTAACGCTATTTCTATATTTCTTTCTTTGTTGTTTTTGTAAGATAGATCCCATCTGACAAGAAACAATTTTTTTTTTGGCACACCTATGTCTACATAGCATACTTTTGAAATCTGTGCACCGTGTCTAATTATTTCTGTCAATTATTTTGTTTCTTACTAAGCTCAAAGAATGCACAACAACTCTGTCACAATTCCCGAGCCACTGTTAGTGCAATTTTTAGCCGCTCCCTGTCTATATGTCAATGTGACACGAATTGTATTTGTCTCGCTACTGTAGTATTCAACCTTGATCATAGTTTATGACACAAAACCTTTTCAGTTCGTTTTTGTCCAGCTATTCTAATAAGCCACATACGTTATGATCAATATATTTTTTGTGTTTTCTGTCTGATTATTACATTACTGTTGCACTCATTAAGATGCCACTATCACGACGTATATGAAAATTGTTGTCTATATTTTCACTACTGTTCGAACTTACATGTATTCAGTGATCGCAGTTTAAATCAATATACAATATTCCTGCTTTCTGCACTGTATTTATGAGTATGTTTTTATTTGTAATGTGTTACATACGATTGTTCTTTTTTTCAAAACAGTTTCCAAAACTGTAGACCGTAATTCAGGTATAAAAATTCTTTGCGTGTCTTGTAGGTATATGAGTGCAGTAAGAATCCTGCAATTGTCATGTATCAATGGATAAATATCAGTTGATTGGACCATCTGTCATTTTGCTCATTATGTACGATCTATGTTTTGATCAAGGATACGGTATGTGTGAGATTGACTGCTTAATTTCTTGAGAAAACCATTGTATTAGAATTCATTTTATAAAAGAATGTGCAAATGTGATGTGTTGGACACCTGTCAGTACATTTTTATTGTTTTAAATATTGACCGAGAAGTATTCAGACCAAGAGATTGAACTGAAAATAACAGCAATTTCCAGCACGGCCAACTGCCCTGTGCCCAATTTCAGTCGAGTGTGTGTGAAACAGTGTGGGTTACTGTGGGCGTCACCTAGGATGTTTGGGTGTCATATGAAAATACACCACTGGCCATTAAAATCGCTACACCAAGACGAAATGCAGATGATAAACGGGTATTCATTAGACAGATATATTATACTAGAACTGACATTTGATTTTATTTTCACGCAATTTGGGTGCATAGATTCTGAGAAATCAGTACCAAGAACGACAACCTATGGCCGTAATAACGGCCTTGATACGCCTCGGCATTGAGTCAAACAGAGCTTGGATAGCGTGTACAAGTACAGCTGCCCATGCAGCTTCAACACGATACCACAGTTCATCAAGAGTAGTGCCTGGAGTATTGTGACAAGCCAGTTGCTCGGCCACCATTGACCAGATGTTTTAAATTGGTGAAAGACCTGGAGAATATGCTGGCCAGGGCAGCAGTCGAACATTTTCTGTATCCAGAAAGGCCCGTAAAGGACCTGCAACATGCGGTCGTGCATTATCCTGCTGAAATGTAGGGTTTCGCTGGGATCGAATTAAGGGTAGAGCCACAGGTCGTAACACATCTGAAATGTAACGTCCACTGTTCAAAGTGCCGTCAATGCGAACAAGAGGTGACCGAGACGTGTAACCAATGGCACCCCATACCCTCAGGCCGGGTAATAACGCCAGTATGGCGGTGACGAATACACGCTTACAATGTGCGTTCACCGCGATGTTGCCAAACACGGATGCGACCATCATGATGCTGTAAACAGAACCTGGATTCATCCGAAAAAATGACGTTTTGCCATTCGTGTACCCAGGTTCGTCGTTGAGTACACCATCGCAGGCGCTCCTGTCTGTGACGGAGCGTCAAGGGTAACCGGAGCCATGGTCTCCGAGCTGATAGTCCATGCCGCTGCAAACGTCGTCGAACTGTTCGTGCAGATGGTTGTTGTCTTGCAAACGTCCCCATCTCCATCGAGACGTGGCTGCACGGCCCGTTACAGCCATGTGGATAAGATGCCTGTAGCCGGCCGAAGTGGCCGTGCGGTTAAAGGCGCTGCAGTCTGGAACCGCAAGACCGCTACGGTCGCAGGTTCGAATCCTGCCTCGGGCATGGATGTTTGTGATGTCCTTAGGTTAGTTAGGTTTAACTAGTTCTAAGTTCTAGGGGACTAATGACCTCAGCAGTTGAGTCCCATAGTGCTCAGAGCCATTTGAACCAAGATGCCTGTCATCTCGACTGCTAGTGATACGAGGCCGTTGGGATCGAGCACGGCGTTCCGTATTACCCTCCTGAACACACCGATTCCATATTCTGCTAACAGTCATTGGATCTCGACCAACGCGAGCAGCAATGTCGCGATACGATAAACCGCAATCGTGATAGGCTACAATCCGACCTTTATCAAAGCCGGAAACGTGATGGTACGCATTTCTCCACCTTACACGAGGCATCACCAGGGAACGCCGGTCAGCTGCTGTTTGTGTATGAGAGATCGGTTGGAAACTTTCCTCATCTCAGCACGTTGTAATTGTAGCCACCGACGCCAACCTTGTGTGAATGCTCTGTAAAGCTAATCATCTGCATATCACAGCCTCTTCTTCCTGTCGGTAAAATTTCGCGTGCGTAGCACGTCATCTTCGTGGTGTAGCAATTTTAATGGCCAGTAGTGTATATTAGCTGTAATAAGGGTGACATTTGGAAACATCGATAACGAATTCCCCATATTCATTCAAATATTTGATCTCATGTGTACTTTCCAATTTATTGAGATTTTTTCTCTTCTTAATGAGACACTAACCAGTTCTAAGTGGGCATTCACGGAACGAATATCTTGTTGTCAGTCAAAGAAACAAATCTTGTTCCTTTCATTTCTTATTGTCTACACGAGTTACTTTCAGTGAGAATGTGTCAGTTAAGTAGACGTAATAAGTGATTCGGCACTGAGAGCTTTAAAACTTCTTATTGTTCTGATTAAACTGGGTGATGACACTAGCTTTATTTCCGAATGTTTTTCTGGGACCTGTTTGGTGACCTCTGTGCACAGTCGAAGCAAACTGGGTATGACAGTTTTAGCGTACCGGGCGACTAATGGAAGTACGCCGGTTGTTGACAGTCATCTGAAGTAAGGGTAAGCCAGCCAGCAGGGGTCAGCCGGTCACTTTTGTGTCTCCCGATTTAAGGACAGCAGGCTTTTAGGATCAGCAAAATCGACGGTCTTCCCCAATGTTAATCGCTTTATGGCAGGGCAAACGAGTCCTTACCGCCTTTTTGGCGTTTCGCTCACAGAATGTGGAGATACCTTGGGTTGTGCGACTCAGTGGCGCCCACGAATATAAGTTGATTTGTTTATTGTTGTGTGTCCAGACGCCTATGGCTTCCCAACCATGAAAAAAAATGTGACTAAGCCTATTTGAGGACAGCTGGTGACACTTGCTAATGTGCCGCTACGTTTTGGCGGCAAATCTGGGGGAGAATTTTGAGATGTGTTTTGGAGCGGTTGTCGCAGAATGATTTTCATGATTGTGATTGGAGTTCAGGTGCACGGCTGACCACTACTGACAGTCTTGCGACTTGGCGGAACTGATACGCACTAATTTTTCAGTTTCTTTGCAGAGAGGATCTTTCGAGAAGTGTCTCATCCAAACTCATCGCGGGCGAGTTAGCAGTGTTTTTACTGTCTCGGTGTGGCGGTCTGAGTTTCTTGGATTCCGATCCAGACAGTTGGTTGGAATAACTTCGATTTCGGAGACGTGATTCATTGAGGTACATCAGCCGCAGCTGGAGACGGAAGTCTGCAACGCTGATAGCAGCCTGCAGACCGACTTGACGGTGATAGCTGGGAGATCGGTGACTCGTGATGTATCGGCAGCACCGGCACAGTAGGCATTTAGACGTATTATTCCGGCAGTCTCGCCAGCGTTCACGTCCGCATAGGAGCCGCAGCAGATCTTATTAGCATGTGGACTCTATTTACTTGCTATGGTACTCAATAACTGTTCCACAGTAGTTATACTTCAATCAGTGAGGAATTATCATCCTTCTCACAATACATGATAGGAACCGTGGTCACTTGTCAGGATCCTACTTCAACATCGCTAACTAATCATTCTTAGATTCCAACCGTATTCCTTTGTGCACTTTACAGGCGCCTGTGTCTGTCATTTGATTTCCTTGTATTTTATTAATAAATCTCATGATTATTCAGAAACCCACTACCATTTCAGTAGTAAACGGACTTCATTTACTATACTTGTAAGCGTGTTGCCCAATTTGATGGCTTAGTTGTGGAGTATCTTTGCGGTCAGCTGCGTCTGTAGAGTCTAGCACGGGACACGGAACTGTTATGTTGTGTTGTAGGTGTGCATGTGAGAGGCATTGTTAGTGTGGAAGTTGAAGTGTTGCTACAAGTGCTATGACAGTAAGGTGATGAAATATGGAAATGGTTCAAAGGAAAGTGCTTCAAGAAGTAATTAAAAATGAGCAGTGCCGCCAATAACGTATTTGTGTATCCTCTCGTTTTGTGTCGTACCGTACAATATCAATCATCCGCGCCGTGTTCGGTCTGCCAGAATGAACTGAAATGAACCAGTAAAAATTAGTTACCACAAAAGAGTGCAATCCAATGCCAGTGTCTTGTAGCGAGCGTGAGAACGTGCGTTCGATCATCGCGTTTCCGCATTATCAACAATCAGCAGCGCCGCGAAGGTTAGGCGCACGCTCATACAAGTGAGAACTGAGAACTGAAAAATTACCTTTACGAACGGTGTTATATCATTACTAGTGTCAAGGAGGACTCGTACCAAAAGAAATCGCCGGCCGCGGTGGTCTAGCGGTTCTGGCGCTGCAGTCCGGAACCGCAGGACTGCTACGGTCGCAGGTTCGAATCCTGCCTCGGGCATGGGTGTGTGTGATGTCCTTAGGTTAGTTAGGTTTAAGTAGTTCTAAGTTCTAGGGGACTTATGACCTAAGATGTTGAGTCCCATAGTGCTCAGAGCCATTTTTGAACCAAAAGAAATCTGTGTATGCGTGGCGAGCGTAAGAACATTCGTTCGATTATTCGGCTTTCGCATCATCAACAATCATCCGCGCCGTGTTCGGTTACGCGTACCTTCGTCCAAGTGATTTTGTGGACAGATAATCATCTAGAAGTTGGCATCAAAACTTGTGACTTGAATGTAAGCAGTGCAACCTGTGATTTCATATCGTCTCAGAATACAGATGTTCATACCAGATGTAGGACAGTGTTGTGCTTGACGTTGAGTGGCTCCCCTAAACCCGCTTGCAAATTTAGATAGATAATTTCAGGCAAGCCAGCAGCAACGTGGAGCAGAACAATACGACCGACGCGGGATTATCAGGTGCGTGGTGTGGACAGGGCGCACGGTCAAGAAAAGCAGAAACGACAACCAGTTGAAGAATTCTGCCACCCATTTATACCCCGGGCGTGTTATATACTGTCATCAGCCAGATCTTTTGCGGGGGATGTTGATCAACATATTCATTAATTATGTAAAGGTGTCAGCTGAAGGACTGTTCACTAAAGGCCAAATACATTCTTTTTGCGTTACTGATTTCCATTGCACAGCACACACACTGAGTTGACAAAAGCCAGGGTATTTCTCCTAATATCACATCAGACATTCTTTTGGCCAGCGTAGTGCAGCAACTCGATGTGACATGAACTCATAAGTGAAACTTTCTGGCAGATTAAAACTGTATGCTGGACCAAGACTTGAACTCGGGACCTGTGACTTTCGCGGGCAAGTGCTATACCAACTGGGCTACCCAAACATGACTCACGACCCGTCCTCACAGCTTTAATTGCGCCAGTACCTCGTCTCACTGGTCCCGAGTTCGAGTCTCGGTCCGGTACACAGTTTTAATCTGCCAGTAAGTTTCATATCAGCGCACACTCCACTGCAGAGTGCAAATCTCATTCTCGAAACTCAATAAGTCTTTGGAAGGCCCCTGCAGAAATATTGAGCCATGCTGCAACAGTCCGTAACCGCGAAAGTGTTGCCGGCGCAGGATTTTATGTACGAACTGAATTCTCTGTTACGTCCCATAATTGTTTAATACAAGTAGATGACCAAATCATTAGCTCAAATTGTCCAAAATATTCTTCAAAATAATTGTGAACAATTGTGGACCAGTGAGATGCACATTGTCATCCATAAAAATTCCATCGTTTTTTGGGAACATGAATTCCATCAATGGCTTCAAATGGTTTCGATGTGGCCGAACTTAACAATTTCCCGTCAGTGATCGCTTCAGTTGGGCCTGAGGGCCCAGTTCCTTCCACGTAAACACAGCCCACACCTTTATGTAGCCACCAGAGCTCGCTCAGTGCCTTGTTGACAAACTGCGTCCTCGGCTTTGTGGCGTCTGCGCCACGCTCGAACCTTACCATCAGCTCCTAACAAATGGTTTTCTAGTCATCAAGGATCTAAGTAAAGTGGTTACGAGCGCAGGAGAGGCGACTGCAGGCGATAATGTGCTGCTGGGAAAAGCACTCGCGTCGGTCGTCTGCTGCCATAGTCCATTAACGCCAAACTTCACCGCACAGCTCTAACGGGCTGTTCGCACTGACAACTCTAGACAAACGCCGCTGCTCTCAGTCGCTAAATGAAGTCCGTCGGCCACTTCATTTTCCTTGGTGAGAGGTACTGCCTGGAATGTGGTATTCTCGGCACGCTCTTGACACTGTGGATATCGGAATACTGAATTCCCTAACGGTTTCCGAAATGGAATGCCCCATGCGTCTAGTTCCAACTACCATTTCGGGTTCAAAGTCTGTCAATTCCCGTCGTGCCGCCACAATCACGTTGGGAACATTTCACACGAATCACCTGAGTACAAATGACAGCTCCGCTGATGCACAGCCCTTTTATATCTCGTATACGCGACACTACCGCCGCCTGTATTTGTTCACATCGCTATCCTATGACTTTTGTCACCTCAGTGTATAGATACAGCTCTTTGGGCGTGGTGTGTTTCAAGGTCACACGCTGATAGAGGGTTTTGTAAAATCAGGCAGCACAGTTTCACCCTATCCTTTCAACCTGTCATATAACACGGTGAAAATGTTAAACTTGAGCGTTCATACACACCACTAAACGATTATGCACTGATACCACTGCACGTTGAATCTCATCGTCACCCCAGCACAGGCCCTCGTTGTACAGAATTTTATTCGGGCGTAGGCCGTATTTCCTTGTAAACCTCCTTTTTTAAGGTAAAAAAGATAATTTTCTTGAAAAGGACTGTAAATATCTGTACGGAACCGCGAGATATCCATCATGTGGATACCACAAGGATGTCTTTCAGTACGTGCGAAGCATATCTGTTAGTAATAATAGTATATAGTGTTTACAGCACCACCAGTTAAACAGGAACCGATGTTGCAGTTCTTGGTAGGATTGCACCATACATTGACAGATGAAGGTCGTTGTTTACCCTCTTTTCTCAGCCAGCTTGAATTTCCAGCTGACCAATAGTCGATATTGCGAACACTAATTTGCCGGTGGTTTGTAAACGATACTTCATCCGTAAACAACACCTTCCATACAGACGTTGCGTCACTTTGCAGTTTTCATATACAACATTCGGAAAAACTATAATCTGTTTTGAGTCATTGTCATGAAACAGTTGATGGAGCAAAATGTGAAATCCATGAAACAGTATCCAAAGGCAGATAGTGGGAAGTAGGCTCGATACCTTCCCCACCGCTGCTCTAGCAGTTTTGTGACATCCGTCATAAATGAAAACCATATGCACTTTTGCAACTTTCGTATTGGAAGGTCAGTCAGAAAGTATGCCTCCAATTTTTTATATTTTTGTTTCACAGGTCATGTATATACCTTATATAAAGGATACTAACTACTACATTCACGATTAATTGTCACTTTTCAGTAAGTTGACCATCTTTGTCTTCCACCTTGAAAGGAGGTCATGTATACCTGTACGGTAAAAATCATGGTCCTGCTTCCTCAGCAACTGACGCACAGAATGTTTCAACGTCTCTGCATCTTGCCTCCCAGTGAGGTTCTTTGAGTGGGCTGTACAGATGGAAGTCTGATAGTGCAATGTCAGGTTTGTTTGGTGGATGGGGCAAGACATCCTAGATCATTTCTGCAATATCACTAGTGGTGAAGTGACTGCTGTGCGATCTCGCATTATCGTGCAAAAGAAGAATATCCTTCGTTTACTATCGATGGGCCGCCTCCCTGAAGACATGCTTCTTGAGAATTTTCACCTATTGGATAGAGTTTATTGTGCAAAAGTCTCCAAAACATCAACCACAATCAAAGCCTCTGTATCTCAAAAGAGTGTTGCCATAGCAAATAAAATGGTTCAAATGGCTCTGAGCACTAACTTCTGAGGTCATCAGTCCCCTAGAACTTAGAACTACTTAAACCTAAGTAACCTAAGGACATCACACACATCCATGCCCGACCGTAGCAGTCGCGCAGTTCCAGACTGTAGCGCCTAGAACCTCTCGGTCACTCTGGCCTGTTGCCATAGCCTTCACCGTAGTATGCACTATTCTGACTTCTTCCCATGTCGGCGATGTTATGTGATGCCATTCCTTAGACTGCCTCTTGGATTAAAAAGAAAAAAATAATCCGCTTCTCGTCTCCATTCACGATTTTTGCGAAAAACTCCTCGCCCTTGACAATGAAGCGCTGCGGCCTGGTCATCGATTCCTGCGCACACCAGGCAGGTTGTGCGAGCAGCCACCCCGCCAGAAGGAAGCGCGTAAACTGTACTCATAAAAATAGAGATATTTTCCTTGTATAGCCCGGTCTGTTTACCACGTAATTATATGTTCAAACGTGTGTGAAATCTTATGGGACTTAACTGCTAAGGTCATCAGTCCCTAAGCTTACACTGTACTCAACCTAAATTATCCTAAGGACAAACACACACACCCATCCCCGAGGGAGGACTCGAACCTCCACCGGGACCAGCCGCACAGTCCATGACTGCAGCGCCTTAGACCGCTCGGCTCGTAATTATATGTCGTCTCCACAGCCCCTGGGAGCGCCAACCTCGGAAACAGGCCACATACCTGTCGCAGCAGAGAGTGCTGTCCTTAGGCCGGCAGACCAGGCCCAGTTCGTCCTGGTCTTCACCAGCAGCACGTCAGTTGTCACTCTTCCAGTAACGCCACTGCCTGTCACTACTCTACGATTGGTCGTGTAGGCACGTTATAGACGACGTAAAGGAGAGATAATTCTGTTGTATGTAGTACGCCAGAGACCGACCTTTTCCAGACCAGCCGGACGAACCGGACGCCGTAAACACGACGCAGCGGAGGCGTTCCGCTTTCCAGTCCGGGCGTCCCCGCCGTGTCGGCGAGGCGTTATGATCCGCGGCGGCGTTCCAGCAGCTTCCAGGGCGGCGCCGTCTTTAATCAGCGCGCGTCGCGGCCGCCCGCCCGCCCACCCACCCAGCCACCCGGCTCAAGGGGCGCTAACGAGCCGCGCGCCAGGTCGCGCAGTCAGCGCCAGACGGCCAGTTAGCCGCTCCACGGCGCTGAGTTATAGCCCAGGCGGCCGCATTTACTGCCCTTTCTCAGAGCTGTCTCGTGGCTGACGGATAGAGAGCCATTCTGACCTACCACAGCCGCTCCAAAGTCCAGACCAGTCGGAGAAAAAGTTTAAGAACCCACCAGCACGTGCCAGCTGCTTGTTGACGTCAAACCCAAGGACATACATCCGATAGTCATTGTAGCCGAGGATTAGGGTCGAATCGAATTCGACCTGTGGGTTTTGCTGGCGTGGTATCCTCAACTATACTTTACCTTTAGCCCAGTTCAGTTCCAGAAGGCAGGGCTTGAAATAATAACAATATACGAGGGGCTTTCAGCAAGATATGCAAAAAGAAATTTCCTTTCTCGGGCAGTTTCACTTGAAAAAATGCGGAATTTGTTGGGGGGCATCGTCGAACAGTCTCGCTGCAGCCCCTATAATTTCATGAAGTTGTGATAGGCGGCGGTGCCTTATGTAGCCTTCAGAATGGCGTCTGCAACTTAGGTGCGTTCCAAGTAGAGAGCTGCCATTCAGTTTCTTTGGCGGGAAACCAGAGAATCGCAGATATTCGTAAGTGTTTGCAGAATGGTTGTGAACAAAAGCATGGTAAGTCGTTGGGCGAGGCGTCTGTCATCATCGCAAAAAGGTCGAACAAACCTATTGTACGGGGTTCAGCCAAGACTGGAGAGCAGCATCTCTCTAGGGAAACTGGCCTCTGTTTTCCAAGCCAAAATTACTGCAATCAGGGCATGTGTGGAGGAGAGTATGAGTAGGTGCTACAATGACCGTAGCATCTACGTCTATTGAGACAGCCAGGCAGCCCTGTAATCATTGGCAGCTCCTGCAACAAGATCTAAGATTTTTGCAGATTGCCACAGGCCTCTGGTGGAGCTAGGGGGGAGCAATAGGGTGTACCTAGTGTGGGTCCCTGGCCACAGAGGGATCTGCGGCAATGAACAAGCCAATAGATTGGAATAGATTGGCTAGGATGGGGGCAACAACTCAATTTAATCGAGCAGAACCTGTCTTGACAATCACCAAGGCTATGATCAAATTAGAACTACGGAACTGGCTTAGGAAACAGCACGCACGATATTGGACCAAGGTCCATAAACAAAAACATGGGAAGGTAATGATGCCTGTTGTGTACATAGTTCCGTGTAGTCAGTGCGTACACAACTTTCCCACAAGAGCGCGCACCGCTAAGCACAACAGCGCAGGCACAGCGCTCGTCCGTCTCCGCACTATGAGATGGCGCTGCCTTAGAGATGGACCCAATTCTGCTTCCGCCGATCTACGTATTAATATGTAATGCAGCCAATGAGATTGTTGCTAATGTAGAACCTTTTCTCCTCATGGATCACACTCGTGCAGGGATACCTGATCGCGCGGGGTATTATAACGAGTGTACAGACCTCCGATTAGTCAGTCTGCTTTTGTCTGCACTAGTCTGCATTAGTCTGTACCAGTCTATAGTCAAGTTTCAGTCTGCACCTAAGAAAATTATCATATTCCTGTTCATAGCCATGAAGATAAATGTATAGACACTTTGTCAAGTATCAGAGATATGTGAGAATAAGATTAACGTACCAAGACTAAAGGAACTTCAGATTGTCAGTTGTAAATAGCATCCAGAATCAAGTTAATTAATGTTTATGCTTGTTGTTACTTTAATAAATGTGCGTGAAAATTAATCAAGTTCTGTTTAAAGTTGGTCACCGCCAATCTGCTACTCTAAGCGTGCAAGTGGCATTTCTATCGTCTGACCTAATGGCAGAAGATTAACACGCCACAATAAGACCACGAGACATATTGCTGACACTCGTCTACTTCGTTAGAGCGACAAGTCAAATAATCTGATGGTGTGTGTACGGAAGGTCTTACAGTACGCACACCACAATGTCCAAGCCATGTTTTAAAAGAAGCTCTGTAATCCTGGAATTGAACAGGAAAGAGATCAAACTCACGACTGGACTGATGACCGGCCACGGGAACTTAAAAAAAAACATCTGCACACAATGGGTATAATGGAAGAGGACCCTAAATGTAGGATATGTGATGAGGGTGAAGAAACCGCATCACACCTAATCTTTGAATGCAGGGTATTGGAGAGTAAAAGATACAGAATCTTCGGGACAACTAGACCCGAAGAAATTGTGTCTAACAAAAAAGTGGTAGAGGGACTCCTTGCACTATTTAAGGGCAGTGGTTAGCTTTACTACATATACAGGGAGCGATACCGCACAATAAATCTAGTTTCGGTGTGGGCAGTGGCGGTTCAGACCTAAGCTGTTTTAGCTCTACTGTTAAAATCAATCAATCAATCAACCTGTCCGATCTCCTGCTTGCCGGCCGGCCACACATAGCTATGACTCCTGCAGTGTCGGAATGTGTGGACACTCTCATTCAAGGTGATTGACGGATCACAATCTGAAACTCCTCCTTGCACAACAGGCCGCCACTGTTGGCAGTGCTGACTCACTCATCCACCAGTTGTACTCCAGGATATGTTCCCGCTGGGTTTCTCGCCACCTAACAGAAGATAATAAAGAGCAACGAAGGACCATCTGTGCGAAATTGCTTGCGCAGTACGAGGCCGAGCATGACAATTTTTTGACGAACGTTGTCACAGGCGATGCAACTTGGGTTCATCATTTCCAACCGGAAACAAAATGGCACTCATGGAGTGGCGTCACACCACCTCTCCCCCAAAGAAAAGGGTCTCACCCTGAGCCGGTAAAGTCATGGCGACTGTCTTCTAGAACTATGGAGGGGTTATTCTGTTTGATATCCTTCCTCCTGGAGCTATGATCAGCTCTGAAGTGTAATGTGCTACCTTCAGGAAACTGAAGAAAAGACATCAGAGTGTTGGACGCCACAAAATTGCAGAAGAAGTTCTCCTTCTCAATGGCAACGCAAGGCCTCACACAAGTCTGCGCACCCGAGAGCAGCTCACAAAATCTTCGTCAGACTGTTCTTCCTCATCCGCCCTAAAGCTCGGATATCGCATCTTCCGACTTCCATCTGTTTGGCCCAGTGAAGGATGCTCTCCGCTGGAAACAGTGTGCGGATAATGGGAGGTTACTGATGCAGCAAGACGTTGGATCCGACGTCGACCAGTAGAATGATACCATGCGGGCATACAGACCCTCCTAGAAAGGTACCGTAAGACTGTCACACTGAGTGGGGACTTAAATAACGCCTCCCTGGTTACAGAAAAAAAGAGTTGCGTTACTTATTGAAAGTCCCTCGTAGAATCCCTTCCGCACAGTACAACAAATTTTAAATTCACTGCAGTAAAGAAAACTGGAACAACAACGACAGTAGCTCACAATATATAGTATATATAGTCCTTGGCCACAGAGCCCTAAATGGCAAATGAAAACAGCTTCCACTGACAACCATTTAGGCAATGAAAGGTGTCAGAAGACTAGTATCTCGGTTAATTAGGGATTACTTACATTAGTACTCAACTAAATCTATATCCATGGGTACTCCTATCTCCAACACTCCCAACTACTAACCTAATCAACGCTAATGCCCATCTTACCCACAGAATAATTTCAACACGCCGTACTGTACACGCAGATCTCTCGTATGAAATACTGCTGATAATTCGTCACACTAAGTACACAGCCTGTCCTCATACCACTGTCGGTCAATAAAGCACCTTTTCCAGTTCTCCAAAACGCTTCATTATTTTTTGTCCTACTTTTTATGCTCGTAACTGAAAATAGAATGAAGTATATTAAGAAAACCCTTTTTCAGTTGTAAGGAAGCATGATTTTCATATATGTTTCAAGATTGCATTTAATACGCGGAAACGTCCAGCTCTAAAACAGGTAAATACTAAGCCACCGAGAATAAATGATTTGTGACCACACTAGTAGCGAAGCAGGTGACGTAATTTCTTGCGTCTCGCGCCGCCCCATGTTAACTGGGAGCGACAATAGCAGTCACCACGGCAGCACCGCCAACCGCGCCCTCTCGCCCAGCACGCGCGCGAAAGCAGAGGTGTTGCGGCCGTCTGGAAAGGGCAGGAAGAAAGACGTGCCGCAAATTTCAAATTCGTGGCACATCACCTCAAAAAATAAATCAATTTATGACCATGAAACTCCGTGATATTAGTCCTTCTCTACATACACTCTAAGACAAGAAAACTACGATGTGATTCTTCAACTTCTCCCTGCGTATTTCTTGCTCTAACAGTCCACGGGTGTACTGCCGGTCCATAGTGTCCAACGGGCACAATATTTCGGCGATCAGACATGTCGCCATCGTCAGGTGCGCTGACAAACTGAGCTCCTGAGGGCGGGCGGCCGTCCTAAATCCCCTTCCCCCGCGAGGCGTTCTCTCCGCGGTCCGCGCCCGCGGCCACGCGTCGCTGTCGCTGAGAGGCTCGCGTCGGCGTCTGTGGTGGCGTCGGTGTAACTGCCTCGTCCGCCCTGGTCGCTCGTTCGTTTTTTTGCTGAGCCTCTATTTAATTTGACTCAGTGCTGGTTCCCTTGCCTTTCTGAGGTTATAGCCCCAATCTCTGTTGATGAGCCCGTCCCTTGTACGAATTTCGATAGCCTCTCTAACGATGAAGTCGCAGTGTATATAGATGTCTGTGCCAAGACCCTGGTATGTTGGTAGTCCATTTCGTGATTTTCGGACAAACAGTGCTCTGCGACTGCCGACTTGTTGGGGTACATAAGTCAAGTGTGCCTCTGATGTTCTCGGCAACGATCTTCGATGGTGCGCACTGTCTGTCCAATGTAAGCCTTCCCACACTCCCAGGGAATCTGGTATATGCCGGCCTTCCACAAGCCGAGATAGTCTTTGACACTTCCCAATAATGCTCGTGTTTTATTGGGCGGGCAAAGGACAGGTCCTACTCGGTATTTCCTCAATATTCGTCCTATTTTCCCCGATAGTGAGCCAGTATACGGTTTACAGGCGGTGGCTATCTCTTCCTCCGTGACTTCGACCATCTCCACACGCTGTACTGTAGAGGTGGGGCGGAGAGATGGTGCGCACCCTGTGCACCATTGCTTTTAGTACCCCATTCCTCTGCGAAGGGTGGTGGCAGCTATTTGCATGCAATACAGGTCGGTGTGCGTTTTGTTCCTGTATACTCCATGGCCCAGGGTGCCATCCGCGCTTCTTTTGATCATGACGTCCAGGAATGGTAAACTTCCTTCTACTTCTGTCTTCATAGTGAATTTGATGTTCGGATGTATGGAGTTCAGGTGTTTAAGGAAGTCTAGGAGCTTGTCCCTTCCATGGCGCCAAATCACGAATGTGTCAACATAACGTAGAAAACAAGTAGGTTTCCATTTGGATGACGCCAAAGCTTCCTCCTCGAAATACTCCATATAGAAATTGGCGACCACACGCGAAAGTGGGCTCCCCATTGCGACTCCTTCTGTTTGCTCATAGTATTCTCCATTAAACAGAAAATACGTGGAGGTCAGAACGTGCCTGAAAAGGTCGGTCGTCTTCTCGTCAAACTTCTGTGCAATGAGCTCAACTGACTCTCGAAGAGGCACTATGGTGTGTAACGAGACAACGTCAAAACTCACCAGGATATCTGAGTCTTTCAGCTTGAAGTTCTCGAGACGTTTTACGAAATCCATTGAATACCGAACGTAAAGAAGGCATTTACCCAAGTAAGGGCTTAGTAGTTCTGCCAGGTATTTGGCCAGCAAATATGTAGGTGCCCTAATATTGCTGACAATTGGGCGTAACGCCACCCATTTTTGTGGACTTTAGGGACTTCATAAAGTCTTGGCGGTACAGGTCCTTGAGGTTTCAATTTCTTGGTGACACCCTATGGTAAATACGTGTCCTTGAGAAGAGCCCTAGTCTTGTTCTCCACCTTCTTTGTGGGGTCAGCGTTGATCTTCCTGTAAGATTCGTCACTTAGCGGGCTCTGCGTCTTCTCAATGTAATCCTTATGGGAAAGGGCAACTGTAGCATTGCCTTTGTTAGCTGGTAAGACAACAATCTCAGGTCTCTGTCTCAGGTCTCAAATGAGGCAGAAATCGGTAGATGTGATGTACGTGTGCAGGCAAATAAATGATTAAAATTTCAAAAAATTTAGACGATTTATTCAAGGGAAAGAGCTTCACAAACTGAGCAAGTCAATAACGCGTTCTTCCAGCTCTGGCCCTTAAGCAAGCAAATATTCGCTAGTTATTGTTTGATAGGACGCCCTTTTACGTTAAATCACGCCAAATTCTATCCAACTGGAGCGTTAAATCGTAAAAATCCTGAGATTGTTGGAGACCCTGCCCACAATTCTCTAAACATTCTCGTTTGATGAGAGATCCGGCAACCTTGCTGACTGAAGTAGGGTTTGGCAAGCACAAAGACAAGCAGTAGAAACTTTCGACGTGTGCGGGTGGGCATTATCTTGTTGAAATGTAAGCTCGGGACGGCTTGCCATGAAGGGCAACAAAACAGGGCTGTGCCGTAGGGGTGCCGGGGACGTTAACCAAAGGTGTCCTGGTATGGAAAGAATTGGCACCGCAGACCATCACTCCTGCTCGCCAAGGCATGTGGAGGGCAATAGTCAGGTTGGTATCCCACTGAACTCCAGGGCGTCTCCAGACATGTCTTCGCTAGCCTCAGGGTCCTTTTCGAGCAGGACTCGTCACTGGAGACAATATTCTACTCAACGAGATTCCAGAACGAAGGCGCCTCTGGAGACCCGCCAGACAGCGGTGGCATATCAGTATGTATGTCGCTTACAATAGGACCAACAACAAGGAGTGATGGTGTAGGGTGCCATTTCTTTTCGTAACAGAACCCCTTTGGATGTCATCCAGCGCCACGCTTACGTCTACGATATTCCACTCCCCGTTTTATTGCCCTTTATGGCAAGCCATCCCGGGCTTAAATGACAGCAAAATAATGTCCACCTGCACACAGCGAGAGTTTCTGCTGCCCTAACTTGGTCAGCAAGGTCTGGGGATCCCTGCCCAATCGAGAACATTTGGAGAATTATGGGCGGCACGATATCCAACAACCCTTCAATCAGTGCCAAGACGAGAATTTGATGGCAAGGACCAGAGGTGGACCAAGGCGTTTTTGAATTGCTCAATATGTGAAGCTGTTTCTCTTGAAAAAGACATCGAGTATTTCTGAAATTGTAATCACTGGTTTGTCTGCACATGTACATCAGATCTACCGGTTTCCGTCCTATTCGTCCTTCGTGTTGCGTCGTTTCCTTTTTTTTCCCCCTTCCCCTTCTTCATTTTCCCCTTAGAGTGTACTTTATAAAATTAAACTTTCTTAGCTTCAGTTACGTTTATTTCATATTATTTGACGGCTCGAAGCGTTTCAGAAGCATGCAGTCGTCATCTGTTGAATAACTGTTACTTAAACATCTTTTATTAATTACAAATACACGTGAAGAGCGAAAATATTTTCTTTCTGGCTCACGAAGCAGAAGAGCAAACACAACGGTATCAAATGATATTGTTGTGTTTGCTCTTGTACTTTGTGTGCCATAAACGAATACTATTCCAAAACATGGCAGGGTTTCTGGACACAATATCCCTAACATATCTAGCACAAAATCTTTTCGCTCTTCACATGAGGCTGTAAGTCATTACTGCTGTATAAGTAGCAGTTAATCACCTGATGTGGCAACATGCTGTGGAAACGCTTAGTGCTAATACTTTTATTTTTTATTTTTACTGGTTTGATGGGGCTCACCACGAATTACTCTCCTGTGCCAACCTCTTCAGCTCAGAGTAGCACTTGCAACCTACGTCCTCAATTATTTGGTGGATGTACTCCAATCTCTGTGTCCTCCTATAGTTTTTGCTTTCTGCAGGTCCCTCTAGTACCACAGAAGTCATTCCTTGATGTATTAACAGATGTCCTATCATCCTGCCCCTTCTCCTTGTCAGTGTTTTTCCACATAATCCTTCCCTCTCCGATTATGCTCAAAACATCCTCATTCTTTACCTTATCAGTTCACCTAATTTTCAACATTCGTCTGTAGCACCACATCTCAAAAGCTTAGATTCTCTCCTGCTCGCCGGCCGCTGTGGCCGAGCGGTTCTAGGCTCTTCAGTCTGGAACCGCGCGACCGCTACGGTCGCAGGTTCGAATCCTGGATGTGTGTGATGTCCTTAGTTAGTTAGGTTTAAGCAGTTCTAACTTCTAGGGGACTGATGACCTCAGATGTTAAGTCCCATTGTGCTCACAGCCATTTGAACCATTTTTTCTCTTCTTCTCCTGTTTTTCCACAGTCCATGATTCACTACTATGCAATACGGTGCTTCAAACGTAGATTCTCTGAAATTTTTTCCTCATATTAAGGCCTATGTTTGATAACAGTAGACTTCTATTATCCAGCAATAACGTTTTAGTCAGTACTAGTCTGCTTTTGATGTCCTCCTTGTACCATCACTCATTGATTATTTTACTGCCTAGGTAGTAGAATTCCTTAACTTCATCTACTTTGTGACCATCAGTCCTGATGTCCAGTTCTCGCTGTTCATATTGCTGCTACTTCTCATTACATTCGTCTTCGATTTACTCTCAATCCATATTTTCCACTCATTAGACTTCATTCCATTCAGCACATCCTGTAACATTCTTCACTTTCACTCAGGATAGCAATGTCATTAGCGAATCATATCACTGATACCGTTCCACCTTTAATTTTAATCCCACTCCTGAACATTTCTTTTATTTCCATCACTTAGGAGTAAAAAACTACTCCCTTGTCTTATACACTTTTTAACCCGAGCACTTCATTCTTGTCGTCCACTCTTATTATTCCCTCTTGGCTATAGTGGGATACTGCATGCTACCGGTCTCTCGCTATAGCTTACCCCTATTATTCCCAAAATTTCTAACGTCTTGCACCATTTTACACTGTCGAACGCTTTTTCCAGGTCGACAAATCCTATGAATGTGTCTTGATTTTTCTTTAGTCTTGCTTCCATTATCAACCACAAAGTCAGAATTGCCTCTCTGGTGCCTTTACCTTTCCTAAAGCCAAACTGATCGTCATCTAACACCTCCTCAATTTTCTTTACCATTCTTCTGCATCTTACTCTTGTAAGCAACTTGAATGCTTGAGTTGTTAAACTGATTGTGCGATAATTCTCGCACTTACCAGCTTTTACAGTCTTCAGAACTGGGTGGATGATATTGTTCCCGAAAGTCAGATGGTATGTCGCCAGACTCACACATGCTACACACCAACGTTAATAGTGGTTTTGTTGCCGCTTCTCCCAATGATTTTAGAAATTCTGATGGTATGTTATCTATCCCTTCTACCTTGTTTGATCTGAAATCCTCCAAAGCCCTCTTAAATTTTGATTCTAGTATTGGATCCCCTATCTCTTCTAAATCGACTCCTGCTTTTTCTTCTATCATATCATACAGATCTTCCCTCTCATAGAGGCTTTCGGTGTATTCTTTCCACATATCCGCTCCCTCCTCCTCATGTAACAGTGGAATTTTCTTTGTACTCTTGATATTACCACCCTTGCTTTTAATGTCGTAGAGCCTTTCAGTGTATTCTTTCCGCTTATCCGCTCTATCCTCCTCATCTAACAGTGGAATTTCCGTTGTACTCTTAATGTTACCACCCTTGCTTTTAATGTTATCAAAGGCTGTTTTGACTTTCCTGTACGCTGAGTCTATCCTTCCCACAATCATTTCTCTTTCGATTACTTCACAATTTTCGTGCAGCTATTTCGTCTTAGCTTCCCTGCACTTCCTATCTATTTCAGTAACTTGTAATTCTGTATTCCTGAATTTCCCTGTACGTTTCTGTACTTCCATCTTTCATCAATCAACTGAGGTATTTCTTCTGTTACCCATACTTTCTTCGCAGTTACCTTCTTTGTACCTATGTTTTTCTTTCCAACCTCAGTGATGGCCCTTTTAGAGATGTCCATTCCTCTTCAGCTTTACTGTCTACTAAGCTATTCCTTATTGTTGTATCTACAGCCTTAGAGTACTTCAAGCGTATCTCGTCATTCCTTAGTACTCCTGTGTCCCGCTTCTTTGTGTACTGATTCTTCCTGGCTAACCTCTCAAACTTCAACCTGCTCTTCATAATTACTACATTGAGTATATATCTGATTCTGGGTGCGCCTTGCAACTCAGTACCTGGTTTCTGAATCTCTGTCTGACCATGATGTAATCTGACTTCAATCTTTCGGTATCACCCTGCCTCTTCCAAGTATATCTCCCCCTCTTGCGATTCTTGAATAGAGTATTCGCTATTACTATCTGAAATTTTTTACAGAACTCAATTAGTCTTCCTCCTCTCTCTTTCCTTATCCTTGCCCGAATACTCCTGTTACATTTTCTTCTACTCCTTCCCATACAGCTGCGTTCCTGTTCCCCGTGACTGTTAGATTCTCATCTTTTTTCACATTCTGTATTACCCTTTCAATATCCTGATGCACTTTCTCTATCTTTTCATCTTCAGCTTGCGACGTCGGCATGAATACCTGCAGTACCGTTGCCGGCGTTGGTTTGCTGTAGATTCTGATGAGAACATCCCTATCACTGAACTGCTCATAGTAACACACTCTATTCTCTACCTTCCTATTCATAATGAAACTCCCGTTATATCACTTTCTGCTGCTGCTGATATTACCCTATGCTCATCTGACCATAAATCCTAGTTTTCTTTTCATTTTACTTCACTGACCCCTACTATATCTAGGTTGAGCCTTCGCATCTCCTTTTCAGATGTTCTAGCTTCCCTATCACATTCAAGATTCTGACATTCGAAGCTCCAACTAGTAGATCGTTATCCTTCCATTAGTAACTCAATCTTTTTCTCATGGTCACGTACCCCTTGGCTGTCATCTCGCCGAGACCCTAGTGGGCGACTATTCCGGAATCTTTTGCTATTGGAGAGATCATCATGACACTTTCTCAGTTACAGGCCACATGTCCTGTGGATACACATCATGTGTCTTTAATGCAGTGGTTTCCATTGCCTTCTGCATCCTCATGCCGTTGATCATTGCTGATTCTTTCACCTTTAGGGGCAGTTTCCCACCACAACGACAAGAGAACGTCCTTATGTCCTCTCGTCCGCCCTCTTTGACAAGGCCGTTGGCACAATGAGGGTGACTTCTTAAGCTGGAAGTTTTTGGCCACCAATTAAAATTTATGCAGTGGCGCGTTCCGAACCCGGGACCGAGGACGTTTTGATTGCTAATCAACGGATGCGCGTAGCTAATAAATTCCGTAAGATGGAGGTGACTCGAGATGACAAAGTGCTAAGTTACAAATTTCATAATACAGTTATAGGCATCTTTTTGATTTGCAGCTCTCGTCCTTCCTTTATGCATTTACAGTTAAATTGTGGGATATGGGGTCGAATTTTTGCAAAAACACTTCTTTTTCTTTTCACCTACTGCGATGTCTTTGCAAAAAGGCGGAACCCATATCCTATAACAATTACAGCCCTTAACGAATTCCACGCATACTGGACTAATTAAAGCTTCTCTGCATATTCGCTCCTCAGTGCGACAATTTTTCAGAATGACGGGTGACTTGGTAAGGTCCGTGATTGTATAGATATGCACTTTGATCGTTCAGGGAATCACAGTCGTCGTCATTCTGGAAATGACTGTCACGCAGTGATTTCTTCATTTGCGTTAGAGGAAGGACACACCGGTGTCATATCAGGAGAGCATGGCGGAGGGGAGGGTAAACAAAAGAGGTGGAGGTGTTGAGGTGGAGGGTAGGAGGCAAACTATCATTGCACAAAGAAGCACTGTATGCGATGTTGTCTGGGGGCAGAATGAGCTGAGTGTGTTCGTGGAGCAAAATGCATCCCCCCCACCTCATAAAGCTTCCCACGACGCTTTATCTCGACAGTTTCCTGTAACCTCGCCACGAGGTAGTATGCCGCTGTGACAGTTTGTCCCTTATGTGTAAAAACTGTTAACACTGCACCGTGACAGTCTCAAAAAACAATCAGCGTCACTTGCGGAATGATGGTTGAGGCTTCGACGATTTTGGCAGTGATGGATCAACAATTTTTAACTGCCAGAATAAGATTTTCACTCTGCAGCGCAGTGTGCGCTGATATGAAACTTCCTGGCAGATTAAAACTGTGTACCCGACCGAGACTCGAACTCGGGACCTTTGCCTTTCGCGGGCAAGTGCTCTACCAACTGAGTTTCAATTTTTAACTGCTTCTTTCATTCCTTCATTTTGGGCTCGTAATAATAAATCCAGCACTCGTACACGATGATTGAATGACTAAAGAAGTCATTCGGATTGGACTGCGAAAACTGCACGTTTTCCACTACTGCCTGAGTTCGGCAGGCATTTTGAATGGGTGTGACCAGTGGCACACAACGGCGTTACTGTAGTGGTAACACCGGTTCTCATCGGGTCACCGACGTTAAGTGCCGTCGAGCTGGGCTAGCACTTGGAGAGGTGGCTGTCTGGCTCTGCCGAGAGCTGTTGACAAGTGGGGTGCACTCAGCTTTGTGAGGCAACTTGATGATCTTCTTGATACTCGTAAACTGCCAATAGTCGGGAGTGCGGTTACCTAGCCACATCCCCTCCGTATGTCCATCCAGTGATGCCTATGTGCTGAATATAGCAAGGAAGTACCGTTGGGCATTCGAGGCCTGTTTGGACTGAGAGAGTGGCCAGTCATAGAACCCTATAGGCAGCGCACTTAATAGTGGTTCAAATGGCTCTGAGCACTATGCGACTTATCTGCTGAGGTCATCAGTCGCCTAGAACTTAGAACTAATTAAACCTAATGCCCGAGGCAGGATTCGAACCTGCGACCGGAGCGGTCACGGGGTTCCAGACTGAAGCGCCTTTAACCGCACGGCCACACCGGCCGGCCGCACTTAATAATGTTCGCGCTGTCATGGAACATGTCGAAAATTTTTTTCTAGCATCGCCGCGATTGTAACACTATTCCGTCGGGCTTGCGATTCCCGGGTCTTCACAGAGAGATGATCTGCTGCTTCGTTCTTCAAATAATGGAAGCATTTGTGCCATCTAATCACTGTGTCATAAATTCGTGAATTGGTCCGAACATTCCCAAAACAAAAATTTAACTGCATAAAATTGTTTTTGCGAGGTGATAATTAAAACAGAATGCATGCCCGTCGTAGTATTAGTGATCCCTTCACTGTTGTATTTCTATCATCTTGCCAAATGCTATACACTGATATGCCAAAACATTATGACCACTGCCCACCGCAACGTCGGATGCCGCCTGGTGACGTTGCGAGCACATGACACGGTTGCAAGAGTGTGTTGGCGAAGCAGATACGAACGAGGGATCACACTAGCCACGATATGGGCCTCAAATGGGAAACATCCACTAAGATAAGCGACTTTGACAAAGGGTAGATTATTACACTACTGGCCATTAAAATTGCTATACCACGAAGATGTCGTGCTACAGACACGAAAATTTAACCGACAGGATGAAGATGCTGTGATATGTAAATGATTAGCTTTTCAGAACATTCACACAAGGTTGGTGCCGGTGGCGACGCCTACAACTTGCCGACATGAGGAAAGTTTCCAACCGATTTCTTATACACAAACAGCAGTTGACCGGCGTTGCCTGGTGAAACGTTGTGGTGCCTCGTGTAAGGAGTAGAAATGCGTACTATCACGTTTCCGGCTTTGATAAAGGTCGGATTGCAGCCTATCGCGATTGCGGTTTATCGCATCGCGACATTGCTGCTCGCGTTGGTCGAGATCCAATGACTGTTAGCAGAATATGGAATCGGTGGGTTCAGGAGGATAGTACGGAACGCCGTGCTGGATACCAACGGCCTCGTATCACTAGCAGTCGAGATGACAGGCATCTTACCCGCATGGCTGTAACGGATCGTGCTGCCACGTCTCGATCCCTGAGTCAACACATGGGGACGTTTGCAAGACAACAACCATCTGCACGAACAGTTAGATGGCGTTTGCAAGGAGGAGAAATGCGTACCATCACGTTTCCAACTTTGATAAAGGTCGGATTGTAGCCTATAGCGATTGCGGTTTATCGTATCGCGACATTGCTGCTTGCGTTGGTCGAGATACAATGACTGTTAGAAGAATATGGAGTCGGTGGGTTCAGGAGGGTAATACGGAACGCCGTGCTGAATCCCAACGGCCTCGTATTACTAGCGGTCTATATGACAGGCAGCTTATCCGCATGGCTGTAACGGATCGTGCAGACACGTCTCGATCCCTGAGTCAAGAGATGGGGACGTTCGCAAGACAACAATCATCTGCACGAACAATTGGGTGACGTTTGCAGCAGCATGGACTATCAGCTCGGAGACCATGGCTGCGGATACCCTTGACGCTGCGTCACAGACAGGAGCGCCTGCGATGGTGTATTCAACGACGAACCTGGGCGTACGGGTGGCTAAACGTCATTTTTTTCGATGAATCCAGGTTCTGTTTACAGCATCATGATGGTCGCAACCGTGTTTGGCGACATCGCGGTGAACGCACATTGGAAGCGTGTATTCGTCATCGCCATACTGGCGTATCACCCGGCGTGATGGTATGGGGTGCCATTGGTTACACGTCTCGGTCACGTCTTGTTCGGATTGAAGGCGCTTTGAACAGTGGACGTTACGACCCGTGGCTCTACCCTTCATTCGATCCCTGCGAAACTCTACATTTCAGCAGGATAATGCACGACAGCACGTTGCACGTCCTGTACGGGCCTTTCTGTATACAGAAAATGTTCGACTGCTGCCCTGGCCAGCACATTCTCCAGATCTCTCACCAACTGAAGACGTCTGGTCAATGGTGGCCGAGTAACTGGCTCGTCCAAATACACCAGTCACTACTCTTGATGAACTGTGGTATCGTGTTGAAGCTGCATGGGCAGCATAACGCCATCCAAGCTCTGTCTGACGCAATGCCCAGGCGTATCAAGGCCGTTATTACGGCCAGAGGTGGTTGTTCTGGATACTGATTTCTCCAGATCTATGCACCCAAATTGCGTGAAAATGTAATCACATGTCAGGTCTAGTATAATATATTTGTCCAACGAATACCCGTGTATCATCTGCGTTTCTTCTTGGTGTAACAATTTTAATGGCCAGTAGTGTATTATGCAAAGCCTGTGAACGAGTATCTCGAAAACGGCGAAGCTGGTCGAATGTGCATCTGCTACTGTCGTGGGAACCTACGGAAAGAGTTAGGACAATGGAAACGCGTCGGCTCTTCGGGTGAATCACATTTTGGTAAGCTACGTCGATGGTTATCTCCACCAACGCCGTCATCGAGGCGAACAGCGGCTCGAAACGTGCAACGCGCCACGGAAGCAGGCTGGTGGGAGCAGTATTATGCTATGGGAGACATTCTGCTGCGATTGCGTGGGATCTGTGGCAGAAATCAAAGACACGCTAACAGCTGTAAATCACCTGTATCCCTTCGAGCTTGATGTTTTCCCCGACGGTGGTGTCATCTTTCACCAGTATAATTGCCCGTGTCTTGGAGCAAGAACAGTACTACAGTGGTTTGAGAAGCATTATAGAGAACCCACGTTGATGTCTCGGCGATCAAATTCGCCTGATGTAAATGCTATGGAACCCATCTGGGTCGCTATCGAGGGCCATCACCGCGTACGGAAATTAGCGGCCCATTATATACGCGAATTGTAGACATCTCCACAAAGCTACAAACAAACGGGCGGATATCTGATAGGTAGAAATCAGTGTATTACTCTATTCCAAAGATGGATAAACAAGCTATTAAACAGATGGTCATAATGTTCTGGTTCATCTTGCTTTAAGATCAGGGATATGATAAACTTGGCGACAACGGAGACCAGCACGTGGGCTTTACGTCTTATGATAGGACTTCCGGATACTCGGTTTGTTGGCGGCTGTGGATTTCATAGGAAGTTCGCCGAAATTCCATACCATTGCGGCTGAACTACCTTCTTCATTCTGTTCGTTAGATAAATATGTTTGCACCTCCATGTTGCTGTGGTCATATTGCACTTATTTGGTAGCTGAGCACGAAAACTACTGGCTCTCGATTCTGTGAAACTGCAGAAAGCACTAAGCCAGCTGTTGACAGCCAGTCCCCGGTCGGTTTTCCTCTCCCAGCCGCGAGCAGCACGGACGCGACTGGCGGCAAATCCCCACAGGACACGACGTCGCCTTAGCGCTCGCTTTCCCCGAGCAAGCAGAATAAAAATGTGACGCAGCGCTGCGTCCCGACAGCACTTTACGGGGTAGCGAGTGGATCGGCAGAAAGACAGTTCTGACTGTAGTATGTATGGAATCAGTGAGCTGCGGACTACGTCTGTTCAAGACGAAAACAGACATTCAGTAGACACCCTCGCCCAGTAACCAAACGCGTTTACATGTCTAAACATGTCTGGCTAACGCCAGAAGTGCAAACAAGTCGATCAGCAAGTTAATGAAAAATACTTACTCAGAGTTGATATTCGACGGAGTTACTATTTGGGAGTTACTCGTTCGTTGAACATTATCTCAGGTTACAGAAGAATTATCAACTTCCTACATGTTTACTTCCTCAAACAAAAGAATAAACAGTATAACTGCAGGACTAACCAACTTGCCCAAGATGAAGCCAGACCAATAAGAAAAAGCAAGTCGTGTAGCAGATTGCGACTGCAGACACAAGTCTGGTTGAAATGTGACATCAGTAACAACTGCCAATTCTGTCTGACTCTACAGCGTGTTTCGAAAATATTCGTCTGATGGCATAAGACTGTCTTCTACACGAATCACGATAGAAGCTTCGGCTGAGTTTTAATAAACAAAGTTTTTCTTGATTTCAGTTTTAAGGGCCGTAAAGATTTCGCAGATGAACATTGGTCTCCAAAGTCGCTGGATCTAACGCTATGAGATCTACACTACGTGATCACAAGTATCCGGACACCCCCAAAAAATACGTTTTACATGTTAGGTGCATTATGCTGCCACATATTGCCAGGTACACTATATCAGCGATCTCAGTAGTCATTAAAACTGAGAGAGCAGAATGGGGCGCTCCGCGGAACAGACTTGGAACGTAGTCAGGGGATTGTGTGTCACTTGTGTCGTGTGTCTGTACGCGACATTTTCACACTCCTAATCATCCATTGGCCCACTGTTTCCGATGTGATAGTGAAGTGGAAACTTGAAGGGACACGTGCAGCACAAAAACGTACAGGCCGACCTCCTCGTCTGTTGACTGACAGAGACCGCCGACAGTTGAAGAGGATCGTAATGTGTAATAGGCAGACCATCACACAGGAATTCTAAACTGCATCAGGGCCCAATGCAAGTACTCTGACAGTTAGGCCGGAGGTGAGAAAACTTGGATTTCACGGTCGAGCGGCTGCTCTTAAGCCACACATCACGCCGGTAAATGACAAACGACGCCTCGCTTGGTCTAAGGAACGTAAACATTGGACGATTGAACAGTGGAAAAACGTTGTGTGGAGTGACGAATCACGGTACACAATGTGGCGAGCCGATGGCAGGGTGTGGGTATGGCGAGTGTCCAGTGTACGTCATCTGCCAGCGTGTGTAGTGCCAACAGTAAAATTCAGAGGCGGTGGTGTTGTGGTGTGGTCGTGTTTTTCATGGAGGGGGATTACACCTCTTGTTGTTTTGCGTGGCACTTTCACAGCACAGGTCTACTTGATGTTTTAAGCACCTTCTTGCTTACCACTGTTAAAGAGCGATTCGGGGATGGCGATTGCATCTTTCAACACAATCGTGCACCTGTTCATAATGCACGGCCTGTGGCGGAGTGGTTACACGACAATAACATCCCTGTAATGGACTGGCCTGCACAGAGTCCTGACATTAATACTACAGAACACCTTTAGGATGTTTTGGAACGCCGATTTCGTGCCAGGCCTCACTGACCGACATCGATACCTCTGCTCAGTGCAGCACTCCGTGAAGAATGGGCTGCCATTCCCCAAGAAACCTTCCAGCACCTTATTGGACGTATGGTTGCGAGAGTGGAAGCTGACATGAAGGCTAAGGGTGGGCCAAGACCATACTGAATTCCAGCATTACCGATGGAGGACGCCACGAACTTGTAAGCCATTTTCCGCCAGGTATCCCGATACTTTTGATCACATAGTGTATCTTCATTTATGTACAGCGTACACTATAAGGCAGAAAACAAGGAATTAACCTAAAGGGGCGGAAATCGGTAGATGTGATGCACACGTACAGACAAACAAATTGGAAGTTTGCTTTTTATAAACTGTATTATTGGCCTGATGAAAGTCTTACGGAAATGTATAGAGCTCCATCTCTGACAATATTATCCTTATCTATACTTTTCTGTAAATGTAGGAAGGCAATCTAGTGAAATCGTTATCATGAAATCTGATATGTAGCCGTACAAGTTGTATTGTGAAAACCCTTATTCCACCGTGTCAGCGTTCAAACATTTTCTGGAACTTCCTACTATTGGACACGTCAGTATTCTGACAGAGAACAAAAACAGAAATTAATTACTCTTCCTACAAATCATGACAATTTTCTAGTACCTGACTGCGTATTTCAAAATATTCTCCCAACAGTCAGACAACTTACCTCATCATGACGCTGCAACTGCGTGACCAGTAACACATTAAAATAATTCAACCTGTGATCCATGCAGAGTTCAGTGATGGTCACAACTACTGATGTAACTAATCCTGTGTTTTTATATGGGAACTGCATGATCAGGAGAGGTTTGGTCAACAAGCCTTAAACGGAGTAAAAAAATGAAAGGAACCAATAAAAATTTTTAATTTTACTATATTCTGACAGTTAAGATTCATACTTTGATAAACTTTAACCAGACATTTCTTTTCCTTGAACAGTTTGAAAACTTTAATTATTCCACAACGTCTATAATCAATAACCACGTATCTGGTCACAACAAAGGTATGAATTTAACTCTCAGTGTATGCATACACAAAGCCGACAAAATCCTTCCAGTGGGCAAGAAAGGTAGATTACCAAAAATCCTCAATTAATACCAAAATCTCCTCCGGCGCTACTAGCATGGCCAGGGCAGGCTGCGACATGTCATGACGCACGGCGTATTTCCACGCCAGCATGCGTATGACTACTCTCAACAATTGTTCGCTCACTTCCACTCGCCGTAATAATATCTCAGACTTAGAGCTTGTCTATGCACGCAACAGCGGAATCAGTAGTCAATTTTCCAAATAATATGAGCGTCTAACTTTCAAAATGCTTGCAATTTCAGAAAAACTGGGTGATTTATTCAAGGGAAAGAGCTTCACAAACTGAGGAAGACAAGAATGCGCTGGTGCACCTCTGATCCTTAAGCCACAAGTCATTCAGCTTGGCACTGATTGACAGAGTTGTTATATGTCTTCCTGAGGGCTATTGCGATAAATTCTGTCCAATTGGCGCGTCAGATCGTCAAAATACTGAGGTGGTTGGAGGATACTGCTCATACTGCTCCAAACGTTCTTAATTGGGAAAAGATCCGGCGGCCTTGCTCGTCAACGTATGTTTACCGAGCAGGAAGACAAGCAGGAGAAACTCTCTCCGCATGCGGGCGGGCATTATCTTGCTGAAACGTAAGCCCAAGATGACTTACCATGAAGGGCAACGAAACGGGGCGCAGAATATCTACTGATTTCCGTCGTATTTGGATAATTCCTTCGTGGTCCGTCTTCTTTTTCTTCTCTTGAGTTAACATTTTTGTGAAATAGTATGAATATTTTTGAAACAGCCTAGAATTTAAAAAATATCAATATCTACGTAGTCAACCGTGAATCAAAACGCCTTTTTATTAGCGTTATTGTTAATTAAAGAACTAATTCGAACATAGTTACAGAATGTACAATTTGATGTGATATCACTCAAAGAACGCCATTTTTTTTTACATTTCGTATCACCATTTACCATTTTTTGATTGAACTGGTTATGCCAAGAGGTGATATTTAAAAATAGCTGTTGTTCCTCTAAAGTATAAAATTAAAAAGAAATGGTTTGCTAATGCATTCATTCACCTGCATTTGGTGCGAAAAGGTTGATTCTCTCATTAAAATATTCCTGAGATGTATGTTCATGGGGTAATATATGTTTCAATGTGTCTGTATTAGTTAATTCTTTGCTGAAGTTGTCTTTAATCCTAGGACTAGTTTGATGCTGCTCTCTACGCTGGTGTATCCTCTCTCATCGTCTCTACATAACTGCTGGAACCAACAGCCATTTGAATCTGCCGGCTATATGATATTCCTATAGCCCCATCCTCCCCTGTCACACACACACACACACACACACACACACACACACACACACACACAAAATTCTCTCCATTGCCAAACTGATCATTCCTTGATATTTGAGGATGCATCCTATCAACCAGTCGCTTCTTTTCGTCAAATTGCACCATTAAACTTCTTTTCTCAACATTTCGGTTTAGCACCTCGTCATTAGATGCCCGATCTACCGATCTAATCTTCAACATTCTTCTTAGCAACACATTTAAAAAAATTCTGTTCTCCTCTTGTATGAACTGTTTATCGTCCATGTTTCACTTTGGAAAAGGATTCCTAACAATTACGTTTATTTCCGATCTCAATAAATTTCTCATTTTCAGTAAGTCTTTTCTTGCTGTGGCATTTTTCATTTTTACCGAAGATATAGCCGTTAACTTGCATTGTACTGTCTGTTCCGAGACAGTTTGACACCCTGTGTCATGAGCACGGACACAGTAACTCTAACATGTGGCGTGATCGAAATGATACAATAGGACATTTGCGAGTCACTATATATCATGAGCGATAGAGCATTTAAATGAAGCTCTCTCCAGAAACGCCTATTATGTCACTATGTACTGTGTTTTCACCCATCTTCTAATAAATATTAACAATATTTGGCCTGTGCACAAAGCTGAGGAACATAATTTGAATTCACTTAAATACTGTAGCTATAAGAGAAAAAATATTTTTTTTGTCACGTATCAAATAAATCTGAAAATTAGGTGTACAGTTAAAGAGTGTCAGACCTATGCACTGTGTCATTGAGATGTAACTGACGCATTACATAAATTTAGATTCTATACGAGTCCACACGGCAGAATTCAGTGAATACTCCATATTGCACTTTAAGTTCATTAAAGCATAACATAGCTGGCATTACAAAAAATGTGCAACAACGATAAGACGCTCCATTTAGCGCAATAATCGCTTGTCGTCGACGCGTGTATAATTTAACATTTCTTCATTATTATAGTCTACTTACTATCAACCTTTAATTTGGCAGCAGAACTGGACACGACACATTTACACGGAGACACTCACTCCAATACTTTAAAATGACGCACGTAAAATTGATATAGTACGAAACAGAAAGTACGTCCATTAGTTTCCTTTTAGAATTATCAGACTATGTTGGTGTTATTATTTTGCTGCACGTTAATGAAGTTTATTGACTGAGTATTCAGGATAATTTCTGAGCATAAAATTTTTTGTGCCCTACTTCGTTAATGAACTCATTTGTGATTACTAAAAATTTACTGTTAATAGGTGCCCTGTTACGAGGTTCAGTAACGTTTTTGCTTATGGCTTCACACCTTTTAAAGGCACGTGTCTCAGGACAACTAAGTAATTATAAGAAATGTCTGCGTAGTTTTGCGTGCAAGAATGCTTCTGAATAGCAAAAAGAAATTACAAAAAGTCTTCACACAAACACGTGTAACTGCTTACTGCATCCGAAATGAAGCATATCACAGTTTATTTGGTTCATAGCTCTGCTTGCAGTCAACAGTTTTCGATGGCTAAAGATGAATTCAAGGATTCAGACGCTTCCCGATGGCGAAATGGTATGGTAGCTGATACCGCTCTCTCTGCCTTAACTGAGTTGTATCCAGTACGGTGACTCTTTTTCCTTAAATATTACGTATCTCATAGTTCAAATTATTGATGATGCTATACGACTGAAAGATCGTCAGCGGCTCGTGGTCTTGCAGTTAGCTTTGCTAGCTGACGGTCACAGAGCCCCAGGATCAACAGCTAGGCGGGACAGGGATCTTCTGTGCACGGCTGTGTGTGTGTGTGTGTGTGTGTGTGTGTGTGTGTGTGTGTGTGTGTGTGTGTTGTCTTCATCATCATTTCATCAACGTCGAAGCGAAAGGCGCCGAAATTGCTTCAAATAAAAAGAGCTGTAACAGATGGCCGATCGTCCCAGATTGGGTCTCCCAGCCAATAATGCTATGTGCACATTTTTTCAGTGATTTAACAGTTTCTGGAAATAAAAATGTGACATTTATTTTTTCACCATTTCATTGTTAATTTTATTGAGGACGTAGTGGTCACATCTGTTAGGAGGAAAACCTTGTGTTTTTCTCACTGAGAAGGTGTTCTCTCGCTGTGGTCTCTCGGTCCTCATTGTGGGCAGGGGGCAGTCAGTGATACTCATTAGGAAGTGCGAAGCTCCTCTGGAAACTGGGCAGTTTTCACGAAAGTAAGGCTGTGGCCTACTTCATACTTTTTTTTTTTTTTTTTTTTTTGGCAGAGCTGGTATCTCTCCTAGCCCTTAGCGGAAGGTATCGTCCAGTCACTGCCATCTGCCATCCCCAGACAATAATTGAGCATGAGTTCTTGCCTGTTCTGTTCGGACATTAAAGGTCGAGACACGGAGACGCCACCTGATTAGCATGCGAAGATCCGTTGCTTTCACTCCAGAATTTGGAGTACTGAATCGAACTGAGCCATCCCGCCACAGTATTGGCGCGAAGAAGGCGAACGATCGATGGCACACTGTACCATCCCAGTAGCAACCGTTTTTTTGTTAGTTTTAACATCAGGAGTGGGAAATGCTGCAGCGTTCCCATTTTTTCATGAAATAAACGAAATTCTCGTCCATTACGCTCGCAAAAGCTTTTTAAGTAGAGTGTGCTGTAGGGAGATCTATGTTTTGTGTGCATTCCATCAGCTCCCACCGTGTGGATCACCTTTCTCCCGGCTCACATTTGATGCTGATAGTCACATGGATTACTGATTTTGGGGAAATGTAATTCGCGATTCCGGCAGTACGATCCAAATTCTGAGTTGCTCTTTATTTGCTTATTTTGCCACGCAGCATGTGTTGCTTAAGCTGGTTATAAATTGTTGTATCGTTAGAGAATTTTGTTCTTTGTTAATATTGTAGTGATCTTTGCCACTCATTAGAGTAGATATGTATGTGTTAATCTTAGTCTTGACTTAGACCCCAAGATTCTTCACATTGTCTTACAATTTTCCTATGGTTAAGCTGCCCACTAATAATAAATGTAACCTACTGTACACCTAAGCTTGTTGTTCTCAATGCAACGGCATTATCTTTGTGCCACGTGGCTAAATTCGACGATCAGTTATATTAAGAGTTCAGGGAAAAGAAAGTGCATTGCACCCGCTCGTCTTGCCTGACCATATATATATGTTTCATAAGGAGCATTGTGCTTACGCTCCTCGATTCTGATCTGAACTGGCAGAACTCGGACGCAACATTCAAAATACACTGAAGCGCCGGAGAAACTGGTATAGACATGTGTATTTAAACAAAGATATACAAGTATGTAAACAGGCAGGGCACGGCGCTTCGGTCGGCAACGACTATATAAGCCAACAAATGTCTGGCGCAGTGGTTAGATCTGCTACAGTGGGAGGTTATCAAGATTGAAGTGTGTTTGAATGTGGTGTTACCGTCGGCGTACGTGCGATGGAACAAAGCATCACCGAGGTTGCGATGAAGTGGGGACTTTCCCGTACGACCATTTCACGAGTGTACCGTGAATATCAGGAATCCGGTAAAACATCAGATCTCCTATATCGCTCCAGCCACAAAAAGATCCTGCAAGAACAGGACCAACGACGACTGAAGAGATTCGTTCAACGTGACAGAAACGGAACCCTTCTGCAAATTGTTGCAGATTTCAAGACTGGGCCATCAACAAGTGTCAGCTTGCTAACCATTCAACGGAACATCATCGATATGGGCTTTCGGAACCGAGGGTCCACTCGTGTACCCTTGATGACTGCGTGACACAAAGCTTTACGCCTCACCTGGACCCGTCAACACCAACATAGGACTGTTGATGACTGGAAACATTTTGCCTGGTCGGACGAGTCTCGTTTCAGATTGTATCGAGCGGTTAACGTGTGCGGGTTTGGAGACAACCTCTTGAATCCATGGACCCTGCATGTCAGCAGGGGACTGTTCCAGCTGATGGAGGCTCTGTAATGGTGTGGGGGGTGTGCAGTTGGAATGATGTGGGACCCCTGATACGTCTAGATACGACTCCGACAGGTGACACGTATACAAGCATCCTGCCTAATCACCTGCATCCATTCGTGTCCATTGTGCATTCTGAGGGACTTGGGCAAAACCAGCAGGACAATGCGACCCCCCACACGTCCAGAACTACTTCAGAGTGGCTCCAGGAACACTGTCCTGAGTTTAAACACTTCCGCTGGCCACCAAACTCCCCAGACATGAGCATTATTGAGCATAGCTGGGATGCCTTGCAACGTATTGTTCAGAAGAGATCTCCACTTCCTCGCACTCTTACGGATTTATGGACAGCCCTGCAGGGTTCATGATGTTGATTCCCTCCAGCACTACTTCAGGCATTAGTAGAGTCTATGCCACGTCGTGTTGCGGCACTTCTGCGTGGTCGTGGGGACCTTACACAATATTAGGCAGGTGTACCAGTTTCTTCGTTTCTTCGGCTCTTCAGTGCGTGTGTACAACAGCGTACGGCGGAATGTTCAGACGGGATGGATATTAAATGTAAGAAGGCACCGGTTTTGTTGATATAAGATCGTAACACTCTATTTAGATTTGAGAAAACGGAAATCGTTTATTCACTGCTAACCACAAGGAATTAGACGTACTACGCCCTCACACTGGAACTAGTTATATTTTCTTCTTTTCACAGTATTTACATGAGCAGCCTCTCAGACCGTAACTTTCTTTCCGTGAATAAAAGTAGCAGACCATATAGACGTTTTGCTGCTCCCACAACGATAATTAATGCCTAATGCCTTCTGTTGTAATTTTTCGTGCCTCCAATCGCCTCCACTATCTTTCTACTGTTTTCATCTCTTTGTTCCTGTGAATGTAAATCTGTATTAATTCTTCAGACACAGCACTCAGGCCAAAAAATATAAACGAACAAAATGTTTACACACATAAAATTTACATGTCAGATAAAGAATATTATATTAATGTACAATACCTGTGAAGAAAATAAGAGAAATTCCGTTACGTGCTGTTCAAATTGTGTTCCAGTCGTCCTTATAAAGCTTCAACTTGGTTTCTCGAAATCAAATGAGGCGAATGCCGGGATGGTTCCTTTGAAAGAGCCACTGCCGAATTCTTTTCCCATCCTTCGGCAGTACAAACCTGTCACATCTCTAACGATCTCGTAATCAACAGATGTTCAACCCTAATTTACCTACCCTCCCTGCATCATGCTAACCTGCTATATGGATGGCTTGACTAGACCTCAGGGATTTCCCGCCTACCTGATATCTCTCGCTGTACTGCATCATCAACTCAACCGATCATCGTCACCGCGGCAGACAATTTGATATCAGTGCTTAGCTCAGTTCTCCGAGTCGAACTATCAAGATTATTCAAAGCAGTGTAGTCACGCTCGTTAATGAGGCCATTAGAACGTTATTTGGGAACTAACAGAGGCGTATCGCAAAATGCACTCAGACTTTATGGGATTTTATACACAAAATATCTAGTGTCTCCAGAAGACAAAAAGCACCAGCTCGCTCGAAGCTGTGAGGCGCAATTTGTACGGTCTGGTTGTAGTTATGGTTATCTGAAATTATTTCGTGAGAATTTATGATGATTCTGTTGGTTTCACAACTGCACTGCTAGCCATTCTAATTGCATCACCAGGAAAGGTGGCAACAAGCGAATTTTGATCGTCGTGTGTGTACACGATAGTTGGAAGAACACATTATTAAATCAGTAGTTGATCTGGAGGTAAACGGGGTGCAAAATTTACTACAGAGAGCTGGCTCCTCTGACAGCAGCAACTGCACCAACATGATTAGGGATGGAGTTAATCTGAATCTGAAGGACAGACGATTCAGTTATGTGCCCCAGTTCATCCGTCGTATTGGCTGGCAAGCTGTAGCGTGCCATTCTCTTGGCAACTCACGACCAGACGTTTTCAAAGACTGTGAGATCAGTAGGACGTGCTGGCCAGGGAAACGGCAAACAACCTTTATATCGAGGTGGCTGAGAACGGTTGAGGGTATTGGCCGTCTTACGTTATCTTGTTGGAAGAAGTCGTCATGGAGACCCCGAAGACAGGGAAAATTCATCGAACATAGTACGTCAGATACGTAACAAATGCTGTTAAAATTACTCGAAACAGTGACGATCGTGTCGTGTGCTCAGTGGCACACCCTGCCGTCACACCATGTGCAAATGTAGACAGCAATACGGCAACGTTCGTTCTCCTCCGACCACCTCTCCTTTTCGCCTTCCCCTCCCACCCCTACTCACAGAGGAATATTTCAATCGTGATCCATCTGAGACGACAATCTGGTGTCACACATATACCCAGTGCGTCGTTGGGCGCACCACAGTGGGCGCAAAATTCACTGCTGCAGCGACAAGAAAAGCTGCAACGATGGTTACCGTGCAGAGAGTCAATGGTGTTCTAGATGTCGCCGCACTGCTCATGTGGATACTTGTCTTGATGCACACAAGCCCATTTCCTGACACAGTAAACATGACTTGGCTGTACAATCCTTCACGCCCAAGAGAACAATATGTGTGTCCTCTCAGGCGCTAGTCGAGTGGGGCTGCTGAATATGGTCCTCCTGCACCTATCGATTCCATAGTTGTCTGACGGCCTTGGAATCCCGACCAACGTGAGCAACATTGTCGCGTAACGAGAAACCCCAATCTCGATATATGCCACGGTCTCACGGCTGTCGAATTCCGATACGTGCTGGTAGCAGTTCTTGTTATACGAGGAATAGCCCTAACACGATCTTCTCTTAAACAACCAAAATCAAAATGCGATTTCATGTACTTCCACATGCGTACTCCACAAGCCACCGTATGGTGCTTGGCGGAGCGAACCACGTACCACTACCTATCATTTCCATTAGTGTTCCACTTGCAAGTAGAGCGAGAGAAAAACGACTGTCTAAAAGTTTTCCTACGAGCCCCAATTTCTCGCATCTTGTCTTCCTGATCCTCATGCAAAACGTGCGTTAGCGGCAGTTAATCCTTAAAAATGGTTTAAATGGCTCTGAGCACTATGGGACTCAACTGCTGAGGTCATTAGTCCCCTAGAACTTAGAACTAGTTAAACCTAACTAACCTAAGGACATCACAAACATCCATGCCCGAGGCAGGATTCGAACCTGCGACCGTAGCGGTCTTGCGGTTCCAGACTGCAGCGCCTTTAACCGCACGGCCACTTCGGCCGGCAGTTAATCCTTCCGCAGTCGCCCTCAAATGCCGGTTCTCTAAATTTCTGCGATAGAGCCTCGCGAAAAGAGCGTCGTCTTTCCTCCAGGAATTCCAATTTGAGTTTACAAATCATCTCCGTAATACTTGCGTGCAGTCCTGCCTACCGGAAACAAATTTAGCAGCTCGTCTCTGAACTGCTTCGGTGTCTTCCCGTAATCCAACGATCCTAAAACTCCAACAGTACTCAAGAATGGACCGCTCTAGCGTTCTGTACGCCGTCTCCTTTATAGAAGTTTTCACAACATTTTCCCAGTAAAACGAAGTCGAGCGTTCGCCAACCCTATTGCCAACCTGACGTGACCATTCCGTTCCATATCGCTTTGCAGTGTTACCCCCGTATATTTAATCAACGTGATTGTGTCAAACAGCACCCTACTGAAGCTGTATTACGGGATCCTCTTTCCCACTCATCGGCATTAACTTACATTTTTTTTTTTTTTTTTTACATTTAGATTAAGCTGCCATCCAACACACCAACTATAAATTCTTTCTACGTCATCTTGTATACTCCTACAATCACACAACTACGCAACTTCCCGCACACCACAACGCCATCAGCAACCAGTCGTAAATTGCTGTTCACCCTGTCCGTCAGATCATTTATGTACATGGAGAATAATAGCAATCCATCGCACTACCCTGATGAACATTCGCCGTCGAGGACAGCGTATTGGGTTGTTGCTTAAACAACTCATCGAGGCACTCACATATCTGAGAACGTAAACCGTATGCTCGGACCTATCAACCGTCTGCAGCGGGTTACCGTGTCAATGCTTTCCAGAAATCTAGGGATATGGAATCTGCCTGTTGCAGTCCATCCACGGTTTGTATGATATGATGTGATAAAATGGCATCCTGAGTTTCGCACGAGCGATGCTTTCGAAATCCGTGCTCATTTGTGGGCAGATTCTTTTCTGTCTCAAGGATATTTACTAAATTAGAACACAGAAAGTTTTCAAGAATTCTGCAGCAAACCGATGTTCAGGATATTCGTCTGTAATTATGCAGGTCCGTTGTTTTATTTTTCTTATATAAAGGTGACGGAGACGTACTTTGTACAGTTGCAATGAAAAGCTAATCACTCGTGTATCCGAACATGTAGTATACTTCACGTCAGTTTCACGTTCATTGCATGCCTGTCTTCTCATATGTTGCAATTTCAACGGCTAACTGTGTAGATAATTTAAAGGACTATTTCAGCAAACTCTCGGGGCAGTGATATTGTTTAGTGATATATCATTAGAGAGAATTCGGACCGTTTATGAGAACTATCAGCATATGTTGCGTATTTTTTTTGCTAAGATCTTGGGCTAAGTGAGCTTCAAAATAATTTGCCGCGTCCAGAATTAGAAATAATCGTATTTAGTACTGCGTTGTATATGAACCGGATTCTAGATTCGTGAGAGGCCTTTTCAAATCAATCTAAATAATTAAAAGCAGTATTCAAACTTCGCGGTGGTCAGACGCGTTTGGATTAGTTGCTCTAGGAAACTGTGGTCCAAGTGCAAAAGATTTTAGATAGTAAAAATGTTAGATAAAATGTAAAAACAGAACTGAATTTGTTTCAGTGGCAGTTCATTCGCTCCAGTAGTTTGAAAGTTGGCTGTTAAGTCGCCACTTTGAATGCTCAGTTTTAATTTTCCAAATGCTCAATTTTACTTTTCCTATAATTTTATTTCTTCGAGAAACAGCTATCGCATCTTAATTACAAAGATGATTCCATATCTGGTATCGAATACAGACACTTGCTGCCTTTGAAGTTCATCTCTGTGAGGATTGCGGATCGCCTGGTCAGCCACTCCAGGATATCCGAACCAATGAGAGCGTAGCCTTCCACACAAACCACACTGGAACACAGGTTTTCAAACAGGCTTCTCTGGGGCGTGCTTTCACGAGCAGAAGATTTAGTTTGTATTGAATGGGGCGGCTGTTGGGTTGCTGTTTGCTGATAAGGTTTACGTTATGACGTTGTCTATAGGCACTGCGTATTTTCAGCGTTATTCCGTCAGTCACTCATAAGTTATTTGCATGTCATGGTCAGATTTCACCAATTTACATTGTGGGCTTACGTCGCACTACGAGCTATTTGAGTCAGAAGACTTCAGTCATCTAACGAAGAGTTTTACAGTCAATTCAATCACTCTAATTTTCAGTTGAGGGCATTGAATACTTTGTGTCGTGTTTGGATGCGTTGGTTCACTTGATCAGTACTTGTATACATTTTCCCTACCACGTTTTGCTGTACACAACGAAGCGTGGATTGTTCTGTTCAGTTGGTTTCAATAGCCGATTATTATTATGTAGTGGTCTCCACCCATTCTCTTCCACTCAGATTTCCCTGATCTTTTATCTGTTACTGAAGTGCATTAATGTAGCTGATATTCCGCAGCCACTGCGGCCATTACCCACTAGCGCAATGCAATGTGCTACTTATGACGCTATTAAGTGATGCATTCGAATTCTTTCATGCGATATTTCACATCAAAGACAGGTTCCATTAGTAGTAATATTATGCATCACGTTCTATGCATGCTTTTCAGAGTACAATGCATAAGTGCGACATTGATACAACTTGCTGAGACAGTGTACATGATCTGAAGAGGAGAGGGTATGTTGGGCGTTTCATGTTTGAGTTATAATTGCAGATCTGTGTTTGCATCCCCAATACACCGTAACCGACTGTATGTCAAGTTGCTAAAGCTCATTCACTGTTGATGGAATCTCATAAATAATTTTTCACGTTAATTTACGTTCAATTTTCTATGGCTATGCGCGCTATTTCTCATATATAAAGTAAATGTGAACTGCTCAGGTAAATTTAATATCTTATACTGTAGTTAGATTACATCCGTTAGTTAATTATATGGCTCACTACTTTGCCTACGATAGGATACAGCTGGATCAAGTCAGGGGACGTTAAGATTCACTTATACTAGTAAGGCAAACTTTAAATCAAGCAGTCACCTTACAAGTCCACAAATCTTGGAGTAGGCCACACTAATGGAATTTTTATCTACACCAAAAACTGGAATATTTCAGCGGCAGGACTCTGAACTCACATTCGCGATGGCCGAGGTTCAAGTCGCCATGTGGCCATTGTAATAAAACTAGTTATGGTGAAATAAATGTACTAACCGATCTTGGATAATATGAAGTGACTGATTCCCAAGTGACAAACTCAAAACACAGAAATCCACAACCACGAACATATATAAACACTTAATGTGGCCGGCCGAAGTGGCCGTGCGGTTAAAGGCGCTGCAGTCTGGAACCGCAAGATCGCTACGTCGCAGGGTCGAATCCTGCCTCGGGCATGGATGTTTGTGATGTCCTCAGGTTAGTTAGGTTTAAGTAGTTCTAAGTTCTAGGGGACTGATGACCTCAGATGTTAAGTCCCATAGTGCTCAGAGCCATTGGAACCATTTGAACACTAATGTATTTACTATCATGGTTATGCACTTCTTAAAAAGATACAGAATGATAAACCATCAATTGTACTTTGTTTTTGTAATATATGTTCCAAAGATGATTTTGCCTGAATAGATCGATATATGATAGTACTTTCTTTGCTACATGTTATTGTAGGTAAATCTTTGTTTGTGTTCAGGACGAGTATGGATGAGACCCGTGGTCTAAGGACACAGTGCGGCTCTCGCAGCCGAGCGAAGCAGACGTGCGGTGTGTGCTCTCCGCTGTCAGAGAGAGCCCGCGCGCCTTGTTTACTTTCTTCGGCCGACACTAACGTGACGCCGTAGCGCTACAAGACCATGGCACACCAATACAGAAGATCAACCTTAAAATTCACATTTCGGAACGACTTTACCCGACCAAAGGCGCTCGAAGTCGAACGCTTTTTAAAAGAGGAAGCCAAGATCCCGGCTGCCGACATTGTCGGCATTCACTTTTCGATCGTCAGTAGCACGGTCTATGTAAAGCTCATAAACGAAACTACATGCGACAAGGTGCTTCGTGAGATGAAACAAGAACTCCGCTTCTGCCACGCAGATGGCAATGTTGGCAACGTCGAGGTTGGCCATGCCGCAATGGGACTGCGGACTATCCGCATATTCGAACTTCCATTTGAACTCCCGGCGGCAGAAGTTGTAGCGGCGTTCCGCCCCTACGGCACGGTACACGAACACGTGGCTGAAAAATGGACCCAGTTTAAGACGTATCCCGTACTCAATGGAGTACGCCAAGTGCGCATAGATCTCCAACGACACGTGCCATCCTATCTACAGATAGGAGGATGACGGGCCATAGTTATTTATGACGGCCAGCCGAAGACGTGTTCCGGATGCGGCAAAGAAGGACAACTTCGTTCCGAGTGCCTCCAGCGTCGGATCACACAACTCCCACCGAAGGACGTTGCACCACCAGCGGCGAAGACTGTTCTACCCGTGACTTACGCGGCGGCGCTCACGACGTTCTCCACACAACAGACACGGCCGACCGCTTCAGCGGAACAAGAATCACTTTCCACGGACAAAAACCTGGATGATCCGCCGACCTGGCCAGTGGTGGAAAATAGTACTACGACTCTGGAGCTACCGAACGCGACAGACATTGACGCCGGCAAGATGGCAATTGATTCCCTTATTGTACCGACCGAAGCGTTTGTTCCGGCGGAGTGTGAGTCAGTGCCGTCTTCTGACAATGAAGGCCATGTACGGAAACAGCGATCACCGAAACGCCGAAAGCGCCGTCGTCGGACCGTGTCGGAACACAGCGGTTCGCTTTCGGCCGGGGAAGAACAACTGACCCCTCAAGAAGCCAGCCGCGAAGCTGGGGCTGTTTCCACTGACTCCAACCTTGCAGAACAGACAGAAAAACATGCAGCTTTCGAACATCAGCCCATTGACAGAAACAGTGAGCAACGGGAAGGTACCAGTGCAGGCAGCGAAGTCGCCCGGTCCCTTACTACCAAACATTCCGAGGCTATGGAACATGAACAGACATCCGCGCCCGCTTCGTGGGCCGAGGACGTCGAGACACAAGATCCCGACCCGCGGCCAGCTGAGGCGCCGCCGGATCATGCAGCATAAGCAGCACAGGGAGGACCGCGTTTGGCGGGGGGTGACATTACTTCCGATGTTCGCTTCTCTCCAACTTCAGCATGGATAACCTCGCCCAAACAACGCATTGCCAGGCTTACCGCCTGGCGACAATGAATATCAACATGATCAGTTCTCCTGTCAAGATCCAACTTTTGAAAGAAACCATACGAGCCATGGGAGTTGACTTTGCTTTCACACAAGAAGTGAAAACGACTGCACTCCCGCACTTTTACGGTTACGCCACACATGTGACGCCCGGTAGCCCTGCAGACACCGGAGTGGCGATATTAGTGCGTGAAGGTATTGAAGTTACCGACGTCACGTTTCTTCCTTCCGCGCGAGGAGTAGCATTTACGGCACTCAACACCCGATTCATTAATGTTTACGCGCCGTCGGGTACCACAAGACGTCACGACCGCGCCAGATTCTACCCCACAGATGTCGCTCCCCTTTTCCTTGGACGATACGACCACAGCGTCTTCGCCGGCGATTTTAATTGCGTACTTCACCCCAAGGACCAAATCCCACATTACATGCCTTGTCCGGAACTGGGTGCGATGATCCAAGAACTTCACTTGTGCGACACGTGGGAAAAAGTCCACGGTAACCGCTCTGGCCACACTCATCTTACCAGTCATTCGGCCAGCCGACTTGACCGCATATATGTGTCACAAGATCTCACACAAGGTGTGGTGGACGCCGAATTATGGCCTCAAGCCTATTCCGATCACAGTGCCTATATCTGCACTATACACCTACGCCCCCAACAAGTCTGGCGCAGCAATGGCTTTTGGAAGCTCAACATAACTCATCTCCAGGACCTGGATTGCCGTCGGCAAGTTGCAGCAACGTGGACTGACTGTGAACGCCGCCACCTACGATACACCTCGACCCTGGAGTGGTGGCTCCTCTGTACCAAACCAGCAATCCGTAGGACACTTATGCGATATGGCAAGGACGTGACTGCGTGGCATCGACAGACCCTCGATTTTTACTACGCGGCACGCAGGGACCTCGACGCCTTACCCCCTTCCCCGTAGAGACAACATGACCAAAGCAGAATCAAGGCTCACATACTATCATTGACGAAGCGTCGACTAGAAGGTGCAGTAGACCGCTCGCGACGGCACGAGCGAACGGTTGCAGAGGAACCCACTATGCACCACGTTGTGGCGGATAAGCGCCGACAACGTCAACATTTAATCACACAACTCAGGACACACGACGGTCGCTTATGTACGACCCAAGCAACCATAGTAAAGGCGGTGGAGGATCATTTTCGTCATCTTTACAAGGAAAGAACCGTCATTGACGAGGCCACTACTGAAGTGTTACAGCAGATAACGAGGCTACCGTGAATGCACTAACAGAGGAAATCTCACTCGAAGAAGTCGAAGACGCCGTGGACAAAGGTGCGGCCAATAAATCTCCTGGACCTGATGGATTGCCCATCGAATTCTACCGGACTTTCCGTGACATCATGATGCCTCGCTGGGTTATAATGTTCTGCGAACTTATGTCTCCAGACTGTGTTGTGCCGCCAGCGTTTGTAGAAGGTCTCCTCATACCAGTACACAAGCCAGGTGGAGGGCTATCGATTAACGACTATCGGCCGCTTACAATGTTGAACGCCGATTACAAGATTTTCACCAGGATTATGGCGAGCCGTATTAAGACGACTTTGCCGATGATCCTCGCTCCAGAACAGTCGTCGCAGGGGGGAGAAGCCAACATACGCATGGCCACCGGTGACTGCAGGGACTTAATAGCGATAGCTTCTGCGTGCCGTCTGAGAGCGGCGATCGTCTCCGTCGATTTCAACCTCGCCTTTGATAGAGTGCACCAAAACTTCCTCCTACGAGTGATGGACTATATGGGATTACCCCCGGGCCTCATCAACACCCTACGGCGTCTTTGGACCGCAGCCAGCTCACACGTCCAGGTCAATGGAAGGACGGTAGACCAGTACCCATTAAGAGGTCTCTACGACAGGGTTGTCCCCTTTCTACCTACCTTTATGCAATCGCACTCGAGCCACTCCTAGGGGGCCTTAACCACCGCCTATCTGGTATCACGCTGCGGGACGTCACCTTTCGCTATAGGACATACGCTGACGACCTGCTACTGCTGGTTCGTTCCAATGACGAAGTTCAAAGCGTACTGACCTGGATTGAGCGATACGGACAGGCCGCAGGCAGTCTTCTGAACATCAACAAGTCGGCGGCGTTGGACATTGGGCGTGGTCTCGGACCGGAAGCCCTCGCTCCCCTCCCACCAGTTTCTGATCTGCGATATTTGGGCATCACGTTCAAGAAAGATGTACGTAAAACAGCTGCAGCAAACTACCGACGGTTATTACAGATCATACGCGCAATGGTGCGACAGAACCTGCTCCGGGACTTGAATCAGCTACAACGTGTTGAATACTTGAACCTCCACGTAGCATCCAAACTCAACCACGTGGCACAGGTCCTCCCACTACCGCTGCAGATAGGTCGCCGGCTTCAGGCGGCCTTCAGTTACTACGTTTCCGCAGGTCATATCTTTAAAGTACGATACGACACTCTCACCCTCCCAGTGCACAAAGGAGGGCTGGGATTGGTCAACGTCAGGGCGAGAGCAGCTGCCCTTTACATGAGCAACATGAGGAAACGATGGAAAAGTCAATATACCTCTCTCACGGGTCGTTTACTACAGGTTTTGATGCCGGTGTCGGTTGCGCACGTCGCACCACAGCTCTCCCATGTGTCGACCTTCATTCTTGATTACAGCTATGTCAGCTTGAACCTCTCCACACGTCCACCGAAGGCGAAAGATTTTTATACCAACCTTCTGCGGGCTGTTCACCATAACGTGGTGGAAAACAAGTACCCTACGGTTCACTGGCCAAGAGTGTGGAAAACGATACACCACCACTTTCTGTCATCCACGGTGCGTTCGAAGTGGTATCAGATCGCCAACAAAAAATATGCCACACGCCAGCGACTTCACACTATTGGACTGGCAGACTCCCCTTATTGCCCAGATTGTCACCTTTTGGATACCGATAAACATCGTTTACTTGCGCATCATCGTCCGGAGTTTGGCGACTAACACAGAAGATACTGGCTTGTTACCTCCGGGTCACACCTGATATGATTGACCCGCAGACCCTACTCTGTCCCGATGAAACTTACTTTCCGGCTGGAAAATATCATGCGCTTACATGGTTCAAGGGACTTACCGTCGCCTACATCTTTAGCGACGGAGAGAAAGAGCAGCTTGATTACTGGTGGTTCCTACAAAATGCTCACAATGCCCTCGAACGCACACCGAAATACCGCACGCTCTTCGCAAATTATTTACGCAGCGTTTTCGTTAACCCCCCACTCAGCTGGGGAGTGCCAGGCTGTGGTTAATGTGCTGTGCCGTATCACACTAACGGCTCAACGTTCTGCCTTGTCAGCCATGACCAAAGGAAGAGACAAGCTGCTGCAAGGCTACTGTTTTCCTTGAGGCACTAGCGAAGCAGAATGCCTCCGTTGCAGATGCCCTTCAAAGGCGCTATTGGAGATTTCAGATAACGGTGGCAAGGCTCCAAGTGGAACCAGTTGCATTATTGAAGAACCTTTTAGTTAGAATTACATCAGTGGTTTATATTTTTATGTTTTTGATTACTCTTTTATGCCACCTTTGTTGTTGTAACACTTACTTGTAACACTTAGTTACTAGAATTCTCATTTGTACACGCTCCCTAAATGTAATCATATAAAAAAAATAAGAAAAAGTGGCAACGAATAGCCCTAACCTTGATTCCCATACTTCCCCTGGTCTATAGGCAGCTCTCTGGGGTGGGTTTACTCAGTAGCCAACGCCTGAAGTGGATCAGATTTTTTTTGTTATAGGATGACAAGTGGCGGTGGCACTATTTTTTTCCCTAAGGGGCTTTTTAAGGGAAAAAAGTGGTCCAAAAAGGGGGTAGCGTAAAAAAAAGGGGACTGATAAAAAAGGGGTAGCGTCTATTAAAAAAACAAAAAAAGAGAAAAAAAGGGGTAGCGTCTTTGATTCATAATCAAAACGTCTTCTGCTATCAGATTTCCCTGGGGCTCTCCTGACGGTACCCTTGTCTCTGATGAGCAGTTACCGTCTAGTACAAGGGACTGCTTTCTGTTATTTAAGAAGTCTTCAAGCCACTCCCATATTTGGCAACCTATTCCTTATATTCGCTCCTTCATTTACAGTCTGCAGTGAGGCGCCGTGTCAAACTCTTTTCTGAAATCTATGAATATGGAATGTACCTGTTGTCCTTCATCCTTAGTTCACAGGACATAATTTGAGAAAAGGTCAAGCTGAATTTCGCACGAGCGATGCTTTCTATAACCGTTTTGATTCGTGGACAGATTCCTTTCCGTCTAAAGAAAAGGTATCTTATTCGAACTGAAAATATGTTCAAGAATTCTGCAACAAACTGATGTTAAGGATATTGGTCTGTCATTCTGAGGGTCTGTTTTTTTACCCTCCTTGTACACAGGAGTCAACTGCGCGGGACTTTGCTGGGCAAGAGATTCGCGATAAATGGAAGCTTCATAGATAACTCTCTCTCATTTTTATAGGCACCGCGGGATAAATATCTCGTGTGCGTTCGAACGCGTCGAATTCTTGCGTGCTCCAGGCTCGTTTAACTGGGGCCTCCTGTAGCAGGTGACCGCAGCTGCTGTGGGCGTCGACACGAGTTGAGACGCCAGCCGTAAACCAGTGGCCGGCCACGGACACCGCTGACGCTGCGCAGCTCTCGACAGTAAATCTTCGGCCACACTTATGGCCGGATACTGGGAAGTAGTAAACCAACAACTCATTCCTGCTAACAGGTTCAGATCTACGGTAAACAACGCACTTGGCGGCAGAGCGACAAACAGTCTGCTTAATGGATACGACGTCGTTCGCGGTTACTACTAGGCACAGAGCAGTCGCTTAGCGTGATTTCAGCAGGCTCCTCCTTCTCGCACTGCGCCAGGAAACAGAAGAAATGGTACCGAAATCCTGAAATGCACTGAAGGAAAACAAAAATTAGAACACAGAGAGGGAGTTGTGCGACATAAACACAAGTTGGGAGGCGTGTTTCTGCATCTGAAAAATAATAACTACGCTACTGGCCATTAAAATTGCTACACCACGAAGATGACGTCCTACAGGCGCGACATTTAAGCGACAGGAAGAAGATGCTGTGATATGCAAACGATTATCTTTTCAGAGCATTCACACAAGGCTGGCGCCGGTGGCGACACCTACAACGTGCTGGCATGAGGAAAGTTTCCAACCGATTTCTCATACACAAACAGCAGTTGACCGGAGTTGCGTGGTGAAACGTTGTTGTGATGCCTCATGTAAGGAGTAAAAATGCGTACCATCACGTTTCCGACTTTGATAAAGGTCGGATTGTAGCCTATCGCGATTTCGGTTTATCGTATCGCTACATTGCTGCTATCACTAGCAGTCGAGATGACAGGCATCTTATCCGCATGGCTGTAACGGATCGTGCAGCCACGTCTCGATCCCTGAGTCAACAGATGGGGACGTTTGCAAGACAACCATCTGGACGAACAGTTCGACGACGTTTGCAGCAGCATGGACTATCAGCTCGGAGACACGGCTGCGGTTACCCATGACTCTGCATCACAGACAGGAGCGCCTGCGATGGTATACTCAACGACGAACCTGGGTGCACGAATGGCAAAACGTCATTTTTCGGATGAATCCAGGTTCTGTTTACAGCATCATGATGATCGCACCCGTGTTTGGCCACATCACGCTGAACGTACATTCGAAGCGTGTATTCGTCATCGCCAACTGGCGATCACCCGGCGTGATGGTATGGGGTGCCATTGGTTACACGTCTCGGTCACCTCTTGTTCGCATTGTCGGCACTTTGAACAGTGGACGTTGCATTTTAGATGTGTTACGACCCGTGGGTCCACCCTTCATTCGATCCCTGCGATACCCTACATTTCAGCAGGATAATGTACGACCGCATGTTGCGGGTCCTGTACGGGCCTTTCTGGATACAGAAAATGTTCGACTGCTGCCCTGGCCAGCACATTCTCGAGATCTCTCACCAATTGAAAACGTCTGGTCAATGGTGACCGGGCAAGTACCTCGTCACAATACGCCAGTCACTACTGTTGATGAACTGTGGTATCGTGTTGAAGCTGCATGGGCAGCTGTACCTGTACGTGCCATCCAAGCTGTGTTTGACTCAATGCCCAGGCGTATCAAGGCCGTTATTACGGCCAGAGGTTGTGTTTCTGAGTACTGATTTCTCAGGATCTATGCACCCAAATTGCGTGAAAATGTAATCACGTCAGTTCTAGTACAATATATTTGTCCAATGAATACCCGTTTATCATCTGCATTTCTTCTTGGTGTAGCAATTTTAATGGCCAGTAGTGTATTAAAATTTCGCGCCAGTAATATCAGAGTGGTGCTAGTAACGCCAGTAAGAGGACACTAATCAGGTTAGCTTTAAATACATGTTGTAACTGTCGTGAGCGTTAGTTACATTTGAGACTCGACGAGGTGAGTAGATGTTAGTCAAGAATACCGCTGAGGCGACAAAGATACCTTTGTCAACACCTCAACGAGTTTCAACGAGGTCGTATAACAGGGCAACGAGAAACTGAATGTTCTTTCCACGATATTTCTGGAATGTAGCCATTGTACATGACTGCTAGCAGAGGTGGTCCCAAGAATGTACCGTCGCAAGAAGACCGTCCTCCCGATAGCCGCGTGGCACTACCGAGAGGGAAGACCATCGCGTTCGTTATTATGGCTCTGGCGAATCGTACTGCACCTGCTGGAGCAAATTGAGCAACAGTTGGCACCACGGTGACACAATGAACTGTTAGAAATCGTTTACTTCAAGGACAGCACCGAGCCAGACGTCCTGTAGTGTGCGTTCCATTGACCCTATTGGCGACTTCACTAAAATGTAAATGTCGTGTGACTAGGGCCTCCCGTCGGGTAGACCGTTCGTCGGGTGCAAGTCTTTCTATTTGATGCCACTTCGGCGACTTGCGGGTCGATGGGGATGAAGTGAGGATGATTCCGACAACACAACACCCAGTCCCTAAGCGGAGAAAATCTCCGACCCAGCCGGGAATCGAACCCGGGCCTTTAGGATTGACATTGTGCCGGCGATTTCAGTGTCGTCAAGCGAGAGCCGGGTGGGGATTTCATGTGATAGCAGGAGCGCTGTCGTGGTGATCCCACGCACCCCGGCTGCAAATTTGTACGTCAGTCTGGTGATTCGACCTGTTGTGCTGCCATTTATGCACGCATTCCACGGGGTGTTTTCTAATGGGATAACGGTCGCCCACATGCCGCTGTTGTTGTAACCCAACATGCTCTACAGAGCGTCTACATGTTGCCTTGGTCTGTTCGATTACCAGTCGAACACGTATGACACATCATAGGATGACGACAACTCCAATGTCACGCACAAACAGCATTGACCGACCATGTATTGACCGACCACGTGCAGCAGGAAGGGAACTCCACCTCACAAACGGACATCCGACACCTGAACGACACAACTGATGCATGTTTGTAATCTTGAGCTCAACGTTCTGGCAACTACAACGCTTATTATCGTACTAGGATTTTACATTTGCAGTGGCATCTCTCGCATTTACATTAACCTGTGACTTCACAATATTGACCAGTTGAATATGTTGCCTAGACAAATTTCATTACTCTACGTTAATTATTTATTGACGTTGTGATTTTTTTTCCGTCAGTGTATTTCTGCATCTACAGGGTGTTTCAAAGCTCGAAGACCAGACTTCAGGAATCGATTCCTCATATAAAAAGGAGAAAAGAGTGTGTCAACAGAGGTCTGGAAATGCATCATAACGGATCTATTGGACCTACAGTTCCCACAGACTGCACTGTACGTCTGTTACACCAACTGCTACACTGATTACTTGTCAGCGGGAATGTTCAAATTGGCCTCCTCCTGTTTGAGTACCTGTCTGCTTTCGTCATCTCATTGAATTCCACACAGGATCAAAAAGGCCTGGTATAATTCCTACTATCTGAAAGGCTGCTGTAATGCATGCATGAAGAACCGGTTCGTCCACAATAGCAATCGAATACACTACAGACTTTGTGTCTTCGCAGGTGCAAGTGCAAGAGTTGTTAGTCAGGCGAACGGAGTTGCCCAGTAATCGGTCCACCACTACGTATCCAGCTCAGGAAAATGTGCATTCAGGGATCTCCGGGCAGACAGACTGAAATGTAGAGAGCACCATGGTGCATGAAATAAAATTGTTGACGGGATGGAACTAGCGTGTTTTCTAAGTAGTCAGGCACTGCAGTACGCAAGAAATCTGTTTAGTTCTGTCCAGTAAGTCTCTCTTAAAAGACTAAAGCCCCGACAAGTAATCGCCAGCAATGGCTGCCCAGATGTTAATGGAGAAAGTCTGTTAGTGAGATGAGTGGATAGATGCATGGGGATTTGTGTACGCCCGCAAGTGCTGGTTATACAGATTCTAGATTCCGTCCCTTGTGGATTTCACTTCATCTGTGAATAAAGCAACACCTGCAAAGTAGGCGAAATAATACATTGTTGCAGGAACCAATGGCAGAAAGTTACTCGTGGAGGACAATCAGCAGGAGACAAACTTTTACACGCTGCAGATGGTATGGATACAACAAGTTTTCAAATAAAACGTCAAGTGCGGCACATTCCTCTGCAAGCCCAATCGCCTTGCGCTGACAAAAGGACATTCCTCCACAGCGTTCAGTAGACCTTCACCGGCCGGGTGGCCGAGCGGTTCTAGGCGCTACAGTCTGGAACCGCGCGACCGCTACGGTCACAGGTCGAATCCGGCCTCTGGCATGGATGTGTGTGATGTCCTTAGGTTAGTTAGGTTTAAGTAGTTCTAAGTTCTAGGAGACTGATGACCTCAGAAGTTAAGTCCCATAGTGCTCAGAGCTATTTGAACCATTTTAGTGGCCGAACTCCGATGCCTAATGGACGTATGAAACTCCCATATTCACAGAGGCAGTGATGAATTTCTTCAAATACCTTTCGGTCTGTAATCTGTGAACTAGATAGCGTTCCTGGTATAAGAGATGTACCTTCGATTCATTAAAATCCAGCAAACCGTGCATGTAATCCATAGTCGCAAGCTCTTGGTTGGTGTACATTTTTAGATTGCAAACCACTGGCACAGGCAATTACAGATCACCCCATTCACACCTCTGATAACTCCTACGGATACATTTAAGATTCCTAGCACTTACATGTAAGGAATATTGAGGATATTGAGGCCAGTTGTCAATCGTGTGATTATTGCTACATGTTTCGGGACAACATATTCCCATTTTCAAGTGCTAAAAACAATGAAACAAGATAAAATAGTCCTCCTTATACCGACAGACGTACAAGGATTACATACGTCCTGAGTTATAACCTACCTTAAAATTTTCTGTGCCATTAGGCCTCGTCACAACTTACAAACAATCTGCACACGTGCATTTTCAACTCAGACCACAAAACATAAATCATCACAAACTGGTGCATCCACCGTTCCCGAGGTGCAATTGAAACTGAAAGCCGCTGCCATCATCTACTAGCGACGATATTTATTAACATAGGTTTCCGCCGCATTTATAAACAAAAACATCCGGAAGAAGGTCACTTGCAACAGTGCCCGTAACGTCGGTAGTTTTACATATTGGCAAAGCGGTCACAAACCCAAAAAACTTTTATTGACGACAACGATGATATTTACTTAAAGCCTAATGCTTCGCACCAAATATACATCTGTCTGTCATCGTTGGTGCTGAGCATTAGACGTTAATTAAATATCATCGTTGGTAGACGATGGCAGCGGCTTCCAGTTTGCAACTGTACCTGTGGAACGATGAATGCAACGGCTTCTGATGTTTTATGTTCTATGGTTTGAATTGACAATGCACGTGTGCTGCTTGTTTTTAAATTGTCACGAGGCCTAATGGCATAAAATATTTTTTAAGGTATGTTACAACTAACATGACCATTTTTTGGTGATAGCGGGACGCTTGCAGAATTTAGGGAAGAAAACTTATTTAACTATTTATAATTTATTCAAGAACAAAGACATGATAACAATGGAATACATATAACGTGAATTAATCAACATTATATTGCAGTTGCTGGCGCATTTGTTTTATATTTGTCGGCGGAGGAAATCAGTTGCAAAATGTCGGGTCTAGTTTTCAAATAGTAATGGAGCTTATCACGTGATTTGTTGAAAGTGAGTATTGGTTATCAAGATAGCGTTCGAAGCATGTGACACTTAACAGTGTTTTGTCATTTGTCCATATCTCATTCATTACAGAAAAAACTTTTTCGACAGGTGTGTTACCTCCAGGCAAACATTAAACGTGTTGAATAATTACACGAAATTTTGTACAGTTCGGTTTGTTGTCACGGAAATGTGTGAATAGCTCCATCCAACGGTCTTTAGTAGCAACATTTTTAGTGGTCCAGCTTGATATTTTTTCATCATAAAGTTATGCAGTGGGATTCACAAAGATGCTCTTTCAATTCCTCCATCACCATAGGCGCCAGCACATTTACAACCTTGGGATTTTGTACGAGCTGATCCATTTTTTAACTATGTTTCAATTAAATCAGAGGCACTGTCATTTGAGCGAAATTGTGGTTTTCTTGAACCGTGTGATACGCCCACGTGCCTCCGGCTGCAGCTACATCCAGATCCTTCGAAGTTGAAAAATCGATTCTTTTGAGAAAAGCAGGCATTGACGTACTGGAAGATGTAGCTTGATCGGAAAGTCTGTATTTTTCCGATTTTAAATGTTTCTCAACATCGCTGGCACCACCATGCCCAACACTAAAAACAGTACGACGCTTTTCAAACGTAACATCCGATGCACCACACCTTTGCGCACATTGCCACCTTGCACACTTGCGTAATGGCATTTCGAGTGGGCCATCAGTCTTCTGGTTGGTTTGATGCGGCCCGCCACGAATTCCTCTCCTCTACCAAACTCTCCATCTGAGCGTAGCACTTGCAACCTACGTCCTCAATTATTTAGTGGATGTATTTCAATCTCTCTCTCCCTTTGCAGTTTTTGCCTTCTACAGTTCCCTCTCGTACAGTGGAAGTCATTCCCTCATGTCTTAACAGATGTTCTATCATCCTGTCCTTTCTCCTTATCAATGTTTTCCACATGTTCCTTTCCTCTCCGTTTCCGAGCGGAACCTCCTCATTCCTTACCTTAACAGTCCATGTAATTTTCAACATTCGTCTCAAATTCGTCGATTACCTTCGGTTTCGGTTTTGCCACAATCCATATTTCACTACCATATGATGCTGTACTCCAGACGTTCGTTCTTAGAAACTTCTTCCTCATATGTTTGATGCTAGTAGACTTCTCTTGGCCAGGAATGCCCTTTTTGCCATTGCTAGTCCGCTTTTGATGTCCTCCTTGCTCCGTCCATCATTGGTTATTTCACTACCTACATATGAGAATTTCTCAACTTCATCTACTTCGTCACTATCAATCCTAATGTTAAGTTTCTCGCTGTTCTCATTTCTGCTGCATCTCATTACTTTCGCCTTTCTTCGATTTAGTCTGTCCATATTCTGTACTATTAGATTGTTCATTACGTTCAGCAGATCATGTAATTCCCCTTCACTTTCATTCAGGATAGCGACGTCATCAGCGAATCATGTCATTCATATCCTTTCACTTTCAATTTTAATTCCACTCCTAAATCTTCCTTTTATATCCGTCATTGCTCCTTCGATGTACAGATTAAACAGTAGGGGGCGAAAGATTACACACTTGTCTTACGTCCTTTTTAATCCGAGCACTTTGTTCCGGGGCCGTCCACTCTTATTATTTCCTGTTGTGCACATTGTGTATTACCCGCCTCTCCCTATAGCTAACCCTTATTTTTCTCAGAAGTACGAACATCTTACACCATTTTCCATTGTCGAACGCTTTTTCCAGGCCGACAAATCCTATGAATGCGTCTTGATTTTTCTTTGGTTCAAATGGCTCCGAGCACTATGGGACTCAACTGCTGAGGTCATTAGTCCCCTAGAACTTAGAACCAGTTAAACCTAACTAACCTAAGGACATCACACACATCCATGCCCGAGGCAGGATTCGAACCTGCGACCGTAGCGGTCTTGCGGTTCCAGACTGCAGCGCCTTTAACCGCACGGCCACTTCGGCCGGCGATTTTTCTTTGGACTTGCTTCCTTTATCAACCACTATGTCAGAGTTGCCTCTCTAGTGCCTCTACGTTATCTAAAGCCAAACTCATCGCCATCTAACATATACTCAATTTTATTTCCCATTCATCTGTATAATAGTCTTGTCAGTAACTTGGATGTATGAGCTGTTCAGCTGATTGTGCGATAATTATCGCATTATCAGCTCTTGCAATCTTCGGAGTAGTATGGATGATATTGCATGTCGCCAGACTCATACATTCTACACACCAACGTGAATAGTTGCTTTGTTGTCACTTCCCCCAATGATTTTGGAAATTCTGATGGAATGTTATCTATTCCTTTTGCCTTATTTGGTCTTAAGTCCTCCAAAGCTCTATTTAATTCTAATTTAAATACTGGATCCCCTATCTTTTCTAAATGGACTCCTGTTTCCTCATCTATAACATCACACAAAACTTCCGCCTCATAGAGGCTTTCAGTGTATTCTTTCCACCTATCCGCCGTCTCCTCTGCATTTAGCAGTGGAGTTCCAGTTACCACTCTTAATGTTACCACGCTTGCTTTTGATGTCACGGAATGTCGTTTTCTCTTTGCTGTATGCTGAGTCTGCCCTTCCGACAATCAATTTTTTTTCGATTTCTTCACATTTTTCATGCACCCATTACATCTTAGCTTTCCTGCATTTCCTATTTACACTACTGGCCATTAAAATTGCTACACCACGAAGATGACGTGCTACAGACGCGAAATTTAACCGACAGGAAGAAGATGCTGTGATATGCAAATGATTAGCTTTTCAGAGCATTCACACAAGGTTGGCGCCTGCGGCGACACCTACAAAGTGCTGACATGAGGAAAGTTTCCAACCAATTTCTCATACACAAACAGTAGTTGACCGGTGTTGCCTGGTGAAACGTTGTTGCGATGCATCATTTAAGGAGGAGAAATGTGTACCATCACGTTTCCGACTTTGAAAAAGATCGAATTGTAGCCTATCGCGATTGCGGTTTATCATATTGCGACATTGCTGCTCGCGTTGGTCGAGATCCAATGACTGTTAGCAGAATATGGAATCGGTGGGTTCAGGAGGTTAATACGGAACGCCGTGCTGGATACCAAAGGCCTCGTATCATTAGCAACCGAGATGGCTGTAACGGATCGTGCAGCCACGTCTCGATCCCTGAGTCAACAGATGGGGACGTTTGCAAGACAACAATCATCTGCACGAACAGTTCGAGAACAGCTGGGAGACCATGGCTGCCGTTACCCTTGACGCTCCATCACAGACAGGAGCGCCTGCGATGGTGTGCTCAACGACGATGCTGGGTGTACGAATGGCAAAACGTCATTTTTTCGGATGAATACAGGTTCTGTTTACAGCATCATGATGGTCGAATCCGTGTTTGGCGACATCGCGGTGAACGCACATTGGAAGCGTGTATTCGTCATCGCCATACTGGCGTATCACCCGGCGTGATGGTATGGGGTGCCATTGGTTACACGTCTCGGTCACCTCTTGTTCGCGTTGACGGCACTTTGAACAGTGGACGTTACATTTTAGATGTGATACGCCCCCTGGCTCTACCCTTCATTCGATCCCTGCGAAACCCTACATTTCAGCAGGATAATGCACGACCGCATATTGCGGGTCCTGTAGGGGTCTTTCTGGATACAGAAAATGTTCGACTGCTGCCCTGGCCAGCACATTCTCCAGATCTCTCACCAACTGAAAACGTCTGGTCAGTTGTGGCCGAGGAACTGGCTCGTCCAAATACACCAGTCACTACTCTTGATGAACTGTGGTATTGTGTTGAAGCTGCATGGGCAGCTGTACCTGTACATGCCATCCAAGCTCTATTTGACTCATTGTCCAGGCGTATCAAGGCCGTTATTACGGCCAGAGGTCGTTGTTCTGGGTACTGATTTCTCAGGATCTATGCAGCCAAATTGCGTGAAAATGTAATCACATGTCAGTTCTAGTATAATATATTTGTCCAATGAATACCCGTTTATCACCTGCATTTCTTCATGGTGTAGCAATTTTAATGGCCAGTAGTGTATTTCATTCCTCAGCGACTTCTATTTCTGTTTTCCTCATTTTCACGGAACATTTTTGTACTTTCTCCTTTCATCTATCTGATGAAGTGGTTCTTCCGTTACCCAAGGTTTCTTGGCAGTTTCCTTCTTTGTACCTATGTTCTTCTTTCCAACTTCTGTATGGCTCATCCTTTAGTACTTCTGTATCCCACTTATTTGTGTGTTGATTCTTCCTGATTAATGTCTTTAAAATAAAACACACAAACGCTAAATGACATAGCGGAAATGCTGAGTCGCAGATAGCCACAACAAATAGAGACTATCGCAAATAAGCTTTCGGTCAGCAAGACCTTCGTCAAAAATAGACGACAGTCACACACACACACACACACACACACACACACACACACACACACACACACACACACACACACACACACGCGCGCGCGCGCACGCGTAATCGCTACTCCAACACACACGAGCGCAGTCTCTGGCAACTGAAGCCACCATTCCAGCCTAGAATTTCCATTATTTGAAAACGTTGGATGAGTTGTTTGATTGTGCATGTGCGCCCGTACGTTCCAGTACTAACTAAAACTAAACAGTGTTGCCTCGCGTCAAGTTCACACTCGCGTGACGTGAATGTTGGTTGAGTTGAGCGGTTTTCGAATCTGATGAATATATGCACGTAGTTTTTCTGACTGCAAGAATAACTTTCAGTAATTTTAAAGCAAACCAACACTGCATGAACTTACGCAACACAAAACTGAATCTGATGCAAGACTATTAATTTTAAATTGGCCGTGGTGATAAAACAAACTTGATCAATCTGAAAATAATGGTTCCTGAGTTTAATGAATGTTATCCCTGAAATAAAAAATTCTTACCTTTATCGCAATATGGTAACGCTCTTTGCACTGCTCTCTGTTAGTACTTGGAATTGAATAGTTAGCATACAGCTGCTGTGCAAGGCTGTCGCTTAACAAACATTTTAATTAAATCTAATATGACTAAGACAGCAACTTCTTGAACAAAATACTTAGCCAAAAACAACATGGATCTGGGAACAGGTATTTACTTGTGGCAAGTAACAATATGGCACTAACTACAAAACTTGTTTTTTCTCTCTGAAAATTAATAATGCTAACAATTAACACACAGTGAATTCATTATACATTAAAAATTAGCTTTACAATGTCATTGGATGTGAGTGCTATTCATTGTCTCAATCATAACTTACGAAACTCGCATTGCACTGATAGCAAAAACAACTTTCTATACCTTAATTATTTCCAGTATGGTTGTTATTGTTGTTGTTGTTGTGGTCTTCAGTCCTGAGACTGGTTTGATTCAGCTCTCCATGCTACTCTATCCTGTGCAAGCTTCTTCATCTCCCTGTACCTACTGCAGTCGACATCCTTCTGAATCTGCTTGGTGTATTCATCTCTTGGTCTCCCTCTACGATTTTTACCTTCCACGCTGCCCTCCAATACTAAATTGGTGATCCCTTGATGCCTCAGAACATGTCCTACCAACCGATCCCTTCTTCTAGTCAAGTTGTGCCACAAACTCCTCTTCTCACCAATCCTATTCAATACCTCCTCATTAGATATGTGATCTACCCATCTAATCTTCAGCATTCTTCTGTAGCACCACATTTCGAATGCTTCTGTTCTCTTCTTGTCTAAACTATTTATCGCCCATGTTTCACTTCCATACATGGCTACACTCCATACAAATACTTTCAGAAACGACTTCCTCACACTTAAATCTATACCCAATGCTAACAAATTTCTGTTCAGAAACGCTTTCCTTGCCATTGCCAGTCTACGTATTATATCTTCTCTACTTCTGTTCATTCCGTTCAACTGCTCTTGCAAGTCCTTTGCTGCCTCTCATAGAATTACAATGTCATCGGCGAACCTTAAAGTTTTTATTTCTTCTCCATGGATTTTAATACCTACTCCGAATTTTTCTTTCGTTTCCTTTACTGCTTGCTCAATATACAGATTGAATAACATCGGGGATAGGCTACAACCCTGTCTCACTCCCTTCCCAACCACAGCTTCCCTTTCATGCCCCTCGACTCCTATAACGGCCATCTGGTTTCTGTACAAATTGTAAATAGCCTCTCGCTCCCTGTATTTTACCCCTGCCACCTTCAGAATTTGAAAGAGAGTGTTCCAGTCAACATTGTCAAAAGCTTTCTCTAAGTCTACAAATGCTAGAAACGTAGGTTTGCCTTTTCTTAATCTAGCTTCTAAAATAAGTCGTAAGGTCAGTACTGCCTCACGTGTTCCCATATTTCTACCAGTTTTTCCATTCGTCTGTAAAGAATTCGCGTTAGTATTTTGCAGCCGTGACTTATTAAACTGATAGTTCGGTAAGTTTCACATCTGTCAACGCCTACTTTCTTTGAGAGTAGAAATATTATATTCTTCTTGAATTAGGGTATTTCGCCTGTCTCATACATCTTGCTCACCAGATGACAGAGCTTTTTTATGAGTGGCTCTCCCAAGGCCGTCAGTAGTTCTAATGGAATGTTGTCTACTCCCGGGGCCTTGTTTCGACTCAGGTCTTTCAGTGCTCTGTCAAACTCTTCACGCAGTATTGTATCTCCCATTTCATCTTCATCTACATCCTCTTCCGCTCTTCCGTTTCCATAATATTGTCCTCAAGTACATTGCCCTTGTGTAGTTCCTCTATATACTCCTTCCACCTTTCTGCCTTCCCTTCTTTGCTTAGAACTGGGTTTCCATCTGAGCTCTTGATATTGATGCAAGTGGTTCTCTTTTCTCCAAAGGTCTCTTTAATTTTCCTGTACGCAGTATCTATCTTACCCCTAGTGAGATAAGCCTCTACATCCTTACACTTGTCCTCTAGCCATGCCTTCTTAGCCATTTTGCACTTCCTGTCGATCTCATTTTTGAGATGTTTGTATTCTTTTTGCCTGCTACATTCACTGCATTTTTATATTTTCTTCTTTCGTCAATTAAATTCAATATTTCTTCTGTCACTCAAGAATCTCTACTAGCCCTCGTCTTTTTACCTACTTGATCCTTTGCTGCCTTCACTACTTCATCCCTCAAAGCTACCCATTCCTCTCCTACTGTATTTCTTTCCCCCATTCTTCTCAATTGTTCCCTTACGCTCTTCCTGAAACTCTGTACAACCTCTGGTTTAGTCAGTTTATCCAGGTTCCATCTCCTTAAATTCCCACCTTTTTGCAGTTTCTTCAGTTTTAATCTGTAGTTCATAACCAATTGAGTGTGGTCAGAGTCCACATCTGCCCCTGGAAATGTCTTACAATTTAAAACCTGGTTCCTAAATCTCTGTCTCACCATTATATAATCTATCTGAACCTGTCAGTATCTCCAGGCTTTTTCCATGTATACATCCTTCTTTTATGATTCTTGAATCAAGTGTTAGCTATGATTAAGTTGTGCTCTGTGCAAAATTCCACCAGGCGGCTTCCTCTTTTATCTCTTACCCCCAATCCATATTCACCTACTACGTTTCCTTCTCTTTCTTTTCCTACTATCGAAGTTCAGTCACCCATGACTATTACATTTTCGTCTCCCTTCGCTATCGGAATAATTTCTTTTATTTCATCATACATTTCTTCAATTTCTTCAATTTCTTCGTCATCTGCAGAGCTAGTTGGCATATAGACTTGTGCTACTGTCATAGGCGTGGGCTTCGTGTCTACCTTGGCCACAAGAATGCGTTCGCTGTACTGTTTGTAGTAGCTTACCCGCATTCCTATTGTTTTATTAATTATTAAACTTACTTCTGCATTACCCCTATTTGATTTTGTATTTATAACCCTGTATTCACCTGACCAAAAGTCTTGTTCCTCTTGCCACCGAACTTCACTAATTCCCACTATATCCAATTTTAACCTATCCATTTCCCTTTTTAAATTTTAAGGGATCTGACATTCCACGCTCCGATCTGTAGAACGCCAGTTTTCTTTCTCCTGATAACGACGTCCTCCTGAGTAGTCCCCGACCGGAGATCCGAATGGGGGACTATTTTACATCCGGAATATTTTACACAAGAGGACGCCATCATCATTTATGCATGCAGTAAAGCTGCATGCCCTCGGGAAAAATTACGGCCGTATTATCCTCTTGCTTTCAGCCTTTCGCAGTACCAGGACAACAAGGCCGTTTTGGGTAGTGTTACAAGGCCAGATGAGTCAGTCATCCAGACTGTTGCTCCTGCAACTACTGAAAAGGCTGCTGCCCCTCTTCAGGTACTACCAGTATGGTACCTTGCAAATAAAAAATCATTACTGCCCATAGCAAATAAGTATATATTCAGCACACATCATATACAACACGTCTTTGCACTAGAGATTCCCCCATACATATCTGTATCTAAGTTACTCTAACACTTTATCCATAACACATTGAACCAGCAATCGCTGTTGAGCAGCGACGCTACTACACAATCGATACTACTTTTGACCAACTCTGGTTCAATGAAAATTTTCTTACAACATTTTACCCTGTGTAAATACCTTTCAGTCAGCACTGCTTCACAGCATCATGCAAGAATAACTCGGTTGCTACGCATTTACGGACCCATATTGACATAGCCATTTTTCATCTTGTTATATGAGGAATCCATGCTTGAAGTTTGGCAGTCGTGTTTCGAAACACCATGTACAGTCCACAGTCTAACACGTGCGGTGGAGGGTATTTTGTGCACCACAGACACTTTCCTGATCCAGTCACGAAAGATGCGCGGAAAGAACTATTGTTGCCTACCTCCCAGATGAGCTCGAATCTTCCTAATTTTTCACGACATAAACGCTGGTAATATGTTGTAGCGCCTGACATTACAGTCGGACGAGCACCTCCGTGACGCATTCGAGCTTACTGGACGAACCTGCGATGAAACGCACTGCTCTTCTTTGGATCTTCACTACTTCATCTATGAATCATATCTGCTAAGAGTCCCAGACATCGGCGGTACAGGGGTTTTGGAAGTTACCTGCTTCGTGAGTGGACTAACCTTCCTGTGGAGTCTTCTAGTGAAACTCAGTTTGACATCTCCTTTCCTACAATTAGTTTTTGTGGACGTTCCGTACGCATACTCCCAGATGAGACTGTTTAGCTCTCGTGCAATCGTTTATTCGTGCGCAGTATTTTCCATTTGTTTATGTTGAGGTTCAACTGCCAATCTCTGTAACAAACGTCGATCCACTGCAGGTCGTCCTACATTTTGCTACAGTTTTCTAGTGTTTCGGTGTCTCTATATGCAATATACATATTAAAATTATTATGTCTTACCTAGACCTTATTCTACACCATCCCCTTCAAATTAGTCCCCTTGGGAGGGAATATACAGTTTCCAGCGTTTCTGCCAATTTCGAAATGCATTCTAGAAGTGTTCCCGCACATAGTAACTTCAATGGTTTAGCTTGAATGTCCTCCACTCTATCGTATCTTTGCCCCTTCGATTTGATTTTCATGTTGCGGAAAAGGAAGAAGCCACACGAAGCGAAATCTGGGAGTATGGTGGAAGGGAAGCAACTGCCATGTTGTTTCTAGTTGTAAATTCCTGAACAACGTAGGCCATACGTAGTTAGTAATTTCAAGGTAGAGTACCCAGTTGATTAAACGCAACTTGCGTGAACGCTTTCGTCCCTCCAACGTAGAACACTACGATAGAGCTATTTAGTGATCGTTTGACCAGGACCTACGAACTATTGACGAACGATGCCGTCGATATATATATATATATATATATATATATATATATATATATATATATATATATATATATATATATATATAGTGATTTTTTCCATCGTGTACAAACTCTAGGGATTGATCGATAGGATACGGAAGAGAAACAGGCTAATGAACTTATGTCCGGAAATGCATGGTTTCCGTGTTAGAGACCATTTATTCTATCATAACATTGTTACAGAGACTGTGGTTTATTACGTGCTGTACCACGCAGCCACAGTTACAGCATGTGTTGAAAATGGTTTCCATCTGACTCAACGCATGCGTGTACGCGCCGCAGCACGTTCTGTGTCACACGTTTATATCGGCCAGGCTGCATCCGAACAGTGTCAAAGGCAGCCTGAATACGCTGCTCCAGTGTCTCCACATCTGAAATGGGCTCTGCATACACGATACTTTTGAGATAGCCCCATAACCTAAAATCGCCCAGGTTGAGATACTGTGAACGAGCAGGCCATGCAACTGGACCCTCTCGTCCGATTCATCGACAGGGGAAGACACGATTGAGATGTGTCCGGACGTTAACGGTAGCGTGGGCTGAAGCACCATCATGTAGCAGCCACATGAACCCTCGAATCATCAGTGGCACTTTTCCAGCAGGAGAGGAAGAGTCACCCGTAAGAAACGCAGATACGTCCGACCCATTAGGTGACGTGGAAGGAAGATTGGTCCTAAAATACAGTCGCCAATTATCCCCGCCCACACATCCTGGCTGCACTGATGTTGATCATTCACTGTCACCATACCACGGGGGTTCTGCATACCATCCCACAGATGACTGTTATGAAAGCTGAAGATAGCACTCAGCGTAAAGATGGCCTCATCTGTGAATAGGATGGATGACACAAATTCCGAAATCGTGGTTGGCTGGCGAAGAAACAAATGACAAAACTGCTCCCTATGTTTAAAGCCTGTCGCTAGTAAGCCCTGCACACGCTGTAAGCGATAAGGATAGTAACAATTGTCACGGAGAATGTTCCACACGGTCGTGTAGCTTACGCTGTACTGGCGGGCCAACTGCCTGGTACTTACACGACGGTCGCCTTCCACAGAGTTAATCACATGTTCCTTCAAGTTTGGTGTCCGAACGTTTCGGGTGTGTCCTTCATGATTTCCTGTTTCCTTGAACGATCCTGTTTCAGGCAAACGGTGAAACACTGTTGCAAACATTGAATGGTGTGATTATTGTCAGTGGGCATAGGTCTCCTGATACACCCTTGCTGTCCGCCGCCCGTTGCCATTTTCCTTTTCGTAAGTAAACGCCTTGTCGGCAAGTTCTCGATTCGAATACGGAACCACTACGTGCAACGCTGTGTCGCGTCCGTTACAAGGTGAGTCAGCAAGAGAAGTGAATCGGACACAACGTTAAAACTTACTGTGGCAGGAGAGGGCGCTAGGGCATGACGTGTGAGGAACAGTACCATCCTCTATGAGGAAACCATGCATACTGTAACTGTGGCTGCGTGGCACATCACATATTCGTATTAGACCGCAGTTTCTGTAACAAAGTGTCATTAAATATATGGTCTCTAGTACGGAAACCATGAGTTTCCGGATATAAGTACATTAGGCATTTTTTGTTCCGTATCCACTCATCGTTCAAGCCCTACGGTTTGTACAAAGTGGAAGTGGCTTTTGACTCATCGAGTTTCTTTGGCCGATGCGGAAAAAGGAGTATGCCATTGCGAGTGTGCCCCTCACTGCTACCAGTGATACGCACGCTAAACCCGCTGAGCAGAACAGGTAATTAGGATTGTGGAAAGAGCCATATAGGTTGGGATCAGTTTCACCATATAATTGTAATTTATTGTAATCTAATAACACTTTTACAACCAAAGTGGCACATAACCGGAACTTTACCGAATGCAACTCTTTCACAGTAAAGTAGATAGAAGAAACATATGCAAGGTGCAATACAAATGGCTGAAGGCCACAACTACGTTTCAAAATTTTAGAATATATTACAATAGACTTTTAAAGGCAGAAGGCCACACGCTTAAAAACAAGAAATCTTAAAAATCAACAAGATAAAAATGCAATTAAAGAGGCAAATAAAATAAAAACTAAACATATCATGGCTAAGTGGAAAGCCTCAAGGCAAAGCAGATAGAACAAACATATGCAAGGTGCAATACCAATAGCTGAAGGCCACAATTAAGTTTCAAAATTTTAAAATATACCATAATCTTTTAAAGGCTGAAAGTCCGCAATGTTTCAGCTTGAAAGATAAATTTAAGAATTAATTTTGCAAAATTTTTAAGAAAAAGAGAAATAACCATATATCTTAAATTTTAGGTAGCTGAAAACAGATAATTAAACACCTGGGGCACTCAGAAGCCAGGGAGGTCAGTCTGCTCTCGTTCATTTAGGCGAGACAGTTCGTGAGCCCAGCTACACTTGATCCGTCGGAACCCAACCAAGGGCAGCCACGGACCGACCGATGCAACGACTTGCTTCCCATCAATCAGTACATGAGAACTCAAACGGAAAGGGTTACAACGTGATAATCCCCAATGGAGTACGTATTAGCTGTCAAAATTACACACCATGTTGAACAGCGACAACAGGTGAGGAAAGGACGCTGCCTGAAATTACGTTAGTGGCCAGGGCAGGTAATCGAAACACTAACGGCCACTATGCAGAAAATTCCGCTGGTACACTTGAATTTGAAACACAGTAATATAGTTAACTTCACCCAAAAGAACACTGCCTGAATTTACGTCAGTGCCCAGGGCAGCTAACCAGAACACTAAAGGCCACAAGCGGAAAATTCACTGGTGCACTCGAATTGTAGTCAACCAAAATAGTTAATTGCACTGCAGTGCGGCTAAATTTCAGCAGTAGAAACACTCGATATTGCTCACAGGAAAACGTCCCAAACAGCAAACCACCGAACGAACCACCACAGCATGAATGGATGTGGCTCGGGAAGTTGAAACCACTACTCAACTTTGACGTTCTGGGTCGGTGAACGACGAAGCTCGTAACGATCGGACAGCTCCATACACGCTCCGACACTGCGCAGGGGCCGCCAGCGGACCCAGCCGTTCAAACTGATTGATAGACCCGAACTCGCGATCCGAAATCGCAACCCGAACTCGCGATGAACTCCCATGACAGACAACGACTGGGAAGTAATAGCAGTCAAGCAAAGATAGTACGAGAGGGGATATATCGATTCTCGACGCTAACTCCGCTCACAGTCAGGCAAAGCAGCAACTCAGTGACAGTAGCAATTTAAATTAACGTAGTGAGATGGAAGTACGTTAAAAACATGATGTAAAATACATGATGGCTGCAAGGTGTCAGGCAAATCCAACACCTTCCATGAAAACCCTGACATGATAAGCAAATCCAGTAGTGTGTCACATAGCTCCGAATAAATCGTGACATTAAATCAACCAAAGTAATACGAGTAACGAGTGAGCAAATGGAATACCACAGACTAACACAAGAATGCCTAAATGCATGTCATACCTTCCCACCGTGAGACAGACGCAGTTCCGAGGGGAGAAACGAGAACAGAAGCCGAGAGCAGAACCGTGTTAAGCGAGAGGGCCCTATGATAAGGGACGGACACCCACGTCGCCAGCTAACCGCTACGACCACACTACCCGCAAGTTTTTAGGGTGAGACTTTTTCGCGTCTCTGATACGTTAGGACCACCCCCCCAGCCCATGTTAAAAGATAGAACCCTCCGGAAGAACAGTATAGATCTTACGATAACGCTAAAAGGACCACACCAGCTGCAAGTTTTAGCGTGAGACTTTTTCGCGTCTCTGTTACGTTGCAAACTTTAAAAAACACTGCCCCACCACGAAAAGTATAACGTTTCTCATTGGATAGACAGAATTTTTGTAGGCGGAGCTTAAGGTTAACATTGAGAACCTGATTGGTCAGATGAAAACACAGCCAGATAGTTTTTTTTTAAACCAACTTCGGTAAATTGTAATAAGGAGAAGTTAGAGAGAGTTGCTTCCGAGAGGGCGAGCTGGACGGAGCTGCGCTGGCCGCCACGCCCTGACGAACACCGACAAGGTAATGAACGCACGCGATGCCGCATAACAGCGCATAAAGCTTCACTCAGAACTGCAGAAGCCTCATCTGTTACACCCTCTTTTTGCGTAATACTAGTGTCGATCGTCAATTAAAGCTCATGGTGTTCACATTTGCCATTTGAAGTAAAAATCTGAAACTCAATGATTTTTCTGTTATATAGTTATTGAGAAGCCACATCAGCCGCTGTAATTTACGACAAGTTAGATAAGTAATTAAAGATAATTGAGGTTCACTGTAGACCATTTTGATAGTTTTCTCTTTTGTGAAACTTAATTTAGACCTAGATTATAGATGTGATATGGCATAGGTCATCCTTCGATCCATTGTAGAACTTGGAAACCCATTCAGGGAATATTCTTTCACATTTTTGTTGAACGCAGTTGGTTTTTACCATCCCGTATTAAAACATTTCCGTTTATCAATAGTGCAATTTATAAACGATGTTTTGTGAGTAGAATAAAATTTCCAATGATAAACTTAACTGCTTTTTCGACGTTATTTTACCAGCTAACTAAAAATAGGAAAATCTTGAACCCCTTCCACTAAATTTAGTTAGTATTGAGATTCTTTTACAGGGAGTGCAGTGGAGCTGACGCTGAAATCATTAAGTATTTGGATATATCATCGCTAGTCTCACTGAACTCTTCTGAATTCTACATGTCATGTGTGGTCTGGCGTCTCCTTACCAGCAACAGGTCCCAGGTTCAAACTAGTCACTTCCCTAAAAAACACGCTCAGAGCGTCGTTGCGCGAAAGTGGTAGGGAGACACGATGTAGAAAAAACAGACACTACGCAGAATGTTTAGATGGCGGGAACATCATGTATTCACTCATCTAAAAACCAGATGCCGACATACAGCCCACATCTTTCGACTAGCATCAAGATGGCTACTGCGTAACGTCCTCACACGATGGGAGAAACACTTTCGTCAGGGTCACTTGCTCTCAGTCCATGAGACATTGCTAAGATGTGTGGAATTTAATCTAGAACGTTGAAGCAAAGTCTGCTGACGAAGAATTTCACGCCACCATCTGTTCATTCCTTGCTGGCCAAGTGCTGACGGGTCAGAGTTACAGCTAAGACATCTAGGTGGCCGAGCGGTTCTAGGCGCTGCAGTCTGGAACCGCGCGACCGCTACGGTCGCAGGTTCGAGTCCTGCCTCGGGCATGGATGTGTGTGATGTCCTTAGGTTAGTTAGGTTTAAGCAGTTCTAAGTTCTAAGTGGCTGATGACCTCAGATGTTAAGTCCCATGGTGCTCAGAGCCATTTAAGACATCTAGTACTCTTGCCGCCGAAGTGGCGTAAGTTACAGAGGTCAGTACCAGGCTGTAAGCCAAATGAGGAAATAATTAAATGTCTGCAACGCATAGAAAAAAATCTAGTCTTGACAGAGCAGTGTACGAGACTTCGAGTCGCCCATAATTTTCTACATAACCTTAGGTCAGAGTTGCACAGCTGTGGCCGTAAGATGGTAGCCAAAAGTAAACTGAGGTATATGCGTTGAACCTAACTTTTCCGACTAACACCTGTTGAATGGGGTAGGTGGTTGTCTAAGCAGATTGTTAGCTAGGCATGCCTTAAATTTTTGTTCATTGCTGGTTACACAGCGTGTGAGTATTCTCCTATATCTATTCAGTTAATTATACTACACGTGCCGTAACGCCATCAGCTTGTTAAAAAAATTAGTTGCACTATATTAATAACACTGAAATAATGTAGTCGACAGATGATATTGTAAGATGCAGTGTTACTTATAAAGGAGGTTAAAGCCCATGTGTTTTAATTTTAGATAATTTGCAGATAGTATAACTGAACTTTTATTATACGAGTATCAAGAAACTCAGCTTCTTAAAAAAAGTCATTTTTCTGCGTACGTTGTCCCTTTTTTAAATTAACAACTATTTTATTATTTAACAATTAACTAATTTCGTCTCCCTGGGCATTGTCAAACTACATCACAGCACTTACTGTTATGCTTAGATCATGTTTCCATCTACACAGCAATGCGTGAACAACTGACATGTGATATGTGATGGGGACCGTAACTAAAGCTCTGCACATCCACAACAGTTACTTGATGAACCTTTAACTGCATTATCACAGATGATGAAGTAGAAACGTAAAACGAAACAAGTGTAACCGTTCAAGTTGCTTCTCTGTACCAGACTACATGACACATAATAATACATTATCTCTGAAGTATAAACACAGATGTGATCGAGGTCTTGAAGTCCAATACCGTTCATACAGGGTGTTTCAAAAATGACCGGTATATTTGAAACGGCAATAAAAACTAAACGAACCGCGATAGAAATACACCGTTTGTTGCGATATTCTTGGGACAACAGTACATTTTCAGGCAGACAAACTTTCGAAATTACAGTAGTTACAATTTTCAACAACAGATGGCGCTGCAGTCTGGGAAACTCTATAGTACGATATTTTCCACATATCCACCATGTGTAGCAATAATATGGCGTAGTCTCTGAATGAAATTACCCGAAACCTTTGACAACGTGTCTGGCGGAATGGCTTCACATGCAGATGAGATGTACTGCTTCAGCTGTTCAATTGTTTCTGGATTCTGGCGGTACACCTGGTCTTTCAAGTGTCCCCACAGAAAGAAGTCACAGGGGTTCATGTCTGGCGAATAGGGAGGCCAATCCACGCCGCCTCCTGTATGTTTCAGATAGCCCAAAGCAATCACACGATCATCGAAATATTCATTCAGGAAATTAAAGACGTCGGCCGTGCGATGTGGCCGGGCACCATCTTCCATAAACCACGAGGTGTTCGCAGTGTCGTCTAAGGCAGTTTGTACCGCCACAAATTCACGAAGAACGTCCAGATAGCGTGATGCAGCAATCATTTCGGATCTGAAAAATGGGCCAATGATTCCTTTGGAAGAAATGGCGGCCCAGACCAGTACTTTTTGAGGATGCAGGGACGATGGGACTGCAACATGGGGCTTTTCGGTTCCCCATATGCGCCAGTTCTGTTTATTGACGAAGCCGTCCAGGTAAAAATAAGCTTCATCAGTAAACCAAATGCTGCCCACATGCATATCGCCGTCATCAATCCTGTGCACTATATCGTTAGCGAATGTCTCTCGTGCAGCAATGGTAGCGGCGCTGAGGGGTTGCCGCATTTGAATTTTGTATGGATAGAGGTGTAAACTCTGGCGCATGAGACGATACGTGGACGTTGGCGTCATTTGGACCGCAGCTGCAACACGGCGAACGGAAACCCGAGGCCGCTGTTGGATCAACTGCTGCACTAGCTGCGCGTTGCCCTCTGTGGTTGCCGTACGCGGTCGCCCTACCTTTCCAGCATGTTCATCCGTCACGTTCCCAGTTCGTTGAAATTTTTCAAACAGATCCTTTATTGTATCGCCTTTCGGTCCTTTGGTTACATTAAACCTCCGTTGAAAACTTCGTCTTGTTGCAACAACACTGTGTTCTAGGCGGTGGAATTCCAACACCAGAAAAATCCTCTGTTCTAAGGAATAAACCATGTTGTCTACAGCACACTTGCACGTTGTGAACAGCACACGCTTACAGCAGAAAGACGACGTACAGAATGGCGCACCCACAGACTGCGTTGTCTTCTATATCTTTCACATCACTTGCAGCGCCATCTGTTGTTGAAAATTGTAACTGCTGTAATTTCGAAAGTTTGTCCGCCTGAAAATGTACCGTTGTCCCAAGCATATTGCAACAAACGGTGTATTTCTATCGCTGCTCGTTTAGTTTTTATTGCCGTTTCAAATATACCGGTCATTTTTGAAACACCCTGTATCAACAAACGCAGCGGCAAAGCCGTATCATCAAAGACATGTAAAAGTCTGTAAACAGAAGCATTGATGAAAAATATACCTGAAACTAAATACAAACACCCACTTTCTCATATCACGTTTAGTACTAAAATTTCGAAACATCTGCCTCCAACATCGCTTCAGAGCTGACAACATCGAGTAAGTGATAAACTCAGCCTCTCGAAAACTGTTAATGTTGTGAATAATATTCGTCATGTAACATCGTAAATTTGATACTTACCCCCTTTTAAAGTTCGACTGTTTACATTCCTATGACTGAAATTCCGATGAGACTAAGCTATTTTTTAAACAATGTGAGACGTTCACGATGACGTGTAAGGCGCATGCGCAGCGCTTCACTCAGGACTTTTCTAATAAGCGATTAGCGGATTACGGAACGACTTTCTGGTGCTAGTTCTCCGCTTGAGTACATGTATTACGACTTCTTATTTGAAGCTAATCTGATGCATTGTTGAAAATCAGTCTCCTAGTCAAATTTGAAATTCAGGAAATTTAATCATTTGCTGAAGTCGTAATAAGATAGATACAAACAAGATTTGTTATTGTATAAGAAAAATGTTGGAAAATACACCATTTCGTAATGTGAAAAGGTAACTACGAATCTTATTTCAAGTGATACAGCATATGTGAATCCAGACGTTTGCTCATCAGGATAGACTTTCGGACGGATTTTATTTGGTAGCAATCCAAGAGCCTGCGCAAGGCCAGAACTTTTCTGGAGAATTTTATTCGCCGCAAAAGTGTTTTCCTCCTTTTTTATTGTTTTCTGGGACAGATATTGTTTACCAAAATCCAGTCTAGAGTCTTGTTATTGCATGGACAACTTCCGAACTGTCTATTACGAGCAGTCTAATCTATTCCTGAGTTGCAGCCTACGACGAACTTAACATCGAGACGTCAGGCACCAGAAGACTCATTTCGCCGAGGTGCATAAATCTCGATAGTAACTCCCAATACTGGGAATGACTTCAACTTAATAAGCGCACTGCTACATATGACAAACATTACATGCACGCAGTTTTGATTTGTAGATGAGTAGTTAGGACTTTGTTTTTTTTTTATATTGCAAGATTAACTGAAGCCATATAAATTCCAGACTTTTTCTTTCCTTTATTGGCGTTAAAAATTCTTGTGACCGGCACTTTAAGAGTCGCAGGTGACTGGCTACCGTCTTCTATCCATAGCTCCACGAGGATGACATTCCAACTAGTGCTTATATGGTAACTTATACCTGCACCCTATAAATGCTGTATATCGATAACGAGATCAACGTATTTTTGTAAACTGTGTTTGGTTCTAAATTATTATATGTTAAGGGGATACGGAATCGGATTTTGGGTTAAAAAATCGAATTTTTTTTTTATTGGCGTATTATATTCTGCCATGTTTCCTCTTTAAAATGACGTATCATACATAGCTCTACTACAATTATAACTATTTTATTTTTATATATTTGTGAGATCGGGTATTGCGCTTTAGTTATACACGTCTCTCGTGGCTGACCATGAACTTTTTGGCAGTACCTTTAAAGTGACATGAATTCAAATATCCCGGTTTCCAGCGACTATTTATACACTAGTTGCCCGAAAATGTTTCTCTCTGGTTTCCTCAAGTTACTCTTTGACTTTGTGGCGGGACTGTTTTGTAAACAGTGTGATATAAGAAAGTAGTTGTTGTTGAGTTATTTCGTATTTAGTGCTTCATTTTTCGCAGTGAAAATGCCTAGAGCTAAAGCAAAAGTATTTAAAAAGCGTGTGAACTGGCAAAAGAAAAGAAATAATGATTCATTAGCAAAGCAAAGCAGTTCATCATCATCACTGTTGGAAAATGTGAATCCACTTATTACTGATTTGCCGAACGAACTTACACCAAATGAAAACAGTGCTTCTCATAAAAAACTAAGAGATTTGGAAGAGAAATATAATTTACTTGATAGAGGGAATGAAGTTTTTGAACTCATTGATACGAATATATTGTGTGAAGCTCTTGAAAACAGTTTGTGCTGCAAAAAATGTCATGGAAACGTTTCTCTGAAAGTAGAATCCCATGTTGGCCTGGCTGCCCAGTTTAATTTAATATGCAGTGTTTGTAAATACAGCTGTAAGTTTCCAAGTTCGGTTTCAGTAACTGTAAATAATGGATACAAGAAAACTGAACTTTATAGTGTAAATATTAGGTTAGTTTATGGATTGCGAGCAATTGGTAAGGGCAAAGCAGCTGGTGATATGCTATGTGGTGTTCTAAATCTTCCAAGTGCACCTTCAAAGTTTGAAGCTTACAATTATGTACTAGGATCTGCAGTTGAAGATGTAGCACAGAAGTCAATGCAGGTTGCTGTGGAAGAAGCAGTGGAAGAAAATGATGGCAGTCGTGACCTCACAGTGGCGTTTGATGGCACGTGGCAGAAAAGGGGCCACACCTCCAACAATGGTGTTGTAACAGCAACTAGTGTTGATACTGGCAAGGTTATTGATGTTGCAATAATGTCTAAATACTGTAGGTGCACAGGCAGGCTGAAAAATGAACACAGTGATGACTGTATTGCTAATTATTATGGTAGTAGTGGTGGCATGGAGGTTGCTGGGATGAAGAAAATTTTTCATCGCTCTTCACAGTGGTATAATGTTCGCTATGTCAAATATCTGGGAGATGGTGACTCTAAAGCATTCAAAGAAGTTTTGGAAAGCAAACCATATGGGAACAGTGTAAATATAAGCAAACTCGAATGTATAGGACATGTGCAGAAGAGAATGGGTGCCAGGCTGAGAAGGTTAAAATCAGTTATGAAAGGGAAAAAACTAGATGATGGGAAAACCTTGGATGGCAGAGGAAGATTGACTGATTCCATAATAGACCACATTCAGAACTGCTATGGCCTTGCAATCAGGCAAAATACAGGCAATCTTGAAGAAATGAGGAGAGCTATATGGGCTTTATATTTCCACACCGCATCCACGGATGAGCATCCACAACATGGTTTGTGCCCCAAAGTTGAAAACAGCTGGTGTAAATACAATAGGGGACTAACAACAGGAGAGAAATACATTCACCACCACAGTCTACCATCAGCCATCATGGCAGAAATAAAGCCCATTTTCAGAGATCTGGCTGACAGAAGTCTTCTGATGAAATGTCTTCACGGAAAAACGCAGAACCCCAACGAGTGCTTGAATAGTGTGATATGGCATCGTCTCCCAAAAACAGTGTTTGTCGGAATTAATACACTACATTTTGGTGTGTATGATGCTGTGGCAACCTTCAATCTTGGAAATATAACTAAATGCCAGGTCCTTCAAAAGTTGGGTATGTGTGTTGGTTCCCGTACGGTACGTGCTATGTTCTTTTTAGATCAGCACAGACTAAGGCATGCTGATAATATAATCAAGACATTAGTGAAAAAAGCAAGACAGGTGCAGAGGGGTGCCAAAAGAAGACTTGAAGATGATTATGAAGACTGTGAAGGGGGTATTAGCTACGGATCAGGAATGTTTTAATCTTCTTTCTCCGTTTCCCGTAAGTTTACTTTTTACTTCATCTAGGAACATTATCTCAGGTACTGGTCAACCTAGAAGTCTGAAATTTTTATGACGTAGTGACATAGGTCCCTATTACATACTGAAACAACGATTTTTTAATTACTTGATTTACAAAAGACTTAGGGGTGATAGTCTAGTAAAAAGCGATGGAAAAAATTTACTTAAAAATAAATGTACAATATCTCTGTAAGAAAATACTTTGACAATAAACTGTTGTTTCAGTATTGTTGTAACATATGAATGCACATACAGTAAAATTTTTATCTCTCTGTCTCCAGTAGTTTGTGAGAAAATGTTCCCTATAGTAGGCATATATTAACATTGCGGGGATAGGTGATTCCGTATCCCCTTAAAAAGGGCAGCGAATAATGAATAAAAATGCGTTGAAATTGATCGCAAAAGGTGGAAACTAGTGTATTTGCTAAGCTGTAGAGCATGCCTTCCTCCAGATCCATTTTCATTTAAATATCATTATACCTCTACAAGTGTCTGTCCAAGCGACTATGCCTCGATAAAAAAATCTTCTCGAAAACTGAAACCATTCGTACAACAGCACAGGAAATGTACCACTAGCTTCGTTTTCGTCCATCTGCTCAGGACTTCTGCAGGTACTTTCTGAAAGAAGCGCGACTCGCCAGAGAATCACTCTAAAGCAGACAACGGGAAAGAAAGGATCGTCCCCAAGACGAGATGAGTTTGCTGAGTATCGGTCTGGGACGTCTCTCGTGGCGGGAAGGCTGGAGGACTTATTGGTTCAATTACAGGATTGGCCCCGTTTCCTGCGGTCCCCGCTGCCGGCCTCAGCCAGCTGTGTGGTCCGCCCTGCGACCAAAAAGAAGCGTGCGGCCGGAGATCGGCTGACTCACCACCGCACAGACCCCTGTTCAGAGGGCCAGCCTTGGGGAGAGACCGCCAGGTGGATTATACGTCGGCAGGAGAGCGTCGTAAGCCGAATTCAGCAACTTCATGCACACACAAACAGTTCGTACCTCCAGTCAGCTGCAGTGCTTATCTGTCTGGTTATATTGTTTATAGATACAAATCGAAGCGTTACCTCAGTCATTTAATATGTGTACTCTTTTAATACAACCCCTGAATAGAATATAAGTCACTGACAAGGAGGTTACACGGCAAACGGATATTTATAACGTGTTACGAGGGCTGCTCGGAAAGTTAGGTCCGATCGGCGGCGAAATGAAAACCACAGTAGAAATCAAAAAAAATTTTATTCGCAATAGTTAGCCACACCTTCCAGCTACCTCTCTAAATAGTCGCCGCTCCGACTTAGACATTTGTCGTGGCGTTGTACAGACTTTCCAGTACCCTCGTCACAGAAAGCAGCCGCCTGTGCTTTCCGCCAATTCTCTACGCTGGTCGGACTATCGTTGTTTGTGCCAAAATGTTCTCTTGGGAGCCAGCGGTTCATGTGAGCAGAGATGAACAACGGAAGGAGCCAATTAAGGGCTGTATTGTGGGAGATAAAACACTTCCCATCGAAAACGTTGCATGAGCGTCTTCATGGCCCCTGCAGAATGCGGCTGAAAATTGTCTTGAAGAAAGAAACGCATAACATTTATGTTATTTGAGCTGCATAGCTTCAGGCGAAGTTCCAATGGATTTTGACAGTGCTTTCCATTTCGCTCCTAATCTGACCTTACTTTCCGAATATGCCTCGTATATTTATGCCACTTAAGTTTAGAACTCAAAGCAGTTCGATGCAAATCTCACAAAAATTGACGAGAAAATCAATTTTTAAGGTTTCAAAGTGTATTTAGGTCAGTAAATCTTGAACTGTAGTAACTCTGATAGAATGTTCACGTGCCTTAAGAGTGGCCCAGGTTCGATTCCTAGGTGCTGTAATTTTTTCAATAAATCTGCATGTCGTACGAGATGAGAGAAAATTGTTGGCACCCAAGGCTGTTAATCGCTCGTTCGAGTCTTGTTTTGGTCATTACTTTTTTCACTTTCCCCATTTATTTTGAATACCTACGTAAATGAATTATAAAATACCAAACACACTGGCGTAAAAATTAAAGCAGCAAACAACTATTTCCCCGTAATTCACGATATGATCATACCAACTGTCAATAGATGGCCGTACGATCATGTCGTGCATGGAAGACGGAGTTCGATCAACTGACAACCACGCCAACGATGATGTTATACACCGACCAAATGGGGTAGTGTTTAGCTTCTGTATTCTTTACATTGGATACACTTTACTGCCTCCTGTTTATACTGTTCTATCGCAAAGTAAAAGCAATTTCGAAAAATTTCCGTTTGTTGTTTTACTTTTGGACACCAGTGTATATATTAAGACATATGCTCCCCTTCAGTGTTTCTGCACTCCCTCCTACCCTGTTTTCACTCTTCATCTCCTGCCCCACTACTCTCCTGCCTCTTAGTGTACCCGCTGACGCCACTACTCTTTTCATCCCGCTGCCTCCCCTGCTGCCCCTTGCTCTCCCCTCCTTTTCCATCCTCTCTGGCCTCTCCCTCGGCAGCTCCCACCTGGCAGTTTTATTATTCATCGTGTGTGCTCCAAGTTGGTTTTAAGTGTGTTGTTCTGGAGTGTTTTTAATACTGTGGCCGACTTTTAACCTGTGTGTGTGCCTTCAGTGTCTTCTTTGTGTTTTAAGACTCGCTGACTGTGTTTTTTTAACGTCTCCATGTCAGTGTATTTTTACATCTATTATCTCCCCTTGCTCTGTTTTATGTCCCCCTTTTTTATCGCCTTACATGTCACGTTTTATTCTTGTCTTAGTCGTCATATCACTCAGTTGAAGAGCGGTGGATTGTGCCGCTGACAGCCCTCCCCTGCCCATGTAGGGCAGGGGAATGAAATCACAATAAAGAAAAGAAAGAAAAGAAAAAAAAATATTAAGACATAGCTAACTGTCAATTTTTATTCTGATTACATATCCTGCACAAATCTCCAGTTTTAATACAAAATGTAAGTTCGTAATTACCAATCTTCTATAACAGTTGTTAGCCAATGGTTTAAATTAGGAAAGAATTAAATTTAAATACTGGAGCAAAAACCAAAAAACAAATACTGTCTATCTGGTCTGTATCCGTGGATTTATACCACAGGCGTCATCTCTCATGAAACTCAGTACTAAGTATCGTAAGAGCACAGAAAAAATAACTCGCAGCATCGAGCACCCCACACAAAATCTCCATTTTTACCGTTCAATCGTTTTTCAATATATCAGATGGAAAGCAAACTTCATTTAAGTTCTCCTTTCCTGTAAAATTTGCAGCAAGCAGCAGTCAAACACACCCACTCGGAAAGCGAACACCGCGTAGCCCACCGAAATATTTTACTGATTTTAGTGAACTGAAGACGCCTGCAAAACTTCAAAGTCGATTTTCACAAGAATTTTTTAGAGTTTCAGCGGAATGCTTAGGTACAGTGATATTTCAGTTCTGAACTTCACGTGCCGTGAATATAAAAAATTACAAAAATCCGATTGCCCTGTGGTCTCCTTGTAAGATCAACTTCACTTCTAGATACAGTAACGAAAAAAATCGGAACACCCAAAGATAATTAATTCAGAAGGTAGGAAGAAAGGGAGGAAGACTGGGTTTAACGTCTCGTCGACATCGAGGTCATTAAAGATAGAGCACAAACTCTGTTTGTACCAAAGATAGGGAAGGAAAATTGACTGTGCACTTTCAAAGTAACCATCCCGTCATTTGACTGGAGATATTTGTAGAAACAATGAAAGACCTAAATCTGGACGGCCAGATGTGGGTTTGAATCACCATCCTTCCGAATACGATTCCAGTTTACTAACCACAGCGCCATCTCACTAGGTATTTAATTTAGAGTAATAAAATTGCTGGAATATGTTTCTGTAGACAACGTATTTAAGTGATTAACATTGCAAGGTTACAGGTTAATGTAAGTCTGAGAAGTCATGGCAAATGTGAAATGCTAGTACATTAATAACCGGTGTAATTAACAGAATGTTGAATCCAAGCATGCAAACATGCATGCATTCATTGCAATACATGTATTCATTGTGTACAGGTGCCGGATGTCAGTTTGGGGGATTGAGTAGTATGCCTATTCCACCTGGTCTGTCTATACAGAGACGGTTAATGCTATTTGTGGATAACCCTGGAATTGTCATCCGATGATGTGCCACTGTGTTCAATTGGAGACAGATCTGGTGATCGAGTAGGCCAAAGCAAAATGTTGACATTCTGTAGAGCATGTTATGCTACAACAGCGGTATTTTGGAGAGCGTTATCCTGTTAGGAAACATCCTCTGGAATGCTGTTCATGGAAGGTAGCAGAACAGATCAAATCACCAGACTGACATACAAATTTGCAGTAGAGTACAACCAGTATGAGATAACAACGAGAATGTGCCTGCTGTCATACGAAATCTCACGCCAGACCACAATTCTAGGTATAGGTCCAGTGTATCTACCACGCAGACAGATTGGTTGCAGGTCCTCAACTGGCCTCCAAACCAAAACACGACCATCACTGGCACCGGGGCAGAAGCAGTTTTCATCAGAAAACACAACAGATCTCCACCCTGCGCCCCCGTGAGCTTTCGCCGTATGTAGCCTGTTTAGGTTTTTATGTTGGTAGCGCCACGCAGCGCTCTATATGAAAATCACTGACTGTGCTGTATGAAGCCTGTGGCTGGTTTGCATTGTTGAAATATTCTCTATTGTAGTGTTGGGCAGTTGGATGTGAACAACGCGTAGCGCTGCGCTGTTGGAGGTGAGCCACCAGCGGTCGTGGATGTGGGGAGAGAGATGGCAGAATTTTGAGAGCGCACGATTTGGACGTGTGTCCATCAGAAAGAGTAAATTTGTAATATTGGATATCATGAACTGATATATATATATATATATATATATATATATATATATATATATATATATGATGACTTTCGAACATTATTAAGGTAAATACATTGTTTGTTCTCTGTCAAAATCTTTCATTTTCTAACTATGCCTATCAGTAGTTAGAATCTTTTATTTAGCTGGCAGTATTGGCGCTCGCTGTATTGCAGTAGTTTGAGTAGCGAAGATTTTTGTGAGGAAAGTGATTCATGAAAGTTATAGGTTATTGTTTGTCGGGGCAATTCTTTTGCAAGGATTGTTGAAAGTCAGATGCGTTGCGCTAAAAATATTGTGTGTTAGTTTAGTATTGATCAGAATAAGTAAAGAGAGAAATGTCTGAGTACGTTCAGTTCTGCTCAGTTGTTTCAAAATCAAATAACATAAGAGGTTTATCAGCACAGTAATTCATTAATTTTTCTAAGGGATTTCATCGCTTTACACCACTGAAGTCGCAAACGGTGGTGGTTTGGGGTCAGAGGAATGCACGCCGCAGGGCGTTTGGCTCGCGCTGTACGTGAAGTTGTAACCTCCCCCTCGCTTATCGACCTTAATGACAGTGAAAAATTAAACCGCGTGTACCTAATGGAAATTTGGGAAAGCAATCGTCACCGAAGTTAATCTGTCGGTAAAGAGGGAGGAAAGGGTTACATCTAAATGAAAGGAAAAATGCAAATGAAACTGGTGGAAATTAATTTTGAAAAGGGGTAAAGTTAATAAAGAAAGTAAATGTGCGGCCGTTACGTTAACAATTAACTAGCGGTAATTAGATATTTGAGATTTGGGGGAAATCACGGTCGCCAGTCCTAAGGACAATTAGTATAGTAACTGAAAAAGAAAGGTTATTACACATATAATTAGCACTAGAAGCGTGGCAACTGAAGGTTGACACGTGTAGTGTGAAAACTGAAAGTTTGTCAGAAGTAACAAATTTCGCTACACTCTGACTTAATTTAGCAAAAGAATTAATAAAACCGGAAAATCGAAAGTTAATTTAGTGACTGAAGTTAATAGTGAGCTTTCTTTCTGAAGCACATCGAAATCCAGTAAACTACGGTTGGTCTTGGACTACCTCAATAATCATTTCAAAAGCAACTTGACTCTACGCAATTTAGAAACAAGAGATTTAACTTTGAACTTGAATTAAATGATTCTGAACAATTAACAATAGTAAAATTTAGTACGTACCAAGCTGAGCTGCAGTCACAGGTAAGCTAAAATATGCTAACAAAACTCGCACTCTTAATTTGTGCTCGTGTAATCTAAATATTGTAGCCAGCTATGAATACTTTAACTGAACTTTGAAATTAAAGCAGTGAAATCTAATTATATTATTTTAATGCTGGCGTTTGAATTTCAACGACACTCGGTTTCATTTCGAAAAAGGAAGGGACCCTGCTTGGCAATGCAATTGGGACAATGAGCAACAAAGGTTCATGCTAAGTTGCTGTAATTTTGCGAGGCAAATGGAACAATTTGAAAAGCTGAGGTCTGCCATACAGTTCTGAAACTTTACGTGCTTTTAGTCTTCCTTGTTGGTTGATTGAAGGTTTGAAGCCGTCGATCGAGGAGGTGGCGACAGTCACTCATTGTCGGCCGTTGCTGTAGCAGAAGCTGGATGTTGGCGCGCCTTCTTCTCAACACGGTCACCAGATGAAACGGGCTCTTGATGTGCGCCAGCTAATGCTTCCCGTCCGCGACACCATGTCAGAAACTATCATCGCAAGTCGAGCGCAATTACATGCTGCCAAACTCCGAAAGCGCGGCAACTCGCGGGAGCGTCACACAACACACCTGCTCCACTGCACTACTCCAGCCAGACTCTCTCTCTGCCCGCGCTGCACGCGGCAGAGTTAACACTACCAAAGATCCTACACACTTTGATTCTTCACACGACCTATCGATGTAATCGTTCAATAGCAGTTTTCCCTAGGCAAGACCCAGCGTAAAAATACAAATAATCTTTACACAACAAACCAATTATACATCGACATAAATGCATAAATATATATATATATACAAACAGTAAAAGAAATACAATATATAAAGAGACAGAAATGTTATATCTTGAGACAACAAAACAAGGAAAAAAATATAGTACAATAGATGGAAATAGGAGGATATGCATTTCCGGCGTTACAAAGTAACCGGTTTGTAAGAGTTCGTTGTGTCACTGTGTTGCCGACTGCTGCTCAGACTGCTGTTGCAGATGCAGTACGAAGCGTCAGAGCCACACGCCGAACACGATTTGTCTTCTCTGCCCATAGTGCCATCTAACCATTCGGATCCTGGTTTCTTGCTATCGTACATTCCCATGATCACCGCTGCCAGTAATCACGTACAGTGTCTACGTTCCTTCCAAATGTTTCTTCTATGTCGAAGAAGGAACATCCAGATACTCGTAGACCTACTACACGACATCGTTCAAACTCGGTGAGTTGTTGATAATGGCGTCTTTGTCGCCTTAAAGGCATTCTCAACTAACACCGTCCCACGGCGTCCAACCTCAAACGTAACTAACGCTCAAGACCGTTAATGCGCGCGTTTAAAACAAATCTGATTTGCATCTTCATAGTGGCGCTAGTAGCACCACTCTTATGCGACTTGAATAGACATCGTTTTCAAATGTAGAACCTCGTCTGCGAACTTTCGTTTTGTCGCACAACTCCTTCTTAGTGTTGCGATGTTTCCCCGTGAGTGTACCGGTACATCAACACATCAGAATCCTGATAACCGAGATCCACTCCTGAATGTCTCTCTCTCTCTCTCTCTCTCTCTGTCTCTCTGTCTCTCTCTCTCTCTCTCTCTCTCTCTCTCCACACACACACACACAGTATGAAATTGCAGTAATAACTGAAATGTTATATAAAATTCGTTACCGTTGGCAGCATCATTATTTTACACGTTCTTTGCCTTATTTCATCTTTTTGAGGTTCAGGTTTTAGAAATTGCACGTAGTGAGAATGCGACCGTCAGTGACCATTGAAAGGCATTTGCATTTACATTGCTATGCACCTATGCAATCAAAGCGTCCGCATAGCTATGAACCGTATACCAAAATAGTTTCTTTATCTTTTGCTGCCAGTCACCGCGACAAGTTACCCGAACTTATACATACAGCATACAAATCGTTCACGTCTTTGTGACATAAACGCAGCACCTGATGCTGTAGGAATAATTCTCCGAAATATGTAGTATCAAGAATAATGAATAAGTGACTGGTTACAGTGATTTGGATTTTCAGTTGACATACTAATTCATTATTAAGCAGCCATTCTACATTCGACTGAACCAGGTGTTTGCTGCAGTCATTCACATAATATTTTTAATGCCTATATGGTTTCGAATCACCCCTCATTAACAATACTCCAACGAAACTCTAGAATTGTAAATAGTCATATAAAGACATGACAATGATAAAATACATAAATATATTACCAGGTTACATGAAATTTTCAAGTGGTGTAGTGATGTACTTTATGGCACTAAAACAATCTTTTTAATTTCTTGCTGATGTACTGAAAATGATTGGTAACACCAAACTGGTTTAGTTATTGACATAATTGACAGCCATAAAAAATGGTTCAGATGGCTCTGAGCACTATGGGACTCAATTGCTGTGGTCATCAGTCCCCTAGAACTTAGAATTACTTAAACCTAACTAACCTAAGGACATCACACACACCCATGCCCGAGGCAGGATTCGAACCTGCGACCGTAGCAGCAGCCCGGCTCCGTACTGCAGCGCCTAGAACCGCACGGCCACCGCGGCCGGCTGACAGCAATACACTTTGTTGTTAAAATGTGCCACTTTCTGTCAGTAATAAAACAAATAATAATAAATTCTAATGCTCGTTGACATTGTGGTTTGCAACTCTAGCACGAGGGATTCTGCCAGTTCAGTACGGTGCCGCTCCTGCGTGAGTCAAACGAAACTATCAATATTTGAGTTTTCCTATTACGTATCCACTTTTAATACAACGCCACACGGACGATACACAGTTCAGCAGTGTTCCCTTAAAGGTCTCACTGGATTGTTATCTCGTATGTTCAGTTGTTTAGTGTTCTACAATGAACCGATATTCGTTTGCTTAATCCTCATTGTGTAACATCGTTGCATTTTACCTATATAAATACCTTATCTGCGACAGTCAAAAGACTAAAACTAATGTACCCATTAGGTAGATAAGAAAGCGATTTCAAATTTACCGCAGAAAATTAGATTGGTGAAAAAGTGAGACAGTAACAAATCAATTACGTGGAGTGTAGCGAAAGATGTGCAAATGAAATACACACGTACGTAAACATAGACCGTATCAAGGGCCGTGTTATCGCAGTACTGGCTTCCGAAGCCGAGACGCTAACACACCACTGTACAGTGGCGTTCGAAAAGGATAGTTGGTTCGAAATCTGCTGGTTTAAGAAATTTTTGCCAGCATTATCGGCTGGCATCGAGACAATAAGTTCTTGGTCACCATACTTCACACCATCGAGCTGCGTTGAATTCCAAACATCTTCGCAGTGTTTCATGGAGTGAAGGCAAGTTACACAGTTGTTGTGGTCATCCGACTGTCGGATGGGGATGTTAATCGCTCTGGTCCCCTTGGTGCCATTCCACAGGAGTAGGCACTTCTATTATTATACAAGGCCAAATTACACAAGGCAAAACTGACAACGTATTATTCAGGTCCCCATACAGCAACCTAAAATTTGCAGATGCACTTCAGAGACAACTCACTGCGATTAAACGAGCCACTGGTGGCTCAGGGAAAGAAAATCCATTCTGGTTAGGCGACTGAGCTACCTCTTGGAACGTCCAACACAAAAATGTCATACGGTTCTTCCTTTCCTTATCGGTATATGAGAAAGAGACCAGTGAATCGTGGGAAAAGAGTCAATAATGGAGACGAAACAAACTGACTGGCAAATAATGCTGAAAACTAATTTTTAAATACACTGAGTTTCCGATCTCCCAGAGGCCGTTCGTCAGCAAACATATACAGAGTTTTTATCTAACAACGTCTTTCAGATATTCCTTCAAACTAAGATTATTCTCAGACGCCGTTTCAAGTAAATATTGCGGATTTTTCGTAGTTGGATGCTCTTGAATGGGAACAACTTAAGCTGGTGAGGCCACATCAGTGGAACCCTAGACGACTGGTTCACCCCAGCCTTTAAACCACATAATGTTTGCGTGTCATTTTATAGGCTAAACCTTAAAATATAAACAACTTAGTAAATTACAGTCCTTGTTACGTAGTCAGGGATCAAAGCGGTCTATTATTTTCATAACGTTGATACCCAACACTGAATGTTACTATAACTGCAAACACGGCCAATACAAGGAGCTGCAAATCAAAAGATGGGTACTATAAGCTGTTACACGGAGGCCCATAAAATTTAACGTAGTTCTAAGGCGGTTCACTGTTCCTGTTAACTGGTAGTTTATCCATTTTGTGTAGGTACTAGACAGTTAAACAGAAATTTTAATGAGGAATCTAAATGGTCGGTACTAAGTCAAGGAAATTAAATTTATAGGGGACTAGCAAAGCAAACTCATTTAGACAATTTTATTACCCTTAAAGTCACACAAAAATATTTGACAACCGTCAAGTATCCAAACGGTTCACAAAGTGCGTGTAGTACACATTTTAATAATAGTAGGACTTTTCATTCTAAGGGACGATAGGTATACAAGCTTGTGGTCCACTCTGCAAATCAGTATTATTGTGCAATTTCTTTCAGAAAGATGAGTGAAAGAAATAGGAATGAATGTTAGGCGACACCTCCTCTGGATGCACCACTAACTGAAGCTTTCGTGACTGTTAAGTATGTCTTTGTGAAAACTAACAGCGTAAGAATATGAAAATTCTTTCCATGTAGATACGATAATCAGGAATAACCATCGGGGTATGCATGTGTTCTTATTCCGTCGTGAAATCGCGATGTGGCTGTTTATCTCTTTTTTCTGATTTCTTTATTTTACCTGGGAACGTTAAAGTCTACATACCCTGTTTCAGTTCGATCCATCAACATGTTGTAATAAAAATAATACTAAATATACTACTAATAATAACAATGACTATTATTATTATTCTTATTATTAACAGTTGCAGTGACGACAGAAATAATTTACGTAATTCTTCAGCTATTCATATTATGAGAATACCTCCTCTTACGTGACTTTACCGTCAGGAGGGCGTAATGATGCATTAACACAATAACACGTCAAGAAATCTGGAGTAGACCTCAAACAATAGTTTAATAAAAAAGCTAGAGGTAGTAAGCAAAAGTCAGCAGGAGACAAATTAAAAAAAAAGAAAAAAAACTGTGGACAGAAAGGAAAATTCAAAGATTCATAAATAAAGCTGGAAGACTTCTGGCAATCGGACCTGTTAGGTACTGCGCACTAGTCAAATATGGGGTGCCTATGAAACCTGCTTCTCGGACTGCTAGACAGAAATTCTGGCATATCGGATTAATACGTTTTTGAGCCGTGTGTGGCTCGTGTTCGTGCAGTCTATTGCTTGGCATCTTGTCATTGCGGTCGTGGCATCTCGTTTCTTATTCGATTTACTGACGTCACTAAGTTGCTGGCTTGCCTGCTCGTGAGTGGCAGCAGCAGGGCTTATCGATACGAGTACTGTGGCACTATCTTTGGAGCGACCGCTAGTATTTCCGGGTCGCCTTGCGTGAAGTGGAGAGTTGCGAACGGACATCAGGTCGGTTGGGGGCACAGCAGAGAGCACGTGTGTCCAGCGCGAGGGCAAGCCAAGTCGCGAGAGCGACGACTTCGTTGCACACCGAACCCAGGACGTTTAAGTTGAGTGAACAGTTAACTGCTAATGCAACCACGACTATTCTGAGATCTCACCTTTGGTCGGCGGGTTGTTGCTCCCAGGGCCGCTGAGCCTGGCCGCAACGAGTGAATTGTTTCGAGGCGGTGAAATATTGCAGCCATCTTTCTCTATTTGTTATTCATCATAGAATTTAGTATTATTCATATTAGTGAAGTGCAACCAGGGGAATTTTCGGCCTTGTGGCCGATAATGCCCCAGTTACCTGCCAGGAGGATTAGCGTACTTTTCCGGCAGTATACCTTTCCTCGGCTGGTCCCGACGGAGGTTCGAGTCCTCCCTCGAGCATGGGTGTGTGTTTGTCCTTAGGATAATTTAGATTAAGTAGTGTTTAAACTTAGGGACTGATGACCTTAAGTGTTAAGTCCCATAAGATTTCACACACATTTAAAATTTTTGTTTGTACCTTTCCTCGTCGTGTTGATGCTGTCCGACACGGCGTGTAGTTCGACAGCCTCTTGTATTGTATTGTGCATTTTTTTTGGGAGGTCTATCTTGGTTCTAGTGTTTCCTTCGGCCTTGGGTGTTTTCTGAAGACATAGTACTGCCTGTCTCTTCGTTCTTGCCTAAAAATATTCCATCGTTGTACCGGTGACCGGACGTTAGGCGGATTGGTTAGTCGGTTGCTCGGCGCTTAAGCTGCCCCTAGTTTGAGTTGCCATCCTGTTACGTGAGTACAACACTTGGCTGCCTGTCTCAGCTTACCTTATGTTTGAGTAACCTTCCCAGGCCTATCAGTGGCACACTTGCTAAGAACTGTTTATCCTGATTCCTTAGATTGTTATGTTTGTTTTAAGGCTATTTGTAATTTTCTAATTATTGTTGGTGTGGCCTTCAAATGGTTCAATTGGCTCTGAGCACTATGGGACTTAACTTCTAAGGCCATCAGTCCCCTAGAACTTAGAACTACTTAAACCTAAATAACCTAAAGACATCACACACATCCATGCCCGAGGCAGGATTCGAAACTGCGACCGTAGCGGTAACGCGGTTCCAGACTGTAGCGCCTCGAACCGCACGGCAACCCCGGCCGGTGGTGTGGCCTTCAGCCGAGCAATAATTTCACTTCTTTTATGATAAGGTCTTCAGCCGTGTTACAATTTGTTTTATAACGAAGTATTTATCTTAATATGCGCTTTTTGGAATTGTTCTTTTGACTTTTAATTCTGGCCTTCAGCCGTTTGTTGTTTGAAGTTATGGTTGGTGGCCTTTGGCCCTAAAATTGTGGTTTTTTTCTGTCATAAGGCCTTGAGCTGTCATACAGTAAACTGTGTTTTTTTAAAGACTTTGTTTTAAAATGTTAATTTCTATAAATGAAGTTTACGTGTGTATTGTGCAACGGAGAGTAACTGATTACGGCTCCATCCACAATCGTTACCTTATCCTGCTCCATCCTGAGAAACCAGCTCTCAGTTTTATTACAGAAAATTAAATGACAATACTTAACTTCGAGAATTTACAATTGTGTGTCGCAAGCAAATGGCGACAGACAAATTAGAAGTCTCTACAGTACATACAATTCGTAGTACAAGAGGAGTAATACAGTGTCTAAGTGGCTGTGGAAGTCGGCGGACTGCCGCCGCTTGACGTTACGCCGGAACATTTCTCTCCCCTCCCCCTCCAAGCGACGGACTGTCGTTGTATAAGGAACTCGATAACAGGAGAGGAACAACAGGAGAGGAGGCAGGATCGTGGACGCTGCGCTGGACCGCTAGCTGTGGCTGCAGGGGACGTCAGACTTCAGCTCGTACACCGCCATCCGGCCTTCGCTCTGGCGGAAACGTCATCTGGAAAACGACCAGAAGGGTACGCGTCCACCTCCTGAGGCCCGTAACCAGAAGAACAAGGCGTCGGCTGTTGCGGCGTGGGCGGGTCCAGCTCCAACTATAGGACGGGAGCAGGCGGAGGATACGAGGGCACCGTCTCCATGGGGTCGTCCCGCGGTGTCGTGATGACGCTCTCTGCCGGTTGCTGTGGCCGCGATGTCCCCGGGATCCGTGAATCTGGTGGAAGAGACACAGAAGGATCACCGGGCACAATACAGTGGCGAATTTGATTGTGACGTTGGCGCTGCAATCCGTCTGGGCCTGAAATGAGATACATGCATGCCCCAAGTCGACGAAGAATCTCTCCTAGCGCCCACCATCATCTGCCGCTAAAAACCTGTAAAACACAATATCATGCGGCGCGAAGCGATACTTGCGACCCTCCGTCCGGATGCTAAGAAGGGTGGAGCAAGTGGAGTAGTGGCGGATGGGGGAGGACGCGAAGCAGTTCCACCGACGATGGTCCATCTCGTGGGTGAGAACAACAGGAAGCGAGAAACAGTTGCAATGCTTGACCCTTGGCGTGTGCGGTGCGAATTCTGGCCATCTGTAGCTTGAATGATCTGCCAAAACGTTCCGCTTCGTCGGTTGTCTGTGGATGGAACGGTGCACTAGTTAGGTGTTGTATGCCATTGCGTTCACAGAACGTTTCAAATTCTTTTCAAGTGAACTGAAGGCCGTTGTCCTACACTATGACTTCAGGCAAACCTTCGAGGCAAAAATGACGGGTCAACACCTGAATTGTGCTTCGTGACGTTGTAGAGTTCGTTGTCACAGCAAAAGGAAACTGCGATGGCGATTGCGACTTAGATTACGCGGAGATTCTTTGCGGTGGAACAGACTGGTCTTCTGCACATGCGTGACACTGCGGCATCATCTGTTCTATTTGGGTGTCCATACCCTGCCAAGTACAGTGTCGACAATCCCCCAGTGTCCCTGGTGAAGTAACTGCAACACTTCTTTCTGCCAAGCTTTGGGGATCAACACACGCGCTTCTTCACTGTCACTTTCACATCTTTCTATATAGCGAGGCTATGCCGACCTGCAAAGTATCGGCGCACTACAGAGTTCTTTACGCTAGGCAATGAACGAGGTCAAGATGTGCGAATGTATTTTAGCAAACTGTTGAGATCCTAATCAGCTTCCGTGGCCTGTGCAATTTTCCTATCGTTCAGAGGAAATGATTGAAGAAATAACGAATCGTGAGCATCTATGTGACAACAAGATGCAGCAGAACCGTCAATGTCTATATCAGGACCAATCGGAAGACGTGAAAGTGAGTCCGCGTTACCACGTTTAGCCGTTGGACGATACACAATCTCGTACTGACATTGAGATAGCAACAAAGCCCATCTTTGCAATTTTTGGGCATTTTATACAGGAACCGACTTCGTCGGATGAAACAAGGACTGCAGCGGCTTGTGATCCGTTACTAATTAGAATTTTTGGCCACACAAATGGTGGCGGAATTTGTAACACCATACATAACAGCCAGTGCCTCTTTCTCTATTTGTGAATAGTTTCACTGAGCTTTGAACAACACTTTTTATGCGAAAGCAGTAGGCCTGTCTTTATCACGAAATCTATGGGAAAGCATTGCACCTCTTTTGTAAGAAGAAGCGTCAACTTGCAACACAACCGGTTTGTCAGGATTAAAATGAACCAAGCATTGATCACTAAGCAATGCATCTTTAAGTTTCTGAAAAGCATCTTGGCTTTCATCTGTTTGAACAAATGGGAAATTCTTGCGACGCAAGCGATGCAATGGAGCTGCGATTTGTGCAGCATTCGGTACGAACCGAATATAATAGTTAATTTTCCCTAAAACTGACTGCCATTCTCTGACATTTTGACTAACTGGCAGGTCCCGTACGGCTGCCAAATATGACTGAAGAGGATGTACATCTTGACGCTTTATTACATGACCAAGATATTGCAACTCAGGTCTAAAAAATCACATCCAGTCTACACTTCAGTCCTGGATCGGATAATACACGAAACAACGCAAGAAAATTTCCAATGTTGTCTTCAGGTCTACGACTTGCTACGGCAAAATATCGTCCAAATACTTTGAACAGTATGGTACTTGAGCAGTTAGCTGTTCCAAATACCACTGGAAAATGGCGGGTGCAGAAGCACTGTCAAAAAACAAACGCTAATACTGTATTTAAATAAGCTCAAATGAGTGTTCACAAAGCACACGATTTGAGTTTCTTTGTCTAGTGGTATTTGAAGATATGTGTCCCGCAAATCAATTTATGAAAAGTAACGACCAGCGCCTAATCTGTCCAAGAGATCCTCTGGGCGTGGCAGTGGATACGTGTCAATCACACAATCTGACTGTAGACGTATGTGACCTGAAGGTTTGGGGAGCAAAACTAGTGAACTTGCCCACTGACTGACTTGTATGGACGCAATTCTTTAAGTTCAGCAGCGACTTTGTCCCGTAATGCAGTTCTGACCCGACAAGACCCGACAAAATGTTGGCTGAGTTCGCGTATGCAAGTAATACATGGCAGGCAAAGTACATGTCCCTAGAAAATGTGTATGTTTATATTAATATGTCTACTCACACCGATCTTAAAACCCATTGAACCACTACTGGAAACAGCGAGTAATTTTTCGGTGTCGTCTTAGTTTTGCAGAAACGGTAGCCACAGATTGCCACTTTGTGTTTACCTATGTCATCTTAAAGGAGCCAATATTAACCTAAAATCGGAAAAATACGTAGACTGATCAAACACTTGACGGTGAGCCCCCGGTGCTCGAAATGCATCGTGCTTTGAAATAAATATCGCGATTAGTGACCGAAGGCAGTTTGTTTCTTATTTTACGAAAGTAACACAGTCGCGAAATCAAGAATGATAGAAATGGGTTCAATACATTTACTAAACTGTTCTTTGGGGGTGGAGTGGTAATTTCCCCCACCCTCCGCCCCCCTCCATGATTCCCACTCCTCATGCGCCCGCACATGCGTGCGATAGTAAGTGCAGATATATACATATGAAGTGGTATAATAATTTCAGCAACGTTTAAAATCATGCCATCGCTAATTCCATCAGTATCTACTCTCTCAGCGCTCTGCTGTTTCTGTTTGCTTTTCTCCTGCTAAATTAAGCTATGCAACGCGCCGTTGTAGCCAGCTTTTTAAGTGTTTGATATAGCGTCCTCCTTCTACTGACGCGACATGGGACTTACTTTATTACCTCGGAACTTTAGTATTTAGATAAGGAACAATTAGCTCCCGCTAAGACGGAGTTTCCGGTTTAATAAGATCATATTAGCGCGACAAACAACAAGTACATTAATTTCCAGCACAGAGCTTCTCTGAGGCACAAAGCTCTTTTAAAGATGGAAACAGCAAGCCTTGCATCTCAGATGCTTCAGTCTCGCTAATTCATTAAGAGCGACTCTCATCTCTTCCGGCTCTGTCACTAACTTAAATGACCGCCATAATATTAAGAACAGCTTGTCTTCCCCTCGAAACTTCCGCTAAATAGACTTGCTACTTACAGTGAACCGCACCGAGCGTACCGCGTCCTCCTAATACTGTCATTTGTCAGGCTGAAGGAATCTGCGACGAAGTGATTTTTATTGTAGTCCCAGTACTGCGCAATATACTACTGTGTGTATGTACTGGGAAATATTCGCAAATTCTCTTTCATGATATCGAATGTAGCCTATCGTCTATGAAGATGAAAAAGTACCGGAGAATGGAAGATACAGAAATAAACGCTCTTAATGAAATGAAAAATCAGAAATCAAGTTATGTATAGTTTGAGATTCTATGAATTACTAGAAAAAAAGAGATTATATTAAATGAAGTGCATAATCGTAAGTAGTGGCCAAAAGACTTAGTATTCACTGTAATGATACCTACAGAGGACAACAGAAACACCAAAAAATGTGCAGAACTTAGGGCCATAAAATTAATCCCACATGCAGCGGAAGTGTTACCAAGAGTGTCGAACAGGAGAATAATCGCCCAAAATACACAGCTTTATAGATGAACAGTTTGGCTTTAGATGAGGAACAACAAACATAAACAATTATCAAGAGCAGTAGACGATAGATATACAGACAATAACATAAAAGATTATGCTGTCTATCTTAACTTGGGAAAAGCATTTGACAGAATGCAATGCGATAAGATGTTACAAATTTTAAGAGGAGGGGGAGTAGACTGAAAGGAAAGGAGGGTAATTAAGGACATATACAGGAAACGGGATGTCAAGGTAAAAACTGGAGAAGGGACAAGAAATGAAAGTCTAGTGGGCAGAGGGTCCACACAACGTGTCAAGTTAAATATGCAGTGTGAGAGGATAATTTTTTCACCTGATATTACTTTTCATCAGTTAGAAATTTGTAATGTGTTCTCACTAAGACAGTGATCAGGGGCTCATGAAACCAACAGTAATGCTTTCCTACAATTTCTTTAAGGGCTGTAATATGACAGCATCTACTTTTTATGTAACTAAGATTCTTTGCCACCAGATTACCAGATCTCGATGAGATAAAGACGATAATGTGACTGTTTTGCAGTTCCGAAAAGAAATCGTGAAGTAAAAATGCATTGGATATTGAGATTTTTGTGCTATTACTACAGACAGCTCTTCAGTTATGTAATGACAAAATAGTGGCAGAAGACACAGAGGAGTCTACATTATCGGAATCCTGTCTAACTGGGTAAAACTCTAATAATTGAAAAGGAAAAACATCTATCTAGACCTCCCTTGTTTAATTATATATAATTTGCAGTCCCCCAGTAGGGAGCAGGATGGCGGCAGCAATGTACTCACTGTTCAATCTTTGAATAATAAGGATTAAATATACATAGAAATACTTTGAAATGAATAAAATTTTAGATTTGAAGCTTTGTGACATGTCGATAAAGCGTGTGGTTTTGACTTCTGTGAGGATGGTGATGCTGGGTGCCCGTGTTGAGGTATTTGGACGCAAATTGGAAAGAAAGGAATGTTATTTGGAAAAAAATGGATGCGGTATTGCTGTTAGCAAGGGTGAAGAGATAGGATGTTGGTGGTAGATGGTTGATATGATTTCAGTTAAACTGGAAAAGGATGGGGAATGTAAGTAACATGGTGGATTATGCCTGTAGTTGATAGGGGAGGGGGGATAGATTTCAGGAATGACTACATTGCCCATGAGGAGTGATCAGTTGAAATTACCTAGCAAAAGGACCTGGAGTGTGTCATGATGTAAGGGAGGTGGAAGTAATGTAGCGCAAGGCTATCCTACATTCAAAATTTACATATTTCCTTATATTATCTGCACTGATAAAACATTATTACTGGGATTAAAACTTTGCATGTTTGTCTCAGTTACAAACCACATCGAAACTGACATATGTGGTCACTCTTTGGCTTTCAAAAATTATTTGGGTGACGTGTCCTCCATTAATGAATAATAGTACGCTGAGAGAGTTTAATGGACTTACTTTCTAGATTTCTCTTTGAAACGATGATCTATCGTCCACAATAAGTACACTTTTTTTAGAAATGACATTAATTAAAATTTTTGTGCATCCAGTTTTAATCAAAGACCATTACCCAGCAAAATTTTTTGTTAACAATGGAGTTACAAACACACATCCCAAAAACCAATGTCAAAATATAGCACACATAAATAATGTATAGTCATGCATCTACCTCTACCTAACCAAACATTATTTATAAATATATTTTGAAAAGTTATGGATTCTTAGAAATGACCATTTGTTAGTCATGACTTATTTACAACAATGATAACTAGCTTAAGCTAAAACAGTCATCTTCAGAATTGAAATTTATAGAAAACTGGACATAAGGGAAACTACATGCTACCAGGTGCCATTGCAGTTATAAAAATTATGCTAATTGAAGCATAAGAGTAATTCTAACCACTGTTACATGAAATATACAGAATATAATAGTAATAATTCCATTAAACGACAAAGTCCAGATAACAACAAATATTCATGTTCAAAATGTTGTGTAAGTTTAATAAGTGCCTTTGAACTACAAACATAATCTTGACTATATGAACATGTTGTTATAAATGTAGGTATGCAATCCATTGATATGCTTCCTCATCGCTGATGCCATTATCTTACATTCTGATGATAAAAAGTGGGTCTTTGGGTCATTCCTCACTCACTATTTTATATTATTTAGTGTTGTGTACTTCAATGCTTTAGGTTGCTTGCACTTAATTGCTTGGTATTATTCCTAGTACAAATTTTCTTATTATTATTCTCAACTATATTGTACAAAAATTATATGCCATCTAGTAGCATTTTGTCACTTTGAAGTATGATTGTAAGTTACCATTATGCATTTTGTTTTTATCTGGGACTTGTATACTTGTCTAATTACAACTTTTATTATTATTATTATTATATTCTGTACATGTCATATAATAGTTGGTACAATTATTTTTCCGTTTCAATTCATATATTATAACTGCAGTGCCATGAGGGCGCAAGTAGTTTTCCTGTAAGCCCAAGCCTGTAACATCAGTTAGTGTTCTTCCCACTCTGACGAAGAATATTACTCTGTTATTCACTGATGTTATATGGCAGGGGTAAATTTGTCCATTAGCGTATGATAATTACTCTTTATTTTATGTGGATACAAGATGACACAATGTTATTGTATAATACGTACGACAATCTCACACTTTCGACTGAGAATTATTTTGTTTAAACTTTGCAGTAGTATAATGACACACTGTATCATATACCCTATTTAATTTATATATTTTAGGTGATATTTATATTAGTGTTTATCGATCAGCACATGTACGAAAAGGATGAGCTATGAATGCTGTTAATCACAAGCATATAACTTATTGACGAAAATACATCTCCTACTGGCCTGGTGAGTAGACGCAGCAATGTTTATCTTATTTGGTATCTACTGACTTCATGTAGCCTTTCCATAACGACAGTTTATGTCATACTACTCTTTCTCATGTGCTGTTTGTCAGATCTGAAGATAGCTAGCTGTTTAGCTTAAGCTAGTTATCATGATAATAAATAAATTTTGCGATCTTGACTAACAAAGGGTAATTTACTCATGTAATAATACATAAGTTTCAACATTTGCGCACTACTTATCCCCGACTTGAATAGGTCAGGAACTAACGAGAGAATCACATTTTTGACGTATTTTTTTCAATATATGGGTAACTCTTGCTGTTAAGAAATATTAATGCTGGATAATGGCATCTGACAGAAACTGCAGAAACAATAGAAAAAAAACTAACTAAACAGCAGCTTATAATGTTAAACGCCATGATTTCTGTAATCAACAAAAGCTGCCAAGTACAATCAGTAAAACATTTAACGAAGGTTTATTCAGCACTTGCACATACAAGAGCGCGGAGAGAACTGCATCTGGCCAGAACACATACGGTACATGTACAGTTACAGAACATTCCAGTACAATGCTTCTTGATATTTTTGGATACTTGTAGAATGTACTCGAACCAGTTACAGAAATTAAAATTTTAAAGTTCAGGTGAGTTTTGAACTCACAGTCCTCCATGCAACAACCTAGTATCATAACCAATACAGTACGGTGACTGTGCTACTCAGTTTCTTTTGCGGCAATATTTTATAGTTTATTTATTTTACCTGGATACATTACGTCTAAACAAAAGCTCTTCGAGAGTTACCATTGGTCCATGTTATATGAACTGTCAGCAAATAATAATAATAATATGATGATGGTGATGAATTATAGTAACTGGTACGATGATTAATCGGAGGTAATCTTGTGGCTTGGCAGGAAGGGCTGAACAACAATCACAACACAGCAAAGTGCTGAAATTACACTTTATAATTGAAAGATACTGCAAATCAAATTCACTGCTGATCCTTAACGTGGTAACACCAGGAAGACTACATGCAACAAATGTCAAACGTGACTAGCATTTCAGTGCAATCACACAAAGTAGGTAGGAGTAACACCATACATGTTCATATACATCATTTCTCAATCAACATAACTTTTTCTCAACATTTAGAAATCGTACAGGGATAATGAGAGGATAATGAGATACGATTAGAAAGGCTTTGTTACTGGTGTCTGACGTTACATACCGTTCTGCGGTAAACTATTTGTGGACGATGTTAACTTAAAAGAAACTTTTAACTTTCATAATCACTAGGGTATCATGGACACCCCACTTCATATCTATATCTTAGGAAATTATCTTATTAATCACAAATAAGAAATCTCTTTTTTACGTTATCTTATTGCAAATACCATTTCATTTGTTTTAAACTATGTATTAAATCGATAAATTGTATATAGCTTCGTCATAGAAAATAACTGTGACAACTGTTGTAGTCCATTATCTCTGCCCTTCTTACAAGGTGACATTTGAAAACGAATACACTTTCCAAAATGACAAACTTAGCTGTCCTTGTCACCTTGTATTGTGATTTACCTACTGCTGTTACAGCCTAACGTGCTTATTGTGATTGAATTTTGTTCGGAATTAAGTGCATGGAATTGTATATACAAGGGTGTATAATTAATTCATGAGTATTAGTTCATGTCGATCAGTTGATTTTCTAAGATTTTTTCTCTTCTCTCCCACAATTACTCTTATCTGAATGAATGCACTTTGTTGTTATTAATTAAAACTATCAAAGTGCGAAAGTTTCCACGGGTCCCCTCGTTCTTTATACTGGAAAAGATTTCACAGCGGGTGTCTCATTCAGAAATCGCATTTGAATGTTGGTTGTTTGTGAGAACATCTTGTTACGCCTTGTGTGCTTACAAGCATATGCCACCATTCAACAATGGCAGATTAGTGGCTTATCGAGACTGCGTTTATCCTTCCATGATATTGTTGCTCGCGCTGCTCTGAGTCCTACCTATTTCCATGCCATTAGTGTTTGCTAAAGTATTGAAAAGGCTGTGAATGTAAGGATAACCGATCGTTTTATATCATGCGATTTACTGTCAAATGTACAGTTCGGATTTAGAAGTCGTTTAACAACTGAAAATGCTGTATTCTATTTCTCTGTGAGGTACTGGATGGGTTAAACAAAAGGTTTCGAATGCTAGGCATATTTTTTGATTTAACTAAGGTTTTTGATTGTATTGATCACAAAATACTTCTCCAGAAGTTGGACCATAGCGGAATACGGGGAGTAGATCACAATTGGTCAACCTCTTAATTTAGCAACAGACAGGAAGAGGTCATTATTCACAGTGTTGAGAATGGCTATGATGTGGGGTCTGAGTGGGGTACGGTCAAGTAGGGGGTCCCCTGGGGATCCGTGTTGGAGCCACTCCTGTTACTTATTTAAATAAATGATATGCCATCTAGTATTACAGCTAACTCTAAAATATTTCTGTTTGCGGATGACACTAACTTGGTATTAAATGATGTTGTGTGCAACACTGGCTCGATTTTCAATAATGCAGTTCATGACTTAGGTTCATGGCTTGTAGCAAATACACTAACGCTAAATCACAGTAAGCCTAAGTTTCTACAGTTTCTAACACACAATTCAACAAACCTAAAGTTTTAATTTCACAGAATGGGCATATGGTTAGTGAAACTGAACGGTTCAAATTTCTAGGTGTTCAGTTAGATATTAAACTGTCGCTAAAAGCCCACGTTCAGGATCTTGATCAAATACTTAGTGCCCCCGTTTTTACCATTCGAACGGTATCTGAAGCGAGTAATCATTAGACACGAAAATTGGTCCACTTTGCTTATTTTCATTCGCTTATGTCGTAAGGTATTATGTTTTGGTGTTACTCTTCCCGTTCTAAAAGGATATTTTTGGCACAGAAACGGGCGGTTCGGGCAATAAGTGGTGTAAGTTCACGAACCTCTTGTCGACTCTTGTCCATTGGCCTCTCAATATATATATGTATTTCTTACTGTCACTTCTTATTAACAATATCAGCTTATTCACAAGAACAAGCAGCTTTCACTCAATTAATATGTGGAAGAAATCAAATCTGCAATTGGATCGGACTTCCTTAACTCTTGTGCGGAGAGGTGTGCTGTAAACTGGTACATCCATTTTCAATAAGCTACCACTGGAATTTAAAAAATATTACCAGTAATCCAACCGCTTTCAAATCGATACTGATGAGTTTCCTCATAGGTCATTCCTTCTATTCTGTCGACGAATTCCCTGAAAAATTAAGCTGATTCTTGTTGTATTGTTGATTGAGTTTACTTAAACTTGTGGCTTGACTTTTTTTGTGTTCATAAACATTTTATTTTTATCTGTTATTACTTTTATGTTGCAATTTCAAGTACTGACACGTTCCACGACCCTGGAGATTTACTCCTCAATTTGGTCCTACGGAACTTGACGTGAAAATAACTAAATAAAGTACTACATGGAATCGATGAGTTCCAGAGGGCCATATTCACCGCTATGCAGGATCTTATGGCCACATGAAAATCGCGCTCGAGAGAGCTGAAATACTGTTCACTCGGCCGATCAGGGTCCTACAGCCATATCATGTCCTTCGAGTCGGGAAATGGTCTTGTTTACAGTATGGCGAGTAGTCGAGCGGACAGAACGACGACACCTGGAGTAGCACAGGCTTTCAGCGCGGCGAGCATAGACGCTGCTACCGTTGACCCGGTAACAGAGCAACGAAGCGAGAGGCGTGCCGATGATGGTGCATCCAACAACGAAAACAACAACAACAACAACAACATCAACAACAATTGACACAGGAGTGCGACCACGTGATCTTTTCATAAAAATCCTTCTTCTGTGTGCAGCATTACTATGATGATGTCCTTGTAGACAACGAACCTAGCCAGGTAGTTTAGTCATCATCTTCGTGCCCAGGTGAAATGGTATTGGATGCCAGTAATCTGAGCAGTAGCTGCTGCATTTCTGACGAATTGAGTCTGGTAGCTGTGGCCTGTCTCTGAGGCCTCCATGACGTTATTTTTCAACACAGAAATGTCACACTTAATGTTGAGCTACTTGTCCTAACGTACATCGATAGAGAGGGTGTTCAACTGTCGCTTTTTGCAGCACATTCTCTAGATCTCAAAGTCAGGCAAAAAGCTGAATCAGCGTGAAGTGACTTACCAGTATCTGTTATCCTGTCTCATCTCGATTCGATTCCCAGCCGGATTACATCCATAGTCGCTGCACAACAAGTGGCAGTTGTGTGTGATAAATTTCGCACCATGTGTACCCCCTAATCAGTTACTAATTTAATCATGTATTCTTCCTACTATACTGTATACATGCAATAACTAAAATATCGTTATTTTCTGTATTTCATGGTGTTGCCGTTTTAATTTATTTCCGCTTAGTAGAACAAATAATTTACACTGAGATTGGAGGAAAATAGTGCTCTATTATAAGTAATTAGATTTCATTTTTTTTTAAAAAAAAAAAGACTACACAGTGAATACATTCTAAACTTCCAAAACGTACCATAGAGTTGAGGCGAACGAGACATAATTGTGAGCAATGAGAAGCGGCAGTGGAACATGCCTGAATACTACCTAGCCTATAGCTAGCCACATCTCCACCTGTAGCCGCAGACAGGGGCCGGCGGTTCGTCAGTAGCTCGAGTAAACCACGGAGATAATTCACCCCTCGCAAACTGTAAGCGTCTCGCTCTCATTATGCCAACATGACGCAAAACACAAGATCCTTTGTGTTGGACGTTGAATTCGTGAAGCAGACGCTACCTGTTGGCTACTTCTGAAAAGAAAAACAGTGGTTCTGAGTAATCCAGTTGGACCCTCTTTTAAGACTCGAGAAGACCGCATACTGTCAAAATTGGTATCTTTCTCTATTGCCAACTTAAATGGTCTTTTCTATAAGACACAAGGAAATTCTACAAATATGTTTTCTGTCATTAACCAGGTGGCTCTAACCGGCCACGCTCACTAGTTCCCATCATATTTATCCTTAAGCGCATAACGTTCTCCTTCCTGCTAAGGAGACTATTTTATCGTCACCAATACCTTGGGCAAAAAATTAGTCATCCCCAACATCTTAGTTTGTGATAAATACCCTTCATAATTATGTGGATACTAGCTGACACAATGTTAGTGTATAGTATGTTCTACGATCTCACACATTTGAGTGAGAATTATGTCATTTCAGCCTTGCAGTGATACAGGGTGGGGCAAATAAAAGTGCCCTGGACGAGTGGATACGACTTGACATGAATGTGTGCATACACCGCACCTCGTGACGAGCACACCACGTGTACGTGGCCAAGTGATCGACACCGGTTATAAGTGCCTCTTACGTGAGGAAGACATTTTTTAAATAAATTATTGTCTCTTATTGATGTATTCACGATAGTTAGGAAGTGCTGTAGTCCGTAGCCGGCCATGAGTCGGAGAGCATTTCCCACGCTGGCTGGCTAGGTGACGAAGCGACCATATGTGGCGCGTAGTGGGGTGGGGCTCGGCGCTGGACCGTAGCAACAAGCGTTAGCCTGGGAAGTATACATGACGGGAAGTACCGCCATCTTGGCGCCAAAGTCACTGATTTTGTTTGTTTATATTTAATAATTAAAGTCATTTATGACAACATGAATACTAGGAGGAGGATCTGGATGTTTAAAGCTATTTATCATAATTTTGCCTCGTTAAAATTCACACACGTTCATTAACAAATGCATATCTTAGTAAGTACGAAATTGATCGGAAATCCACGAACTGTGACGAAACTAGTAAGAGATACGAACTGCGCGCCAAAGTCGGCAGTTGGCGTTAAGAGCTGTTCCTGTCTTGTCCGATGGTAGCCATGCTCTCGGTTACGAGTAGTTTGTGATATGAGTGTTGCATCATTGATCTAATAGGAATAAAAGTGATATTACGGCATTCTGAATGTTAATTTCGAGTAAATAGATACCCCAAAGTTGAGCCACAGCAATTTCAGATAATTAGCTTCCACTGACAGGGACATCCAATGCGTCAATGAAGAATCTGCACGGGACGACATTTACGAGAGCTGCACCGCGCACAGGTGGGAGGAAATCCGACGACACGACCCACCAAGGCGGACCAAGGAAGGTCCGACTTACACTCGCAAATTCCGTGTGGAAATGCTGACCAGTCATACTGTACGTCACATATACCACCCTCTACGGACTCGCGGCTAAGCTGAGTAATAACAGTATCAGTTTAGAAGCGAGGGGATTTTGCACGGTTCAGAGCGTAGTGCGAGCTGTCAGTGTGAGTGGAGCAGTGCAAAAGGGACGATGGTACTCACAGTAGAGCAGCAGCAGGTGTTCGTTGTGGAAATTTACGTGGCGAAGAAGTCGTGGAAACAGTCTGGTCAGTTGTTTGCCGAGAAGTTTAATGGTGTCAAAGTGCCAGCAAAGAGTGCCGTGCAACGCTTAGTCCGAAAATGGCGCCAGATAGGATCTGTTTCGAACAAGTAAAAAAACAACATTCCTAAATGTGCCAAATCACCAGAAAATGTGACTGCATTTCACCAGAAAATACGTCAAAGTCCTACCAAATCAACCCGATGCCTATTGCAAGAGACCGTCACATCAGGTCGATTATGTGGAAGAGTACTTCAACTGCACTTAACCCATGGAGTCCTACCGAGTGTCTGTTGTTCATGCATTAAAACCAGCAGATGCAACTCAGCGCCTACAGTTTTGTGAGCAGCTGCTCACTGAGTTAACAATGAATGGCTTGGATATGGATCTGTTTTTTATGTCTGATGAAGTCTGGTTACACCTGGATGGTTATGTTAGGAGCACAAATTCTGCGCAGTGGAGAATCCGCATACTCCCACGAAACGCTATTATTGTATGATGAGCTTTGGTATGCAGTGCCTGCTCGCCACTTATTGGTTCCATCTTCTTTCATCAGATGCTGACTTCTGCGTGTTACATTCCCAACATTTGTGCCAGTGTTAACGGAGGAGAAAAAGACCTATAGTTACTTCCAATATGATGGAACAACTGCCCATATAGCCGGCTGAACGTTGGACACATTTACGCTCTTCACGCCTGACAGCTGTTAGCAGAGGGCAGTCTGGTCGCGGCTCTAGCTGGCACTCACGTCACCTGATCTGTCAGCGTGCGATTACTTTGTGCAGGGAGCCCTCAAGTTGAACTTGTATCGTAACAACCCTCATAGTATTCAAGAACTGTATTTCGTTTGCTCCGCTGTGTTTCTTTGCACCCTGGAACTCTGTTCTCCACGCTACTTTTATTTGCCCCATCCTGCGTAATGGCACACTGCGTCACACATCCTATTTAATTTCTATTTTTAGGTGATATTTATTTTAATATCCGTAATGGCTTCCGATCCCCGAAGAAGAGACCACAAGCTACTTGAAGTATACCATGTCCAGCTGAAGCCATTCGTTTATGACAAGATCCCACAGAGGTACCAGAGTGTGAGAATATTGATGGGCACGTTTCACTTGGTCCTCGGAGTACTCGTAGTTCTAGATATTTCGTATGCGATAAAGGCGGACTGATTTACCGGTTCATTCAAGGTACGACAATGTGTCTGAGAGTGTGTAAAATCGGGAACGTACGTATGGAGGCAAATGAATAGTTCCCTTGTCGTCCTTTAAGTCGGAACTGTCCACAGATAGCAAAGGAAGGTACTTGGTTAGAGAGAAATAAATATGTTTTTTATATTCTCGTTTGCTTCATTGAATGTGCCCGAGTCATGGTAGGAAAGATAATCCAAGACAGGACAGAACCACGTCCGGTTCGAACTGCAACCTCCAAGTACATTAGGCCGTCGTTCACTGTACGCCTTATATTATCTAAAAACAGAAAACCGCGATTAGTGGTGCCACGTTAGACTCCTCTAGCCAGCATTCCTGTTTCTGTTTCGTTTAGCCTATCGAATGCAAACAACTTTATGTGCCGCTGTGCATCCATTTTCCCTCGCAATGTTCACCAGAAAGTAGTTGAAATGGCCTGCATCGCTGACGGCAAGTACATCTCTCTGTTCTAAGACTGATTGTTAGCGAAAATACTAGCGACACGCTTCCAGTCCCTTTGTTTGTTCTTGTTCCTTACGCCGTGTTACATGGAAGCAAGTGGTACACCATGCTGCACCGCTCTTTCTACTCACGCTGTACTGTCAGTGTAGATGCAGTGATTTCATTAACGACGTGCTCATGACCACGTCCAATCATGATCGTTCTTTTCCGTCAATCATATGAGATCTCCATGTAGATATATCTAACTGCACTGATTCCATGCAACCGAATGGCAAACACACACCACTTCACTGCCGTGACTGACGTCAGCAGCGGACGGTCAAGTGATCGCCTTGTATCAGTTCTGCACTATCTACAGCGATCCACAGCAACCAGTATGCCTTTTTCAGACGGTGATTGATGTATTCTTTGATGCGCTTATTTGTAAATTAACATCATCATCATCATTTAAGACTGATTATGCCTTTCAGCGTTCAGTCTGGAGCATAGTCCCCCTTACAAAATTCCTCCATGATCCCCTATTCCCTCTTCTGATGTTAAGCCTATTAATTCAAAATCATTCTTAACCGAATCCAGGTACCTTCTCCTTGGTCTACCCCGACTCCTCCTACCCTCTACTGCTGAACCCATGAGTCTCTTGGGTAACCTTGCCTCTCCCATGCGTGTAACATGACCCCACCATCTAAGCCTTTCGCCCTAACTGCTACATCTACAGAGTTCATTCCCAGTTTTTCTTTGATTTCCTCATTGTGGACACCCTCCTGCCATTGTTCCCATCTACTAGTACCCGCAATCATCCTAACTACTTTCATATCCGTAACCTCAACCTTATTGATAAGGTTGCCTGAATCCACCCAGCTTTCGCTCCCATACAACAAAGTTGTTCGAAAGATTGTGCGGTGTACAGATAACTTAGTCTTGGTACTGACTTCCTTCTTGCAGAAGAGAGTAGATCGTAGCTGAGCGCTCACTGCATTAGCTTTGCTACACCTCGCTTCCAGGTCTTTCACTATGTTGCCATCCTGTGAGAATATGCATCCTAAGTACTTGAAAGCGTCCACCTGTTCTAACTTTGTTCCTCCTATTTGGCACTCAATCCGTTTATATCTCATTCCTGCTGACATTACTTTCGTTTTGGAGATGCCATTCTTCATACCATAGTCCTTATATTTCTGATCTAGCTCTGAAATATTACTTTGCAAACATTCAATCCAATCTGCCATCACAACTAAGTCATCCGCATATGCGAGACTGCTTATTTTGTGTTCACATGTCTTAATCTCACCCAGCCAGTCTATTGTTTTCAACATATGATCCATAAATAATACGAACAACAGCGGCGACAGGTTGCAGCCTTGTCTTACCCCTGAAAGTACTCTGAACCATGATCTCAATTTACCGTGAACTCTAACTGCTGCCTCACTATCTATGTAAAGACCTTTATTGCTTGCAAAGTTTGCCTCCTATTCCATAATCTCATAGAACAGACAATAACTTCCTCCTAGGAACCCGGTCATATGCCTTTTCTAGATCTATAAAGCATATATACGTAGACAAATTAACAGGCATCACAAAAAATAAAGAATCCTCCAGACCTAATAAAAGATACAATCAATTTTCAGTCCGTTTCTTGTCTCGCGAACATGTGTAAAACAGTTATGGAATTTTTTATTATACTGATAAATGATTTGTTAAATAAAATATAGCACTTTAATTTAACTAAGTGTTCTTGAAAGCAGAGCTTTTAAATGTATTAAAATGTCCATCCGCTTTGGGTATCACACTAAAGGCCTTAGGCCATTCTGATGTGGTACGCGTACTTTACAGAATAGTAAATGTTTTTCTATATTACTGTAGTTTTTGCGACATTTCCTAATTTATTGCAATTTTCGTAATCAGAATTCGCATTTCCTGAACAGCCGCGTGGAGTGGCCGTGCGGTTTGAGGCGCCATGTCATGTACTGCTCATCCCCTCCCGCCGGAGGTTCGAGTCCTGCCTCGGGCATGGGTGTGTCTGTTGTTCTTAGCATAAGTTGCTTTTAGTAATGTGTAAGTCTAGGGACCGATGACGTTAAGCAGTTTGGTCCCTTAGGAATTCACACATTTGAACATTTCAATTTCCTGAACAGACTTCAAATTAAACAACTAGTGAAGTAACAAATGCAGATCCAGTTTCATCAAAAAGCACATCAAAACCACTCTAAGGTTATAATTTAAACAAAATTTTCCGACCCCTGTTGCTCACAGTATATAATGGCGAAATATTCAAACAATCCACAGGACTTATGTTCAAAATGTTGAGAAGTTCAAAACTTCACTCATCCTAAATTTAAAATGATGAGAAATTCACTTTCCCCAAGTATAAAATAATGGGAGGTCCGCTGCTTGTTCATAACTAGACCACTTATTCTAACTTTAAAACTAACTCTAAAACCACGCAGCCTGCGTGGTTGTCAAACACTTGTTGCTGTCGTGTTGTAAAATACGAATGGGAGAGGTATTCACTTCTATCTTTATGCAAAGAAATACATGTGGGGAGAGACTTTTAGTTGCCGGACAGTACCGGGTTTGCATTTCCGCAGGGCCCGCATATCGGACTGGTTTAACATCACTGTCGCAAGGTCCGACCGCATCCACCCCACCAGCTGCCTCATCCGCTCATGGTGAGGTCACCATCAAATACCGCGTCATTCTGTGTCACATTCCTCCACCCTCCACATCTACTAGCAAACTGTCGATGGACTCCGGCACCCTACCGCAACAGAGCACACAATGCGCTGCTAGAAGGATGTCAATACCATGTAATCAGTTTGCTATATGGACAGCTGTTTGTCACCTTTGAATGTTTCATATAGTGTGTCCCTCACCACAACTATATGTTTCTACACTAACCGTTCATACATCTACATCTACATCTACATCTACATCCACACTCCGCAAGCCACCTGATGGTGTGTGGCGGAGGGTGCCTTGAGTACCTCTATCGGTTCTCCCTTCTATTCCAGTCTTGTATTGTTCGTGGAAAGAAGGATTGTCGGTATGCCTCTGTGTGGGCTCTAATCTCCCTGATTTTATCCTCATGGCATCTTAGTGGTGCCACATTACACTTCTCTAGTCAGCATTCCTATGACCCGTGGGCGCCGCCATCTTGGCCAAAGAGTTTGAACACCACAGATAAAATACTCAAAATCAGAGATATTACGTGCAGTTCAAGGTCACGCCCTGCCTAGCACAAAACCAAGTCCACACTCTTAACTGGTATCCTATTCTTCTTGTCCCCAGCTGTTGTGGAGAACTCGATGTTCTCGATGGTTTTATAGACTGTCTGTTTAGAACGGCGACGAATTCTCCTGTAACCTGTAGCCTTACAGGAGAATTCGTCGCCGTTCTAAACAGACAGTCTATAAAACCATCGAGAACATCAAGTTCTCCACAACAGCTGGGGACAAGAAGAATAGGATACCAGTTAAGAGTGTTGCTGCTACTGCACTTGTCGATGGACCGTGTGTTTTTTGTGGTTGTAGACTTAATTTTAGTACTGATATTAATGACAGTTTTTCTCACGGTAATGGCTGGCTCACTGTAGCCATTGTATGTGGAGGTAGTGGAGTTCCTAACGTACCTGGACTTGAAAGTTTCGTTGATAGAGACATTATTTCATACCGTACCTATCATATGGCAGAACTTGCAAATAACGACTTTGGTAAATCTGCGTATATGTCACCTTCTGGATTGTCTTTGTATACTCATAATAAGAGAAAAATATCTGTAAATGAGTCTGTGTTTATTTGGGTTAAAGGTAAAGAAGTATGTGAGTATGTAATGGTTGGCTCACTGTAGCCATTGTACGTGGAGGTCGTGGAGTTCCTAACGTACCTAGACTTGAAAGTTTCGTTGATAGAGACATTATTTCCTACCGTACCTATCATATCGCAGAACTTGCAAATAAAGACTTCGGTAAATCTGCGTATATGTCACCTTCTGGATTGTCTTTGTATACTCGTAATAAGAGAAAAATATCTGTAAATGAGTCTGTGTTTATTTGGGTTAAAGGTAAAGGAGTATGTGAGTATGTAAAATTTGTTGGTGACTGACCTAGACGTCGCCTCAGCAATGCCTCTGCGACGTCTAGGTAACCGTCGTCGCTGGCGGCGCAGTGTACCTGTGTACAGGTCGTTAAAGGCTATTGATATTGACCTGGCTGGGCAGTTATCCAAAGAGCAGTTGATAGGAGGACCAAGTGTCTTCCGTGGACTGCGTCTGAACTTCACTTGTGATGTACAAGCTGTATTTGGAGGCCCAACATGGCTTACCTTGACTGTTCTTTGGGGCAATCATAGATTCTATAGCTGTCCAACTTTCTATTGTACTGAGTCGCTTGCGATGGGGAGAGCCCACACGACTGTGATCACTGATTGAGACGCACCGCTGTTACAAATCTTGTCTGATTTCCGTGTTTTGTTCTTGTGGCGGTGGCACAGAACCATATCAAACGCGGACCAGAAGACAAGGAATACGACACTGACATACACATCTGTATCCATCGCCACCCAGGGTCCTGAACGAAAAGAGTGCATTTCATCTTCACTAAGAACAACATGCTGTTTCCTAGGAGCTCCTCAATGAAATCATACATCTTGGTTCATATTCCATATTTCACTCGTTTCCTGGCAATGAGGAACTTTGTCGAATACTGACTATAAGTTGGGGAACACAGCATCAATTGCCTTGTGGAAGTTGTGAATGAACAGAGACAGCTGACTTTCATACAGGCATTATTTATGGAATGTGTCTTCATGTTCTGATCCCCAGGAACTTCATAATATGCGAGCATAAGACGATTCAAAAAACTCCTCTACCCACTGAAGTTAACCATATAGCCGTTTAGTTGCATGTATGAGCTGGATGACAGTTCATGAAAATGAAAATGACTTTCCAGCTACATGTGGACTACGTTTCTTTGTGCATAATACAGCGCCGATTCCTTGTTGCATGGACTGGGCAAAGCCAGTTTTATATTTTTCAAGCAGTACTTACAGAATTTGAAGTTTTAAACAATATTCGAGCCTATAATCGGAAATCGATTTAGTGGTCAGGCTATCATTGCATTTTTAAGTGCCGCTCCACATAAATTTCAATGAACAACTTCATCATCAGATGTTTCTGCTGGTTTTCTATATCATTTCTGACGAATACCAGTTGGTTCCTCCAGCAAGAGTACTATAGAGATGTATGTATCTCAAGGACACACCAGAGCAATAAACGATGTGTGATGATCAAAGGCAAAGTCACGTTCCATGTGTGTGAAAACGGTTGATGGTGATGTCTCTGGAAGCACATAGATACTTGTTAGTAGCTAAAGCCTCTCACATGCTACCACTATAGGCATGAATTTGCTTCTCACATTTGGCGATATAACGCCTACGCTGTATGTAACAGCATGATGACACTTCATTAAAATGAGAATAACAGTATAGAAGCATGTGCAGCACTTTTCCTTTTTATACACTGTACGCGGCCGATTCCGTTTTAGAAGGAGATTGAACAAGTCCTTGACTTTTGAACCGATACATCATCCTGACCTTTCTTCAGTGAAATACATTCATATGAAAACTTCCTGCTGAACCTGACACACACTAGACAAAAATGGGCAACTCACAACATCCATATGACGACAGTTTAACGCCATCCAGCAGTACTTCGGTTTACATTTTAAAGTAAAATGAGCAGAGCAGTATTGCATTGTTCCGTTGGAGAAACACTAACAGGCAGTGTACAGACACCAGATGTTTACATTACAACATAATGAAACTCCATAGAAGGATGAAACAAATTAAAACCGTGTGACAGATCAAGGCTCAAACTCGGGATCTTTGCCTTTCATGGGCACAGAGCTACCCAAACATGATTCATGACCCATCTTCACAGCTTTACTTCTGTCACTATCAAATCCACCTGCGTTCCTTAAGTCCGAGGCTAAAGTAAAGCTGTGAGGACATGTCGTGAGTCATGTTTGGGTAGCTCAGTCGGTAGAGCAGTTGCCTTTACAAAGTAAATGTCTAGAGTTCGAGTGTTATTATGGCATACAGTTTTAATCTGCCAGGAAGTTTCATATCAGCACACTTTCCGCTGCAGTATAAATTTTTTATTGCATAGAAGAGCGTTTGCACTTGGCCATATAAGGTTCTGAATGGTTTTTCGACAATAATAAATTTATCACTAATGTCATGTTTTCCTCGTTCACAAAATGCACGGTTCTCAAATGAATGACATAACATATGTCCAAACTGCTTAAAAAGTGTATCAGATGTGACAGAGCAGATTGTTTTAGGAGTTTTATACAGTTTTTTCATAGTAGTTCATTCCCTACAATTCGTCTATACATTACTGCAGCACCCTGCATCGAATAGCACACAGTTAATGCAGTGGCTAGCGGATCAAACGATTCGTGACTTGTACCACCGACATCTCTCCTGCTGAAAATGTAGTGAATACATATAGCAAAATTTTTGTCTTTGCTGTGTAACTACAGTGGTGTTGTATAGCTTTACATAAAGAACTCTCAATGGCAATCTATTATCAATACATAGAGCATCAGCGTTTTAAGTCTGCGACCAGCAGTATGCTGCTGATGTTATACTAACATCGTGAACAGAGAAGAACACTAAACCCCCTGATCTCTCTCATGCAATAAATATCAAGCAAGTGGCTATGGCACATAGCGCTCTGTGGATCTCACCATTTAATGTCACTGACTCAGGATGACTACAGATGTGAATCCGAACAACACGTTTTATGTTCAAACTGCCTGCAAGTATATCAGACATGACAGAGAAAATTCTTTCAGGAGTTTGATACTGCATTTCATAGTAGGATATTCCCTGTAATTCATCCATACTTAACTGCAACACCCTACACCTCATAGCACACGGTTGCAGGTAACAGGGGTGTCATTGCTGTATACATTTGACTGCCTTTGCAGGAACCTACATATACCTTAAAATCAACATAGCATGATTTGACACCTTTAACACAGACACCCATCGTAATGAAAAACAGAACACAGTTCGTTGTACTGTACCGCCAATGTCCTAAGCGTCAGTATACACAAACAACAGATATAGACAGCTACTGTTTCCAAATGTTTTCTAAATCTTTTCTCATAAGAACCGCTGGTCTGCTGGCTATACAGACCTATCGTTACACTGGCATCACGTATCAGACCACAGTGAAAGGTTGCTTGTGATTCATATTACATCAATCCACAGTGACAGCTCGTTGCTAGGTTGTGGGACGTTGAAATATGGTGAAGTGTAGTTAGACTAAAGTACTTCTGATGACATTTGAAAAACGTGGAACAGAAATTGAGCGGTTCATGCACTGCACAGTGGAGCTCACTAAACACTTTACTCCATTCATCTACACATGGCAACAAAAACTGTAACAAATTGCTCAAAAAACAGTAAAAAATTGCCCCAAAACCATAACAGATTATACCAAAAGTGTAACAACTTGTCCCAAAACTGTAAACAAGATGACTTACTTTAGTGCAGTCTGCATGGTGAGCAATCCAAGATGACGATCCTGAGGGTACTGACGTAGTCCCAGTGGTCATAAGTTTAGAATTCAAGATGTCTGTCAAAGATGGCACTCTGGGACATCATCAACGACGTCAGAATCCAAGCTTGCAATCCAATATGGTGGACCTGGATTTATGAGCACAGCCTGCAATGGTTCCAGTCCAAAATAATTGTTTCAGTTACCACTGGCTCCAATCTTATAACTCCACCACTCGTCCTAAGTACCCACTCATCAAGAGAACTCGGCACGTGTGTCCAGTACACCCTAGTCTACTCCATCATCAAGTTTCATCACAGATCTAGCATCATCAGACAGAAGGACCTACCTCGTTCAGAAAATTGTAATTATTAAACCATGCCTCACTTTTAATGATCATTGTTATTATTCATTACAGTTATGTATGTGTTTTCATGGTTTTCCATTTATTTCGGTTTCCACACAATCACTGCCTAACATAATCACTGCAGTGCCTATACATCTGAGAAGCAGCAGAAATCAAGTCAGCACGCAGAATTATTTCCAGATTTTGGGTCTCCACTATTACCAACATCTGCACCGCTTGTTGAACCACTATGAAAGTGGTGTTATTCTCTCCGGTGGACAAACTGAATGCGACCGACAATAAATGTGGCATTGTAGGTTCATCCTCAAGTCATGAGTTCAACATAGTGGTAAATTTTGGACATATACGATTTAGTGAAATGAAAGAAGTGCTTTCCGACTATGAATGGTGTCCGTTATGTCAGGATTCATTACAAATAGCTACAGTATTCGACACCCAAACACCTGCACTATTTCTCAGTTGTCATACCATATGTGTTGGTGAGTACCTGAGAACAGTGAAAATATACCCCAAGCAGAATATCACACAGTGCATTTGCATTTGCTTTAAGGTATCTTCATTCAGAAACCTGTTGTGTGCTAGCTCAGCCATATAGGTTTGGTAGTAGGCTATGATCTTTTTGGAAATGAATGGCATGTGCTTATGAAGCTTACACATCAGGACATTTCAGAGGAAGTCTTTGGTACGTATTTCGTCTTGTGTCGTGCTTCAGTATGCAGTAAACATGATGAATCAGCATCATGAGTAACTGATGTTGTTACAGAACTATGTACATATTTATACGTACTTGTGTACCCTAAATTTTAATTCAAATTTTAAAAAATCTCAAATAAATGACTATTTATCCCTCTAAATTGTGTTTCATTTCGTCAGAAACCCCAGAAAGCTTTAATAGAATATACGGTTAAGATTGCTAAAGTACAGAAGAGAACTATAATGAATTATGTGTTCAGTTATCTAGAGGAAGAGGCAGGCGAGACTTATCAGAGGGAGAAACTGGAAACATTTATCTATGAGCAGGAGCTTGTAGAAGAATTGTAACTCAAATTTAAACGAATAGTCATCCATGCACACATATCTAGTAGAACAGTTCTTGACATGAAAAGCCATGACATGCTATGTCAAAGCAACTTAGCGTTTTCTTATATGATATGAAACTTAACATTTCAATTGTTGCAGTGTCGGAGAGAGCCTTAACATTCCATACATTTTCAGTTGTTGGCACTGTGTTAGGGATTGCCGTCAGTATGTTACAGAAACCCAGCAGTTCATTCATTTTCTGCTCTTTCTGGAGCTAGGAGTTCATTATTAGAAGAGACGAAGTATGTGCCCAATGTGTTTGCTTAAAAATAAAATTATATACAGGTAAACCATGAAAGATTTCTGAGGGAGAGTGTCTCTTATGTAAGGGACAGTGCAGCACATTAGTCAGTCAATATAGTGTAGTGCAGTACCTGAAAGTGTTTGTGGGATTGAGCAGCACAAGATAAGATGATACGCAGAGGGGCAGTCTCCATCCATCCCACATACATCATGCATGGTTCATCTGTACATGCTTTAATTTTTCAGCGATCACATTCCCCACTTATTTCTTTCTTCTCATAATGAATTGCTAAGTTCAACAGCAACTGAAAAAGCATGAACTGCTAAGTTTCTCTAACATAGCAACAACAACTGAAAATATAAACTAAACTGTTAAGTCTCTCTCTGATTTAATAATGGTTGGAGTATTTTCATCTCATGTAAAATGTGCAAAGTTAGATCAACATAGCACTAAGTTGTCTTATACTTTTATACCTGTTGTCAGTGGATGACTGAGATTGTCAGTTTTCAGAGTTCTCTACATGAAGCTATATAACTTTTATGTATAGTGAGAAGTGTTTTGTTGCCATTTCTGGTGTGACATTGAAACAGCTGAACTATTAAATTTCATCCAGTGTAAAAAATCTTCTAAGTGTCTTCGACATAGCAGTAACTGGACTGTAAAATCAAAGCTCCTTACATCAAAAATGTTCTGTTAGGTATGTATGTATCCTATGAATAGAGGCAAGTTGTTTAAACTTGAGCTACAGTTCTTCTACGTGCTTGGGTCCAAAGGTAAATGTTTCCAGGTCCTTCTTGAGATATGTCTCTACTGCCTCTTTATCTCGATAACTGTACAAGTAATTCGTTCAAGTTGTCATTTGTACTTTATCAATCTTAACTCTATATTTTATTCAATCTGACAGAGGTTACAGAGTCATATTTTAACTTTTAAATTTAGCTATAATTCTATAGTGCAATTATGCACATAATTCTCTCAGGGAATAATGCTGATGCCTCATACATACTGCTTACTGAAGAAAACATGCATCTAAATTAGTAGTGAAGACTACCTCTGAAATGTGCTGATGTGTAAGCTTTGTAAGCACCATTCATACATTTCCTAAAAATCCATACACATACTGCCACCATCGAAGACACTCATACACTGCACACTATATGGCTGAGCCAGCACGTATCAGATTTCTGAATGTGGATTCCTGAAAGTGAACCCAAATGCACGTTGTGGTATTCTTTTTAGTATATATATTCAATGATCTTGGGCAGTCCCTAACACATATTATATGACAATCCAGTAACAGTGCAAGGGTTTGGGCGTAGAATATTGCAGTATCTGTAATGAATTCTGACATAATTGAGACCACTGATTTTCTTATAGCACTACTTTTATGTAATTAAACTGTGAGTCTTTTAAACTGTGAGTTTTCAAAAATTACCACTACACTGAACTCAAGATCTAAAGACCAGCATACGAAGTGACATTTACTGTCACACGTATTCAGATTGTAAATTGCAGAGAATAACTCATAGCTGCACTGTACTATGGAAATGGTTCAAGAAGTGGTGCGTAAGTTGGTGATAGAGGAAATTCAGTCTTCAAACAATTCTGCACACTGACATGGTTTGTGCTCTAATATGTCAGGTGCATTAGGCAATGCTGGTGGCATAAAATGTTGTGCATATGTTGAATATATTGTAAGCTCTTGTTCTGGAAACAGCTCTGTATTTCGCTCTGATATGTCAGGCACTGCTTCATTGGGTGTATCTGCTTGCCAACTTGATTCCTGCAGTAGGGCCCATCTGTCAGTTTGATCTGATGAGTGGACACTGAGGCTGAGAGGTGGGTGTAGACAAATGCAGCACAGCAGTTTGTTGTTACAGTTTTGTGGAAATTAGTTGCATACAAGAAGAATTTGTTACAGTTTAGAAACAACTGGTTACAGGTTCAGGTTCCATTTGTTGCAGACTGGGGGGAATTTGCCCCATTTAGGGGCAAGCTGTTACAGCGTGGGGAAAATCTAATAGATTTTTTGTTGCAGTTTATTATAGTGTGTGGTTAATTTGTCATAGTTTTGGTGCAATTTGTTACAGATTGGGGGTATTCTGGTACAATTTTTCAGTAGTTTGGTTAATTTGTTACAGTTTGGAGGAAGTGCTATTTGTTACTGTTTTGTGGGGTAAATTGTTACAATATTTGACACAGTATGTAGATGTCAATAGATAAGTGTTAAGTGGGCTGATTTGTGTAGCATATAATTTGTTCAACTGCCCCCTCCATATTTCGACCTCAAATAAAACAAGCAAAGTCATAAATACACTCCTGGAAATTGAAATAAGAACACCGTGAATTCATTGTCCCAGGAAGGGGAAACTTTATTGACACATTCCTGGGGTCAGATACATCACATGATCACACTGACAGAACCACAGGCACATAGACACAGGCAACAGAGCATGCACAATGTCGGCACTAGTACAGTGTATATCCACCTTTCGCAGCAATGCAGGCTGCTATTCTCCCATGGAGACGATCGTAGAGATGCTGGATGTAGTCCTGTGGAACGGCTTGCCATGCCATTTCCACCTGGCGCCTCAGTTGGACCAGCGTTCGTGCTGGACGTGCAGACCGCGTGAGACGACGCTTCATCCAGTCCCAAACATGCTCAATGGGGGACAGATCCGGAGATCTTGCTGGCCAGGGTAGTTGACTTACACCTTCTAGAGCACGTTGGGTGGCACGGGATACATGCGGACGTGCATTGTCCTGTTGGAACAGCAAGTTCCCTTCCGGTCTAGGAATGGTAGAACGATGGGTTCGATGACGGTTTGGATGTACCGTGCACTATTCAGTGTCCCCACGACGATCACCAGTGGTGTACGGCCAGTGTAGGAGATCGCTCCCCACACCATGATGCCGGGTGTTGGCCCTATGTGCCTCGGTCGTATGCAGTCCTGATTGTGGCGCTCACCTGCACGGCGCCAAACACGCATACGACCATCATTGGCACCAAGGCAGAAGCGACTCTCATCGCTGAAGACGACACGTCTCCATTCGTCCCTCCATTCACGCCTGTCGCGACACCACTGGAGGCGGGCTGCACGATGTTGGGGCGTGAGCGGAAGACGGCCTAACGGTGTGAGGGACCGTAGCCCAGCTTCATGGAGACGGTTGCGAATGGTCCTCGCCGATACCCCAGGAGCAGCAGTGTCCCTAATTTGCTGGGAAGTGGCGGTGCGGTCCCCTACGGCACTGCGTAGGATCCTACGGTCTTGGCGTGCATACGTGCGTCGCTGCGGTCCGGTCCCAGGTCGACGGGCACGTGCACCTTCCGCCGACCACTGGCGACAACATCGATGTACTGTGGAGACCTCACGCCCCACGTGTTGAGCAATTCGGCGGTACGTCCACCCGGCCTCCCGCATGCCCACTATACGCCCTCGCTCAAAGTCCGTCAACTGCACATCCGGTTCACGTCCACGCTGTCGTGGCATGCTACCAGTGTTAAAGACTGCGATGGAGCTCCGTATGCCACGGCAAACTGGCCGACACTGACGGCGGCGGTGCACAAATGCTGCGCAGCTAGCGCCATTCGACGGCCAACACCGCGGTTCCTGGTGTGTCCGCTGTGCCGTGCGTGTGATCATTGCTTGTACAGCCCTCTCGCAGTGTCCGGAGCAAGTATGGTGGGTCTGACACACCGGTGTCAATGTGTTCTTTTTTCCATTTCCAGGAGTGTATTTTAGAGTGGTTGGCTACACTCAAACTTATTGCAACTACCCACAAACTAGCAATGAGATTTCGTCATGGACTGATATAATAATCAGCCACATAAAAGCTTTCATGGTAGCTTGATAGGTGATGTGAGTATAACGATATATGTCTACCTAGTGGAGATAAGTAACTAATAGTGGTGTTCACCAAAAATGATTTACAAATTCCATGGAAATGATATTTGATGTCTGTGTTAGTCACAGTACATACACACAGTCCAGAATAACAGACTGTGTTCTGTGTCTGCACAGGATTAATGTCTCTGGTACTAAAGTTGAATAATGCTACATTGGTTTGAGAGTGTACATAGTTCAATGTAATGGAAGTCTAATACATGCAGCCATATCACTCCTGCTAGCCACTATGTTAATTGCATGCTACTGGATGCAGGGTGTGTAGTTACCAACACATGAATAGTGTGGAACACACTGATGTGAAAAGCTCTATCAGACTCTTAAAATAACCTGCTCTATCACGCGTGGTATACTTTTAAGTAGCTTCGACACAAAATGTGTAAATCAGTTAAGAACTAAGTATTTTGTAACAAGAAGGAATCTTGACTTTGGTGAGAAATTATCGTAGCCCTAACATTCACAACATTTATACAGCGAAGTGTAAACTTTCTTCTATGAGTGTTCCATAAAATTTCGGTCGTCCAGCCACATAAAAACAATAAACGGTATTCAGCCGAAATATTAGAGGAATAAGTTGAATTTATGTGGCTCCACGCCCGAAATTTTATGGAACAGTCTTTGCGCTGCGAAAATATGAAGATGCTCATTCGAAGTTGCATTGTGTTGTAATGTATGCATCCGGTGTATGCAGACTGCTTATAAGTGTGTCTCCAATAGACCAATGCAATACTGCTGTGCTGACTTCATTTTAAAATATAGACATAAGTACTGCTGGATGGCGTTAAATTACTATCACATGTATGTTGTGAGTTCCACATATTTGTCTTGTGTATATATCAGATGCACAGGAAAAAGTTTCCATCCCAATATATTTCACTGAAGGAAGTTAAGCATGATGTACTGGTTCAAAAGTCAAGGACTTGTTCAGACCCTATAACACAGAATAGGCAATGTATTGTGCATAAAAAGCAAAGATCCCCACATGCTTCTGTACTGTTATTCTCATTTTCATGAAGTGTCATCATGCAACTTAAAGGGTGTATCGCTGAGTACAGCGAGCACATTCATCTCTATAATCCTAGCAAATGACAGCTGTTAGCTGCTAACGAGCGCTTATGTTCTTCAGGAGATGTCTCCTTCAATTGCGTTCACCCACATGGAATATGACTTCGTCTTTTATCATCACACATCGTTTACCAATCTGGTGCGTCCATGAGATACTTATCTCTCGATAATGACCCTGTTCGAGGGAGTGATCCAGTATTCATCAGAAATGACTTAGAAATCCATTAGAAACATCTGAAGATCGAGTCGTTCACTACAGTTTAAGGGGGGGGCACTTAAAAAACCAATGCTAGCCTGAAAACCACATCGATTTGTGGTTACAGTATGTATTATTCTGATAAGCTGAATTTCTGTAAGTATTTATTGGAAGATATAAAAAGGACTTATCCACTAGATGTATCAAAGAAATGGTGCCACATTGTATTGCACACGCTATTGAAAGTTAATTCTCATTTTTCATGAACTGTTATTAAGCTGATACATGCAAGTAAAAGGCTCTGTCTTTAAGATTGACTGGTTGTGGAATTTTTTGACTGCGTCTTATGTTTTCACATTGAGTTTTCTGGGGGCAGAAAATCAACAAACATTCCATAAACAATGATCATGTGAAAGTCGGCTTGCTATGTTCATCCATGAGACCCATGAGGCAGTAGATACTGTGTTCCCTGGCTTCTAGTCCACGTTTGATACATTTCCACGATGTCATAAATGAGAAAAATATGGACTATCCAGGCAGATTTTTTATTGTATTGAGGATTTCCTAGCAAATAGCCACATTGCTCTTAATATTTAGCAAACGCACCTTGATCGTTCATGACCTCAAATGGCGGTAGATAAAAGAGTCTATATTGCAACTAGTTTGTGTAAGGCTTATTTCGATAACACTTAATGTCTGACTGCAACAGTACTCTGTACTGTTGTGTTTAAAGTACAAATTAAAAAAGACATTGACTACAGTGTCATGTGTATCGTTCTTCAGCACTTTGCCCATTGACTGAAATGATTCAGATCAACTCTCCATCGAGAGTTTTAAGAAAACAGCATGTAGTTCCGAATTGTGAGGAAACTCACTCTGTTCATTCGTGACTACAAATGACAGTGGACAGAGCTGTCTAGGTCGATGATGTTTTCCTTGACTTCTGGTCGGTATTAGTTACCATTCTGTGCAGTCACTACAAAAATAAAATAGGAATATCAGACCAGACACGTAGCAGCAAAACGTCTTTTGCAGTGTTCACAGAGGTATGGGCTTCCACCACCACATGCCACTCCCAACAGAACGCCAGACAGTTCCGAAAATTGTATAGAGCTAGTATAAAAACGTGCATTTGTGGGTGGTGGGGGTCATACTACCTGTGGCGTCTATAGGTGACAAAGAGCTGTCCACTTCCACAACAGATGACGACACACTTGCAGCAGCACATTGTGTGCCTTCCTGCAGCCAGCCACTTGAGTCTGCCAGCAGTTTGATGGCTGCTGTGGAGGATGGAGGAGTGTGACACAGCTTGGTGCAGCCTCTGGCGATGGCGTTGAAGTTTTCAGATGAGGCATTGGTGGAGCAGTGTGATTGAGACCTTCAGGCAGTGGCAATGAACCTCCCCAACAGGTGGGGACCACAGAAGATAAGGCCTGTGCTGCCCACCAGAGAAAAGTCTCTCCCCAGCATGGTATTTGTTTAAATAAAGATAGAAGTGCATATGTATCCTAATCCTACCCTACAACATATGACAGTGACGACTGTTTGTCAACCATACAGGCTGCCCCAGTAAGTTACATGGTCTCAGAGTTACGACAAGTTATCTACTTCTGAAAAACAGAAGGCCTGCCTTTCTTTTATACTTAGATTTAAGAAAATTTCTCAACATTTTGTAGTTAAGATAAGCGAAATTTTTTATTTCCCACCACTTTAGACTTAGGTCAAATGGAGTGTTTGTATCTCAACGTTATAAACTTTTGTTAGCACTGGGGCGGGGGTAAAAATTTATTTAAACTCTGATGTCAGGTGTATGGGAATTCCGTAAATGTAGCATAACTGGACTTAAAGTTAAGGTAAGTGAACTGTAACATCATAGGAAAACCAATGATTTTTGGATTTTCTACCGTTTTAAAGTTGGAATTCTGTACTGTTTTTTAATATTAGGACTGATTGCACCAATCAGCTGGGAAATTTGACAACCATGGCTGCTATAAATAGCCCTGCAGGTCGCCACATTTCTGAGTGAATAATAGCTTACAAACTATATTGCAAAATTTTTTTATGTTTACTAAGTGGTTTTTCATATCCCTGAAAGTAGGTCAGTATTAACAGCAGGCAGATTGAGTGTGATTACGAATTGTGTGTGTGTAAGGGGGGGGGGGGGGTGAAAATAGGTTTACATATCCCAAGTGGGTTTTTGTAAATAGCCAATAGGATTAGACAGACAAGGGGTAAAACATGTTTTGTCACAACTATTAATAGCATTTGGACTTGGACCTGCATGGTGGAAAACACCTTTTGTCTCAGGTGAGACAATGGCCTTTGTTCCAGAACTGACACAGGGAGAAGGGGCCACCTTGAGAAACAATTGCTTTTCTCATTGAACTGGCACAAGTCCCCATTTTGAATTTTTTTATTTTCATGCCAGTTGAACAATGCACCATGCCAGATTTCCAGCCAGTTTATGCTCAGTACAACAGCCCTACTTATACAGTGACATCATAGGAATTGGAGTAATCCCTGTAGTAGAATTAGGCTGTTTTGAATTCCCTACGATTTTTCAATTTCTAGAGTGGTGACGAGGCAGGGAGATGGGGGAAGGGGGGAGAGAAATCTGGCAACAGTGCATGACAGAATAGTAGGCAGAGGAATAGGGAAAGCAGATAACAATGCATGATGTCCTAGTTCTCTCTTTGTTACACTACTCTAAAGCACAGCAATCTTTATAAGAAGTTCTCAGTTTAGTGTGTAAGAAAATTGTTCGGATAAAGCCACGAAAATAACGTAACTTAATCAAACGATGTCTTACCAAGGAAATATGTTACGTTATGTCGTACTAAACAACTCATGTGTTTAGAATTAAAGAATTCTGAGAGTGCATTGGGTTGTAATATAACAGACCAAAGCACAGTGCATTGTTCCTGTCTGGAATGAACAGCTTATTGGGTACATCCCTGCTTTCTCAAGTCGTGTATTCCAATCGCTCTTGGTAAGTGGCACAATTTACATCGCAAATTACACAGTTATTACAGACAATTATGTAAGATACGAGTTCAATTACTCTTGCAAATACAGCGATGTATTAAATTTTCGATACTTCTCATCCGCTGAAACATCTAATTAATCTAATAAAAAGACGGTGCAAACAATCTCTTTCATCTCTTCTTTTATTTGTTTATTTGCTATATGACATAAATCTTCCTGCTAATAGCACTATTTGACTTACATTTAAAAATAAAAATTCATATTTCTTATAGCTTACGGTTCCTTATACCAACAAAAAAATTTTCTTATAGAAAAGAAAAATGCAGTATAGTGTGAGATCATCAGAATAACCAAATAAAACAGAAACGATTTACTTTGAACCCTAAACGGTAGTTGAATTATGGCAATTAACAATTTACATGTATCTCTGAGGACCACAACTTACTAGAGCTAACGAATACTTTAATTTAGGTTTCATATAAATCTGAAATAATTAAAATTCAGTGCAAAATGGTAGTTACCTTGACGCAATTGGTTATTTAGTTACAAAAGCGCGACTGACGACTTTCAATAATTAGTGAAAAATTTAAATTGAATTACAAATGTTTTGACAGCACATATAATAGGGAAGATGTTCGATGGCTGTCCCTTGATGATTCAGTTACAAATTTAATCTGTACATACTATATTCTCTGTATACATTACATTATGATTTATTTAAGTTTCATCCTTAGCAGTCCGCAGCTCGTGGTCGTGCGACAGCGTTCTCGCTTCCCACGCCCGGGAATCCCGGGTTCGATTCCCGGCAGGGTCAGGGATTTTCACTGCTTCGTGATGACTGGGTGTTGTGTGATGTCCTTAGGTTAGTTAGTTTTAAGTAGTTCTAAGTTCTAGGGGACTGATGACCATAGCTGTTAAGTCCCATAGTGCTCAGAGCCATTTGAGCCATCCTTAGCAAACATTTACGTTCACTACTTTCGAGTCTCTTAATTTTCCCACCGATATGTAGCATAATAATGAGCTTCTATTAAAATTTTTAAGTGAGTGTATGAATCTGAATAGATTCACTGTGCTCATCTTTATTTTACAAAGTCTTTCTTTTTTATAAAGAAAATATTAAAATAATGGTGACATAAAGTAAATTTAGCATCACTTTTGAAAACTTTGGTAATTCTTTAACGAGTAAGTAATTACATAGCATTCCCAGACTGTTATTCAGAATTCTGGCAACTGGTGTATAGTTTCAGTGTGTACCTGAAGAAAATTCACCACTGTGTTCATTACAAACAGTTCTGTCGTCTATCTTTTTATATGTACACCAGAACTGTTTTTCCTATTTACTCATACATTGAATCGTTTGCAGGACATGTGACAAAGGAATGAGAAACGTAATATCAAAGTTGTCTCCATATTTCATTACTTCTGCGCAGATTTATGTAGGTCTGAAGGTGGTTATTGCCTTTCTATAGTAATGACATCCAAAAAAATATGCATTTTTTATCGAAAATTTTTCTGCACTCTTCTGTATAGTTTCACCTCATTAAAGATTTTTTTATTATTCTTCACGCATTCATTATCCACAACATTGTTTATGTGAGTTGTGTCTCTGTTAGATTGATCTTTGTAGCCTAATACATGTAATTTCTCGCCACTGAATATAATTTTCTGTACTGATAAAATAGTATTTCCAAACTTATTAATTTCATAACCTAAGCATATCGCTATAGAACTTGTGACAAAGCAGCCTGGGATATTTTTACTTCCCCTATTGTTTTGCCATCTGCCTCCTTAAATTAGTTTTTTCACTTTTCACTAATTACCATTAACGTACGTGAGTATAATTTGCATTTTCGCAAAACAGAAAGGTTCACCCTCAGTTTTAAAGAATAAAATATCAGGTCTAATTTTGTGCTTAGTTTTATGTATGTAATGGCTTTTTCAATTTATTTTAACTATTCCTAGTTAGTATCTTTCATTATAGGACGAAATCGGCACTGTTTCGTAACTCAAATTCTATTGTTGACTTATAAACAGATATAAATTCTATAATAATTGAAAACGTTTGGAAGACGAAACACTAGCATTCTTTAAGTATTTATTTGGCTCTATTCAGAAACATGTTAGCAAAGCCAGCCCTTAATTAATTCCAAAATAATTAACAATTTTGTCAAAAGTATTGTTTGCGTAACGATATTTGCTACTTTCATGATTTTAACAAATAATTCGGCCTAAATCTTGCAGTAGAAAAAACTATTTAAAAGAACCAATTTTTCGATGTATTCAGTTAACTTAATGAGTTAAGTTCGAATTGTAATTTCTATAAATTTATCTTCGGACAGTGTGTAGTTTCAGTACCTATTATTGCGAGGATATATAAGTGCTCAATTTTTGGTCCTGAGACAGTCATTCCATGGCCGAGTTTCAAACAAGAAACCTGTGTTGATTAGAACAACAACAATGTTTCAAATTAACTGTGAAATAAGTGTTACACAATTAGGCCATGTGTTAAAACAATGACAGTGTCTGCCTCATACAAACCTTCCTATTCTTCAAAAGCTGTGAACTTTGTGGTTAGGTTTTTACTGCTTATAGATGTTCAACAGTAGACTATTGTCGCAGTATATGGAGGTTTGCCTGCAAACGGCTAATGAGGCATAGGGAAAGTTAAAGCAATAGTGCACTGGCCATATATAACTATGTATTATTGGGGGGTTGTGAACAGTGAAAGTAAATTGCTGTGAAACAAGGACTTGCAAACTTTGAACAGTGAAATCAACAGCGGTTTACAGTGCAGTGGTAAAACAGCCAATCAGCGCATGTGTTTCATGGACATAGTATAACAACAACCAATCAGGGGGAGGGTTCTATGGAAGCAGCCATTGAGTACAGGAGCAGCCAAGCAGCACGCAGGAGGACACAGCTGACCGAGATAAACAAGACGCCTTGCCGAGACAATTACAACTCGCAGTAGACTGAAAATTGAGATGACAACTGCACCAGCAGCAGCAAGCAGCAGGCGAGTGATTAAAAAACAAGGTAATTTCATAGCGAAAGCCATTTCATATTTAGTGATGCATAATGAGTGGCCTTAATGAAGAAGACAGTGTGACGGGTGATAAGGCACCACGGGGGCCTGATTCAGTAGACGATAGTGCTCATAAATGAGACATGAATGTAACTTTGAATGATGGGAACGAAAGTCCTGTTATAGATGAAGTGATAAAAGCGTCATCTACATTGTCTGGTGATGTGAGCGTAATGGAGAATAACAATACTGAAGTGGGCGAGATCGTTAAAGTTAAGGATGTCAGTAAGGGCAACAGTTTATGGCAGATGGAAATTTGGAAGCTATGTTAAGGCAGATTATGAGTAGTTTGTGTAATATGAGTACGAAAGAAGACATTAATAGTATGAAAGTACAAATCAGTAGTGTTAAAACTGACATGACTAGTCCAAAAGATGAACTGAAGAAAGAAATTAGAAAGGAAATTAAGGTAGTTCATTCTATCCTTTCAGAATTAAATAAGAAGGTTGAGGCGGTAGGGAAAAATTATGACGAAAGGATAAAGAAAGTAGAGCAGAATACTTATGAGAAATTAACGTTGAGTAGTAAATGTGTAGAAGAGGGAGAGAAATTTTCTGATGACAATAGTAGGAATGTGGAGGTTTTCGAGAAACAAGGTGTTAAAAATAGGGTTAAATTTGAGAACCACGTCGATCAGATTAAAAATCATTTAGAAACAGACGTACAAACCAAGTGTGCTCTAGTGGTAGGGGAAAAACTGGTAAAAGTAAATGAAAATGTAGATTCAAAATTGACTGAAATGGAGATAAACGTGGAAGAAGTACAAAATCTAAAGCATAAAGAAAGTGGAACTGGGTCTGATTCTGAATGCAGTTGTAATGATGATAGCAGTAACGAATCCAGTAGTGATGAAGACGAGGTATTAGAATTTATTATCGATAATGATGTCAATGTAAGTAAAAAGAAAGTGTGGCACCCTGTAATAACAGCTAGTGTACAAGGTATACATGTTAAGTGTTTACTGGACAGTAGTAGTGAATGGATTTTACAATTTTATTTTGACTATTCCTAGTTTCATTATAGCACGAAATCAGAATTATATCGTAACTTAAATTTTGTTGTTGACTTATAAGCAAATATATATTTTATAATAATTATACATGTTTGGAAGACGAAACACTAGCATTCTTTAAGTAACTATTTGGCTCTATTCAGAAACATGTTAGCAAAGCCAGCCCTTAATTAATTCCAAAGCAATTAGCAGTTCTGTCAAAAGTATTGTTTGTGTAATGATACTTGTTAATTTCATGATTTCAACTAATAATTCAGCCTAACTCTTTTGGGAGAAGAAACTGTTTAAAAGAATAAATATTTCTATGTATTCAGGTAAAGTTTTCATTATAATTTCTGTAAATTTAACTCCGAACACTGTGTAGTTTCAGCACCTATTATTGTGAGAATATATAGGGGTCCGATTTTTGGTCCCAAGACAGTCAGTCCACGGCCGAGTTTCAGACGAGAAACCTGTGTTGATTAGAACAACAACAATGCTTCAACTTAACTATGAAATAAGTGTTACACAATTAGGCCATATGTTAAAAGAATGACATTGTCTGCTCCATATGTACCTTTCTATTCTTTAAAAACTGTGAACTTTATGGTTAGGGTTTTACTGCTCATATATGTTCAATAGTAAACTATTGTAGCTGTATGTGGAGGTTTGTCTGCAAACTATTAATGAGGCTTATGGAAAGTTCAAGCAATAGTGCACTGGCCTTATATAACTGTGTATTATTGGGGGGTTGTGAACAGTGAAAGTAAACTGCTCTGCATCGCAACTGTGCACCTGTTGGCTACATTATTTAAAGTAGTCAGCGTTGTACTTCCATACACCATTTTTCTGCCAGTATCACAACGCAGTACGTCAACACCGAGGAGAACAAACGAAGAAATAAAGAAGGCGAACTGTCGCAAACTGTGCTCATAATATGTGCATTCTGATGTACTATTATCACTAAAAATTATGATCAAACAATAAACATGTTGTTAGTTTAACGTAATTAAAGTGCCTGTCGGCATATCTCTCTCAGGTATTTTTTTTTGGGTGGGTGGGGTGGGGTTTGCAGCATATCGATCATATTTGGTCAAAAAGTACGTCAGAGCAGAAGAGTTGCAACAGAGCCAGCTCAAGGCAGGTAAGAGAGTTATGAACAGTGGAACAAAATACGGCCGACAGCCACCGCAAAGCAGAGCCACGTGGGTTCAGCATTGCAACAGTCGATTTGCAGTATGATAGTGGAGGGACAGAAGCCTTTTGTCACTTGCCACCATGTAAGTGTTTAGAGTATAGGCTTTAAGCCGTAAACGAGCATATTCTGGAGCATATAAGTACCTAGCCATTCGTGTATTACAATATTCTTGTCTCAGTACCACAGCATACACCATGAGCCTGTGACAACCATACGATATGCTGTAATGCGGTCAGGGTTCGGTGTACGACCACTGGACAGGGCAGCCTGCCCAGAGACACGAGAGGGTCGCCACAAGAGCAGAGAGCTGCCCACTCGCTGGAGGTAGTTCACGGCCACCTCCACACAATCACCAGCTATGCTGCCGCACTGTCATCACAGTCGCACCCGGAGACATCGCCGACAGCGGCATCTGAGTGATGTCACACTCAGAGTTGCTCTTTGTGCTGGCTGCAATGCTGGATATATGTTGTTTCGCATGAGAGACGACTAGGCACCTCCACCAAGCTGTTCCTGATGCAATACGGCTGAGGGCCAGAAAAAAGAAGTTAATTAAACAAACCTACTGTCGTCGTGATGTGACGTATCACTCTCCGTGGCTGACAATGAAAGGGTCATCTAAAAGGGTCATCTGTCTTCTGCTAACCACAGCTTCCTTCTCATTGCAGGGTAGCTCTTACAAGCAATATCCTCAGTTGTTTGTTGGATTTATTCAAATTTCTGTCTTCCTCTACAGGTTTTGCTCTCTACAGCCCCCTCTAGAATGTCATCAACATTTATTATAATTTTCGACACTAACATAAGCCGTACTTTCAATATCAATTTATTGGCAACCAGTTTCGTTGATACTGTTCACCATCATCTCAGGGAAAAAAGCCGGAAATAGTTATTAGGACACATACAAGACGAGTTTGTTAAGTAAATAAAGGAGGATCAAAACTCTTCATTTTCAGAACTAATAGTAGTACAATAAATGTGGACAGTGGCCCATTCAGGGAAGGAGGAGCCTTCCTCCCCTCTACCCCCGTTAACATGGAGATATACAGTTGAGAATTGCAAGGAGTGGAATCTCTCCCAAACATGAGTATGGATATCGACTGCAAAATGCACATTGCAGCGGAAGGTTCAAATGGTTCAAAAATGGTTCAAATGGCTCTGAGCACTATGGGACTTAACATCTGTGGTCATCAGTCACCTAGAACTTTGAATTACTTAAACCTAACTAACCTAAGGACATCACGCACATCCATGCCCGAGGCAGGATTCGAACCTGCGACCGTAGCGGTCACGCGGTTCCAGACTGAAGCGCCTAAACCGCACGGCCACACCGGCCGGCGAATGGTCCAATTGGCTCTGGGCACTATGGGACTTATGATATGAGATCATCAGTCCCCTAGAACTTAGAAGTACTTAAACCTAACTAACCTAAGGAGATCACACACATCCATGCCCAAGGCAGGATTCGAACCTGCGACCGTAGCAGTAGCGCGGTTCCGGACTGAAGCGCCCTGAACCGCTCGGCTACCACGGCCGGCGCATTGGAAGGAAGAATTAAAAAAGAGATGAGCAGTCACTGTTCAACAACACCAGCAACAAATAATGAAGGACGTAATGACCCAACACAGTTATGTCTGACACCTTTCCTGTAAGTGAAGGATCAAGTTCCCTTCCTCGTAGGGGACTTTGAGGACAGTACGGGGTGATAATTCATTTAGTACACAACTATTGCAAGAAAAGAGTAATATACGAAGGGAATATGTGATCAAAACAATAATTATCATTTATAGCGATATGAACTGCACTTCTAAGTAAAAATTTAATATACAACAAAATTAACTTCAAGCACAAATCGAAATCATTATATTTGCTTGACAACTGCTTCTACTCAATATGATTTTAAAAAATGGGTATAAGGTGTGTGTGTTGATGTGTTTGGCTGTAGTTAAGTGTAATCACTGCACGTAAAAAAGAATTAGTGGTAGGGAAGACTAATGAAAAGAATATCCTAAAAATGGTCAGTAAGTTGTCATATTTTTCACTGAACAGTCGTTATGAGTGTACATTAACTCGTTCGATATTACAGTGAGAGACCGTATTTAGAATCCGTTGAACAATGCGAAAAACTCCAGCGAATAATGACCGATAACATCGAAAACCACCGATATCTCGACACGTAACAGTTACTGTCATTTTAGAGCCTTGTCCAGTTTGTACCTTGAAAATACAGGGGTCTACATGTGGAAATATCGCACTTTAGACGAATTTATCCAGCTGCATTCTCATGTGTTATTAGAGCATACAACATGGAGGGAGAAGCTTAACTTCTCCTTGTGCAATATGTTGAACATTATAGTCTGTATAATTAAAAGAATACAAAGTCCTAATCAAAAAGGCTAGGAAGTTCTCACTATTATGCACACAACTGATATGTTGACAAACACATTTTTTAAATCACGAGTCTTTAAAACTAAGAAATATTATTATTTTGTACCAAAGTGTGCATCACAATACCACCGCCACTTCTATTACAATACGTTTGAGCCGTGTGCGGCTCGCATTCTTGCCGTTCGTACTTGGCGTCTTGTAATAGCGGTAGTGGCATCTCGTTTCCCTCTTGTGTCAATGGCGCCACTTAGTTTGCTAGTATTGTTTGTCTGCAGGTGGCAACAGCAGCGGTTATCGATAGCCAGTACTGTGGGACTATCTTTGGTGCGAGCGCTTGTATTTCCAGGTCGTCGTGTGTCAGACAGTGCGGCTTTAGATGGAGCAGCGAGGAGGTCCGCAGCGTGAGGGCAGGCCGGGACCGGTGGTGGCGTGCAGGCACTGTCGGATCAAGGGGCTGTAGCCGACGACCGATCCCCGGATGATTGAAGTTGAGTGAACCTCATCCAGTAGCGAAATCTCCACTGTTTGAAATCATGCTGTTGTTTGCCTGTTGCTGCTCCAATGTGCAGCCAGTGGTATCTTACTGCCTAGTGGCCGCTAACGCCCCAGTTACCTGCCCTGGAGGTTAACGTAATTTACCGCAGTGTACTTTTCCTAGACTTGCCGATGCTGTCCGGCATGGTGTGTACCTTGACTCTTTTTTGATTGTTTAAGAAGTAAATATCTTAGTATTTGATAATATGTAACTGTTTTCCTCACTTGTAATTCAGGCCTTCAGGTGTTGAGTATTCGGACGTTGCTTGTGGCTTTCAGTCTACAAATAATTTTGAATTCTTTCTTAGTAAGGCTTTCAGCCGTCAGTGTCGTAAATTCCTTTCAAATGATTGTTGAAAATTATTCCCTCAAATAAAGTGAATGGGTTTACTGTAGCCAACGGTAGCTGATTACGGCCCCATCCACAATCGTTGCATTATCTGCCTCTCCCTGACTACCAGGTCTCAATGTTTCTAAACAATCTGATTGTAAATTTACGATGATAGGTTCAAGGCTTGTATCCATCATTACTTTCCTGTCAAATTATTCTTTCTGAAGCTTTTCAGCGTGCAGCGCAGACTGTGCTCACGCTACAGGTAGGATGTTGCCTATTGCGTCATGCAGCGATTCAGTGAACGTTATCTTGAATGTTTTTTCTCGTCCCATACAGCCTTATCCTTCGCCCAAATTAATTTAGTAGGGCTAAACTGACAGTGACAGGTGGGGTTTTTCTTACACGTAAATACAAGTTGCCACTCAGAAACAAAACCAGAAGAATAGTCAGCATGCAGAATAGTTATTCAGAAACCTATTCCTATGAAAACCTTCAAACCGCCAGTACCATAACTCATTTTCCAGCAAGTCTTCCTGGAATGATTCTAATTGACCCATGTTTCATCAAGGTAATACAGTGTTGAACTACCTCCTTCTCTTGTATTGTGAATCTTTATACGAGATGAAGTTTGTGCTGCACCTATGTCGCTTTTTTGAACTAAAAACTCTCTTCTCAACCTATCAGGAACCAACGTCTCTTAAGATTCTTTACCATTGAAGCTAATTCTCTCCTACATAACTATAGCACGTTTTCGCGTGTCACGCATTCATCATTCACACGTAGCACTTTAAAACATCGTTGTTAAAACCATACATTTGTGTTACAGGTTCCTTGCGATTTTGATGCTTTCCAGGAGACACGAAACCAACTTTTCTACTGTTTCTGCATCTCTGACACTTTCGTTTACAATTCTCTTTACAGTTCTCTTGCCGACACCACATGGTTCTGTGGAGTCCGTTCTTGTGCCTTCAAATGTCAACAGTAGGAGGACTGCTTTCAATTTCACGTTGGAAAAAGTTATAATTGCGGCAAATAACCCTCCTCGCCTGCTTGTGAAGCACTTCACATTTATTGCCGTCACATGGATTTTTTTTTCATCGCACTTAAACATTTACAGATACACATTCACACCTATACTGCTACAAGAAAAGAAAAAGGATAGTAGACTGAATAATTCGGTTGTCCCGATGTACGTCAACAGTGCAGTTTGTAGGAGCGAGATTTTCGCTGTCTAGCTGTAACTCGCTGCTAGCCGCTCGGAAAGAGAATGGATATTATTGGCTGCCAGAGGCTAGTGGAGGGTGATGTGCAGAACAGCTCAAAACTGGGCCACCTTCCAACGTGACGCAGACTTTCACAGAGTTAGAGCTCAAAAATGTTATTCATCACAACCGTGACGAAGCTGACTACACAAACTAAATAAAGTGTTGCGTCTACAGTAAGGGAATCACACATATAGAAATACCTCTTGCCCAGTACATCTCAAACAGCGTGCGGTTTGGAGGGGGTTCCGCCTGTTTGTATCAGATTATCGACCCATCTGATTTTAAATTGCCCACCCCAACCAAGGTGCAGACAACCTTGTAGGTGGGGCAACCACATCTATGAGTATTCATCTTGGGTATTACACTACTGGACATTAAAACTGCTACACCACGAAGATGACGTGCTACAGAAGCGAAATTTAACCGACTGGAAGAAGATGCTGTGATATGCAAATGATTAAGCTCTTCAGAGCAGCCGGCCGAAGTGGCCGTGCGGTTGAAGGCGCTGCAGTCTAGAACCGCAAGACCGCTACGGTCGCAGGTTCGAATCCTGCCTCGGGCATGGATGTTTGTGATGTCCTTAGGTTAGTTAGGTTTAACTAGTTCTAAGTTCTAGGGGACTAATGACCTCAGCAGTTGAGTCCCATAGTGCTCGGAGCCATTCTTCAGAGCATTCACACAAGGTAGGCGCCGGTGGCGACACCTACATCGTGCTGACATGAGGAAAGATTCCAACCAATTTCTCATACACAAAAAGCAGTTGACCGGCGTTGCCCAGTGAAACGTTGTTGTGATGCCTCGTGTAAGGAGAAGAAATGCGTACCATCACGTTGCCGACTTTGATAAAGGTCGGATTGCAGCCTATCGTGATTGCGGTTTTCGTATATCGACATTGCTGCTCGCGTTGGTCGAGATCCAATGGCTGTTAGCAGAATATGGAATCGGTGGGTTCGGGAGGGTAATACGGAACGCCGTGCTGGATCCCAACGGCCTCGTATTACTAGCAGTCGAGATGACAGGCATCTTATCTGCATGGCTGTAACGGATCGTGCAGCCACGTCTCGATTCCTGAGTCAACAGATGGGGACGTTTGCAAGACAACAACCATCTGCACGAACAGTTCGAAGACGTTTGCAGCAGCATGGACTATCAGCTCGGAGACGATAGCTGCTGTTACCCTTGACGCTGCATCAGAGACAGGAGCGCCTGCGACGGTGTACTCGACGACGAACCTTGGTGCACGAATGGCAAAACCTCATTTTTTCGGATGAATCCAGGTTCTGTTTATAGCATCATGATGGTCGCATCCGTGTTTGGGGACATCGCGGTGAACCCACATTGGAAGCTTGTATTCGTCATCGCCGTACTGGCGTATCACCCGGCATGATGGTATGGGGTGCCATTGGTTACACGTCTCGGTCACCTCTTGTTCGCATTGACGGCACTTTGAACAGTGGTCGTTTAATTTCAGATGTGTTACGATCCGTGGATCAACCCTTCATTCGAACCCTGCGAAACCCTACATTTCAGCAGGATAATGCACGACCGCATGTTGCAGGTCCTGTACGGGCCTTTCTCGATAGAGAAAACGTTCGACTGGTGCCCTGGGCAGAACATTCTTCAGATCTCTCACCAACTGAAAACGTCTGGTCAACGGTGGCCAAGCAATACGGCAGTCATTACTCTTGATGAACTGTTATATCGTGTTGCAACTGCATGGGTAGCTGTATCTGTACGCGCCATCCAAGCTCTGTTTGACTCAATGCCCAGGCGTATCAAGGCCGTTAGTACGGCCAGAGGTGGTTGTTCTGGGCACTGATTTCTCAGGATCTAAGCACGCAAATTGCGTGAAAATGTAATCACATGTCAGTTCTAGTATAATAGTCTTATGAATACACGTTTATCATCTGCATTTATTCTTGGTGTAGCAATTTTAATGGCCAGTAGTGTAATAACCGCTACAGCAGTATTTGATCCTTTATAACAGAATCACTGCCGGTTTCAGGTGAACATATGATTAAAACATAGAATCAGAATAGCTCAGAATCTTTTTACCCAACATTAATTTTCCGTAAAAACAAAATATCGCTAATCCGGCAGTTTTTAATCTATGAAATGCCGTCTTTTAGCGGTGTTTCGTCTTGATGGACAGCGAATGTTGGGCAAAAAGATGCCGGGCCTTTTCCGTTCAAGTGTTTTAATCATATTTTCATTTGAAGATGTGGCTTTAAGCGGCACGAAACCGGTAGTGATCCAGTAACAAAGGGTAAAATACTGCTAAAGCGGTAATTAATACCCAAGATCCAACCAAGGATATGTAAAACGTAACATCTAATTTAAATTTGTGGAGCCGTACACAGAAAACACTAATACACTATTGCTACTTGATCCGTACCGTACCGGTAAGTCACCGTACGTCTTCCGCATGCCATCTTTGCCTCTAGAGACGGCGTGCCGTAGTGGCGTAACCAAACTGCAGTGGGAGGAGTGAGTCGGACGGTGGCAGACGGCGGAGCGGGAAGGGCTCCTAAGGCACGCTATATTGCGATTTGAGCCGTGTGGTGCCTCTGTTGGACGAATTGACTTCGGTATTCTGCTTTGGTCACTTGTCAGAGAATAAGTTTTCATCCTGGTGGCTGCGGAGGACAAGAGGCGGCTGAAGCTATTCCTGTTGCGGAAGTCCATGGTTGCGGCGCCTTGGCTAAGAGGGAAGCGTGCCGTCGTAGAATTATGGTAAAATGCCTTATTTTTGTTGAGTAAATGTGGAGACAGCGTGAGGTTAACAAAACGTTTCTTTCTACTGTCTTTCCCAGTGCGTCAGAATCTGCTTATGCACCTTACCCACCTTCACGACTATTAGAACTATAAAAATACCGGATCAATCTTCCTGCTTGCTTAAACCCCGTTCTTGGGTACGTTGAGAGCGAGTTCAAGAGGCCTGCAAGTGTTTGTACCAACTGCTTATTATACCAGCGTAAATTTTTGATTTTCTATAATTAAGATTTACAATGATTTTACCTTCTTATACAGGGTGTTACAAAAAGGTACGGCCAAGCTTTCAGGAAACATTCCTCACACATAAAGAAAGAAAATATGATATGTGGACATGTGTCGGAAACGCTTACTTTCCATGTTGGAGCTCATTTTATTACTTCTCTTCAAATCACATGAATCATGGAATGGAAATACACAGCAACAGAACGTACCTGCAACGGCGGGTCATGGCCTATCGAACATATGCCGGTGTGAGGTGGAGCGTACACCATTAAGTTAAGTAGTTGGTTCAAATGGCTCTGAGCACTATGGGACTCAACTGCTGTGGTCATTAGTCCCCTAGAACTTAGAACTACTTAAACCTAACTAACCTAAGGACATCACACACACCCGTGCCCGAGGCAGGATTCGATCCTGCGACCGTAGCAGCAGCGCGGCTCCGGACTGGAGCGCCTAGAACCGCACGGCCACCGCGGCCGGCCAAGTTAAGTAGTGGTTTTGACTTTGTACATATGTACTGTTTGTGTTTTCTTTTTCTTTTTCATTTATAAATGTATAGCTATGGTGTTCTTTTAATCATTGACAAAGGTCTTCGTAGACACTTGTGGGTTTTATTGTCGTTCTGAAGAAGGTGTAGTTATCTACGTCGAAATCTGGGTTAATATTTAACACTAGGTGCTTTTTTCGCAATCGAGGCGGGTTTTTAGTTTTTTAATATATTAAAGAACGATCGCTGACGCGCTGCGATGTTGAAAGTTCATAAATACTGGAGGGGTTGGTCTCTACCCCTTTACTCCATGTTGTGTTCAGTTCCATGATTTAAAGGTTAAAGATCGTTTATGGTTTGACTATCTGTTGAACTTAAATATCCTTTTTCTTCCCAGGTAACACTAATAGTTACTATCGCCATGCGCGTAACTGTCTCGCTTATCTAGGAGGTGCCTATATCCGATTTACACTGACTATCTACCTGCTTGAGGGCGGTTGGATTCTGAAGTTGCGGACTGCGCTGCCTCTTGATCAGCAGTACTTGTGTGGGCCAACGTTCTGTGGTACCAAGCAATTGAAAACCAGTAAACGGGGTGTCAGGAAAAACGGTAAGGTGAATTACTAAATTGTGTGTGGCATAAATTCTTGTTGTAGCTGTCGCTTTGAAGCGTAGATACTGTATTAAATTTTTGCATCATATTTCTGTCACATAAGCTTGTACTATAAATGTTCTGTGCCCTAATAATTACATTTTATCTTACAATAAGAATTGCAACTTGCTGTTAAGTGATTGATTCTCAAAGAACTGCAACAAATTTCTTTGCCTCTGTGTTGTGAGTTGTTCAAGCTATTTCATTCCATAAGTGTGATAGTTAAGTGAAAAGCTCATTAGTTGTCTTGAACATAGATATTTTCATAACCCTTTACAAAAAATTTGGGGTTGCTATGTCTTTTAACAGTACAATGTGGGTCAGTCTGACGGTGTATTAAAGTCTTACATGAATGCAAAGTAAACACTGCAGGACATATTCGGAGATGTGCACATTTATGAAATTTGATCACTTTGACACTTGTTGCTGTTGTTCTTAACACGTTTTTTTAATTCATTTTTTGAAAGCTTAAAATTAAATTTTTCTTTATTGGTCTGATTGATCTTTTAAGCATGCACTGTTCAGTAAATATTTTGGTCATGAATGTGTTCAACCCTTATTTGGGCCTAGTACTCCCCCTCCTAGAAAACCTCATGCGGTAGCTGTACATGACCTCATAATTTTACTCACTGACTCTGTAAAAAGTGCTCTCGTGCTGTCATTGTTTTCATCTAAGGTCCGCCGTCCGTTTCTCGCGAGCTTGCGAGGCAAGCAGTGTAGCAGCCGTACCACTGAGGTGCGTGAGCGGGGAAACTGAAATTGCCCCCCTGAGCCCCGCACAAGACGGGTAGCCACGGTACCTGCGTGCGTATTTATCGTTACGCCAGAGTTTGGCGACGGTGCGGCGAGGCTGGACGCGTATGGGGCAAAAGCACGAAGCAGGGCAAACTGAGCAACAGTACCTAGCAGGGAGGATCAACCGTCTGACTTTGCTGGCTGCGGTCCACTTGGATCGAGCTTAACGCAGGTTCCCCAGTATCACGTACGCGAAATTAATTGGTACTGTTCGGTTGTTCCCTCGCGTCCGCAAAAAACACGGCGATCTCCACACGTTCCCTCTTCAGTAGCGTTGTTAGTGAGCTGAGTACGTGTAGGCCTGTAAGAACTAAGGAGTTTCAGCGTTGCTTTCGGACAAAGCGCAATTTCGTCGTTCATTAAGAGCACTGCATTACCACATACGTTTGCATACATTGACGATCAAGATACTAACAGCGGTGCTAAAAGAGTTAAATACACGGCAGCTCTATAAAACAAAACAGTAGTAATTTTTCTAGTAAAGAGAAAGAGAGGGAATCTTTGGGGACTGAAAACAGTGAGAAGTCTCCAGCAGGTGTAGGAGTAACAGTAAGCTTCAAATTATAGTACGAAATTGTCCTTCATTATCTCATTTTTAAAACTGGCAAAAATACTAAGCCGTGAGTGTCTGTAAATCACCAAAACTTTGTAATACCCATCGTTTCTGAACTTACGGTGGGAAGCGTGGAACGTGTGCGTATCGATAAAGCTTTTTTAGCTGATCTTTCTGTAGAAAAGAAAAAAGGTAAAATCGTTGATAATGCAAAGTGCAAGCCAGAAATGCGTACACATCATACTTAACAAAGAGATGCAAAGTTTAAGAAAAATTCGTGAGTGTAAGTGAAAAGTTGTGGGGAAAGCAACATCAAGAAAAAGTGATCACAGCTGGTTTTTTTTTCAGATCTACATATGTAATAGCTAAAGAGAAATCATCATTCCGATCATATCCTCCAGTAATCGAACTTACAATAGCATAGTAATTTATCGGTCGGTAATACGATTCCTTCTGACCATTCTGACTATGCCTGCCGAAACATCATTGTGTTTACAGGAGAAGAAATTAAAAAGATCTTCCTCACTCCCTTATAGGATTGGCTACAAACTTTAGTACCATGATGGACGAAAGTACAACCATTTCTAATGAAACCTGTTTGATAATGTACGTAAGTTTGTCCTTTGAGGAAGCTGCTTACAATTATTTTTTAGATATTGTTGAATTAAGAAGTGGGACAGGAGTGTGTGTTTCGGTGCAATGTTGGCAGCACTTGAAATATATGACATTGAATATGATGTACTACAAAACGTCTTGCAGGTATCGCAACAGATGGTGCACCAACAACGCTTGCACCTTACAAAGGCGTAGTCGCTCTAATGCGTAACCATTTACGCAAGGATTTAACTGTTGTGCCCTGTATGAACCACAACATGGAACTAGCTGTCAACGATGTTATGAATGAGGTAGCAAAGTATAACATATAGAGGTTTTTTTTAGATTCTTTGTATACTGTCTTTTCTAGAAGTCCCAGAAATGAAGACTACTACAGGATGTTTCACGAGAATTATCCTCGCAGCTATTAAAACTGGGCCCTGTTTCTTTCGTACGTTGGGTTGCTTCAAGATATAATGCTGTTCGGGATGTTCTTGAAAGTCACAGCTCTCTTATCAATGTTTCTGAAAAAATGAGTCGCGATGGTTATCAATTAACTCACAGATCCAAATTTTAAGTTTTGCTGAAACATCTCACAAGGAGGTTGCTTGTAATGGAATTAGAGCCGCTTTGTGAGACCCTAAAAGTTCTGCAAGTATCATCATTTTTTATACTTAACAGAAATTCTTCAGTCCTTAAAGCGAAACAAGAAACTGACTTTTCTTATAAAACTCTTGAAACACTGAAAACAAGTGACTCGCCACGAATGAGTACGGTGGTACAAGAGCTGCAGGGAAAGCACACATTCAAAGAAGTTTTAACAAACGATCTTAAGATCAATTTTACACATTTCAGAAGGAATTTTTCAGTCATGGGTAGACAAAATAAAAAACCGCTTTAGAGACTTGTATTTCTTTTCGAATGTAACTGTATTAAATTTAGAAACATGGCCTTCAGACGATTATGAACGTGTGTTTTATGGTGACCTGTCAGTTCCTCGCTTATGTAAGATGGGTTTTAAATTAAGTGAAAGTACGTATGCATACCTACTTAAAGTTTTTCGAATCTATAAGCAATGTCCTCAACACACACCAACGTCTGTGAAAGAATTTGTGAAAACAGTCTAGTTAATATCAATATTTACAGCTGGATGTGAACACGGATTTAGAGCCATGAATCCAACACTGATCAGAGAAATCACTTACTATTTCGGACACTTTAAAATCTACTTTTCATTTCAATAAATGACCCACCACTGCATTGCTTGGATGCAGAAAAATTTGCAGCAAGATAGATCAAGTCTAAGCACGTGATAAACCAACTGGCAGACCTTCGAATCTTCAAGAGCAGTCTCATTCACCTCATCTGTTCAACTAAACTCTCTAAGTGTGAGTGATAATTCTGCAAACAGTGTCTTTATGAAATAAAACGTTTAATTAAAGTTAACTAACCTTCACACAGTCAATGATAATACCCCTTAAGTAAATATCTGAAATGCTTTGTTTTGGGAGACGTGAAACAAATAGCCCAAACTAGAATATGAATGGCCAGTTGCAGGTAACGGAGTGTTATTGCCAGCCGCATCTCTACAGAAATTATATTTCGCATGACAGTATCTTACCTAGAGATACGTGTTTCTGTGTCATAATAAAAAATCAAAATCTTGCTGCGATATTCTTCTGAAATTTTGAAACAAAACGTCGCCGTTATTTAGCATATCTCACAGTAAAGTACCTCTGTTGTTTAGGTACTTTTTTACCCGCAGTCGCTTTTGGGGCTTCCTTTCCTGTCGCCTTTTTCATGACAATAAGCACAGTGCAAACTGCCAACAAGGAAATGGATCTGCAGTAGACGGCTGCAGCCACTAAATGGCGTGTGGACACAAGAGTGCACATCTGTACGTGCGTTCTTTCCACTAAATTTGTGTGCATGCGCTTTTGTTCCCGTGTATCTGCGATTGCGCATGAGGAAAGACGCATCGTCTGGATGTATCTTTACTCATTCACACTGAAACGGATGAGCAGAACTGGTTGAAATTTGGAATGGAAATAGGTTAACCCCCAATTAACAAGCAAGCTATATATTTTAAAGTATGTAGTATATACCGGTACATATAAATGTAATACATAAAGTGGAAAAGTTAATACCAAATATCTCGAAAAGTTATTGACTGGTTTGCTTCAAATATTTACACGGTATGTAATGAACATTCTGATGGACATAGGCCATATATTTTTTTGATATATATGAGGATAATATTACCGAAACAGGGTGGATGGAGGAGGCGATGCATAGAGGCAGGGGGGGGGGGGGGGGAAGTTGGATGTGGACAAAGAGACAGGCTACATATTTTTATATTATTCAGTGTTCCAAGAGATAACTCTCAAGATTAACATTTATTCTCAAATAACTATTTAACCAAGGGTAATATCGCGGGGCGAAGCTAGTAATGAACTATCACTAAACCACTAGGACACTTGCTCTCGCCCCGCTCCCCCCTACTGGTGAAAGCTGACATCAAACACAAGATATTACGAAAGCGTCAGCTACATGCTATATATCATTTAAGGAAGCTGAATAATTTGTAGACCAAAGACCTTACGATACTGTCGTGGGAAATCTTGGTAAGAGTGAATCAGAGTCGGAGAAGGAGTCCCTCCCTCTCCCATAAAAAGTAGTGAGCTTGAGCACAGGTTCACGATAACTGTTCACCAAAATAGATTAAAACAAATAAAGTCTAGGCTTACTCCCTCTTTTTGCTTATATACACTCACCAATATCTCCTATTAAACAGAACCCATAAGTAACACTATCACATACTCCTAACCCACAATAGGCAATTATAGCAGGAGGAGAGATTAAGAATACGGTAGTTATCGAACAGTTGGTGGCTGGAATAACACATCTAATAACACCTCATTAAAGAAAGACAGTTTGGATCAAGCTAATGTATACAATATCGTTGCTTCGATAATATAAAAAAAATATTATGGATCAAGACAGAAATAGACTATACTTGAGCTCAACTCGTAGAAACAGAATAACGGGTATCAAAGTTCTCGAATAGATCACTAGAGTCGTTCACGCATGAAATTTATACTAGTGACTATTCTATTAATGTTATAAGTGGAATCTTTATTATACCAATCACGTCTATTAGATGTCGAGGATTCAAAACCTAAAGTTGACTTTCGAGCGATAGCAGTAGAAGTAAGCACTAAAAACACCGATTCTCCATTGCATCCGTATATCATCCCCCAGTATGTAGGAGCTTCGAACAACACATGTACACAATGTTGCAACACATACCAAAACCCTTCCTAATCTGTGAGGTCTTGAATGTCCACCAGACAGCATGGGAGTGTCATATGAATGATAAAGTACGGGATATTGATTGCACTGATGATTATAACATGATCATATACAATAAGGGATCTGTAACATTAAACCAAGCATCGTGGATGAGACCAACTGCAATGAATATAGCATTGGCTTTTCCTTGTATGAAACAAATTACAGCATGGCCGGTTCTGCAGGATACCATGGGGTCACACCATTTCCCTATAAATGTACAATGCGAGAAAAATGACGGAGCACATGTTACCAACATACTGACTTGGAATATGGACGAAGTGGATTGGTATAAATATCGTCAAATTCTTGAATCAGAGGTAAAATCAATAAAAGAAGCTGCCTCTAGACAGAGTTTATACACAACTGCAGAAGAGCAGATATCACACAGCAAACGAATCCACCCCAAAACAACCTCTGTCACAAAAAGAAAGACGACTGGGTGATCCGTAGTGGAACGAGGAATGCACTAAAGCACTGAAGACAGAAGGGCAGCGTTAGGTGAATACGTTAATAAACCTAACGCGAACACCTTCTTGTACTATAAACAAACGGCAGCTAGAACCAAGAAATCATCAAGAAGAGTAGATGGATAATATATTGTAGAAGTCTGAACAACAACAGTAAATCATCAGAGATAGGGCAGAAGTTTAACAGATTTGGAGATATCGCCCTTGCAGTCAGTATCATACAATCGTGTTAGTCGCTACAGGAATCCTGTACCCACAGAGTGTTCGCAATAAGGTGTTCAGAAGACAAAGGCAAACTCCAGCAACTCAACACGTGCTAACTACTCAGTTCAGTATTGACGAGCTGACGTCAGTCATCAAAGACAGCCTCAGGAATGGACCAAATCACATATTCCATGATACACAATACGTTTGACAGTGCTGGAGAATTACTTCTTCAAGCCTATAATGGAATTTGGATTCATCAAAAATTAGTCCCAGAATGGGAGACTAATTGCACTATCGTTATGTATGGCCAAAACATTGTAAAAACTAATAAAAAGGCGATTGAAATGATGGGTAGAATCTTTATCCTTACTAGCTCGATTGCAATTCGGGTTCTGTAGAGCCAGAAGTTGCATGGAGAACATGCATACGATCCCAGCGGCGACCTCACGAAGGACCTAAAATTAATATCTGAATTGTTCCAGCAGCATTCCACATTCACTTATTTTATACTGCAAAAATGCTAGTCCCGGCGACGAGCAGCGAACAGACACACACCCTGGGACTGTAGTTTCTTCACCCCAGACTGATGACATGGTTCTTGTCATTAAGGCTGTTCATCGGTTGTTGTCGTCCAGTAACTTGGAGATAAAGTTGTTACACTCCTATGATACATGACGTAAAGAAAAAAAGACAACCAAAAGAGTAGGAAACGAAATGAAACTTCACGGGTTGAGAGGATATGTAATGTTCTTTCATCTACATCGACATCTACATTTATTCTCCGCAAGCCACCCAACGGGTGTGGCGGAGGACACTTTACGTGCCACTGTCATTACCTCGCTTTCTTGTTCCACATGCGTATGGATCGCGGGAAGAACGACTGCCGGAAAGCCTCCGTGCGCGCTCGACTCTCTCTAACTTTACATTCGTGATCTCCTTGGGAGGTATAAGTAGGGGGAAGCAATATATTCGATACCTCAACCATAAATGCACCCTCTCGAAACCTGGACAGCAAGCTACACCGCGATGCAGAGCGCCTCTCTTGCAGAGTCTGCCACTTGAGTTTGCTAAACATCTCTGTAACACTCTCACGCTTACCAAATAACCCTGTGACGAAACGCGCCGCTCTTCTTTGGATCTTCTCTATCTCCTCTGTCAACCCGACCTGGTACGGATCCCATACTAATAAGCAATACTCAAGTAAAAGTCGGACGAGTGTTCTGTAAGCCACCTCCTTTGTTGATGGACTGCATTTTCTAAGGACTCTCCCAATGAATCTCAACCTGGCACCCACTTTACCAACAATTAATTTTATATGATCATTCCACTTCAAATTGTTCCGCACGCATACTCCCACAAATTTTACAGAAGTAACCGCTACCAGTGTTTGTTCCGCTATCATACAATCATACAATAAAGGATCCTTCTTTCTATGTATTCGCAATACATTACATTTGTCTATGTTAAGGGTCAGTTGCCACTCCCTGCACCAAGTGCCTATCCGCTGCAGATCTTCCTGCATTTCGCTGCAATTTTCTAATGCTGCAACTTCTCTGTGTACTACAGCATCATCCGTAAAAAGCCGCATGGAACATCCGACACTATCTACTATGTCATTTATATATATTGTGAAAAGCAATGGTCCCATAACACTCCCCTGTGGCAAGCCAGAGGTTACTTTAACGTCTGTAGACGTCTCTCCATTGAGAACAACATGCTGTGTTCTGTTTGCTAAAAACTCTTCAATCCAGCCACACAGCTGGTCTGATATTCCGTAGGCTCTTACTTTCTTTATCAGGCGATAGTGCGAAACTGTATCGAACGTCTTCCGGAAGTCAAGAAAAATGGCATCTACCTGGGAGCCAGTATCTAATATTTTCCGGGTCTCATGAACAAATAAAACGAGTTGGGTCTCACACGATCGCTGTTTCCGGAATCCATGTTGATTCCTGCAGAGTAGATTCTGGGTTTCCAGAAATGACATGATACGCGAGCAAAAAAAATGTTCTTAAATTCTGCAACTGATCGATGTCAAGTTTTGCGCATCTGCTCGACGACCCTTCTTGAAGACTGGGACTACCTGTGCTCTTTTCCAATCATTTTGAACCTTCCGTTCCTCTAGATACCTGCCGTACACGGCTGTTAGAAGGGGGGGCCAGTTCTTTCGCGCACTCTGTGTAGAATCGAATTGGTATCCCGTCAGGTCGAGTGGACTTTTTATTTGTTTGTGCGAGGATTTAGAGAAGGAACTGCAATGCGGTCTTCCTCTGTGAAACAGCTTTGGAAAAACGTGTTTAGTATTTTAGCTTTACGCGTGTCATCCTCTGTTTCAATGCCATCATCATCCCAGAGTGTCTGGATATGCTGTTTCGAGCCGCTTACTGATTTAACGTAAGACCAGAACTTCCTAGGATTTTCTGTCAGTGATTACACGATCAAGTTAAATTTACAAAAGACATCTCAGTATGGACCCAAGCATCAGCATGACGCTGCATCATGTCACACTTGGATGCATGCACTGATTCGACTGGAAGGGGTATCATACATCCTTGGTAACCTCTCCTGAAACAAACTGGACCACGCATTCTGTAACCGGTCCCCAGTATTCTGAATTGGAGTGTTCACGTCCGAGGTGATTCTATTATGTTCTATGGCGGACAGATTTGGTGATCTGGCTGGCCGCGGAAGTGCCGTCAGAGTTCTTTCAGTTACAACCAACAGTGATGGAAAATCGTAACTGGTGCTTCCAATCACCATGACGCCTGGAATAACACCGCCGTTCCTCTTCAAAACATTGAAAGAACTGGACCACTCTCTCGGTCGCCACCATACTGGCGGACGACGGTCATCCGGGGTAGTGTAGAACCGCGATCATTACCGAAAACAATGCGACGTCATTTATCAGCACTCTGTACTTTGCCCCCATGGCACCACTGCCGTTTGTGTTGAGGAGTTAACGGCAGCATACGCATGGGATGGCAGTTCCCTAGCTTAGCTGCTGCTGCTGCTAATCTCCGACCAGCAGTGTGGAAGGACAGAGTATTGCAGAAAGTCAATTACTATTTCTCCGACGCAGACGCGAATGTAAAAGGGTTTAAGATGTGTGAGACGTGGTAAAAAATTGCTGTTTTGAAGAGCGCGCCGCAGAGCGTAGTGTGAAGCAGTCGCCCTCCGTTTCTGGCGGTGGCACCGCTGTGGCAATCGCAGCTTTGGTGTCTCCCTCTGGTGGGAAAGGGGAAAGGTTGCCTGTTCACGTTCATTTAAGGGGCGCTATGAGCTGCTCAGGCAGTCAGCCTGGGTCCATCTCTCGTCTCCAGCTTGCTAGTCTGTCTCTCGTCCGCATTTGTTAGGCAGTTAGTGTCTGTCTGTCGTTCGGAGTGCTAGTATGTCTGTCGTCCGGATCAACTTTTAAAGCCGGCTAAATGAGAGTCTTTCCACTCCGCCAGTAAGGGAACTCAGCGAGTGGTCGCCCAGTCGGGGCTTAGTTCCTGCATCTGAGTCTGCGCGTTAGGCCATCTGCTTGAGTTTGCTCAGGCAATGGTCATTGGCGGTTGGATCGATCGGTTGGTCGGTCGCGCAGTGAGGCACAGGATGACTTGACCGTCTTGAGCGTTGGCGCATGTTAGGTCGCCACGTGAGTGCAGTGGGCCGCGGCGTATAGCGAGGGGTAGTGACTTCGCAGTCGACACGAGAGCAATAGGAGCCGGTGCGAGCTGCGACGCCGTGCGACGGGAGATCGGTGCACCTTCGTGCGTCCGTTGAAGCGGCTGGCAGCGGACGGTTCGGGAGAGCGATTTGGGGGTGCTGCGCCAGGTCTTCTCGAGAAATCGCAGTTTATTAGAAGTGATTGTTGATATCTTGTTTGATTTACCCTTGTTAAATTCTACTTGTTTTCTTGGTGAAGTCACCAGCCGTTTTGCTTTGGGGTCGTCCCACCATTCTCCTCCGCTCTCTCACCCGCGGGAAGGTGGTTGTTTATAAATTGGGTGGTTCGTTTTTTCCCTTGTGGAGTAGGGGCGGGTTAGAGCAACCTGCGGTTCGGGTTGTTCGGTAATCTCCCTATCACTCTACCGTACGTTAGTAGCTGCCTCTGTGATGTTTGTCGGATTTGGTGTGTTAAGGAATTTATTGCTTGGAGTGTAACGGCCTAACACCTGAAATATGTTTTGATCTTTGGAAACTTTGATATTATTGCATATGATCTTGAGAGGCGGTATCTGTGTACTGTAGAGCATCTTAACTATGGTTCGGCGAACCTTGCAGAACTTTATATTAAAATTGTATTTCATGGGCTTTTATTTAAATGATCATTTTAGTATGTAAAGTGGCCACCCTTTCACCGTAAGACTTTTCTTAGAAGTTAAAATCAAGTTGCACGTTCGGTGGTCAGACGTGGTCTGCTGGAGTCCTGACGACGAATATGCCTGTTCTCGGGTTCTCATGGAGTCCAGTCTGCCACATCCGAAAGCCCTACAAATCTTGAAATTAGACGATTCGGCCAGCCGGCCAAATGAGACCCACAGTGACGTGCCTTTTAAACTCTGGAAGGCGTTGATAACGCTGTGTCGCTCGAGTACGCCTCATCTCCGTGTTGTTCACAGTGATCACTCAACATCTGACGCTGTTCACACCACTTATACATGGTGGTCGAAAACAGACCGGTGGCTTGTAAGGATGTTGCAGGAGAGGCTGTGTTGAGAAATAATTGTGAAGGAAAAAATCAAATACCTGGAGCCTTTTCCGAGTTATTATGCTTCGAAGTAAGCCAATCAGGTCGTTGGGCGAATTCAAGCACTTGCAAGCGTTAAAATGCGGTAATGCACAGACATCTATAGGTCAGTCAGTTACCACTTCTTCTCATGTTCATTACCAGTTAAAATTTTTTTTTTTCTGAAGTGATAAATTTAAGGGAGGTGAGAAAAAGCTACATCTGTTCGGTATGAGGAAACCAAACGATTCCTACATGCTCCCGTTTTCCTGTATTCATTAAGTTCTTTTATTTTATTGAAATTGTCTGTGTAATCCATATAAACTGTATTTTCAATTGTTAAGGCTTTCTTCTAACTGGTAAATGTATTACTTTCCATGTTTAATACCTCTTTCAGTTGTCTCATCAAATATTGTTTTTATTATTTTTATTTTACTTGGTTCATTTATTTGTTGAAAACTTTTACATAGTCACAGTTTTGAGTATAGTGTTAATGTTTCTCTTTTAATTAGTTTGTGTATTGTTCTCCATGTTTTGTACCTCCTGAAGTAGCCTTGCCAAGTACTTATTTTACTTTATTAGTTTTGTTTATTAATAGAAACTGTTGTGTAGGCGTTCTGTTCCTATTTTGTGTTAAAGTTTTTTCCTGTCTATTCCGTTTTTATTTTTATTTATTTACTGTTCTATTTTTTTTTTTTTTTTTTTTTTTTTTTTACTTTTCACGTTGCATTACCACCACACTATCAAAGATGTTGCTTACTGTATGTTTCTGCTTCAATGTAGCAGAGCGGTTAGCGGTTATAGGCGCTACAGTCTGGAACCGCGCGACCGCTACGGTAGCAGGTTCGAATCCTGCCTCGGGCATGTATATATGTGATGTCCTTAGGTTTAAGTAGTTCTAAGTTCTAGGGGACTGATGACCTCAGAAGTTACATCTCATAGTGCTCAGAGCCATTTCTCTTCCAACGTTGTTTACATGTGTTGTAACTTCTTTGGTGATAACACTCAGTAAACGTCTGAAGATGGCCTTGTAAGCCGAAAACCGGTAAACGCAATAAAATTAATACTGTATAACAAACGCAATTAATATTTATTCTGGTGGCAGTTCTGCCAGTCACAGTGCATTTTAAATTTCATCCTCTACATGCCCACCGATGGTATGTATATACACGAAGTTGCTTGAATATCCGTCTCTGTCTTTCTGGTGCTTCACCATTTTTTTTTTCAGGCGGTATAGGATCTGTCCGTCTCCAACATAAGTTACTATCGGGTGTACATTCATACTGCATTTTACATAGAAATATCAGCAAGAACGCTGGTAATGCTCGTAAGGCTTTCGTATGAAGTTCCTATTTTTCGTAAGGATCTTACATCCAAGAGACAAAGAAATTGGTGATTCTATATCTATTCGAAACGAATCTTGCACAGCAGTATCGCAAGCTTACAACCTTACCTTACGTCTACATTGACGTAAATGGAAAGTGAGACAACATGGAGCACCATTCACGAAACTCCGTGGAGATGTTCATCGTGTAGACGATGAAATATTCATTTTATTCGGAGTTGATGCCCATCGAGATGCCCATCGAGAACATCTGTATAAAATGTGAGTCCAATGGACCTTAATAGTTTCTTGTATTCACCGTGACATGGAAGCAAACAGCTACCGTATTTAGTGTTGAGGAATCTCTAGCCTTGCTTGAAACACACAAATACATGCTGTGACAGTTTATGGAGACTGCTGGCTGGAGGCTGTTTTGAAATTACACGTCTTCCTGTCGCATGCAGGACATGCTCTGAGCCTAAAAATTCAGGAGCCGGGCAGGTCAACCGAGGAGCCTTACGTTCCTCAAGAGTTTCTGATAAGAACTGCAGTGTAGAGTCTTGAATTATCCTCAAAATATCCACGGGTGTGCTGCCGGTCTATAGTGTCCAACGGGCACAATATTTCGGCGATCATACATGTCGCCATCATCAGGTGAACTGACGGACTGAGCTCCTGTGAACGTGCCGGCACGGAGATCCGTACGCTATGGCTGCTCAGAGGGAACTGGGTTCGGTCGCGGCGGCGGCCGATTTAAACACCCTCCGCCCGCGGCGCGCTCCCTCCGCCGTCCGCGCCCCGTGCCACGGTCGCGCGGTGGAACAGATTGCGACGGCGTCTGAGATGACGTCGGAGTGATGGCTCTGTCCGCCGTGGTCGTCACAACTATACGTTTGCTCGATTTACTCTTGATTAACCCGATCGCTGGTTCCCAAGCCTTGCTAAGATTATAGCCACAGTCACGGTTTATGAGGTCGTCATTGGTGCGAATTTCGATGGCCTCTCTAACAACGCTGTCCCAGTATCTCGACGTCTGTACCAGAATCCTCGTGCGGTCATATTCCATGGCGTGATTTTCCGACAAACAATGTTCAGCGACCGCCGACTTGCTCGGATACATCAGGCGAGGGTGCCTCTGGTGTTCACGGCATCGATCCTCGACGGTACGCATCGTCTGACCAATATACGACTTGCCACATTGACACGGAATCTGGTACACGCCGGCCTTCCTCAAACCGAGGTCATCTTTGGCGCTCCCCACCAGTGCACGAGTTTTATTTAGAGGACAAAACACAGTTCCGACCCGGTGTTTCTTCACAATGCGAGCGATTTTCCCCGAGAGTGCGCCTGTGTATGGAATAAATGCAGTGCCTACCTCCCCCCTCGTGACTTCATCCATCTCAAGAGGTTGTGCTGCAGTGGTTGGGCGGAGAGCACGTTGAATCTGCCACTATGAGTACCCATTTTTTCGAAATACTGTTCTCAGATGTTCCAATTCCTGGGGTAGACTCTCTGCGTCAGAGATAGTGCGCGCCCTATGTACTAGAGTTTTAAGTACCCCATTCTTCTGTGAAGGGTGGTGGCAGCTGTCTGCGTGCAAATACAGATCAGTGTGCGTAGTCTTCCGATACACCCCATGACCTAGGGTGCCGTCAGCCCTTCTCTTGACCAAGACGTCAAGGAAAGTTAATTTACCCTCCGTTTCAGTCTCCATAGTGAATTTGATATTGGGGTGTATGGAGTTTAGATGTGTAAGGAAGTCAAGGAGTTTATCCATACCATGTGGCCAGATGACGAACGTGTCGTCCACGTAACGGAAAAAGCAAGTAGGTTTCCATACGGATGACGACAGGGCTTCCTCCTCGAAGTTCTCCATGTACAAATTCGCTACCACCGGTGAGAGTGGGCTACCCATGGCGACTCCCTCCGTTTGTTCGTAGTATTCTCCATTAAAAAGAAAATACGTCGAAGTCAAGACATGCCTAAAAAGTTCAGTGGTCTTCTCGTCAAACTTCTGACTAATCAATTCTAGTGACTCTCGCAGGGGTACCCTCGTAAACAAGGAAACGACGTCAAAACTCACCATGATATCTGACTCATCCAACCTGAAGCTGTCAAGGCGTTTAACAAAATCCACGGAATTACGGATGTGATGAGGGCATTTACCCACATAAGGACTTAATATGCCCGTCAGGTATCTGGCCAACAAATATGTAGGTGCCCTGATGTTGCTGACAATGGGGCGTAATGGTATCCCCTCTTTGTGAACCTTCGGGAGTCCATATAGTCTAGGCGGTACCGGACCTTGGGGTAACAATTTCTTAGCGTCACCCTCCGGTAAATCTGCGTCCTTGAGAAGCGCCCTCTTCTTGTTCTCCACCTTCTTTGTAGGGTCAACGCTGATCTTCCGGTAGGAATCGTCATTTAACAGGCTCTGCATCTTATCAGTGTAGTCCTTATGGGAGACAACAACTGTAGCATTGCCTTTGTCAGTCGGTAAGACAACAATTTCAGAGCGCTCCCTCAGATCACGAATGGCCGCCCTCTCTTCTGCACTTATAACTGTTACACCCTACAAGTTCGTTCGTCTTTTTGCAGTTCTCGCTTGCATTACAACATACAACATCACGATTGCTTTTCGGAGTCATTAGTCTCAATGGAATAGAACAGGTTTCACTACCTTCTCAAAGCTAAAAGGAGCAACGAGCGTCACAATTTCGCCATTGACTGCTCTGTCATTCTCCCACGTATCGCGCAACAGAACGCCACGATAGGTGGCGTGGTATACACTGAAACACGCGGGCAATTTGTCCCCATAATCGCGAACTGAAAGAGGGCAGTTATCACCCTTTTTTTCTTTTGCGCAAAAAGCACGCGACAGTGTTGATATCTGCGGATTCGTGACCCGCTAACATTTCATGTGAACCATGCGGTCTTGGCGTGTTGTGACTTTGCGAGTCTAAACAGTGGCCATTATAACTTCTTTCGCGTGTCTACGGAAGTTCATTTCAGCAGCTCCCTTCGTTTCAAAAGTATGTGGATATTTTTGTACCTCAGACGTTCGTGTAAGAAACTTGTGAGTCAAATCGTGTTGGCAGGTCACGACAACAATCGAGATATGGCATGAGCCATACGATATCTTAGTGCTGACAGGTACTGCAGGGAGCTTCATCGCTGTAAGCGAAAGATAAGTGGTAGTCCAAATGAATCATATTTCATGCATCGATACAAGATATGTGCCAACGTCATTTAACTCGATAAAGAACGCTGTTAACATAATACTGAATTTCCCTTTCCTTGTCCCATCTTTGTTTCCACAGCTAGTTCCTCCTGTGCTACTGAAACATTTCAGTTAGTACGTCATTGCTTATCTTCCACAAGAACTGTATATTATAAGAAAATCACATAACAAAATATAACAAAACCGACGTAACTGTAATCTTATGTATCCATTACTATTATTGCTATGCACAGCTCAAGTAGAGTGCACATCGCAGCGTTAATTCTCTAAAAACGTCTGGTGAGAAGTAAGAGTAGTCGTGACAGAATCTTGGCAGATGAGATAAATGCTTACGCAAAAAAATAAGTCCTTTGAATTCAGGGATGGACAATTTCTCTTGAGCTGGTTTCCACTCTTTCAGACCTGTCCATCGTAACCATTCATTTTTTCCTGAAGTATATTAAATGGTATTTTAAGAGGTATCATACTGTAAGAACGAAATATATTTTGCAAGTTAAACCGTGTACTGATAACGTTATAATCTCGCAGCAGGTAACTGAAAAACGTAGACAATAGAAAACTAGCATCTGTACCGTAATTTTAGATTATTTCAAAGTACTTGATACAGATTGGGAACGGTGCCTGGAAATATATGGCCAGAATTAGAGTTGATTAATACATGGGCTCGTTTTACAGAGGAACAGGACTAAGATAGCTAACTGGTCATTGGCATTTAGGTTGTTCCCCTAAATCTCTTAGTGCGCAAGCTGGGCCGCTTCTCTCAACAAGGCCACATGTGATTCCCTTACCTCTCTTTGTTGTTACTGAAGTTAGTCTCCAAAGACGTTACCTAGAATAGATGGTGAACATAACCTTCATACTGTCCTACAGTCCTGTCCTAAAATATGGCTATACTTTTGCCCTTTCGTTTTGGTCAACTAGCGACCATGTGGCAATTTCATTTCATTCGTACATTCACTTTCTTTTCCTCCAATGTTCTTTTATACTTTTATCATGTCTTTTTTTATTCTTAAGACCACTTTAGACTCGTTCGCTTTCCGCTTCTGCCTTGAAATCTTTCTAAATTTAACACTTTCCTTACGGAAATGTGTTTATATTTAATAATACGTAACATTAAGCAGAGGAATTGAATTAAGCAATAAATTGGTGCCAAAAAGTCATTAATTGTTAAGCACATACAATTTTACATTAATTTTATATGCGTTCCGGAATCGATCGAGCGATGACGATAATGTAATAATATCGTTCAGGTGTGGGTGTATTTTCCCCCGCCTTTTGTGGATCAAAATGTAATACCATCAATAAGTTACCAGCTGTCGCCAAGATAACTGTTTCCGTTGAAAAGAAGCCCATCTTGAGAAGCATCCCCCTTCACACACAGTGATAGCCCCTCTTGAGAAACATCGGCCTTCACTCACAGTGATCCATCTGCAAGACGAAATTGGTGGTAAAAAAATTTCGGCAGAGCCTACAAACCAAACCCCGGAGTGTGTGAAAATATCTATTTATCTTGGTCACAAAAAGTAGATCCACTTTCATTAGTCGATTGTTTTCCAATAGATAGGAGGTTCTGAATTTGCCACACGAACAGGTTACCCTCACTTCTCAGAAGGACTTCAAGGATCGGTGTAGTCTGCATGCAGGTCTAGTGGACCTACAGATTACGTGCCAAATTGGTTTCAGTATTCACTAGTGCTGAATCCTCCTGATGAGTAGTTATGTCGTTTGTCCCATTACTCGCGAGTCGTCAACCTGAACCTGTGAATTTAACGACAATACTTCAGTTGATACAGTTCAATACATTTTATTTTTGTTAGCCTTTGTAATGCTGTTGTTTTTTTGTTATGTAAATGAAACAACAACAGCATTTGTAATACAGGTACCAGTAAGACAACAGCGCATGTGAGAATGTACAGGAGTTGGCGCTGCCATTTTGTCGTAACGGTTACGTCAAGTCCCTGCCGCGCTCTCATATGCAGTATAACAGAGGAAAGTTTCTATTTTTATTTACACTTTGCTACCACCTTGTTGCTTCGGAAGAATCTGTTCCGCGAAAAAATAACTATTCTGTAAACTATGGTAGTAGAAAGTCACCGTTTGTAGGGCCTATGAAAGCGTAATTGTATTGCAAAGACTTGGCTACGCTGAAATCTGTCGGCCAACCAAGTGCCCGTGCCCCATTTACCCTCATATCAAATCACAAAGTTCAAAATATGTATAGGCTGGATCAGCGTTGAAAAATAATGTTCACTTCCCGAAGTATTCTTAGATTTAAAAAAAACTGTGCTTATACACTTTTCTTCAACATTTATCACAGCCTAATAATTGGTTATTATTTAATTAAGTAATGTCTGAGTGGGAGCTTAAACCAAACTGGAGCAATTGCTCATATTATGTATCGCATTTACTTCCGAAAAAATCTCGGAAAATAAACCGGCGTTCATTTAGCATAAGTTTTAAGTTTTACAATTGCAAACATGTTAAAATTAAAGTTTCACATCACTTGCAAATAAGTGCGGTGAAGTTCAAGAGCTCAGAGTAGACAATTCAGAGCATTCACCAGCGACTCACGCAAATATCGAAAGTCCACGAATCAGCACTCGAGACGTGACCTACTGTCGCTCAGACATACAGCACTCTCCAGACAGATGACCGCCGATCGGCTGCTCCTGAAAGCATCGAATCACTGACTGGTGTCCACTGACTTGACTTCTCAGCTGGTCCCAAAGCAAGATCGCTGCCAGCTAGTATAGCTCTCGGTCGGCTGTGATTCAAGCTCTCACGCTTCCGACTTTCGGAACATGCTTCATCATTATATATTTTATGCTACACACATGTGTCATCATCAATTTGTATGTGAATTTCCTTCGCTTTCCATCGTCGTTTCTGGGTAAATAGCCCGTACAATATTTACAATTTTGTTAACATGAACATTACTCGGCGCTGTTTTGTTGCTAATGAATACAAACAATTGTGCATTCATACATCCGTATCTATATTCACTTGTAATGTTGCTACTGCTTTCAATGATTTACCTATTATTTATGTGAAAATTCAGGTTCTGACAAACGAAATGTACTTTTCGGTCTGTAACTTAAAGTCGGTAATGTTTATAAGAAATCTACTAAGGTATGCTGATGTTGCTCAATAAGACCTATCCGAAGAAGCAAAGTTTGTGAAAACTGCTTAAGGCGTCGTCGAGACGTAAATGTTGAAAACTTATTTCAGACGTATGTCATGTAATATTTAATAAAAATTCTTCCAGTCCATATGTTCCATAAGAGCAAACCAGTGCTTAACAGTACTGGTTAAAAACAGTCTTGGTAGCAATTTTATTTTTTTTATTTTTCAACGACGCATTTCGCCTTATTTAGGCATCTTCAGGTTATCTTTTCTAGATGGACGCGAGAGGCACCAAGATCTGCATAACGCGTTCCCGTTCACAGGAGCGAGTAACAGTAAGATGGGGGCTCAGGTAGTAAGCTTAATGCACCACAGCGTCGTGTGCCAGTCTGTGTCGCCTGGCCACCAAGAGCTGTTGCAGGACGATTTGATTCACGGATCCAGTTATACGGCTCCTTCTGTGTCTAGCGATTTTACGACTGTGACGAGTGGGGCCTGAAGATGGCATCTATGTAATGCCGAAACTGGTAGCACATAGAAGTTCATAAAATAAAATAAATTTCTACAATACGTACGGCTGTTGTTAAATTATTTCATCAAGAAGTTAATGCCAGCAGTCGTCCCACGATCCATAATGGATCAACGAAGATTCTGTCATTTTGTCTACTATTGGTACAACACCGTATAGCCTGCGAACTTCATTATTTGTGACGTGATCATGCAATGTTAATCCCGATGTCCACCTAAGCATTTTCGTCTCCATAACAGCAAGTCTTTGTTCTACTTCCTTTGTTGAAGGCCAGCATTCAGCCTGATACAGTACAATTGGACGGATTACAGATCTGTATACTTTCCATATAAGCGTGTTTGGAATTTCTTGTCGCATAGTACTCCAGTAACGGAACGCCATTTCAGCCACGTACTGCTAAGGCAGTTGGAGATTTCTGCACTGACATTTCCATCGGCAGCAATTGTCGAGCCCAGGTACTCAAAACTCCTTGTTGTTGGGCGGTCAACACCATTGATTCAAATGATTACAGCGTCATTTAAATCTGTGGAAAGGTAATATGTTTTCAACACACTGAGCCGTAGTCCTACATCTGCAAGGCTGTCATTTCAGGCTAGGACTTTAATTTGTAGATCATTCTTATCTTCACTGCCCAGTAGCACATCATCAGCATACAATAACGTCCATGGTGAGGTTTTCTGCGGGTTTCTTGTGACAGTATCCATGACAGTGATAAATAGGAGCGGTGAGAGAGCAGATCCCTGATGAACACCCTCGGAAATAAGGGAGTCGTCAGATAGTCCGGCAGCTGACTGTATCCGGCTGTTCGGGTTCTGGTAGAGCAGTCTGACCCACCTAACGAGCTCTTCAGATACTCCATGCTCTCGCAGGGCAAGTTAAATTAACTCGTGTGGCACTCAGTCAAAGGCCTTTTCGAGGTCGAGAAAGGCAAAGTGCAGATTTCTCACGGTGCTTTTCGATAAGCAGGCGAGCTGCGTGGATAGCATCCGTCGTCATACAGCCCTTCACGAATCCACATTGATTGATGGAGAGACTGATAATTTGTTGGATGACTGATAATTTGTTGGATCCTTTTATCGATGATGCGCTCGAATACTTCCGTGGTATGTGACAGAAGGCGTATTGGGCGGTAGTTGTTACGTTCAGCTGGTCTTCCCTTCTGCATCAAAAATTGGAACTGTTGTGCTACATACCCGTTTTGCTGGAATCTTTCGCTACTCAACGACCTAAAGTAATCCGTCAACCATTCAGCTGAATCCCAGTGGTCTGATTTCCACAAGTCTGCAGGAATATCATCTGGCCCCGTTGCCTTTCCATTTTTCATTTTCTGTAATGCGTCGACAACCTCATCCTTGGTGACTGGTGCAATGGGTCCCTCGACTGGAGTTAACACTGGAATTGGAGCATGTGGAAACTCCTCATTGCAAACTTTCTCAAAGTTTTTCCTCCATCGCTCTGCTACTTTCTTTCTGTTGGTGATAAGTTTGCCTTCTTCATCATTGATTCCACAGAATTTTTCAATGCCTGCAGTTTGTTTATGGCGCTGCTCCGCCAGTCGACAAATTTCTGTTTCTCCAGTAAATGTTTCTATTTTATCGCAGACTTCGCTGAAGTGGGCTGATTTGGCTGCCACAACTGCCTACTTTGCTGTATCCTAGCTTTACGGTAATTCTTCCAGTTTTCATCTGTCTTAGAGGTGAGGAACTTTTGGTATAGCTGCTTTTTAAAGTGCACAGCCTTCTTCACATCCTCAGTCCATAGCCATATTTGGCGATCGATTTTACGTCGGACTGGTTTTGTGGTGCCTAATTTTTCGTGGGACGCTTTTAGGACACGGTCTTTCAGGGCATCCCATATCAGTAATAGGGGGAAGTTTGATGGATGAAATAATGTATCTATCTGCTTCTTTGAGTCGCCACCATTTAGTACGAGCTGGACCATTGCATTCTTTCTTTCTTTGACTGGGAGGTGATGCGCAATTTGACAACTAGCGGGCGGTGTTGTGTAGCAACTGTTTCGTATGGAATAGCTTTTGTATCGAAAACGAAGTTTAGGTAGCGTGGAAGTACAAGAATGAAATCTATCTGGCTCAGGTTGTTACCACTGTAGTAAGTCACAAGGTGGGACATCCTCTTCTTGAAGTAGATGTTCGTGATGACTAGTTCGTGTGTTTCTGCAAAGTTCAATATTCTCTCCCCGTCTACATTTCTATGTCCAGCCCCATTATTACCATGCCATCGGTATCCATCTGTATTTGAACCAACATGACCATCGAGATCACCAGTTACGATGAGAGTATCTTCAGGTGGCACTTCTAAGATCTGATCATCAAGCAAGATTCAAAAGTCGCCTTTCGTCTTTTGCGCGCTATCTGTATGCGGAGCGTAACACGAGAATATATGGATGTTTCTCTCGTGCGTAGCCAAGACAACTTTAATCAGACGGTCGTCAAATCGCTCTACTTTTGCTGCACACTCCCGAAATTTCAAGCTAACAATCATCCCAACTCTTATGACTGATTTTGGGCTGCCATTATACATGATTTCATATCCATCACCAATATCTCGCGATTATGCTCCACTCCACCTGGTCTTCTGCACTCTGTAGTGCAGATGTCAATTTTACGCCCTTTTAATGCTGCCGCTACCCCACGTGCTCTTCCCATCATAGAGCCGACGTTAAGAATGGCAAATTTTGCTACCAGAGCTCGCTTGTTCAGCCAACCACACTCTGAAACAGTCGGTAATCCTTGCTCATTTTTCACGCCATTCGTGCTTGGATGACGCGCGTCGCCTGTGGGGGACACCCTAGTCTTTTCCATTCCTTTATGTTTCGACATGGAGCTATTATGATGTGACGAAAGTGTATCGGCCGGCCTGTCGCAAGGGTCTGTCGCCGATCCACAGTTTTAAGCTGTGGTCCCAGTCCTAGATGAGCCAGCATCCGACTGCAGGACGGCGGTTTTACTGTTGGTCCACGGGAGGTATTTCAATTCCCTCTTACCAACCATATCTGGGAGGCATTCCTCTGTCCACCACCTGGGGAAGCGCCCTCTAGGGGTTACAGGCTCCCCCGAGGGGAACACAACAGCAGCTGTATATTGTGACGTAGAAGAAGGTGTAAGTAGATGAATGACGAACATTAACTTCAATTAACGAAGGTTTATTCAACACTTGCACATACAAGAGCGCGGAGCGAACTGCCTCCGGCCAGAACATATACATACAGTATATATACAGCTACAGAAAATTCCAATACAATGATTCTTGCCATTTGTGGATACTTCTAGAATGTACTCGAACCGGATATAGAAATTAGTTTTTACGGTTCGGGTGAATTTTGAACTCACGACCCTCCATGCAACAGTCTGGTATCATACCCACTACACTACGGCGACTGTGCTACTCAGCTTCTTCTGCGACACCGCTCCCTCCTTCAGAGAACGGCGTCTCGGTGTTACATCCTCCGAGTCCGGGAACGAGTCATCAGTCCCGCATACTCCGACTCCCGATGGCTGATGTTCGCCCTGGCGGTGATATCCTTATTACTTCCCTTGTCTCTAAGTTCTTCGTCACCTTTCCGCTTGTTGCCTGTCGCTGGAGCTTCGAATTTATACTGGGTTGCAGGATCCTTATAGGGCTTCATTCAAGGACGTGAACCTTATCTCTGATCTTTCGTCGTCTTGTGTCGGGGTCGAAATCTTCAACTTCATAAGTAACATCAGACAACTGTCTTACAACCTTATAAGGTCCAAAGTAGCGCCTGAGGAGTTTCTCTGAGAGACGAACTTTCCCAACAGGAGTGAAGACCCAGACGAGGTCACCAGGCTGGTAGACAACAGGGTGGTGGCTCGCGTCATACCTTCGGCGATCGTTTTCTTGAGCCTGCAGCATGCTGAGTCGAGCTAACTGCCGAGCTTCCTCAGCTCTCGTTAACACCTCTCCAATGTAGTCGTCGTCCACGGCATCAGGATGTAATGGAAAAACAGTGTCCATCGTCGTAGTCGCCTCACGCCCGTGCACGAGGAAAAATGGCGTGAATCCAGTTGTGGCTTGTTTGGCGGTGTTGTACGCAAACGTCACGAAAGGGAGCACCTCATCCCAGTTGTTCTGCTCAACATTGACGAACATTGATAGCATGTTGGCCAAGGCCTTATTAAGGGGTTCAGAAGCCCGTTTGTTTGCGGATGGTAGGCAGTCGTCATGTGATGAGTAATGTTGGACTGACGGTTTATCTCTGTCACAAGATTCTATTGAGAAACTTTCCCTCGATCCGTAATTAACGATGTTGGGGTACCGTGTTTTAATACAATGTCTTCCACGATGAATTTGGCTACCTCCGATGCTTCGACTATTTTCACGGCTTTTGTAATGGCATAGCGTGTCAGATAATCAATGCAGACAATGCTCCATCTAGCAGACGTTGGAAATCGTCCAAGGAGGTCAATCCCAACACGCTGGAAAGGTGTTTCAGCTGGTGGTATTGATATGAGTCAGCTGGGTGGTTTCTGAGGAACTGCCTTTCTCCTCTGACACTCTCGACAGTGCGACACATAGTAACGGACACTCCTAAATAAACCTGGCCAGAAAAATCTCTTGGCGATTGTATCGTACGTCTTAATAAATCCTAAATGTCCGGCCTCAGGTGTGTCATGGAATTTATGTAGAACATCTAACCGCATGTGATTAGGAATCACTGCTAGCCACCTCTTTCCAAACGGATCAAAATTTTTCTTGCAAAGTAATCCATAAACTAACTTAAATTGTCCTTTCACATCTTCTGACCGATGTAAGGCAAGCATAATTTGAGATACCTTGGCGTCCTTCTTCTGCTCAGCAGAGAGATCCTGGAGAGCCGCGAGACAGTCACTATCTTCATCAAAGTCTTGATGGTCTTGCACAGGGTTTCTTGAGAGGCAGTCGGCATCTTGGTGTTTTCTTCCACTTTTGTACACTATGGTAATGTCACACTCTTGAAAATGTAGTGCCCACCTGGCGAGTCGTCCTGTTGGATCCTTAAGAGGTGTCAACCAAGAAAGTGAGTGACGGTCTGTAACAACTGTGAATGGCCTTCATAGAGATACTGTCGAAATTTGCACATGGCCGAAATCACGGCAAGACATTCTCTTTCTGTAGTTGATTAGTTTCTCTCGGCTTTTGTAAGTATCCTAGAAGCATAGGCTAAAACCTTCTCTTTTCCATCCGAAATCTGCACCAGAACAGCACCGATCCCTTACCCACTGTCATCTGTGTGTAGTTCTGTAGGTGCTCTCTCATCATACAGACCACGTACAGGGTCAGTCGTCAGAACTTTTCACAGCACATCGAAAGAATCTTGTTGAGCACCACCCCAGATGAATTTAGCATCGGCTTTTAACAACTCTTGGAGTGGCCTGGCTTTGATACATAAGTCTTTGATAAAAAAACGGTAATAAGAACATAATCTGAGGAAGCTTCTCACATCTTTAATACTTTTAGGAATAGGGTATTCCGTTATAGATCTCACCTTTTCTGGGTCTGGACGCACACCTTCGTTTGACAGAAGGTGTCCAATTTCTTTTGCTCCAGAGAGAAACTTTCTTGGATTTAGTTTCAGTCCGCCTTGTTGGAGACACTTAAGAACGGCCCTCAGTCTTTTTATGTGTTCATCAAATGTATCGGCGAACACTACAATGTCATCTAAATAACAAAGACACATCGTCCACTTCATGTAACTTAGAAGAGTATACATTATCCGTTAAAAAGTTGCTGGTGCATTACACAAACCAAAGGGCATGACCTTAAACTCATACAGGCCCTCAGGGGTGATGAATGCAGTTTTCTCACTATCAGCCTCATCTACTTCGATTTGCCAATATCCCGAGTATATGTCCATGGTTGAGGAAAACTTAATCCCCTTCAGACAATCTAGTGTATTGCCAATTCGTGGAAAAAGGTAAACGTCCTTTTTAGTTGTCTTATTAAGCTTCCTGTAACCAATACAGTATCGCCAACTGCCATCCTTCTTCCTGACGAGAACCACTGATGACGAACATGGGCTCTGCGAAGTCTGAATAATGTCATTCTTCATCATTTTCTCTATGTTGTCGCGAATTATTCGACGTTCTGTTGCTGACACAGGGTATGCTCTCTGGCTTACTGGTTGATGGTCTTCAGTGCTAATCCGATGCTTCACCGGCGATTTGTCTAGATTGCTCTTCACCTGTGGACTGAAGCGTTCAGAGAACTCTTGAAGAAAGGCAAGTAGCTTCTTCTGTTGTTCCTTAGTGAGATCTGGTGATAGTCGAGCTATAAGATCTTGTCTCGTAGTGGTAGCGCTAATTTCGCCCACAGACTCGACATGGGAGGTTGCTATGACGCTCAGTTGTTCTGCTGTTAACGGCTCAGCATTTGCTAGGCACATGCGTCTTGGAAGGATCTGCGGTTCTCGGCGATAGTTAACTATCCATAATTCACCGAATTCGTTCATAAACGAGACGACAGCGGCTGGGATGACCAAGTTATTCTTCAGTGCTATTCTTCTCTTACATTCCACTGCAAGATCCATGGATTGATGCATGGCATGACACATGACAGTTACCTTTCTAGCGCTGAATGCAGGAATGATCACTTCATTCAGCACACATAGTCTCCACACACTCGGATGTGCGTCTTCCTGTCGACAGTATCTTATCTCGTCTAGCACAATCTTCGAGCGACCCAAATCTATAATTTGCCTGAGAAGCTTTCATAAAGTCCCATCCGAGAATGACGCCATGAATGCACTCTTGTAAGAGAATGAATTCTAAGGGCTGTGTATGGCCACTTATACCCACACGAATGACACATCTTCCTGTAGGTTTTACATATTTCCAATTAGCCACCTTCAGCAGAGATGTTTTGTTGTCGACGAATACAGTTTTCTGCAATTGGCGACGGTACTTCTCCGAAATGACTGAATATGATGCTCCAGAGTCCACAAGAGCTTGGGCTGGTTGGCCGTCCATGAGGATATCGACGTAGTTTCCTAACGGTTTTGTAGTGATCGACGGCGGAGGATTTTTCTCTTCGGCGGCATCACCTGCAAGGAAGGTCCACCCTATAGGTTTCCAGGTTGCGGCGGCTAGGTGGTCGGCTGGAGCTTCTAAGCGGCGTGTTGGGGAGCGTCCTCTCCAGCGGCTAGCTTGCGGCGATGGTGACCTACGTCGTCCTACACCCACATCTTCTTGTTCACCTTCGTCGTCCCGGCGTTGGCGTCGGCTAAGATCGGTCTGCTGTCTTCAGGCGCGGGCGTCATCAAATATCCGCCGCCTTTCTCGACAATAGCGCCCCACACGTCCCGGTCGTCCGCAGCGGAAACATACTGGTTGGTTATCCTGGGTCCTCCAGACGTCAGTCTTCCTTGGTGCCCAAACAAGTTCCGCCCGCAGCATTGTAGGAATGTAACTCCGCGTGGGTCTCGACTTTTGCACCGTTTTGGAGGGAAAATGAAGGATGAGCGTTTGGTATCAATGTCTGTTCCACTTCCTCCCTTATGATCTCTTGAAGCGTCTCGGTTTTTTGCTCGCCGTGCAATCCAAATGCCTTCTGAACTTCCTCTCTCACTATCTGACGAAGAACACTTCTTGCGTGTAATTCTTTTCTGGTGCATTGTCTCGATATACTGGCACCATTTTATGAAGTCGTCTGCTGTCGTAACCTCCTTCAGGAGAAGGGCTTGATACATGTCCTCAGCAACATTCTTCATGAGGTGTGCAACCTTATCTTCCTCCTTAACTCTAGGATCCACTATTTTGCACAGCTCCAAGATGTCTTAAATGTAGGATGTTGTAGTTTCTCCTGGATGCTGTGCCCTGCACTTTAATTTATCTTCAACCTTGCATTTCCATCGTTGTGTGTCACCGAAATACTTGCACAGTACCGCCTGGAATGCTTCCCAGCTTGTGAACTTCTCCTCGTTGTTCTCGTAACATTGCTTGGCAGTGCCCTCCAAGTAGAAAAACACGTTAGCCAAACACACGGTGTCATCCCATTTGTTAAATTTGACTATACGCTCATATACTTTCAGCCACTTGTTTGGATCTTGGGTTCTCGCTTCCCACGCCCGAGTTCCGGGTTCTATTCCCGGCGGGGCCAGGGATTTTCTCTGCCTCGTGATGACTGGGTGTTGTGTGATGTCCTTAGGTTAGTTAGGTTTAAGTAGTTCTAAGTTCTAGGGGACTGATGACCATAGATGTTAAGTCCCACAGTGCTCAGAGCCGTTTGGATCTTGGGCATCGTCGCCAGAGAACCCGGAAGTATGTCCCATGTGGTGGCACACAGTTGCTGTCATGGTAACGTCCTCCTCTTGGTCTGTCTACGATAGATTGCGATCTGTTGTATGTGGCTCTAACACGAGTTTCTCGCCACGTAAACGGCGGCTCGGTCGTGGCCTAATGGGAGCCACTGTGTCTTCGATAATGTGCGCTATCACAAGTTCCTATATCCAGCGTCTCCAGCAGAATAACGTCACGTAGAAGAAGGTGTATGTAGATGAATGACGCTCACTAACTTCACTTAATGAAGATTTATTCAGCACTTGCACATACAAGAGCGTGGAGCGAACTGCCTCCGGCCAGAACACATACGGTATATATACAGCTACAGAACATTCCAGTACAATGATTCTTGCCATTTGTGGATACTTCTAGAAGATAGTCGAAGCGGTTATAGAAATTAAAATTTTACAGTTCAGGTGTCAGAACCACTACACTACGGCTACTGTGCTGCTATGCTTCTTCTGCTATAGAATTTTAAAGCAGCAGAAGTTGTCTAATATTGGAAGGAGCATTTCTGAACGCACAGTTTGCGAATCACTGTTTTGCACGATCACATAAGGTCAGAACCACTTTAGATTTTTCGCTGACAGTGCTAACAGTAAAGTATGATCATTGTATAATAGTAAAGAAATGTCTGCATAGTATTGCGACTTGGGAGCTCTTTTAAGATACGGATAAATGTAAGACAATGCTCGTAATCGGAAAAAGAACGTGAAAGTATCCGATTGCATGACTCGTATTAACTTTGTGAAGCCTTCCACACTATTAACTTTTTAGGGATAATATTAAGATGCTATATGATATGGGATGTACGCACAAAATCAGTGGTAGAAAGGGTGAATGAAATACTTAGATCTGTTTGAAGCTTTCTGGAAAGGAACGGTTCATCTGTAAAGGAAATCACATTTGAGCCCCAAGGATGAGCAGTTCTGGAGTGCGGCTCCATTGAAGCCTTTATCAAGTAGACATGACAGCAAGCGAACGTAATCAGAGACGCGATGGTAGGGTTAAAACGTCAGTATCGTTTATATTACGCAATTACACAGTACGTCAGTGAAGGTGAGTGAAAACATTCGGACGGAAGGCGATGATGTTGGTGTGACACACTGTTCAGTAAATGTAGATAACAGATGGCGATAATTCTACTGGCAACATCGTATTTCTCTTAAAGGGGTCAAGAGAATTAGATAATAAGAATTAGCTTCGTATAAACATCACAAAATAGCTTTAGTATGATATACCCTCTACCATCCACTGTACAATGCTTTGCGGATCAAATGTGTTGATGTAGACGCACATCTATATTCTCAATACAACGGCGCGACCAGATACCGTAATCTTTAACGTTTGATGTTAAGCCGAATTCCACTAGTCAGTCACAGCTTCTACAGACGACCGCACTATTCATCTCCTTGGTGACGTCACCTCTGACAAGTTTAGCTAAATAAAGCTGTCATTCTCGCAAACAGAACGACAAGAAGATGAGCAATCATTACAAAACAGCCAATGAAGCTGATTACAAATCAGTGCATCTTATTGTTTCATAGCAACGCTAACGTAACAGGAGATGCTGGGAGTTAAGAGATTCCAGTCATACATGTCTGACGAAAAAAATAAAGGTCTCGGTGAGCTTCACCCGCAGATCCTGCATATCCACGAACTGTGTATTAGTTGAACTAATCTAGAAAGCAAGTTTCAGCTGTAAAACGAAGTACCTCGCTATCTCAAAAATCGTTTGGGAAAGACGTTTAAAGAATGCATTTAAGAGAAATGTACGAAGGTAGAGACATGGGCACGCAAAAAACGAAATAGTATTTAAAGGATTAAAATTTCGCTCTCAATTAAATCTATAGGGGTTATCAAAAAGCTTCTGTTTGAGGGCGTTGCTGCAGCGTATATGCATCGTCGCGCGACTCCGACGGGGGTATACACTGAGGCGCCAAATAAACTGATATAGGCATGCGTATCCAAATACAGAGATATGTAAGCAGGCAGAATACGGCGCTCCGGTCGGCAACGTCCATATAAGACAAGTGTCTGGCGCAGTTCCTAGATCGGTTACTGCTGCTACAATGGCAGGTTATTAAGATTTAAATGAGTTTCAACGTGGTGTTATAGTCGGCGCACGAGTGATGGAACACAGAATCTGCGAGGTAGCGATGAAATGGGGATTTTACCATATGATTATTTCACGAGTGTACCGTGAATATCAGGAATCCGGTGAAACATCAGATCTCCGACGTCGCTGCGGCCGGAAAAATATCCTGCAAGAACGGGACCAACGACGACTGAAGAGAATCGTTCAACATGACAGAAGTGCAACCCTTCCACGCCGGTCGGTGTGGCCGAGCGATTCTAGGCGCTTCAGTCTGGAACCGCGCGACCGCTACGGTCGCAGGTTCGAATCCTGCCTCGGGCATGGATGTGTGTGTAATGTCCTTAGGTTAGTTCGGTTTAAGTAGTTCTACGTTCTAGGGGACTGATGACATCAGATGTTATGTCCCATAGTGCTCCGATCCATAGGAACCATCCAACCCTTCCGCAAATTGCTGCAGGTTTCACTGATGGACTATCAACAAGTGTCTGCGTGCGAAATATTCAAAGAAACATCATAGATATGGGATTACGGAGCCGAAGGCCAACTAGTGTACGCTTGTTGACTGTACGACACAAAGCTTTACGCCTCGCCTGGGCCCGTTAACGCTGACATTGCCTGTTGATGACTAGAAACATGCTGTCTGGTCGGACGAGTCTCGTTTGACATTGCATCGAGCGGATAGACGTGTATGGTTATGCAGACAGTCTCATGAATCCATGGATCCTGCATGTCAGCAGGGGACTGTTCAAGTTGGCGGAGGCTCTGTAATGGTGTGGGGCGTGTGCAGTTGGAGTGATGTGGAACCCCTGATACGTCTAGATACGACTCTGACAGGTCACATGTACGTAAGCGTCATGTCTGATCACTTGCATCCATTCGTGTCCATTGTGCATTCCGGTGGACTTGGGCAATTCCAGCAGGACAATGCGGCACGCCACACTTGTGGAATTGCTACAGAGTGGCTCCAGGAATACTATTCTGAGATTAAGAACTTCCGCTGGTTACCAAATTCCTCACACATGACCATTATTGACCCTATCTGGGATGCTTTGCAACGTGCTGTTTAGAAGAGATCTCCACCCCTTGTACTCTTACGGATTTACGGACAGCTGTTCAGGATTCATAGTGTCAGTTCCCTGCAGCACTACTTCAGACGTTAGTCCAGTCCATGCCAGGTCGTGCTGTGGCACTTCTGCGTGCTTGCGGTGGCCCTGCACGATATTAGGCAGCTGCACCTGTTTCTTTGGCTCTTCAGTGTATAAGCACTGATGAGTAGGCAATGGGTTAGTCTCTCCGACGTTCGAGCGGTAAATGCAGAAACGTGAATCTTGGAGACGTTATTACCAAATAATTCAGAATAGAATGAACGTGCTGTTATTATTTTCTTGGCTCCAGAAAGACAAACATTCATAAGCATATACCGGAGAATGAAGAATATGTATGGGAAATAAGGCGAAATGACCGAGAAAAGTGCTACAAGGGCTGCTGCTGCTTCGTGATAACGCCTGGCATGAATTGAAAATTCGTACCGCGGAAGTTACGCTAACTCACGTGGGAGACACTCGAACAACCGCTCTAGCTCGCCCGATCACATACGATTATCACGCCTTCGGTCCCTTAAAAACGGCCCTAATGGGTCGACGATTCCTGTTGGACGAGCATGTGCAGCGGGCGGTTACCAACTTCTTCACGCAGCAGAACTCGGTGTTATGCCAAATGGAATCTTCAGCCTGGTGCGTCGGTGGGATGATTTCCTCAACGCTCACGGCGATTTTGCCTGATTGGAATACTGATTTTGGACGGTGCGGCCTGCGAACGGATACTTTTTGACCGCCCTTTATAGATATTTTCAGAAGCTGAGTGAAAGTTTAAGATCGTAAAGAGCTTTTCTAAATGTTCACCAAAATTATCAGTTGACGGATAGATGGACTCGTTCGATGGCTACACCCAAAGTACGCGTTTGAGAATTGCTGGATTGTCCAAATGACTTAGGTTTTTTGTTGTTGTTGATTTAATGCATACGATTTCAGGTGTTTTTCCGTGTACTTGAAAATCTCACTCAGGATCAAATGCACTTATCAGCTTATTTCATTTGACGAAATCTTGGCGGCCATTAATTATGATAACAATCGTCATATTGCATCATATTTAAATTTAAATTCTAGACTAGTGACTTCTAAAGAGCATTAGCACTACAACGAGACTGTTGGCAGGAGAACACACAGCCGTTTCATAAAGCTAACTCTGAGTTGAATTTCATCTTTACGGAAGAAGATGCTGAATCACTAGCCAGAAGAATGATTGAGAGTGAAAACCGTATCAATATAAGTCTCTGAATAAAACTTGTCGCGACGAAAGCTTTCGATGAAATTTGCGTGAAAAATTAATAATAAATGAGAGAAAAACTAAATCGACAACCGGTTGCTCCTGACGAAGGCGATAGGGGAATTCGCCGAAATCTCGAGTTGTTGCTATGATCTGACATGACGAAAATATCAAGTATTTTTTAATCGTGTTACAGAGATTTAATACTATATGGGAAAGAAGCTGGTTCATGAAGAAGCGATGTCGACTAGGTTTCTTAACACCGGCAGTGCTTGTTAATCAGTCGCACATACACTGAACTGGGAAGTGTTACACCATGAACACCTTGGCCGTGTGTTACCAAACTAACAGTCCAGTATTTTGATACTCTTAGGATATACTGATTAGATTTCTTCCTTATGGGAGCTTTCTTTCAGTACAGAAAATGAAGGCATTCCTACAGATGAAGGACGGTGTGAGTGCATGATGGCTGCTGGATGGTTTAACGTTAATGAAACTTTTTATATGGGGATCGTAACACGCAAGTGCAGCTTATCACCCATCTTCGACTTTCCCATATGGAGAATAAAAAGCATGTATAACAAGGATACATCATACTGACAGATCACATATACAGGGTGTTAGGGTTTAAGTGGAGATATTTCTACTCCTGACTGAGGACAGTGTACTACAACATTACATCAGTATTTAATTCATTTTCAGAGTAATATATGGCTTTTACGAGTCGTATGTTTTTAGGTTGGTTAGAACATCCAAGTATTCGTAGCACAAGCCAGTCATGAATGTTTTTTCCCGCAGGGCAGCAGATCGTTTATTGAAGTATACATGCATGGATGCAAAATGGATAGTCTACACTGATAGGCGTTGTTCACTTCGTGGCCCAGTTATGACCATGCAGAAACATCAGATAGTAAATTATGTGCTTTGTTTGGAGGAGAACTGTTCCAACCAAAGAAAAGCAATTAATACATTGAAATGGGTACATATAAAGGGACCAATGATACAATATTAGTACCTATAGCTCTAACACCCTGTATAGATAGTTGGCTGTAGTAAGCGGTGACGAGACAATACCATGGGAAGGTTGTAGGTCCTTTGCTTCTAACGAGCAAACAGGTGACGACAGCTGAAATCCGGTCAGAGTCTGTCCCGTACATATTACTATAGGCCAGGTTAATATCCGGAGTTGTTATGCATTATTTATCACTGTTTCTGCCCGGGCCCATGATGGACATCGGTTTCGAGAAGAATGAAAGTTTAGTCATTGGATACCCCTTATGTAGCGTACATCTCCACAAAGATTGGTAAGTATCAGACTGTTATTTTATCCGTGCTTGATATTGTTGATCTCTGTACATGTTATTCAGTTAGCTATTGTTGATGGAGAACGCAACTAGGCACAAATGCTGTCTTCTTCATTTTATCGGCATTCAAACAATCATGCCCATCCTACTGATGTCTGTATTTGTATATCATATTCATCAGCATCTTATTGTTCGCTCCTACACTGCATAATAATATTTGATTAGTTATTGCTACTTTATAAACTGTGAGGACGTTTTTAATAATGTAGAAAAATGTACTACTCTACAACAGCTGGTAACATACAAAGTAAAAGTCATACGCACTTAATTTACTTCCTGTGAACGTCGTTTTGCCTAGTTTTCTTCCTCCTACACTTTTGGGAGAATGCATACATGTTGATGTGTTGTTGTGGTCTTCAGGCCAGCCGAAGTGGCCGTGCGGTTAAAGGCGCTGCAGTCTGGAACCGCAAGACCGCTACGGTCGCAGGTTCGAATCCTGCCTCGGGCATGGATGTTTGTGATGTCCTTAGGTTAGTTAGGTTTAACTAGTTCTAAGTTCTAGGGGACTAATAACCTCGGCAGTTGAGTCCCATAGTGCTCAGAGCCATTTGAACCATTTTTGTGGTCTTCAGTCCGAACACTTATTTGATGCAGCTCTCCATGCTACTCTATCCTGTGCAAGCCTCTTCATGTCCGAGTAACTACTGCAACATACGTCCTTCTCAATCCGCTTACTGTATTCACATCTTGGTCTCCCTCTACGATTTTTATCCTCCGCGTTTTCCTTCAGTACTAAATTTTTGATTGCTTGATCTCTCAGAATGTGTCCTACCAACCGATTTCTTCTTCAAGTCAAGCTGTGCCACAAATTTCTTTTCTCTCTGATTTTATGCGGTATTTGCTAATTAGTTACGAGACCTACCCATCTCTTCTTTAGCACCACATTTCAAAAGATTCTATTCTCTTCTTGTCTGAACTGTTTATCACCCATGTTTCACTTCGATGCATGGTAACACGCCACACAAACACTTTCATAAAAGTCTTCTTGACACTTAAATCTATACTCGATGTTAACAAATTTCCCTTCTTTAGAAAAGCTTTTCTTCTCACTACCAGTCTACATTTTATATCCTCTCTACTTCAGCCGTCATCAGTCATTTTGCTGCCCAAATAGCAAAACTATTCTACTACTTTCAGTGTCTCATTTCCAGATCTAAGTCCCTCACCATCACCTGATTTAATTCCATTATCATCGTTTCGTTTTTATTGATGTTCATCTTATGACCTCCTTTCAAGACACTGTCCATTCCTTTTAACTGATGGTCCAAGTCGTTTGCTGTCTCTGGCAGAATTATAGTTCATCGGCAAAGTTTTTAATTCTTCTCCATGAACTTTAATTCCTACTCCAAATTTTACTTTTGTTTCCTTTACTACTTGCCCAGTGTACAGATTGAATAATATAGGGGATACATGGCAACACTATCTCACTCCCTTCTCAACCACTGTTTCCCTTTCATGCCTCTCGACTCATAACTGCCATCTGGTTTCCGTAAAAGTTGTAAATAGCCTTTCGCTCCCTGTATTTTACCCCTGCTACCCACAGAATTTCAAAGAGAGTATTCTATGTCAAAAGCTTTCTCTAACTCTACAAATGCTGTAAATGTTGGTTTGCCATTCCTTAACCTATCTTCTATGAGAAATCGTAGGCTCATTACTGCCTCGCTTGTTCCTACATTTTTCCAGAATCCGAACTAATCGTCCCCAATGTCGGCTTCTACCAGTATCTCCATTGTTCTTTAAATAATTCCTGCTATTATTTTGCAACAATGATGTATTAAACTGACAGTTTGGTAGTTTTCACACTTGTAAAGAACTACTTTCTTTGGAATTGGAATTATTATATTCTGTAAGTCTGAGGGTATTTCGCCTCTCTCATACATCTTGTTCCCCAGGTGGAAGAGTTTCGTTATGCCTGGCTCTCACAGGGCTATCAATAGTTCTAACGGAATTTTGGCTTTGGTCTTTCGGTGCTCTGTCAAATTCTTCACGCAGTGACAATACTGCGTTACTTCTCACTTTTGTCTACTTCTTCTTCCATTTCCTTAATCGTGGCCTCAAGTGCGTCGCCCTTGTATAGACTCTCTGTATACTCCTTCCACCTTTCAGCTTTCCCTTTATTGTTTCCATTTGAGCTCTTTTGCTATCATACAGGTGATTCTCTTTTCCGCAAAGGTCTCTCTAATTTTCCTGTAGGCGATATCTAGTGATATACGCTTCTAAATCCTAACATTTGTCCTGTAGCCACTCCTGCTTAGTCATTTTGCATTTCCTGTCAATATCATTTTCAGACGTTTTCATTCCCTTTCTAGTGCTTCATTTACTGCATTTTCATATTTTCTCCTTTCATGAATTAAACTCAATACCTCCTGTGTCACCCACGGATTTCTCCTAGCCCTTGTCTTTTTACCTACTTGATCCTCTGGTGCCTTCACTATTTCCTCTCTCAAAGTTACCCATTCTTCTTACACTGTATTCCTTTCTCCTGTTCTTGTCAATCGTTCCCTAACGCTTGCCCTGAAACTCTCTACGACCTCTGGTTCTTTCAGTTTATCCAGGTCCCATCACATTACATTTTCCTTTTTTGCAATTTCTTTAGTTTTAATCTATAGTTCATGACCAACAAATTGCGGCCCGAGTCCACATCTGCCCTGGAAATGTCTTAGAATTTAAAATCCGGTTCCGAAATCTGTGTTGTACCTTTACACACTGAAGCGCCCAAGAAATTGGTATAGGCAGGCGGATTCAAATACAGAGATATGTAAACAGGAAGAATACGGCGCTGTGGTCGCTAACTCCTATATAAGACAACAAGTGATTGGCGCAGTTGCCAGATCAGTTATTGCTGCTGCAATGGCAGGTTATCAAGATTTAAGTGAGTTTGGATCTGGTGTTATAGTAGGCTCACGAGCGATGGGACACAGCATCTCCGAGATAAGGATGAAATGAGGATTTTCCCGTACGATCATTTCACGAGCGTACCGTTAATATCAGCAGTTCGGTAAAACATCACTTTTCCGACATTGCTGCGACTGGAAAAAAATCCTGCAAGAACGGGACCGACAATGAGAAAAGAGAGTCGTTCAGCGTGAAGAAGTGCAACCTTTCCTCAAATTGCTGCAGATTTCACTGATAGGCCATCAACAAGAGTCAGTGTGAAAACCATTCAACGAAACATCATAGACATGGGCTTTCAGAGCCGAAAGCCCACTTGTATACCCTTGATGACAGCACAACACAAAACTTTGCGCCTCGTCTCGGTCCGTCAGCATCAACATTGCCTGTTGACGACTGGAAACATGTTGCCTGGTCAGACTAGTGACGTATGAAATTATATGGAGAGGATGGACGTGTACGTGTATGTAGACAACCTCATAAATCCATGGACCCTGCATGTCAGCAGGGGACTGTTCAAGCTGGTGGATGGTCTGTAATGATGTGGGGCGTGTGCGGTTGGAGTGATATGGGACTCATGATACGTCTAGATACGACTCTGACAAGTGACACGTACGTAAGCATCGTGTCTGCTCACTTGCATCCATTCGTGTCACCGAGCGAGGTGGCGCAGTGGTGGCACACGGGACTCGCATTCGGGAGGACGAAGGTTCAATCCCGCGTCTGGCCATCCTGATTTAGGTTTTCCGTGATTTCCCTAAATCGCTCCAGGCAAATGCTGGGATGGTTCCTTTGAAAGGGCGTTGCCGACTTGCTTCCCCATCGTTTCCTAATCCGATGAGACTGATGACCTCGCTGTTTGGTCTCTTCCCACAAACAACCCAACCCTCCATTTGTGTCCATTACGCATTCCGCTGGACTTGGGCGTTTGCAGCAGGAGAATGCTACACCACACACGTGCATAATTGCTACAGAGTGGCTCCAAGAACAGTTTTCTGAGTTTAAACACTCCGGTGGCCACTAAACTCCCCAGACATGAACATTATTGAATATCTGTGGGATCCCTTTCAGCATGTAGTTCTGAAGAGATCTCCACCCCTCGTACTCTTACGACTTTATGGACTCCCCTGCAAGATTCATGGTGTCATTTCCCTCCAGCAATACTCCAGACATTAGTTGAGTCAATGCCATATCGTGTTGCGGCACTTCTGCGTTCTCGCAGAGGCCCTACATGATATTCGGCACATGTACCACTTTCTTTGGCTCACGCAGTCTTCAACGCAACATAATGAAATAAATGTTGGTCTATCACAGAGTCAAATTAAATCATCTTCAAGAATCAAGTTAAGTAAAAATACGAAATCATGAACCAATGAATGTACAATGTACAGTGCCCAAGAACGGAAGCCAGAGAATGAAAACTACAGTTAAACAGTATCGAGCTGATGGTGTATCATTCAAAAGAACAATGCCTGCTGAAGGCTAGCGTCTGAAGTTATATGATTCTTTTTGACGACTACTAAAACGTCAATAAGTACTCAAGAAAAGAAAACAAGTAATAACAGTTTAAAATTGACTTTTATTAGATCTAAAAAGCTACAAGTGCTTTGAGCAGAAACGTTCCATGTCATGGAATAATTATTATTAGAATTACGTTACACTGTAGCTTACTTCTCATTAAGTACTTGGTATTAAACGAAGTATTACGAAATTTGTGTTATTCGATTTCAGCTTTTTCTCATGAATATTATGACAGTTGCTTTATAAACTTGTTTTCTGAATAACAGGCAGAAAATTTATCATGGATATGGAAAAGTATATCAGCTGTAATGTACTGATGTTGCACTTATACCAAGAACGCAATTACAAATGAGTTTAAAACTTGGAACTTCTTATTCAGAAGTAGTGAGTAGAAAAAATCTTATTTAAAAATCTAGGCGACACGGTACAGGAAAAGAAGAGGTATAACAAACTGGCTACGAAACGACGTTGGAAGAATTTTACCCCAATCGCGAAAGCAAAACTACTGCGCAAGAACTTGGTAAGAAAATAAAAGAAACTTTACGTACATTTAACGAAACACATGGATCGCAAACATGACTTGTAGATAAATTGTAACGACTTTGTAACATTTGCCTAACCTTCTGAGGTCAGTCACATCGTTGTATCATTACTTACGTGTATTAATCCTGTTGTGTACATAGTTCCGCGTAGTCAGCGCGTACACAACTTTCCCACTAGAGCGCGCCCCGCTAAGCAGAACAGCGCAGGTGCAGCGCTCGTCCGTCTCCGCACTACGATAGGGGGCTGCCTTAGAGGCGGACCAAATTCTGCTTCCGCCGATCAGCGTATTAATATGTAACGCAGCCAGTGAGATTGCTGCTAACGTAGAACCTTTTCTCCTCGCGGATCACGCTCGCGCAGTGATACATAAACGCGCGAGGTATTAAAACGAGTGTACAGACCTCCGATTAGTCAGTCTGCGCCTAATAATATTACCATATTCCTGTACGTAGCCATGAAGATAAATGAATAGATACTTTGTCAAGTATCAGAGATATGTGAAAATAAGATTAACGTACCAAGACCAAAGGAACTTCAGAGTGTCAATTGTAAACAGCATCCAGAATCAAGTTACGTAATGTCTATCTTTTTTATTATTTTAATAAATGTGTGTGAAAATTAATCAAGTTCTGTTTAAAGTTGGTCACCGTCAATCTGCTACTCCAAGCGTGCAAGTGCCATTTCTATCGTCTGACCTAACGGCAGAAGATAAACACGCCACGATAAGACCAAGAGACATATTGCTGACACTCGCCTACTTCGTTAGAGCGACAAGTCAAATAATCTGACGGTGTGTGTACCGAAGGTCTTACAGTACGCACACCAAAAATCCCAAAATAGACTACAGTATACACTCTGCTTTAAATAGCAGATTGTGCAAATGTTGACTATCAAAACAGATCTCTATTGTTTTCAAGTAGAAAATTTTTATCCTAGTTTTCCATTCGTGAGTGCTCATATCCACAAAGAAAATTACATTTCTTACGTCACCTAAGAAGTTCGTGTACTCCGTATTTATGAAATTTATAAAAGTGTCCAATATTCATTGAGGAGAGAGTATTGGCGCAACAAATATTTGTGCGGAAACTAATACTTGATGAGAAGTACGCCATTTTATTTGAATCGAGAACGGCCAGCATTCATTAGCGTGGGCACTCTTTCTGTTGTGCAATGTTCATCTCTTATTGGTGGTGTTCGGGTGCCTAGTTAGTTCACTGACTGCGACGCTGTTGTCTGACATAGAAATTAAAATGGCAGTCACGGCATTCTGCTACGGCTCGACTAACGGCGTTAAACGAGATGGATGTGCCATTTACGACGCACGACATGCTTAACGCCGCATTAAACCTGAAAAAGAAAAGTTCATCCACTTGTTCCAGCGACCTTCATAGGCGTAGGAATTTTAGCAAGAAGGACAAGGGATGGTGGCAGGCCACACATGTCAATTCTGCACCACCATTTGCTTTATCCACACAATGTTCCTTCATCGATTTCATATGCAAACTCTCAGTCCCCAGGACAATCATGTCAGATAAAAGTTCTGCCAATGAATTCTTAGACGGAGCACTGAAGATCCGAAGTTCACGGCTTGTATTTTATTTACGAACGAGACAGGAGTCACACAGAGTGGGATAATAGATTATCTTATTAACGATGTGTAGGCAGATGCAAATCCTCGAGTGATCGGAGAAGCAAGGTAGCAGAGTCACTTTGGTATTAATGCTTGGGGCAATATTTGTTCGTAACTAACTCCGCTTGTACAAAATACTAAGTGCCGATATAAATTTCTGCTGGAGAACGTTATCCTCTGAATTCCTTCGTTGTCTCCCTTTAATCGTACTCTATGAGGATCCTAAACAGTCGATTGGAACTCAAAAATGGATCGCACAAAAGTGTTCCTAGAATTCTTCCAATAAGCCGAAGCTGACCATTCGCCTTCTTTACAATCAACCTAACGTGCTCGTCCCATTTCATATCGCGGGACTGTTTGCTTATGACGCTGCAGCGTACGAGTAAATGTCGTCGTTGAATGACTGTAGGAGGATATAGGATGACTTGGACAGAATTTCTGCTTAGTATGATGAACGGCAGCTTGCTTTAAATACAGAAATATGTAAGCTAAGGCAACTGAAAGGAAAAACAACTTCATAATGTTTGAATACAGTGGTGTTCTGCTTGACACAGTTACGGCGGTTAAATATCTAGGCGTAACGCTGCAAAGCGATATGAAATAGGAAGAGCACGTAAGGTTGATTGTAAAGAAGGCGAATGGTCAGCCTCGGCTTGCTGGAAGAATTCTAGGAATACTTTTGTGCGATCCATTTTTGAGCTCCAATCGTGTGTTTTGGATCCCCATAGAGTAAGATTAAATGGAGACATCGAAGGAATTCAGGGGATAACGTTCTCCTGCAGAACTTTATATCGACGCTTAGTATTTTGTACAAGCGGAGTTAGTCACGAACAAATATTGCCCCACGCATTGATACCAAAGTGACTCTCGTACCTGCTGCTCATCCTACCCGTCAGATTACTTATGTAGGTATATAGATAAAAAGAGCGGTCTGTCACACCTCCAGGGGCGCTGCTAACGATACTGACGTCTGTGATTAAGACTTGCTGTCCAGGACAACGTAGTGGATTCTATTACTTAAGAAATCGAGCCACACACGTAACTGAAAAACATTCCGCTTGATCGGACCTTCGTTAAAAATCTGCATTGGGGCACTGTGTCAAAAGCTTTTCGGAAATATAGGAATAGGGAATAGGCCTGTTGCCCTTCATCCATGGTTCACGGTGTCTTGTGCGAGAAATTGGGCAAACTGAATTTCGCAACGAACTATTCTTTTTAAATCTGCATCTGCAGCTGTACTCTGCAAACCACCGTGTAGTGCATGGCAGAGAGTACGTTCTATGAAAACATGGAGCACTGGAAATATTATAGCTTAAACGCTTCTGTGAGTGCTGTAATTAATCTTGCCCTTGTGATCTCCATGGGAGCCATAGATCTGTACTATACTGTTAGATCCTATAAAATTTCTGGCCAGACTCTCACAGGATATTTCGCATCTATCTTCAATAGACTGCCAAATGTTCAAATGTTTGTGAAATCTAATGGGACATAACTGCTAAGGTCATCAGTCCCTGAGCTTACACACTACTTAACGTAAATTATCCTGAGGACAAACACACACACCCATGCTCGAAGGAGGACTCGAACCTCCGCCGGGACCAGCCGCACAGTCCAGGACTGCAGCGCCCCAGACCTCTCGGCTAATCAAAATGGTTCAAATGGCTCCGAACACTATGGGTTTTAACTGCTGAGGTTATCAGTCCCCTAGAACTTAGAACTACTTAAACCTAACTAACCTATGGACATCACACACATCCATGCCCGACGCAGGATTCGAACCTGCGACCGTAGTGGACGCGCGGTTCCAGACTGTAGCGCCTAGAACCGCTCGGCCAATCCGGCCGGCCCTCTCGGCTAATCCCGCGCGGCTCAATAGACTGCCAGTTCAGTTCATTAAGCATCTCTGTGACACTCTCCCAATAGTCAAATAAACCTGTGACCACTCTTGTTGCCTTTCGTTGTACACGTTGAATATCCCTTGGTTCGTCGCCATTTTAAGCAATGACGATCGGTGGTGTTCCTGTCAGCTGTTTTCCAGATTCACTGGCCGACACCACATTCAACAAAAACTTTGAGAGTTTGTCTTTCATGTACTATATCTTTTTTTGCGTCATGTTTAGCAATTTGTCTATACTTATTTTTTGAAATGTTTCATGGACTTTATAATTACAATGTACAACACGAACAGCAACACACTTCTAAGCGGCACACTTGAAGTTAATTCTACATCTGCTCATGACTCTCCATCCAAGAAGAAACCCTCAATTTGATAACAGATCTCGACTGATTCCCCATACGATAGTCCTTTCGATAATAAGCATACTCGTGGTACGGAGTCAAATGCTTTTCGAAAGTCAAGAAACACTACTTACAGGGTGTCCCAGGAGAAATCGTCGATATTCAGTAATATGACAGGAAAGATCATTCGAAGCAGACAAGTCTTCTAAACACGGGCTCTAAAATGCAAAAATGGAAATTTGTGGTAAGGTCATATGGGACCAAACTGCTGAGGTCATCGGTCCCTAGGCTTACACACTACTTAATCTAACTTAAACTAATTTATGCTAAGGACAACACACACACACACACACCCATGCCCGAGGGATCTCGAACCTCCGACGAGGGGAGCCACACGAGCCGCGCAAGGCGCCTAAAATCGCGCGGCTACACCACACTGCTCTAAAATGCACTCCTTAATAGTTATGAGCACTTTTTCTGTAGCAGAGATGTTTCACAGTAGCGAAAATGGACAAGTACTCGTAGTCCTTACAGTATGCACTTTAGAGACCAAGTTCACTGGAATTTTTCCTTGTTTTGGTCCATACTCCACTTCTCCAAATACGGAAAGCAAAGACGTTGCAGCAGAACAGATTTGTTTCACAGTACCGAAGATGAAGAGGTGCTCTTAGCTGTTAAGCTATGCATTTTAGAGGCCATTTAACTAGACTTCTTTGCTTCGAATTATTGTGCCTCTGATAACCCTAAATGTTGACCATGCGTCCTGGGACCATCTGTATACATGACTGTCTAGATTCGTAGCTTCCAGGGCGCCACGTGAGAAAAGCACCAATTGGGTCCATATGGTCGATGTTTTCAGAATTCATGCTAGTTTATTTGCAGGATGTCATTCTGTTCGAGATACCTAGTTACATGTGAGATTCTACAACAAATGAATGTCAAGGATATAGACCGGTAGTTAAGTGGATTACTTTTGTTGGGTGTGACCTATGCTTTGCTGCGCCCCGGAAAAGTTCGGCGCCCGAATTGTGAATTTTTAAAGTTTTATTGCTACCGCGGCCAGATAGCAAAAGGCCAGGCAGACCGATGTGCTAATCAAGTAAGCCACTTGGCTGTACTGTTAACATTACGGGGAGACTGTAGTTTTCGACATTTGTCAACCGTCGAGCGCATGGAACTGCTAACACACTTTATTATTATTTATTTGACAAATATTTGAAGGTAATATTATATCACATGTTCTCTACTAATCTTCTATTTCTGTCTATATTTCTATACGAGATAATGGAAAATGTGGTGAATACACCATCTTTTATAATGTTTGTAATGTTCTATTTATTATTACTTCCGCACTGTCGTATAATTACCACTTATATTCCGTATATGTGTCTACATTCTATTTATTGATAGTATACGGATACGGATCTTTATTCTATGTGTTGGTATTGTATTTTGTGTATTTGAATCTTTGCGCATCCAAGTGACTAGCTCACAGTTATGGATCAATGGAACACGTATCTCGATAAACAATAAATAAACGAACAAGTTTCGTGAACAACTGATCGGTATATAGGCACTATCGACATGCACATTTTACTTACAAAGAACCCCTTCCCAAAATAGAAAATCGTAACTTTATTATATCAGTGAAGTTGCGCAATACCTCTCGTACTGTTTAATTTCAGAATAATGTGGAGTGTTTACTTCATCTGCAACAGTCATGGCGTGTAATATTCAAAACAACTGTTTCGGTCTTGTTCTTTCGTTGTTTCCGTCATTCTCTGCAGCATGCCCACAGTTCTCAGTGTTCAACGAACTGCGATCATTTCGCGGCTGCATTTTGAGAACGTGGCATTGCCGCTCGAGGCATTCTCATCGGCTGATCTGTTTGTATACATTTACCATCTACCAGCCAACAGATATCACTAGTACTTCAGAGAGTATCTATCCTACCTTTCCAAACAGAGAAAACGTAATTAGTCGTTTACGCTACACGAGGCAGCAACGGCCTTCGATGTCACAGTATGAAAGCACTAAACTATCCAGCGTTGAAGATCAAACACGTATTGTATGCGGCCACGGGTCACCTGAAGCAGCGACATTCGATTTTAGCGCCGTTGCGATGGGGCTAGCGCACGACATCAAAGAGAGCACACATTTGATTTGTAAGTAAATAAGGACATAGTGGTCATACAGTTGCCATGTGCTGTGACAAAACGAAGGTCGGAAAATTACAGTTTTATATCTCGTCGACGACGGATCTTCAGAGACTGACTCAGACTCAAACAAGGGAGGGATGGGGAGGGAAATCAGTCACGTAATTGCCAAAGAAATAATTACAGTATTATCATTATCGACTTGGGGAAGCTACTCAAAACGTCGTTTTGGATGTCTGGATGGTGATTTCAATAGTTGACGTCCAGAACAGAATCCAGTGTCTTAGCATTGTCCCACATCATTCGGTTTGACAATGCGAGATGATGGAAGATGTATGTATACTGTCCTCGTCAGAGAGGCCAACGGTCTTTATCTCAGTACCGTGGGACGTGATATTGTTACGAAAACTTTGCTAAGTATTCAGTTAAAGACCTGCAAAACAGAAGTGGAGAGAAAGCAGAGCGACGACCAAGCGATGGTTCAACGGTTATTGTGGGCACGTTATGAGGTGCTCATACGTACGAGTTCATCAAGCCGGAGCTCCATAGACAAAACATATGCAGTTAGACGTTAATATTAAAAGTTTTATGCAGTTAGATGGAGTATATAGAGGGTCTATATGAGGACGATGTACTTGAGGACAATATTATGGAAACGGAAGAGGATGTAGATGGAGATGAAATGGGAGATACGATACTGCGTGAAGAATTTGACAGAGCACTGAAAGACCTGAGTCGAAACAAGGCCCCGGGAGTAGACAAAATTCCAGTAGAACTACTGACGTCCTTGGGACAGCCAGTCCTGACAAACCTCTACCATCTGGTGAGCAAGATGTATGAGACAGACAAAATACCCTCAAACTTCAAGAAGAATATAATAATTCCAATCCTAAAGAAAGCACGTGTTGACAGATGTGAAAATTACCGAACTATCAGTTTAATAAGTCAGAGCTGCAAAATACTAACGCGAATTCTTTACAGACGAATGGAAAAACTGGTAGAAGCCGACCTTGGGGAAAGTCAGTTTGGATTCCGTAGAAATATTGGAACACGTGAGGCAATACTGATCTTACGACTTATCTTAGAAGCTAGATTAAGAAAAGGCAAACCTACGTTTCTAGCATTTGTAGACTTAGAGTAAGCTTTTGCCAATGTTGACTGGAATACTCTCTTTCAAATTCTAAAGGTGGCAGGGGTAAAATGCAGGGAGCGAAAGGGTATTTACAATTTGTACAGAAAGCAGATGGCAGTTATAAGAGTCAAGGGGCATGAAAGGGAAGCAATGGTTGGAGAGGGAGTGAGACAGGGTTGTAACCTCTCCCCGATGTTATTTAATCTGTATATTGAGCAAGCAGTAAAGGAAACAAAAGAAAAATTCGGAGTAGGCATTAAAATCCATGGAGAAGAAATAAAAACTTTGAGGTTCACGGATGACATTGTAATTCTCTCAGAGACAGCAAAGGACTTGGAAGACCAGTTGAACGGAATGAACAGTATCTTGAAAGGAGGATATAAGATGAACATCAACAAACACAAAACGAGGATAATGGAATGTAGTCGAATTAAGCCGTGTGATGCAGAGGGAATTAGATTAGGAAATGAGACACTTAAAGTAGTAAAGGAGTTTTGCTATTTGGGGAGCAAAATAACTGATGATGGTCGGAGTAGAGAGGATATAAAATGTAGACTGGCAATGGCAAGGAAAGCGTTTCTGAAGAAGAGAAATATGTTAACATCGAGTATAGATTTAAGTGTCAGGAAGTCGTTTCTGAAAGTATTTGTATGGAGTGTAGCCATGTATGGGAGTGACACATGGACGATAAACAGTTTGGAGGTGGTGGTTAGTGTTTAACGTCCCGTCGACAACGAGGTCATTAGAGTCGGAGCGCAAGCTCGGGTTAGGGAAGGATTGGGAAGGAAATCGGCCGTGTCCTTTCAAAGGAACCATCCCGGCATTTGCCTGAAACGATTTAGGGAAATCACGGAAAACCTAAATCAGGACGGCCGGAGACGGGATTGAACCGTCGTCCTCCCGAATGCGAGTCCAGTGTGCTAACCACTGCGCCACCTCGCTCGGTAACAGTTTGGACAAGAAGAGAATAGAAGCTTTCGAAATGTGGTGCTACAGAAGAATGCCGAAGATTAGATGGTTAGATCACATAACTAATGAGGAGGTATTGAATAGAATTGGGGAGAAGAAGAGTTTGTGGCACAACTTGACAAGAAGAAGAGACCGGTTGGTAGGACATGTTCTGAGGCATCAAGGGATCACAAATTTAGCATTGGAGGGCAACGTGGAGGGTAAAAATCATAGAGGGAGTCCAAGAGATGAATACGTTAAGCAGATTCAGAAGGATGTACGTTGCAGTAAGTACTGTGAGATGGAGAAGCTTGCACAGGATAGAGTAGCGTGGAGAGCTGCATCAAACCAGTCTCAGGACTGAAGACCACAACAACAACAACACGTTAATACTAAAAGTCTGAAGAAGAATGAGACACAAAACAGCAGTGCCTGTACTATTAAGAAGTATGATACAACGTTCCTTCAGACATGCATTCATGCACATGGAAGTTTGGGTCTGGCTGTGATTCGTTCAGGATAGTCGAAGTGGTTAAGGTGGCTGCGAGAAATACGGCTTTAAGTCCCGGTCCGGCACAAATTTTCACTGTCGTCATTCCAATACACAGCAGATTCCAATATACAGCAGATGGTGGTTCATATTCGCAACTGCGAATACATTTCCTGTATCTCTTGACGGCTCCAGTCGCCGCAGTGCCTGTTCCTTCGGACATGTGGACCGGGTGAAATTCTACCGAGTACGCGAAAGAAGTCGTTCCCATGCTACCACTAGTATATCTTAGGTCGCTGGAGCAACGATGGCGGCTGGCAAGAGGCGGAAGTCATTCCTATTTTCAAGAAGGTTCGTCGAACAGGTGCACTTGATTAGAGGCCTACGTCATTGAGTTCAGTATTTTTATGCGTACGCGTATGACATTTTTTGGAGAACCGAAATCTCCGCTACAAATATTAACATGGGTTCCTCAAAGATCTTCATGAAACTCAGTCTGCTTTGTTCGTCCATGGGAGCCAGAACGCGATAGACAACGGCACCCAAGTCAGTGTGGTGGTCCCTGTGAGAGTACTCCTTCCTGTGTCTCCCACTCGTACTCTATGATTGGAGTATAGTGTTGCAAACTCAGTAATAAGCCATCGATATCCAAGAAGACAGTGTTTCTTGTTCAAGGGAGAGTAAACTAGAACATTCGGTGCGATACGTGCATTTTATCGGCTGCAGCACCATTGTCGAGTCGCACTGGCATTGTTCCAGTAAGCAACGAGCAGGCAAGAGAGTGGATAGCTGTTTGAAGCTGGAAGTGTTTGTCGAATAGTACAAATGGTAAAACAGCTAAAGACGATTTGGAGAGGAAGAACTGTATTACGAATTCGAGCATTTATTAATTAATTGTATTGTATTGTATCTTAACCGAGGACCTAGAAACGACGGAGAGGCTCCGACCCCGCCGCAGCCGCAGTGGTCCACAATCCCACGACGACTACCGCAGTCCACTTCACCCCTCCGCCGCCCCACACCGAACCTAGGGTTATTGTGCAGTTCGGCCCCCGGTGGATCTCCTGGGAACGTCTCACACCAGACGAGTGTAGGCCCTATGTTTGTGTGGTTGAGTAATGGTGGTGTACGTGTACGTGGAGAACTTGTTTGCGCAGCAATCGCCGACATAGTGTAACTGAGGCGGAATAAGTGGAACCAGCTTACATTCGCCGAGGCAGATGGAAAACCGCCTAAAAACCATCCACAGACTGGCCGGTTCACCGGACCTCGACACAAATCCGCCGGGCGGATTCGTGCCGGGGACCAGGCGGCTCGGAAAGCCGTGCGTTAGACCTCACGTCCAACCGGGCGGGCTATTAATTAATTGATGATTAATTGAAACACTAAGCTGCCGACAGGTGTTGTTGATATACCTCGATGTGGACAGCTGAAAATGTGTGCCCCGACCGGGACCCGAACCCGGGATGTCCTGCTTACGTGGCAGACGCTCTATCCATCTGAGCCACCGAGGACACAGATGAATAGCGCGACTGCAGGGACTTATCCTTTGCACGCTTCCCGTGAGACTCAAATTCCCAACTGTCCACAATTCTACCTATGTAGTGGCTCAGATGGATAGAGCATCTGCCACGTAAGCAGGGCCGGCCGAAGTGGCCGTGCGGTTAAAGGCGCTGCAGTCTGGAACCGCAAGACCGCTACGGTCGCAGGTTCGAATCCTGCCTCGGGCATGGATGTTTGTGATGTCCTTAGGTTAGTTAGGTTTAACTAGTTCTAAGTTCTAGGGGACTAATGACCTCAGCAGTTGAGTCCCATAGTGCTCAGCGCCAGCCACGTAAGCAGGAGATCCCGGGTTCGGGTCCCGGTCGGGGCACATATTTTCAGCTGTCCACATTGAGGTATATCAACAACACCTGTCGGCAGCTGAGGGTTTCAGTTAGTCATCATTTATTCCAGGGAAAAGCTGCACGGTCATCTACAGTATCTGTTCTTTCGAGAACAGTTACTGTCTTCATATATTAATTAATTACTATGTATAAGAAAAGTTAACCAGAAAAAGCGGATGTCAGGCTTTCTGATGTAACTAGTTACTGATCAGGATTTACGTGAATTAACGAACTGCAGGAGACTGTAGCAAAAATCGAAACTGTTATTGTGGTATCATCCAAAGAGTGCGGTGCTACACCAAGGTCGGTAACGCACATCGATTTCTCGCTGGAATACGCGGTGGCGAATGGGAGTGGTTGAAAAAGACACGTCCGTTCTTTCAGCTCATCAGCACCCTCGTCCCCGCACGGAGGTCAGTATAGAGTTGATCGTGGAAGCCTTCTGTCCCATTTTGTGACATCAGCTGAAGCAGTCAACATCATCAATGAGTAGAACTGAAAGTGATTCTTTAATAGTCAATAATAGTTGTAAATTATCAAACACTCATGTGGCAAACGTTTGTGTGAAGTTAAGTAAATCTTGTTATTCATTTTATTTAAAATTGAATATAAAAAGTCTCAACCGCAATAACCTTTTTTGTATAAGGTTACCGGTTTCTGTCTGTTTTAGACCATCTTCAGACCTACACTGAAATATTTAAATACAATAGAATTACACGGATTTAGTAACATACAAAACACATCTTACAAGGGAACCTCCCCATCGCACCCCCCTCAGATTTAGTTATAACTTGGCACAGTGGATAGGCCTTGATAAACCAAACACAGATCAATTGAGAAAACAGGAAGAAGTTGTGTGAAACTGTGAAAAAATAAGCAAAATATACAAACTGAGTAGTCCATGGGCCACATAGGCAACATCAAGGAGCACGTGAGCTCAGGAACGCCGTGGTCTCGTGGTAGCGTGAGCAGCTGCAGAAGGAGAGGTCCTTCGTTCAAGTCTTCGCACAAGTGAAAGTTTTACTTTCTTTACTTTTGCATAGTTATTATCTGTCCGTTCGTTCATTGACGTCTCTGTTCACTGTAATAAGTTTAGTGCGACCGCATCGCAAAACCGTGCGATTGGTAGACGACAGGACGTGCCTCTCCAATCGGAACCGAAAACATTTGATCGAAAGGTCATAGGTCAACCGATTCCTCCACAGGAAAACACGTCTGATATATTCTATACGACACTGGTGACGGCATGTGCGTCACATGACAGGAATATGTTGTCGACCCACCTAGCTTGTACACTTTGCGAATGGGTAAAAAGATTCTTCTACCTTGCCCGATTTAGGTTTTCTTGTGGATGTGATAATCACTCCCAAAAAAGTGATAAAAACATAAGAGTTTGTCACATAAACTGAAAATAAAAAATTAAGGTTTCCACTCGATGGAAGATCTGAACCAAGGACCTTTCGTTCCGCAGCTGCTCACGTTACCACGAGACCACGGCGCTCCTGCAATCCCAGTGTCCTTGATGTTGCCTATCTTCGCATAAACTACTCAGTTTGTATATTTTGCTTATTTTTTCACAGTTCCACACAACTTCTTCCTGTTTTCTCAATTGATCTGTGTTCAGTTTTTCAAGGCCTATCCAACGTGCCAACTTATAACTAAATCTGAGGCGGGTGCGATGGGTAGGTTCCCTTGTTAGATAAGAAATAATATATTTACAATAAAAGTCAGATATCAGCCTCCCATTCATGGGGAGAATCTTAAGGAAATGTAAGACATCTACGAAGAAGTGGCTTGCAAAACACTTGTAAGACCTGTTCTTGAATATTGCTCTTCAGTCTGGGACCCTTACCAGGCTGGATCCAACGAGAGCGTCGCGTTGGTCACTGGACCATCTATTCGTCGAGAGAGCGTTGTAGAGATGCTCAACAAACTCAACTAGCAAACACTACAAGACAGGCTTTTGGCTCCACGAAAATGCTTACTGTTGATATTCCAAGAATGTATGTTCCAGGAAGCGTCGGGCATCGAGTTACTTCTTCCCATATACGTCTCGCGGACTGACCACGAGGAAATTAGCGAAATTGCAGCTCATACTAAGATACAATCTTCAAACGCACTATTCGTGAATGGAACAGGCAAGAGGCGAAAAGATAGGTGTACCAGAAGCATCTTCCATCACACAAGCCAAAATGCAGCAAGGGTTATAACTATGAATAAATTTAATTATTCTTTTCTTCTTTCATTTGTTTTAAATTCTGGCAGAGGAAGGACTGGCGATTGACCATCCGCTGTCATTGAGTCCATGGAATATCAGTGGAAACTAATGATAAATAAAGCCGTTATTCGCAGCTACACTGAGCTGACAAAAGTCATCGGATATCTTATAATACCGTGTCGGACCTCCTTTTACCCGAGGTAGTGCAGTAACGCGTGTCATGGACACAAAAAGTCGTAGTAAGTCCCCTGAAGAAATACTGAGCCACGCTGCTCCTATAGATATCCGTAATTTTGAAAGTGTTACTGATGCCCTATTTTGTACATGAACTGACCTAACGATTATGTCCCATACATGTTCGACGGGTTTCATAACGAGTGATATGGTTGGACAAATCATTCGCTCGAATTGTCCAGAATGTTCTTCACACCTGTCGCAAACAATTGTGGCTCGGTGACTTGGCGCATTGTCAAACACAAAAATTCGAATGTTATTTGGAAACATAATCATTTCCAGTCAATAGTCTGTTCAGTTGGATCAGAGGATGCAGTTCATTCCACGTAAACACAGTACTTTGTTGAAAACTTGGGTCCATGGCTTCGGGGGGTCTCCACCACAATCGAACGCTGCCATCAGCTATTAACAACAGATATCGGCACTCATCTGACCTAGCCATTGTTTTCCAAAGGTCTAGAATCCAACTGATATGCTCACGAGTCTAGGAGAGAGGTGGGGCAGGTGATTTCGTGCTATTAGCAAAGGCACCTGCATTGGTCGTGTGCTGACACAGCACTTTAGCGCCGCAATTCGCCGCACTGTCCTAAGGGATACGTTCCTAGTACGTCCCACATTAATTTCTACCGTTATTTCACGCAGTGTTGCTTGTCCGTTAGCATTTACAAGTGTAAGCGTACGCTGCTGCTCCCGGTCGTTAGGTGAAGGCTATCGGCCCCTGAGTTGTCTGTGGTTAGAGGTAATCACCGAAATTTGTTGCTATCGGCACACTCCTTGACACTGTGGACCTAGGAATATTGAATTCCGTATCCATTTCCGAAATGGAATGTCCCATGCGTCTAGTTCCAACTGCCACTCCACGTTAAAAGTCTGTTAATTCCTGTCGTGCGGTGATAATCACATCGTAGACCTTTTCATATGGATCACGTGAGTACAAGCGACAGCTCCGCCAATGCAGTGCAGTTTTATACCTCGTGTACGCGATATTGCCACCACCTGTAGTTGCTCATATCCGTATTTGTGCATATTGCTATCCCACGAGTTTTGCACCTCAATGTACAATCCCCTGTGATTTTGGGTCCATCCTGTTTAAATGTAGACGTGAATAACAGCACTAAATTCTTTTTACTGCCTTCCATTCAAGATCAATCACGCTTGTAAAATTTTGTACATTGCTGCACGTTCAGAGACCGTGAATAGTTACAATTTGAAGAAAAACAGCCCTTGGTCACTATTTTTAACGAATTAACCGGGTTTCGACACTGCTAGGAGTGTCTTCCTCAGAATGTAAATCAAAGAATGGTCTATATTCTATAACGTAGTCATAGAAATATGACTAAAAACCTATGATAGAGTATAAGTGCGGAATTATTGTGAAAGACTGGCAGTATTTATATGTCATTTATAAAATAATAAATATGCCGAAAGGGCATTAGTGACAAAGATATTTAAGATAAAGAAAACTGTGATGGCGAGCCACCAAGGGCTGCTCGTTACTTGCGTGGTGCAGGTTGCATACGTTTTTAGTCATAATTCTGTGACCACGTTATAAAATATAGACCATTCTTTGATTTAGATTCTGAGGAAGACAGTGTTGAAACCCGGTTAATTCGTTAAAAATAGTGACCAAGGGTTGTTATTCTTTCAATCGCATCACACTTGTATTAGCAAACTGGGCTGAAAAGTCGGGATGCATATTTCTAGTGGTCGCCAATTTTCCCATATCGCTTATGTGCCAGTGCAGCTGAAGACAAATTTTGGGGAAGACACTGAGTTGAGGGCGAGAAAGACGCGGCGCCTCGGAAGTGGAGGCGGGTAAGTGATGGGTGAAGTGGATGGGGAGCTGAGCGGCCTCGGCGGAGTACTCGGGGCGCAGCGGGTGGCGGCCTAATGCTGCCCGTCTCATCAGCAGGAGTGTCTCGCCGCGTCCGCACCCCGCAGAGAAAGTCTCCGGCCCTGTTGTGTGCTGCCGCGTCTCCGCCTCACAAGTTGTTTCCTTTACCTATGAAACACAGGACCCCTTTCAAGTATACTGATGGAAAAAAAAATCGCATCGCCAAGGAGTTGTGCCACATAAACGAAAGTCGGTAGGCGTGTTTCTATGTGCTAAAAGGAATCCGTTGAACGTAGGTTACACGATAAGTCAGTCAAATCTAAAGGCCATATATACAACTAAATACACTACTGGCCATTAAAATTGCTACACCACGAAGATAACGTGCTACAGACGCGAAAATTAACCGACAGGAAGAGGATGCTGTGATATGCAAATGATTAGCTTTTCAGTCCATTCACACAAGGTTGGCGCCAGTGGAGACACCTACAACGTGCTGACATGAGGAAAGTTTCCAACCGATTTCTCATACATGAACAGCAGTTGACCGGCGTTGCCTGGTGAAACGTTGATGTGATGCCTCGTGTAAGGAGGCGAAATGTGTACCATCACGTTTCCGACTTTTATAAACGTCGGATTGTAGCCTATCGCGATTGCGGTTTATCGTATCGCGACATTGCTGCTCGCGTTGGTCGAGATCCAATGACTGTTAGCAGAAAATGGAATTGGTGGGTTCAGGAGGGTAATACGGAACGCCGTACTGGACCCCAACGGTCTCGTATCACTAGCAGTCGAGATGACAGGCATCTTATCCGCATGGCTGTAACCGATCGTGCAGCCACGTCTCGATTTCTGAGTCAACAGATGGGGACGTTTGCAAGACAACAACCATCTGCACGAACAGTTCAACGACGTTTGCAGCAGCATGGACTGTCAGCTCTGAGACCATAGCTGCTGTTACCCTTGACGCTGCATCACAGACAGGAGCGCCTGCGATGATGTACTTAACGACGAACCTAAGTGCACGAATGCTAAAACGTCATGTTTTCGGATGAATCCAGGTTCTGTTTACAGCATCATGATGGTCGCATCCGTGTTTCGTTGACATTGCGGTGAACGCACATTGAAAGCGTGTATTCGTCATCGCCATTCTGGCATATCACCCGACGTGATGTTATGGGGTGCCATTGATTACACGTCTCGGTCACCTCTTATTCGCATTGACGGTACTTTGAACAGTGGACGTTGCATTTCAGATGTGTTACAACCCATGGCTCTACCCTTCATTCAATCCCTGCAAAACCCTACATTTCAGCAGGACAATGCACGGCCGCATATTGCAGGTCCTGCACGGTCCTTTGTGGATACAGAAAATGTTCGACTGCTGCACTGACCAGCCCATTCTCCAGATCTCTCACCAATTGAAAATGCCTGGTCAAGAATGGTGGCCGAGCAACTGGCTCGTCACAATACGCCAGTCACTACTCTTGATGAACTGTGGTATCGTGTCGAGGCTGCATGGGTAGCTGTACCTGTACACGCCGTCCAAGCTCTGTTTGACTCAATGCCCAAGCGTATGAAGCCGTTATTACGGCCAGAGGTGGTTGTTCCGGGTACTGATTTCTCAGGATCTATGCACCCAAATTGCGTGAAAATGTAATCACATGTCAGTTCTAGTATAATATATTTGTCCAATGAATACCCATTTATCATCTGCATTTCTGCTTGGTGTAACAATTTTAATGTCCAGTTGTGTAGACATTCCTTTTTTCAGCGCGCTATACGTGATTGGAATAATATAGAATTCTGAAGGTGGTTGGATGAACCCTCTGTCAGGCCCTTAAATGTGATTTGCAGATTATCCATGTTGATGTAGATGTAGGCAGATGATGCCTGTTGCGCATCAGTCGCATAAGAGTGGCGCTAGAACCGCCGCTATGAGATTGTTTTGCTTTAAATACGCGCTGTAACGATCCTGAGCCTTAGTTATCTTTGACACTGGACGTAGTGAGTAGTTCCTCTGTCATATGAAGTCGCTCTCCAGACCATGATTCCGAATTTGGTAGTGGGCCCCCAACTGGCGTCCTTCTAACCAACACATGGCCATCACTGGCACCTGGGCAGAACTAGCTTTCATCAGAAAAAAAACAATAGACATCCATCCTGCCCTCCAAAAAGTTCTCGCTTTACGCCACTAAAGCCACAATGGCGGTGGTTTGGGCTCGCTGGAATGCGGTTGTTGACTTCATTTTGTAAGTAGGCTGTTTAGGTTTTTATATTGGTAACGCCATGTAGCACTCTGTATGAAAATCACTGGCTGTGCTGTGTGCAGTCTGTGGCTGGTTGGCACTGTTGTTGGAATATTCGCCATTGTAGTGAGCAGTTGGCTGTTAACAGCGCGTAGCGTTGCACAGTTGGAGGTGAGCCGCCAGCAGTGGTGGATGTGGGGAAGTGAGATGGCGGATTTTGAGAGCGGATGATCTGGACGTTTGTCCATCAGAAACAGTACATTTTTAAGAATGGATGTCATGAACTGCTATATATATATATTATGACTTTTGAACACTATTAAGGTAAATACATTGTTTGTTCTCTATCAAAATCTTTCATTTGCTAACTATGCCTATCAGTAGTTAGTGCCTTCAGTAGTTTGAATCTTTTATTTAGCTGGAAGTAGTGGCGCTTGCCGCATTGCCGTAGTTCGAGTAACGAAGATTTTTGTAAGTGATTTGTGAAAGGTATAGGTTAATGTTAGTCAGGGCCATTCTTTTGTAGGGATTATTGAAAGTCAGATTGCGTTGTGCTAAAAATATTGTGTGTCACTTTAAGCACAGTCATCTATTATTTTTCTAAGGGGACAAAACAAACCCTGTCCTTTCCTTCTGAGTTACTCCATTATGTGTTTGTGTACCATTGTGTATTTGTGTTCTTCCTGTCTTTATATTTTTATCTGAGAAGAATTATGCTGTAGAATTTTTCTAATAGTCAGCTACATTCACTATGATGAGGAATACTGGTATCCACAAATATAATTTGCATTTATAATATGTCATTTACTTTGTAAAGATGTTTAGACATTATTTATTCTGTTTTGTTTTAATGCTCAAGTGTGAAGTTGATGTTTCGAAAGTTATTCTGACCTTTTATGTATGTACTTATGTCATAATTCCTGTAACAATGATGTATATGTTATTTCGATTCTTTTGTAAAGCCCACATTGCTACAAATATTATCTGTATTATAATGTCTTAATGATGTTTTCTGTATCTTTGTTATTGTATTCTCATGTTATAGATTTGTAATTGACACCAGGTCATCAAATTAAGTAACTTGTAAGCATTCATTTCACTGCACATATTTCTGTTGGTCATAGTATATGCACAATATGCGAAAAAAAAAGGAGGACTGTTAGTGCTCGCACGTGTGTTGATAATTCAGCAAGGGACTGGTTAACAGCACTGCTGGTTCTAAGGAAAATTCCAAAAACTTTGTGAGTGTACAAGTGGTGGTTTATGGACTTGCGATATTGTCCATAAGACTCTTTGATGGTGATTGTGCACCTGCACAGTCGCAACAGATGGCTGCTGGCCGTCTCTACAAGGACTACAGTGGGTCTGCACTTCTGATGACCCACCAATACCATTATTGCTACAAGGACTGCAGTGGATCTGCACCTCTGGTGGCCCACAAAAACAGTAATCTCTACCAGGACTATAGTGGGTCTGCTCTTTGATGACCTACTTACCAATATTCTTCAAAACTTCGACTGACTCTGCGGTGGGTTTGCTCTGTTGTGGCCTATAACCTGTCTGCATGTCAAGAGTCAGCACTGTCTTTCTGTTGGAAGGACAACACTACTTCTTCAAGACTGCATGGAAATCCATTACTTCTGTGTGTATTTTCTTTTACTGCTCAGACCTTGAGAAAAAAAAAACACTGCAATTTTACTGTGATGAATGATCAGGACTGTCTTTATGGACTGCGAGTAAATTTTAGCTTTTGACCAACATTGTATCAATAACTGTATGCATTTGATTTCTTTGTTATTGTAATTATGAATTTTTTTTTCAAATCTGCATTGGCCACTGCCCAAAACAATTTGTAAAATTTTTTGTGGGGAGCATGGGGGCTATGTAAGTAGGCTGTATAGGTTTTTATATTGGTAACGCCATGTAGCGCTCTGTATGAAAATCACTGGCTGTTCTGTGTGCAGTCTGTGGCTGGATGGCATTGTTGTTGGAATATTCGCCATTGTAGTGGGCAGTTGGCTGTAACAGCGCGTAGCGTTGCGCAGTTGGAGCTGAGCCGCCAGCAGTGGTGGATGTGGGGAAGTGAGATGGCGGATTTTTGAGAGCGGAAGACCTGGAAGTGTGTCCTTCAGAAGCAGTACATTTGTAAGAATGGATGTCATGAACTGTTATATATATTATGACTTTTGAACACTATTAAGGTAAATACATTGTTGTTCTCTATCAAAATCTTTCATTTGCTAACTACGCCTATCAGTAGTTAGTGCCTTCAGTAGTTTGAATCTTTTATTTAGCTGGAAGTAGTGGCGCTTGCCGCATTGCCGTAGTTCGTGTAACGAAGATTTTTGTAAGTGATTTGTGAAAGGTATAGGTTAATGTTAGTTAGGGCCATTCTTTTGTAGGGATTATTGAACGTCAGATTGCGTTGCGCTAAAAATATTGTGTGTCAGTTTAAGCACAGTCATCTATAATTTTTCTAAGGGGACGTTTCAATTTAGCTACTCCTGGACAACCTGCATTCTCTGATGTTTCAACAGTTTTGGAACAAACTTTGCTGTCACACGTTAGCAATGGGGTAAGGACGACATTAGCGCAAAATAATGAAATTGACTAATTAATTAGCCCCAACCACGCCCACGCCCATCCCCACCTCTAGATGACATGTGTTTTTCTTAGCCTGGGAATTCTGACATTGCCCTCACAGTATATATTTTCTTTAATGCCGTTTGTTATTAGCAATATTAGCTTATTCCCAAGAGTTAGCAGCTTTCACTCAGTTAATAGCAGGCAGAAATCAAATCTGCATGTGGAATGCACTTCCTTGACTCTTGTGCAGAAAGGAGTGCAGTATTCTGCTGCATCCATTTTCAATAAGCTACCACAAGAACTCAAAAACCTTAGCAGTAGCCCAAATACTTTTAAGTCTAAACTGAAGAGTTTCCTCGTGGCTCACTCCTTCTATTCTGTCGAGGAGCTCCTGGAAGACCTGAAAAATTAAGCAAATTCCAGTGTTACATTGTTGATTTTCTTTATTTAAACTTACGACTTGTTGCCTGAATACGTATCTTGTATTTCATTTTATCTGTTTCTACTATCCTGTTATAATTTCATGTGTTGACTCATTCCCTGACCATGGAGACTTCTCCTTAATTTGGTCCCACGGAACAATAAATAAATAAAAAAAAAGGCAGTGCGATCTTTCCCTTCTGGAATAGGAGGTGGAGGTATTTGACTGGGTGGGAGAACTGAAAGAAAGGTCGACTGAACTGCTCAATCCTGGGACTCAGAGTGTAAAAGGTGATTATAATGTGACCATCATAGTTACAGCATACCATTATTATTCTGGAATGCTGATGTACTTAGTTGTTGTTATTTATTTACAGCATATATTTAAAAATCACGAGCATTTTATTTAATTTCTTCTGTTACTCGTATGTTACAGAGGTGCCACCAACACCGCCATGACAACAGTTTGCTGTGGCCCGTCCACCTACAGTGGCGGTTATGGGGGCGCTTATCAAACACTAACCGGAACGACGTGCACTGCTGTGAAATGCGCCGCTCATTGCTGCGTGATAGTCGCCTGCGGCTGGTGCAGTGCTGGTCCTCGCACCATTGCATACCCTCAAACGTCTGTGTGTGCTTCAGTCAAAGCAACGATCTCCCACAGCCCACGCTGGCGATGGTAAAGTATCCAATATGCAGAGCAGCATCAACGAACGCCTTTACTACAGCCTGGGTGGCCCCATAGGAGCTTCACTGCCGCCACATCCTCCTACTACGCCTCCAGCTGTTTGCTCTCACTGGCAGCGAAAGGTATATGTGCCTCTGCACATACCACTCTACCCTGAAGGTGTCTCCTCCCCAGCACCCTCATCGGCCGGGTGGAGCAGTCTTCTCCTTGCTGTAGTATTAATGATAGTGAACCTGTGGCAAGCTAGTGAAGGACATCACATAAACGGCGCCATAACCCCACTAGAAAATCGGCAGTTGTTAGGGCCTTTGAAGGGCGTATCTCATTTACTAGAATTGATAATCCTGCTGGGGGTAGCGCGACCCAGCCATGTTTATAGAAGCATGCCTCCCAGAACCGGAAGCAGAGCTCCTCGAAGCCCTAGATGTTCCAAAACATAATGCTATTAAATGTGTCGTAGTACTCTGTTGCGAGTTGACTCACCCCCCCCCCCCTCCCCGCAACCCATCAAACAGCAGTGTGCTACTGATGAGAGAAGCCTGCAGCACATCTGGGGTGATAGTGGCGTTATACAGAAGGTCCAAAAAAAAAAAAAAAAAAAAGTATCCACTGATTAAAAGTCCATAACTTGCAAACTAATTGGCAGAGTTGTCTCATTTTTTGTGAAATTGTAGCTTAAAGTCCAACTTAAAGATATCACTGTGGGTGTTAGGAATGGTCACCATTAACATCCACACACAAACGATTCCACCGAACTGCAGCACGAACTACTGACGGCAGCGTGTTTTTAGCAGCATATTTTACCCCTTTCCGTGCCAAAAATAGGTTAAGTAAAGTATAGTGTACGTCTATGGTTTTTATGGTACTGTAATCACGAATGTCGCTGTTGATTTGAAACGGGTCCATGTTGTTGAGGAAAAATTTCATTACTGAGTAAATGTACTGTGTAGCAGTTGTAATAATTCCTAACCTTTTTAACAGCTACCTACAAGGTATGCGACTGTGAACCCCACACATTATTCTAACTACTTTCTTTTGAGCAGTGAATACCTTTTGCCTAAGTGTTGAGTTCCCCCAGAATATCATTCTGTATGACATCAGAGAGTTGAAGTATGCAAAGTATGTTAGTTTACTAATTTCTGCACCCTCAAAATCGGCAACTATTCTGATTGCAAAAGTTGCACAACCCAGTCGCTTTAGAAGAGCCAAAATACGAATTTTCCAATTAAGATTCTCATGTATATGTACACCCAAAAACTTAGTATGCTCTACCGTGGCTACTGACTTCTTTTGATGTGTTATGTTTATCCCCCCCCCCCCCCCCCCCCCCTGAACCATAGACCTAGCCGTTGGTGGGGAAGCTTGCGTGCCTCAGCGATACAGTTAGCCGTACCGTAGGTGCAACCACAACGGAGGGGAATCTGTTGAGAGGCCAGACAAACGTATGGTTCCTGAAGGGGGCAGCAGCGTTTTCAGTAGTTGCAGGGGCAACAGTCTGGATGACTGACTGATCTGGCCTTGTAACGCTAACCAAAACGGCCTTGCTGTACTGGTACTGCGAACGGCTGAAAGCAAGGGGAAACTACAGCCGTAATTTTTCCCGAGGGCATGCAGCTTTACTGTATGGATAAATGATGATGGCGTCCTCTTGGGTAAAATATTCCGGAGGTAAAATAGTCCCCCCATTCGGATCTCCAGGCGGGGACTTCTCAGGAGGAGAAAGAAAACTGGCGTTCTACGGATCGGAGTGTGAATGACAGTTCCCTTAATCGGGCAGGTACATTAGAAAATTTAAAAAGGGAAATGGATAGGTTAAAGTTAGGTATAGTGGGAATTAGCGACGGGACGAACGAGACTTTTAGTCAGGTGAATACAGGGTTATAAATACAAAATCAAATGGGGGTAATGCAGGAGTAGGTTTAATAATGAATAAAAAATAGGAGTTCGGGTAAGCTATTACAAACAACACAGTGAGCGCATTATTGTGGCCAAGATAGACACGAAGCCCACGCCTACAACAATAGTACAAGTCTATATGCCAACTAGCTCTGCAGATGACGAAGAAATAGAGGAAATGTATGATGAGATAAAAGAAATTATCCAGATAATGAAAGGAGACGAAAATTTATTAGTCATGGCTGAGCTGGAATTCGATAGTAGGAAAGGGAAGAGAAGGAAACGTGGTAGGTGAATATGGATTGGGGGGAAGAAATAAAAGAGGAAGCCGCCTGGTAGAATTTTGCACAGAGCACAACTTAATCATAGCTAACACTTGGTTGTATACATGGAAGAAGCCTGGAGATACTGACAGGTTTCAGATAGATTATATAATGGTAAGACAGAGATTTACACAATCTACTGGTTATGAGCCGTAGATTAAAACTGAAGAAACTGCAAAAAGGTGGGAATTAAAGGAGATGGGACCTGGATAAACTGACTAAACCAGAGGTTATACAGAGTTTCAGGAAGAGCATAGGTGAACAATTGACAAGAACGGGGGAAAGAAATACAGTAGAAGAAGAATGGGTAGCTTTGAGGGATGAAGTAGTGACGGCAGCAGAGGATTAAGTAGGTAAAAAGACGAGGGCTAGTAGAAATCCTTGGGTGTCAGAAGAAATACTGAATTTAATTGATGAAAGGAGAAAATATAAAAATGCAGTAAATGAAGCAGGCAAAAGAGAATACAAACGTCTCAAAAATGATATCGACAGGAAGTTCAAAATGGCTAAGCAGGGATGGCTAGCGGACAAATGTAAGGATGTAGAGGGTTGTCTCACTAGGGGTAAGATAGATTGTGCCTACAGTAAAATTAATGAGACCTTTGGAGAAAAGAACCACTTGTATGAATATCAAGAGCTCAGATGGAAACCCAGTTCTAAGCAAAGAAGGGAAAGCAGAAAGGTGGAAGGAGTATATAGAGGGACTATGCAAGGGCGATGAACTTGAAGGCAATGTTATAGAAAGGGAAGAGGATGTAGATGAAGATGAAATGGGAGATATGATACTGCGTGAAGAATTTGATAGAGCACTGAAAGACCTAAGTCGGAACAAGGCCCCAGGAGTAGACAACATTCCATTAGAACTACTGACGGCCTTGGGAGAGCCAGTCCTGACAAAACTCTACCATCTGGTGAGCAAGATGTATGAGACAGGCGACATACCCTCAGACTTAAAGAAGAAGCAGGCTTTGACGGATGTGAAAATTACCAAACTATCAGTTTCATAACTCACGGCTGCAAAATACTAACCCGAATTCTTTACAGACGAATGAAAAAACTGGTAGAAGACGACCACAGGGATGATCAGCTTGGATTCCGTAGAAATATGGGAACAAGTGAGGCAATACTCACCCTACGACTTACCTTAGAAGATAGATGACATTGTAATTCTGCCAGAGACAGCAAAGGACTTGGAAGAGCAGTTAAACGGAATGGACAGTGTCTTGAAGGGAGGATATAAGATGACCATCAACAAAAGCAAAACGAGGATAATGGAATGTAGTCGAATTAAGTGAGGTGATGCTCAGGGAGTTAGATTAGGAAATGAGACACTTAAAGTAGTAAAGGAGTTTTGCTATTTGGGGAGCAGAATAACTGATGATAGTCGAAGTAGAGAGGATATAAAATGCAGACTGGCAATGGCAAGGAAAGCGTTTCTGAAGAAGAGAAATTTGTTAACATCGAGTATAGATTTAAGTGTCAGGAAGTCGTTTCTGAAAGTATTTGTATGGAGTGTAGCCATGTATGGAAGTGAAACATGGACGATAAATAGTTTGGACAAGAAGAGAATAGAAGCTTTCGAAATGTGGTGCTACAGAATAATGCTGAAGATTAGATGGGTAGATCACATAACTAATGAGGAGGTATTGAATAGGATTGGGGAGAAGAGCAGTTTGTGGCACAACTTGACAAGAAGAAGGGATCAGTTGGTAGGAAATGTTCTGAGGCATCAAGGGATAACCAATTTAGAATTGGAGGGCAGCGTGGAGGGTAAAAATTGTAGAGGGAGACCAAGAGATGAATACACTACACAAATTCAGAAGGATGTAGGCTGCAATACGTATTGGGAGATGATGAAGCCTGCACAGGATAGAGTAGCACGAAGAGCTGCATGAAACCAGTCTCAGGACTGAAGACCACAACAACAATATGTTTATAGATGGAATTATACTTTTTTGCAGCATAAAATTGGATGTACTATGTTTTTTCAAAGTTCAGAGCAAGCCCATTTGCAGAAAACCAATTAATTACTTTTTCAAAGACCTTATTTGTATCATTTTGTATTGGACATTCTTTTACTGGATTAACAATTATGCTGTATCATCAGCAAACAGTGTCAGTTCAGCATCTTGTTTCACATTTGAAGGGAGGTCATTCACATATACACTCCTGGAAATGGAAAAAAGAACACATTGACACCGGTGTGTCAGACCCACCATACTTGCTCCGGACACTGCGAGAGGGCTGTACAAGCAATGATCACACGCACGGCACAGCGGACACACCAGGAACCGCGGTGTTGGCCGTCGAATGGCGCTAGCTGCGCAGCATTTGTGCACCACCGCCGTCAGTGTCAGCCAGTTTGCCGTAGCATACGGAGCTCCATCGCAGTCTTTAACACTGGTAGCATGCCGCGACAGCGTGGACGTGAACCGTATGTGCAGTTGACGGACTTTGAGCGAGGGCGTATAGTGGGCATGCGGGAGACCGGGTGGACGTACCGCCGAATTGCTCAACACGTGGAGCGTGAGGTCTCCACAGTACATCGATGTTGTCGCCAGTGGTCGGCGGAAGGTGCACGTGCCCGTCGACCTGGGACCGGACCGCAGCGACGCACGGATGCACGCCAAGACCGTAGGATCCTACGCAGTGCCGTAGGGGACCGCACCGCCACTTCCCAGCAAATTAGGGACACTGTTGCTCCTGGGGTATCGGCGAGGACCATTCGCAACCGTCTCCATGAAGCTGGGCTACGGTCCCGCACACCGTTAGGCCGTCTTCCGCTCACGCCCCAACATCGTGCAGCCCGCCTCCAGTGGTGTCGCGACAGGCGTGAATGGAGGGACGAATGGAGACGTGTCGTCTTCAGCGATGAGAGTCGCTTCTGCCTTGGTGCCAATGATGGTCGTATGCGTGTTTGGCGCCGTGTAGGTGAGCGCCACAATCAGGACTGCATACGACCGAGGCACACAGGGCCAACACCCGGCATCATGGTGTGGGGAGCGATCTCCTACACTGGCCGTACACCACTGGTGATCGTCGAGGGGACACTGAATAGTGCACGGTACGTCCAAACCGTCATCGAACCCATCGTTCTACCATTCCTAGACCGGCAAGGGAACTTGCTGTTCCAACAGGACAATGCACGTCCGCATGTATCCCGTGCCACCCAACGTGCTCTAGAAGGTGTAAGTCAACTACCCTGTCCAGCAAGATCTCCGGATCTGTCCCCCATTGAGCATGTTTGGGACTGGATGAAGCGTCGTCTCACGCGGTCTGCACGTCCAGCACGAACGCTGGTCCAACTGAGGCGCCAGGTGGAAATGGCATGGCAAGCCGTTCCACAGGACTACATCCAGCATCTCTACGATCGTCTCCATGGGAGAATAGCAGCCTGCATTGCTGCGAAAGGTGGATATACACTGTACTAGTGCCGACATTGTGCATGCTCTGTTGCCTGTGTCTATGTGCCTGTGGTTCTGTCAGTGTGATCATGTGATGTATCTGACCCCAGGAATGTGACAATAAAGTTTCCCCTTCCTGGGACAATGAATTCACGGTGTTCTTATTTCAATTTCCAGGAGTGTATAAAGGACAGGAGGCGACCCATGATCGAACCTTGTGCAATACCTAATGTATTTCACCCCAGTTAGATGAAGTGGCAAACTCCTTTGAATCACTTGAAGCATATAAAGAGATTTCTTGCTTCCTGTTCCGTAGCTATGACTTAAACCACTCATATGCTGTTCCATTTATACCATGGAATTGTAATTTCTCTAACATAATGTCATGGTTCTCACAATCAGATGCTCTGGATAAGTCACAGAATATTCCTACTGGTGGCATTTTACTGTTTAAATACTTTATTATGTGGACAGTGAAATTGTATATTGGTGTCTCAGTGGAACAGAATTTCAGAAACCCGAACTGAGTTACTTAGTATCCCATTACTGTTGGGATGGCTAACTACTCTTGAGTACATTATTTTCTCAAAGATTTTTGAAAATGCTGTAAGCAAGGATACTGGCCGGTAATTATTGACATCTGTGGTTTCCCCCATTTTAGAGAGAGGCCTGACAATGGCATATTTCAACCTGTCTGGAAAAATGCACTGAGTCAGTTATGCATTACATATGTGACTCAAAACATCAGCTGTAATTGCTCCACATTGTTTTAATAACTTGTTATAGATGTCATCTACTGCAACTGAACATTTATTTTTCAAAGAGTTAATAATTTTCCTCATTTTGCAAGAGGTTGTTAGATGAAACTTAATCTGACAAAAAATTTTCAAAACTGATTCTTCCATGTACTGCCTGGCTTTTTCTTTTTAACTATTCACACCAATTTTTTCTCCTACACTTAAGAAATGATTGATAAATACATAGGCTACTTGTGTATTGTTGGTTAAGGTGGTCTCATTCTCTTTAACTGTAATACTACCTATCCCAGTGGTTACTTTTCCTGTCTCCCTTCTAACAACATTCCATACTGATTTGATTTTATTGCTGGAATTGTTAATGTGACTGGACCATATATATCACAAAAATTGTTCAGGTTAATGGAATATTAGAACTCATTGATGAGTATTTGAATCTACGGCGTTTCAACATGATGTTTGGATATACCAAATAAGAAATAAGCAGCAAAGTAAACCTGCTTGTAGTGCATTTTATAAACCATTACTTAACAAAGCAAACTGTAGACCCAGTCATAGAGATTGGATTGGACTGTTTCGGGGAAAGAGACTGTAGTGTCGGCAGACTTGCCAACACTATGTACACTAATAGAAAGAGGCGGCCAAGATGCACGCGCTAACTCACGCAGGGTGGCGTGAGGCCTGAAACAGGATACGTAATGAATGCTATAAAGAAAAGCACGTAGCTGCTGGAATACTTAACTTTAATCCATCATTTGTATACAGCGTTCTTGATGATACAAGTGAGACTCTCTCTAGATAAATGCAATGTAATGCTAATGGCGCCTTGCTAGGTCGTAGCCATGGACTTAGCTGAAGGCTATTCTAACTAGCTGCTCTGCAAATGAGCGAGTCTTCGTCCATGTAGTCGCTAGCAAAGTCGTCCATACAACTGGGGCGAGTGCTAGTCTGTATCTCGAGACCTGCCTTGTGGTGGCGCTCGGTCTGCTATCACTGACAGTGGCGACACGCGGGTCCGACATGTACTAAAGGACCGCGGCCGATTTAAAACTACCACCTAGCAAGTGTAGTGTCTGGCGGTGACACCACATTCCTCCCCCGCAAATCGGCGAACGATCGTGTTATAAGGCTTCCGCCCGCCATGGGGAGGACACCATGTTGACGTATGCGATGAGGTGGGGAGCCTAACAACAGGCGAGGCTGTGCCACCCGCACCCGGCCATTCGGTCCGAGGGGAGCTAGGAAACGCCTGAAAACCTAGTCCAGGGTGTACGACAACATGCGGTGTATGCGCCCGTAAAGAGACAGGAGGGGCCGAAGGGTCGACCTCCATTGCGTCGGGGTACCCGACGCGCGAAGACGCCATGTGGTCCGGAGCGGGCAAGAGTTCCATGGCGGAGGACAGCTCGTCACGGGAAGCGATCGGCGGCGCATGACCCAGGGAGGCGCTTGGCGATTGCAGCGAAGCGTCCACTGCGGGCGGCGCCGGTGGGAGACCAAGCGGCGGCGGCGGCGGCAACGCGTCGCCATGGGGCAAAATGGAAAGCAGCGTCAGTAACACCTGGGGATGAGGCGAGCCAGTAGATGGGTCCCCAGGGCGCTGACCGCAGACGGGGAGCGGCAGAACCCAGGCGACGACAGAGGCGCAGCTGATTGAGATGCCAACACACCTCTCCAGAGGCCCCCAAAACCAAATACATCGCGCGGCCGAGACAGCGAAGAATGCGCCCTACGAGCCAACGCCGTGAACCTCGATAGTTGCGATAGAATACAACGTCGCCTGGAGCAAAAGCAGGAGTCTGCCGCTGCACAGGAACCTGATGCGGCCGAGGCAGCAAAGACATCAAGGTTCGATGAGGACGACTGTGGAGCAACTCAGCCGGCGAGCGACCATCTCGGGGCTGAGAGCGATACGAAGACAAAAAGAGCAACAATGCGTCCTCCCGAGAATGCGACTCTTTTAACTTCAACATCTGTGACTTGAAAGTCCAGATCAATCGTTCAGCGGCACCGTTTGACTGAGGCGAAAACGGCGCGGATGTCAGATGTTGAATACCATTGGCCTTGCAGAAAGACTGAAATTCTGCGGACATGAATTGTTGGCCATTGTCGGAAACAATAGTCTGCGGAAGACCTTCAATGCAAAAGATAGCAGACAACGCTTGGATGGTGGCAGATGACGTTGTGGAAGACATCCGGACAACAAAAGGAAAATTACTGAAGGCATCTACCACAACCAACCATCTAGCATTCCAGAATGGACCAGCGAAATCGATGTGCAATCGTTGCCAAGGGGAAGTGGCTTTTGGCCATGCAAAGAATTTCCGCGGCGGTGCGGATTGTTGTGCGGCACACGCCATGCAAGAAGAGCACATATTCGTAATCGCAGCGTCGATTCCGAACCAAGTACAGTGCTGACGGGCAAGTTGTTTCGTTCGCACTATACCCCAATGTCCTTGGTGAAGAAGCCGTAAAACAGAGGACTGTAACGAACGTGGGACCACGACTCTGGACTGATCATTATCAGAACGCAACAACAAAACACCACGTCGTACAAAAAGTCTCTCCTTGTGAGCAAAAAATCGGCGAACCAGCGGATCCTCAATCCGCGACTTCGACAAGGGCCATTGAGTAGCAACAAAATGCAAAACGGTAGCAAGGACAGGGTCAGCAGCTGTGGCTGTAGCCACACGACGAAAATCCATCGGAAACGATTCGACCACTTCATCGGTTTCCGCATCAGTGAACATGCAAGCAAGTTCGGAAGAATCGAATGCTCTATCTTCAGCAACAGGCAAACGGGACAACGCATCGGCGTTTCCGTGCTTAGCCGTGGACCGATACAAGATATCGTAGCGGTACTGCGAGAGGAAAATAGACCAGCGAATGAATTTCTGCGCCGTACGCGGAGGTACAGGCTTGTTCGGATGAAAAAGCGACGTCAAAGGTTTGTGGTCTGTGATGATGGTAAAGTGACGACCATACAAGAAATCATGGAACTTAGTAACACCAAACACGAGACCCAAAGCTTCTTTCTCTATCTGTGAATAATTTCTCTGCGCAGATGAGAGCAATTTTGACGCAAAGGGCGATTATGCGATCCATCTTTGTGCGCAAGCACAGCACCGATCCCGAAATCCGATGCATCTACCATCAACAAAAGGGGTTTCTGGGGATCGAATGGCGTAAGGCAAGTATTTGAAAGCAACGCCGATTTCAACTGGCGAAAAGCGCGTTCGCATTCCGTCGCCCAGACGAACGGAACACCTTTACGGCGTAAGCGATGAAGCGGAGCTGAAATGGAAGAGGCATGGGGAACAAAGTTATGATAATAGTTAATTTTTCCCAGCACACACTGTAGCTGCTTCAAATTCTGCGGCGAAGGCAAGTCTTGTATGGCACGGAGGTGCTCTGGACTCGGATGTATGCCTTGGGCATTAATTACATGCCCCTGATATGGCAAGTCACGTTCAAAAAACACACATTTGTCCTTCTGCAAGCGAAGACCATTTTGTTGCAAAACCTGAAATAATGTTCGAAGATTTGCTAAATATTCATCTGCTGTTTTTCCGGAGATCACAATATCGTCCAGATAGTTCGCTGCAGTAGGAACCGACGCACAAACAGTTTGTAAATATTGCTGAAACAATGCAGGGGCGGATGCACACCCGAATGGCAGTCTTTTGAATCGGTACAAACCAAGATGCGTGTTAACCACCAAGACGCGCTGGGATTCTTCGTCCACTGGTATTTGCAAGTACGCATCTGCTAGGTCTAACTTCGAAAAGTATTTACCCGGGCATAGTTTATCAAAAAGATCTTCCGGGCGGGGTAAAGTAAAAGTTGCAATCACTAGTTGTGGATTCACAGTTGCCTTGAAGTCCACACAAAGTCTCAATTTTCTGGAAGGTTTTGGCAAAATTACTAAGGGCGAGGCCCAGAGAGAAGCCAGCACACGTTCAATTACACCTTGGGATTCTAAATCGTTTAACGTTCTTGCGACCTCATCACGCAATGCGTGGGGAACATTGCGCGCTCTGAAAAATTTCGGTTGCTCGTTGACTTTCAGTTCCAAATGTGCTTCATAGTTCTTAGCGCAACCAAAGCCCAGTGCAAAAATGTCTGCAAATTCTTCACATAGACGAGAAACACTGGCTGAAGGCACAGTCTGGTTCACTGATAGGACCTGATTTACTATATACAAGTTAAACAACTGAAATAAATCTAAACCAAACAAGTTCACTGCAGAAGAACGAAGGACGTAAAAAGACACAAGTTTTGTTTGTCCCTTATATGTTGCAAGAAGGCTACACTGTCCTAACACAGGGATCGTGTGACCTGAATATGTAGTTAGCTGAACATTTGCGGCACGCAACGGAGGAGTGCACAGTTGGTTGTACGTGTCTTTATTGATCAGAAAAAACCACAGCCCCGGTATCGAGCTGGAATGGGATCACGTTGCCATTAATGACCAAGTCTACAAAAAGTTTATTGTCCTGCTGACGACAAGAGCGACTCTCTCGTGCAACGTGAACAGACACTGGTACAGAATCACTTGCTAATCGACGTGATTTCCGGCGACGTCGACGCACACATTTTGTGCGACGAGCACAGTCACAGTTAGAGAGAGTGGCACTGGGCGGAGTGGAATTAACTACATGAATGTCCATGGGTGAGGGTTCACGAGCCTGAGTATTCTTGGTTCGATTCCGGCGTGAAGCAAAGGGCCTGGAATCGTTGTGAGTGTCCGATCTGAGCTTTTTCTGGCAAACACTCTGAACATGTCCTTTTTTATTACAGAAAAAGCAAATAGCTTGGCGTGACGGGCAGTTCTCACGCGAATGTCTAGTAGCGCACCGTGGGCATGATTTCACTGCATTTGCGTGCTTGCACGGGACACGTAGCTGCGCGGACGTGTACAAGGGCTATTTACCGTTCCGTGCAGAGCGCCCAGCGGGCCGGTTAATGTGACACACAGCTGGCGAAGTTGCAAATGATTCCTGAGCGAAGTAAAGTGTGTCTTGCCTATCCAATATGTCTATCACTTGTTGAAGGGAGGGATTGACGAGTTTCAAAATTTGTTCCCGTATGCGAACATCAGAAACGTTCTGTGCAATTGCATCACGCACCATTGTATCTGAATAAGGGAGTCCACATTCACACTCAAAAGCACAATCCCTTGTAAGGCCTTGCAAAGTTGCAACCCACTCCCGATTAGTTTGACCGGCCGTACGTTTTGTACAAAAGAACGTATACCTCTTTGCAACTACATTAACTGTTTCCTTGAAATAGGCATCTAAAGCAGACAAAATTTCTTCGTAGGATAGAGTTGCTACGTCGCGTCGGGGAAATAATTTCACTATCACAAGGTACGTTTGCATCCCGACACACGACAATAAGTGAGGCTGCCGCTCGTTACCTTGAATTCTGTAGGCGGCGAGATGAAATCCAAATTGGCGTGACCACTCCGTCCATGTTTCCATCGCCGCATCATACGGTCGAAATGGGGGTGCAACTGCATGTTGTGGCTGCGGTAGCGGTGAAGCGGCGGTTGCCGCATCGCTTTGCATTGCACGTTGACCCTGGACGAGCTGTCCAAGGGCATCCAATAACGCCTGCGTCTGCTGATTCTGCAAACGATAAAATTCGGACAGTACATCTGGAGATTGTGGCGAAGCCATGACAAGTAAATTAGGGCAATACGAACGCTAATTCCTCTTTTAAGCCTCGTCGCCAAATACGTGTAGTGTCGGCAGACTTGCCAACACTACATACACTAATAGAAAGAGGCGGCCAAGAGGCGGCAAGTGAGACTCTCTCTAGATAAATGCAATGTAATGCTAATGGCTCCTTGCTAGGTCGTAGCCATGGACTTAGATGAAGGCTATTCTAACTAGCTGCTCTGCAAATGAGCGAGTCTTCGTCCGTGTAGTCGCTAGCAAAGTCGTCCGTACAACAGGGGCGAGTGCTAGTCCATATCTCGAGACCTGCCTTGTGGTGGCGCTCGGTCTGCGATCACTGACAGTGTTGAATCGCGGGTCCGACATGTACTAATGGACCGCGGCCGATTTAAAACTACCACCTAGCAAGTGTGGTGTCTGGCGGTGACACCACAGAGACCAAACAGTGAGGTCATCGGTCTCATCGGATTAGGGAAGGATGGGGAAGAAAGTCGGTCGTGCCCTTTCAAAGGAACCATCCCGTCATTTACCTGAAGCGATTTAGGGAAATCACGGAAAACCTAAATCGGGATGGCTGGACGCGGGACTGAACCGTCGTCCTCCCAAATTCGAGTCCAGTATACTATCCACAGGGTCATAGATTTAATTTGGCCACATGAGTAGGTACCATCACGTTCCAGTTCAAAGTGACGAACAGTGCTATAGAGCAAGCATAGAAAATGATCATGGAATGTGTCTTCAGGGCCCAGCCCATGCCTTGCAGCAACCGTCATTAAATCTAGTGACGATGAGAAGGGCAAGAAGTGACGTGTGTAGATATTAGGCAGCAATTTTTTACAATATTATGAATAACAAACACCAACATTTGGAAACGTCAAAGGTTGCGTTTCACAGAACTTTACTTCACCGAGTGTGGTGACCCCATGCCCCTCCTATCCACATCCCCCTCGGAGGATGACACGGCGGCTGGATGGTCCTGATGTGCCACTTGTGGCCTGTAGACGGAGTGGTAGCAGGTACAATGAGGAAAAGTGTCCTTCTTACGGGATATAATTTTAAAAGATGTCAGAACAATTTGCTCGTCATATGCGAACGAGATTGTATAGCTGGAGAATATTTTATGCTGCATTAGATTTTTACGAAAACATTGTAGCATAGATGTGAGGTGATGTCCTCTGTCACACAGTAGCTCCACATTAAAAACCGCGCCGACGTGGTTGAACAGCTCGGTGGCGGCGCTGCGCTGTGTGCATCGCGACACAGGCGCCGCCGAACGAACCTTAATAGGACAGCTAGCAGTGTTGACTTCCTGCAGACGCAATGTCGTCGAAAAAATGGTTCAAATGGCTCTGAGCACTATGCGACTTAACGTCTGAGGTCATCAATCCCCTAGAACTTAGAATTACTTAAACCTAACTAACCTAAGGACATCACACACATCCATGCCCGAGGTAGGATTCGAACCTGCGACTGTAGCCGTTGCGTGTTCCCAGACTGAAGCGCCTAGAACAGCTCGACGACACCGGACGGCGCAGCTAGAAGTACGCAAAGCCAGGTTTTGGTCGGTGAACGAGGAGCAAACACGTGCAGAGCTCAGTAGTGGAAGCTGCCGTAGGATTTAACTGCACAACATGGTTACCGTGGTGGATGGCAACAAGAAGAAGGAGGACGGTGTTGGCCGGAAAATTGCGATACGCCGAGAGTGGCCGCAGTTTGCTTCAGGGCTATCTGGCTGGCTGTTACCGAAGCAGAACCTGGAGACAGCGGAATTGGCTGTGTGGGTGTGTGTCTAGCCAGGGCTGTTCTCTCGTGTTCAAGGTCTGCAGATGTTATTAAGTGATGGGCGCTAATGTGTGTATGAGTGAATTCACCCTGATAAGCACACATTATAAAACTAATACTTGCCTTGTAGTCTGCTTCATATCTGTCAGTTCTCGATTCTCTAAGTTTCTGAGATGCGTACTCTTTTGGCCACTGGATTTGATACCATTTGATTTTTCGTTATGATCTATGCAATCAACCTGATCCTTATTTATTCGTCACGTTACAGGTGATGTTTATTTGGAATGTATTTCAATTATAAAAATTCTCTTGATGATTTGATGTAGAATTTGCTCCTTGCATAATGATTTTGTGTGTGACTTTCATATGTATGAATTTTGAAACAATTTTTGTATTACAAAGAGCATTGACACTTCATGTGATTTCACTGTAGTGGAATTTCATACTGTTATGTGAGCATATCGGTGTTGACTGATTTCTTCTTGTTAACTAGCTACAAATCTGTATTGTTTGCCTATACAACTGGATAAAGTACTTCATTTTTCTTACTTTTTATCTTTCTATTATTAAGAATATGGCCTTCCATGGTTAACTCATTGGCTAGAGTCGAAGTCAATCAAATAAAAGCCAATGAAGAAATAACTGGAAATTCCATTCTAGACAAAATATTGTTACCTTTCTTTATGGTGATAACATCGAACAGTTTTGATACATAATTGTCAATTAATTTTTATTGGAAATTCCATCATAAGTTGGATAATCAGTACCATCAGTTCCAACAATACTGAAGTTCATGTGTTGGGCATGATTAGGATGAACCCAACCATCTCCAATATTTATATTAATCTCCATGTTCTTGTTGGGGAGACTCAAATTATTTTTAGTCTTCTCATTCACAGGCAATGAGTGAAACTGATAACTTTTGACTTTGTTCATGATTTGTTTAAGAATAGAAAATATTAAGAAATTTCTAAAATAACTGTGACACAAGCACCATTAAAGTCAATAAAATTATCAATTTCATTAGTTACAGTAATGTCTAAATCCTGAATTGAATCAAAAATTGGAATATTTGCAGGATAATTCGGTTTGTGAATTATTGGTCCACCAAATTCTTCATTAGGCTTGACTGCAGCAATATTAGTTTCTCTCTGAAAATGATCCGTATGCTTTAGAAACATTACATCAGCGAGATTAAGGTTTATGTTGATTAACTTAAATGGAGTAATTTTAGGAACATCTTTAGCAACAGTCTTTTCTTCAGCCTCAATAATTTGACTACTAAATCCAAGCACACTTCCAATGCTGTCTTTTATGTCCATGTTCAATTTTACATCATTTTCGATAACAATTCTATTTAAAATTTCATCTGCTGTGACAAGAATATTTGGCTTCTTCGAATTAATAAATTTTTCCAAGTTTTACAAACTATACTGACCTACAAGAATTTCTATTGTTTCTCCATCACAGTAATGTTTATTATTTCTCGATGTAATATTTGGAGTTAGAAAAGTTGAATAATTTTCAACCAGTGCAACAGTACTGCAGCTGTCTCATATTGGCACAATTAATCATTTTCTCAGAACAGATGACTTACCACTCAGCTGAAATATTCTACTCATTTACTATTACAAAATTTTATTAATAAATGAGCAAAACTGATCAGGAGGCAAAAGTAAGACTTCCAGAGAAGAAATCAAAAATAAATATGGTAAACTTCTACCTAATCCGATTCAATGTGCAATAATTGGGCTGAGTGGATGTGGAAAGATTACATTAATGATTGATAATTATATTTTAACTCTATGATGGCTGAACTGGAATAAAATTAATCATCTGTGTGTTGACCAAAAAAGTTTAGATCAACCAAAATACTCAGAATTTATTAAAGGATGTGAAAAAATTGAAGATAAGCATAATGAAAAAATAGCTACCTTTGTCGAGAATAACGATGAAATTGTTCCATTGAATCAGTATCAAGACAATTCAGTTGTTGTCTTTGATGACTTCATTCTTGAGAACCAAGATATCATTAGAGATTATTTTCCTACAGGAAGACGAAAAGGAATAGATTGTTTTTACTTAACTCGAACTTATTCAAAAATACCTAAACAGTAAGAGACAATCTAATTTTTTAAGTATCTTTAGACAAGATGATACAAATTTAAATCATATTTACCATGAGTTTCTTGGAGGAGATTTAAAGTTTCATGAATTCAAAGAAATGTGTAGCAAATGTTGGAATGACCAGTTTGGATTTTTCACGATAGACATGACTAGTAAACCAAATGAAGCTAGGTTCAGAAATAAAATACAACATTTTATAACAACATAAATGCAAAATATTTTATTTAATGTTCTTTATTCTTAATAAATGTTTGCAAAATACGACCCAGAAATTTTTAAAAATGCTAGACAGTACAGGAGAGTAAAAGAACAGTTAAAAGAAGAGTTTCAAAAAGGGAAAAAAAACCAAGAACAGGGTATGAAAACTTTAAAAAAGAAGATCCACCAGTTATTGATGCCATTGAACTAGTCAAACAAGGAACTGAAGGATTATCTGACAATGTTCTGCAAACTATTGAAGAAAATAGAGAGTGGAAAAACAAATGATCTCGTATTGTGATCATGACGATTTACAGTTACATGATGGTCTAATGATATTCCAGGAACATATGACTACACACTAAGTGTATCAGAAATTCAAGATGCATTGAATAAATATGAATAAGAGAAAAACTCTCAAGGTGCTATAAAGGATAGCGATGCTAAGGAAATAAATATAAGTGAAAGAATGCTAAAATATGTAAACCATAGTGAAGATACTACAGTTGGTTTAAGGCCCATTGGTACCTTTAAATATACAGGACGATTACCAGTAACATTTGAAGGAGATAAATAAAAAAATCTCAAAAATACATATGATGGAACTGATGGATTAATGAGTCTCTTAACTGAAAAGCAAATTACTATGGGAGAAAAGTTTGATTGAGTAGATTTATCAACTTATGCAGATATATTATAAAATTCAGGAGCATTGTATTCTGACAATATTCTGAATAAAATAAGATCAAATAGAGATAATAAATATAAATTTCTGATAAAACCAATTGTTGATGACTATTTCACAAACTTGAGGAGACTAACTACAGATTCTAGTTCATATGAGAAAAAGGTGAAGGCTTGGTTAAAAAAATATACAGAAAAACCAATTGATTACATTTGGATGGATGATGTTCGCCAATTAATTGATAGATTAACAGTTATACATGGTGAAGAACTAGCTGGAAATAAAAATCATCATAATGAAAAAGTGGGAATAATGCAAATGTTCACAAATGAATTCAGTGATTTCGTCGTCAACAGTGTCAAAGGTATTCCATATTTGATTAGAATTTTGAATGGACTTCCTCATACACTTTGGAAGAGCGAAAAACATGGTTAAGGTTTAGTCAGTTGGGTTTTATATAATATACCAATGCCTGAAATGCATCTACCAAGATTTAATTACCGCAGGTCATTCACCAAACTTGAAGAAAGACTGGCACATGGTAATCTGGGAATTAATCCACTAGATGAGGCTTGTAAAAAACATGATATTGCTTATCATGATCATAAAGATTTAGAAAAAAGACATGAAGCCGATAAAGAATTTCAGTTAGCTGCAAAAGAAAGAGTGCATGCATGTGATGCTTCATTAGGAGAAAAAGTAGCAGCAACAGCAATTAGAGGAATAATGTATGGAAAACGAAAATTAGGAGTGGGCTTAGGCATGACTGACAATGGATGGGGAGTGTAAAAAATTTGGTAGTCGTATTCTTGACTACCTAAAAACATTAATCTTCATTAACTTTTTAATCTATATACATGAATAACTTTGCAGTCGATTATACTTTGCTACCTAGTGTCAAGACTAAACTAAAATCAATTAAATTAAAGTCGAATAATGACCAATAAAATGTGACTGAACCATTTTTGACTGATGCTCAAAAGAGAAAAAAAGAAATAAACATTGGTGGAAATTTACTTGTTACATTAGTTGTTCCAGTTGTCAAAAAAAAAATTATTGAACATCTAACAAGAAAGAAGGAAGGAAAAGGACTAACACAATGCGAAGATTGCTTTCTACCATTACTTTTGGCTGGATTACCATATCTAACAACTATTGGTTCACTTGCTGGTGGACCTGCAGCAATCGCAAATGGAGTCATAAACAAGAAGAAAGCTGATAAAGAATTAGAACAGAAAAGACATAATCAAGCAATGGAGAAGAAAGTTGGTGCTGGACTGAAGAAAGTAAAAATATTCCAAAAAGTAACTGATAAACATGTTAATTGAAGCAAGTAATTTCGATATAGAAGAACTGGCTAAACAACTGAAAATTAAACACTTTTGTAGTGTATACATGATTGATGAATTACCAAATAAACCATCAAAACTGAATGTGGAATAGTAAATTTAAATACTGATCTCAACTACATAGTAAGAGAATACAAAATTTTGAGGAGGTAGTATGTGGTCATTTGTACCTATTTGTTTTAAAATTATTGTGTGAGAGTTATAATTTTTATGAAATTTTTTGTTTAATAAATGGATATTTTTGGAAATAAGATAGGTCAAACTGAAGGGCTTAGCATGCCTGCATTCCATCTAGAAAAATCAAAAATGAAATTGATCCAAAAAAAAAAAATAAGTTTAAGCAATTTCAATCATCAACAGACCCAAAGATAGCCAATGCAATTAAACGATTTCAGAAATAATTTAATGCTATTTTTAAAGAAACTAGATGTTATATTGGCTTTAAAGGTAGAAGACTTGTGAAAGTAAATGATCCAATTGATGCAAAGGACGCAGGGAACAAACATTGTTTCAATAATGCGTTATGAAATGTTGCAACAAAGTCAGAATATGCAACACAATTCACTAACTATGACACTACAAAAGTCTTTGATGAACAATGAAGCAGAATAATGAAAGTTTTAAACAAAATTTAACAAGTATTATGACACAATTCAATAATTACTTTACTGAAAAAGAAGTAGAAATACTTTTTACAGATAACACAAAACATATAGTAAAAAACTTTAAAGAGATAAGTAATCTTACAATTAAAGTATATAGTAAACAAACAATTGAATCAATATTTATGACTGGGGTGAGCAAAAAAGGCACAATTTTGAATTCAATTTTAGGCTTAGAAGAACTATTGTTGTTGGTGAGAATATGAATAGAGACTTGAACTTTGATGACTTTGATATTACAGTAAGTGTGACTCATAAGCTATACCAAATAAATAATAATAATCAATACATAAAGGTACATAAATCAAATTCTCTGACTGTAAGATTGAAATATTCTGTTAAAACTGTTCCTGTAGATGTGCAGTTAATTATATTTGGTGAAATAATTTAAAATTTAATAAACTTTATCCCTATAAATGGATAATTGTGCTTCACATTTAGTTCTTAAGAATGATAACATTTATTGCTTGAAGTGTAAAAAATTTACTGAGTATCAACAAAAAATGAACAACAAAGAATTGAAGGTCTTTGCACAGTTTGTAAAGAGAAGAAAAGTAAATTCTTCAAAAAACATTTGTAGGTGAAAAAGGAGGGGGCAATTGACCATCCCTTTTTTGTGAAGAAACCATTAATGAGCTGCATAAGTCAATTAGAAAAAAGTTTACACAAAGTAATGTAATTTCTCTTGGTATTGATGATTTATGGCAAGTCGACTTAGTCGAAATGGATTTGGAGAGTTGAAAGGAATTTCGAAGATAAATCGAGGATGAAAATATTTTATTGACTGTCATTGACATCTTCTCTAAATTTGCCTAGGCTGTTCCAGTTAATGACAAAACAGGCAAGAATGTGGATGATGCTCTCGAGAAAATATTCAGTTCCAGAAGACCAAAAAATATGCAGACAGACAACAGGAAATAAATCTATAACAAAGAATTTCATGAGCTGATGAAGAAATACAGCATTAATCATTATTCAACTTTTTCAGAATTAAAAGCATCTGTTGTTGAATGATTCAACCAAACACTTAAGGAAAAGATGTGGAAGAATTTGCACTTCGAGGAAATTATAAATGGATTGGTCTATTCTCGAAACTAGTTGGCAAATACAGTAACACAGTTCATCAAGCTATAAAAATGAAGCCAATGGAGGTTAATGGAAAGAACTATAAGGTAGGTGTCATTCTACTTAATGATAAGGCCAAATTTCAAAAAGGAGATAAAGTTAGGACCAGTAAATGTTTTGAAAAAGGATATATTACCAACTGGCCAATGGAAATTTTCGAAAATCAATCTGTTATTCATTCTAATCCAATCACGTATAAACTCAAAGATATCGAAGGTAATTTTTATGAGCAAGAGCTTCAGAAGACGAAGTATCCAGATGTGTATCTCATTGACAAAGTTCTGAGAAAGAAAGGACATAAAGTTTATGTTACGTGGTTGGGCTTCGATAATTTGCACAACAGTTGGGTAAATAAAAAATGTAATAATTGGTGTTTGACTTCTATCATATTGTTGTATATTTGAAGGAATGCTACACAATAGCACTGCCTTGTTTTAATAATTTTTTTAAATTAATAAATAAAACTTTTCTATACAAATGTATCAAAAAGTATGAATAAGGAAACTGACACTTTCATTCTTTCTATTTGTATGTTATCCTAATGATGACGAAGAAGATACAATCTCTACATTCATAAATCAATTAACTGATGGAACTGCGAATGATTTATACAATCTCAATGGCGATGAAATTTGTGTTGTTTATGAATACTTTAAAAAAAGAACAGCAGTCAAATAGTTAACCACTGGATTGAGGTGTGTAAAAAGTCGACTTTCGATCTGCAGGAAGGAAATATTTCCACCCTCAATAAAGTACAAAATTTTCTTTATTTTTGCAGGGTTGCTGCTCTGCAACCCTCAAAGTTGAATTTTGTGACAGATGTGGTTCAGAGCTTTTGAGTAGCAGACACTGCCACACTGACTTTTATTAGGAAATCGCATAAAATTCGATAAAGATTTATTTTAGATCTGCAGACTGGATGACCATTCCGCCTGGAATTCCATGTGCAGAGATTAAATATTTAATCGGAAAAGGGGGCTAGCAGTCTCCCAACAATTCACACATTAATTCAATTTGATCAAGAAGATTCATTATATCACTAACCAATTCTTCTTGTGTATAATTAACCAAAGTATTGAAATAATTTTTATGGCAGACCATTTCAAATTTTCTCTCATTAGTTGATATAAATTGATTGAAATTGGCACATAATCCATTCTTAAAATTTGTTCGCTATTTTGGTGCATATTTTTGATTATATCCATTTGCCTTTGTACATTTTTTAATTGTGCTTGGATGACATAGTATTCATAATTAAAATTATATAATCTGAAAACAACCAAAGCTGGATCTTATATTTTCATTAATTGTTTGAGGAACAACATGGGGTAATAGTGTATCTATTTCTCTGTTTCTTTTGTTTATTACATCAAAAGCCATATTAACTGTTTCTCACAAATTTTCGACTTGTTTTTTATCCAGTTCTCTTATTTCTCATAAATAATTTATTTGATATTTATAAGTATCAATCATCTCTTTTCTAATCTTATATTCGCCATGTTTGCGAATTGCTAGTAAAACTTCATGTGTAACCCATTTCGTGAATCCTTTTGCTTCTTCTTTTTTGATTTTATATTAAGCAATATAATCGTGTTTCTTTAATAAATATAGTTTTTGTATCAATATTTTGGACACCTTGTTTTCTGGTGTCTGCAAAATCTTTAAATCTTTGTTTATCTTCATCATCCACATGTTTTTAATAGCATTCCTAGATTTTTTACAGTCTAATATTTCAGCAACATGGTTCATTATTTTCATCAATAATCACTAAAATATTTTGGTTGCTATAAGTGAGCTTATTATGCCTTATATCAATAAGTGGCTCCATTTGTACAGAACTGAAATACATTAGTAAATTAAAATTCTACAGCAGGGACAGTTAAAATTTCATCATAAATATTTTTTCTCTCCTTCATTTACTTCATCAACAATATCGTTAGATTGGTCACATAATTTCTCAACAAAGTAAGATAGACTGTTGAAGTGCATATTGTATATTTCTTTTCTTTTATGTACTCTATGTACACCAAAATAAATATTAGGCATTTGCTCTATTAATTTGTAATCAGTACATTTATATTTTGTGACACAAAATATTTTATCATATTTAGGTCTTTTTTTTTACTATTATAACTCAATAATCTTTTTGAAAGATGATTTTCAGATAATATGCCACCAACTTCAAAATAATTTTTCTAGGCATACTGCTCAGATGTGGCAATGTATATAATTTGTTTTTTATTCATCTCCACTATATCAAATATTACATCTTTAAATTGCAGACATTTTGTCTCCTTTCTTTTAATTCTTTCAGTTGCTTGTTCAATAATTTTTTGAGGTTTCACTTTTTCAACAGATGTTGTGAAGTAAGATAGTCAACTAAAATTTCTGGAATGTTATATAATAATCTTCACTTTCATTAGGAACTTTGGTGTGTAAATTCATGATGAGTTTCTTGAAGTTTCAGACAGGCAAACAAATCCATGTCTTTTGAACTAAATTGTGATGAGCTAATGATTTTATTTCATTTTGGGTATACTTGTCCTCAAAAGTGAGACAATCATCATGTTCGATCTCTTTGTATTCAAGAGTATAATTGTGAAAAGATTTGAGTAGATAATTGTATATTCTTTTTAATTTTACAATGTCCAGGGGCATGGACCCTGCAATTCCATAGTGAATGAGGCACAAAATGCCTTTTGTGAGCAAAACATCTTCTTGAATTAAGAAAGAAAGCCAAATGTCCTTGATCCAACTTCCTAAATTTAATTCATACTCATTCTCTTGAATGAATTCTAAAATATTGAACATGGTTGACTCTGAACTTGCAATAACTCCTGTTTATATAGAATGAAAAAACATTACTAATGGCATCTGGGAGACATCCTTAAATATCCAAACACTTTGCTGTCAGCTGCCATCATGGTCTGTTAATTATTCAGGCATCAGCAATTTCCTTTTTGTGAAATGTGTTTTGTACTAAAAACTCATAAATGAAATAAACACTCAGTAGAAATACTAGTGACAGAAGGAAAATTAAGAGTGTAAATATTTTATCTACAGAGCTATCAAGCCTGCAACATGAAAGAGGATTCATTTATTAATGAAAAATCTTAATTCTAAATGAAAATGTTATCTGAATAAATGGAAGTGCACAAGAAGTGTAAAAAATGTGAAGTGGAGAAGTCAACTGACAACTCCTTCAAATAAAAATGCAAAGGATAAGCATTCAAATACTTGTAAGGAATGTGCTAGAATCCTTTATAGAAATGCTTATAATAATATAACAGAACGTTTTAAATAGTTTACATCTAATTATAAGAGACACTTGGCAATGTTTAATGATGAGAAAGAGTTTCATCATTTTTACAAACAACAACAACAAGAGTTAAATAGAGAACAACATTGTAAAAAATGTATTGAGTGTCAAGAAATTAAAGATCTTGGCTCTTTTTACTTAAGTCATACATCTAGGGACAAGCTCACAAGTAGATGGAAGATTTGGCAACTAGAAAATAGGCAAAAAGAAAAATAGTGTGTAAGTGAGGGAAAGGAGTAGTTAAAAGCAATCTCAAAAAAACATTTCCAAACAAATAGTTACATCAAAATAAACAAAAAGGAAAACTCTCATTTTTGCAAAGCTAATGTTTTTTATTCCTTAATAAATGGAAGCCTCTCTGAGAGAGTTCACAGTCACTCAACTTCGTGAGTATTGCAGAAAGAATAATTTATGAGTACACAGAAGATTTAGAAGAAATGAGTTAATTAATTTCATTGTTGCAAATAATGTACCACCACACAGTTTTCAAAAACCTAATGGAAATTTTTTCCTAATGAAAGATAGTAAAATGGATGCATTGCTGAAAGATTTTACAGTCGCTCAACTTCATGATCATTGCAGGAGGAATAATTTGCAAGGATACAGCGGATTCAGAAAGGAGGGCCTTATCAACTTAATCATTTCAAATAATTTACCAGGTCCTACAAGGAATCTTGAAACTTTAAAAGTAAGTGAACTCAAAATGAGAGCTAAAATTCTTCACTTTAGTGGTTACACCACATTGAAGAAGTCAGAGTTAATTAATGCCATTGTATTACAAGAGTTTAAATTTCACCCTGATGTATTCCAAAAGACTAGCTCAAGACCAAAGCGTGTATCCAATATAAATTATTTTTACAGATTTGATGATGATATTATTGAGAAGCCTCATCTGCCGAGAGAGGAAATAATAGTGAGGCTGGATGAAATTAACCCATTTATTAGCAAAATATTTGAGCAAGAAAATGAGGCTGAGCCATCTAAAAAGCATTTACTTGAGATTAAAGAAATTTGATCGAAATTTAATGAAAAATTTAAATCATGGTCTGTTCACTATAAAATTGTCCTTATCGATGCTAACATTGGCAGACTCGATGCTGTTAGTGAGGAAAGAGATTACATTAGGAAAGCACTCAATTCTATGGTAGATGTAGCTTAAAAGAGGACTAATTTCAGGAAAGGATATAAGTTGATGTAATAGTCAGTAACCCAAAAATATCTTATCCAATTTCCACAGGATATAAAGCATCGAATAACTCTTGAGTCTGTTCACGTTTTGTGCAATAAAATGAGGGACATCTTAACATATGATGCGACTGTTAATATAGCAAAAACATCGTTGAATATACAGATGTTAGTAATTCCTAGAGGTGGTAAAGGCAAAAAAATAATAAATCTGGCTGGAGACAAAAAGACTAAAACGTGCATCACAAGAATTAAAAATGATGATAATATGTGCTGTCCTAGAGCTGTAATTGTGGCTTTGACATAGCAAACAAATCATGTTTTGGGAAGAGAACTAACTACAAATGAGATTAAGAAAATGAGAGGAGATAAATAAAAATTACAGAAAGAGTTAACTGACATATAATGTAATCAGTTTGGTGAATACAATGAGGAATTGTTGGATATCCAAACAAATATCATACGTGCTGAAAATTTCAATGTGGTTATCTGTAGCGACCCTGAGAAAGAAATAATGTTTTACATGTACAAAGTTCACAATCATTTTGATGTAATTAACAATACGACTGCGTTCTTGGGAACTTCATATTTCTGTGATAAATGCAAGAAAGCTTATCGAACAAGGATGCTTACAGATGTAAAAAAGAGAGAAAAGTGTGCATATTATGCAAAAGTCCAGAACATGAAAGTGAAGAAAATAAGATTTATTGTGAGAAATGCAATAGATACTGTTATAATGAAGAATGCTGAACGATCACCAAGAAGTTTGTGATACAGCTTAAAAGTGTGAAGGATGCAAGATGATTGGTTTCAGGTCTAAAGAACATAACAAAAAACTGTCATGTGACTAGGGCCTCCTGTGGGTAGACAGTTTGCTGGGTGCAAGTCTTTCAATTTGACGCCACTTTGGAGACTTGCACGTCGATGGGAATGAAATGATGATGATTAGGACAACACAACACCCAGTCCGTGAAAGGAGAAAGTCTCTGACCCAGCCAGGAATCGAACCCAGGCCCTTAGGATTGACATTCTGTCGCACTGACCACTCAGCTACCGGGGGTGTACTAAAGAACATAAATGTGGCTTTAAACTATGCAGAAATTGTAAACAAGTAATGAAAATGGGAAATCATAAATGTTATATACAACCTGAATTGCAAAAATGTGGTATCTGTGAAAGAAGATTTGGTGAGGAATTTATAGTGCAAGTTGTCCAAATTGTAATAAAGAAGGTTTCTATGTTAATGTAGAATTTAAAGATTTTTATATTTACCAGTACTTCGAATGTAATAAAATATTTGGTGGTAAAGAGCTTAAACGTTGTAAAAAAGGCTTTCCAAAGAAAGTGTCGTGCCTATTCTGAAAGATACACATGGTTTGATTATGAAGCATCTCAGGAAACAGGCATACACACTCCAAATCTTATACTTGATCAAAATTTTAATGGTGATACTGTTTACAAATTTAAGACAAATGATGAATTCTGTAGGTGGATGATATCTGAAAAGAACAGTTGTCACACATTCATAGCTCACTATGCAAAAGGTTATGATTCCCAATTCATTTTGAAGTCCTGTATTGAAAATATAATAAGGCCTTATACCGTCTACACAGGAACTAAACTGATGTTGTTGGAGATCTAGCAGTTGGGCATAAAATTATAGACAGCAGTAACTTTGTACAAGGTCCACTTAGTAGCTTTGCAAAAACTTTTAATTTGAAAGAATTAAAGAAAGGCTACTTCCCACATTTATTCAGTATGCCAGAAAATGAAAACTACACGGGACCAAATCCTGATACTGAATATTACCTTGTAACACTGTGAAGCCAAAAGATAGAAACGCATTTCTCAAATGGAATAGCTCAAGAGTTAAAGAAAATTATGTGTTCAGTATGAAGAAAGAAATGAACGAGTACTGTAATCCTGACATAGATATATTAAGAAAAGGCTGTTTGGAATTAAGAAGACAGTTTTGGAGATAGCAAATACTGATCCATTCTGTTATTTAACCATTTCTGGAGTTGGTATGACTATTCACAGATCTAAATATTTACCGGAAAACATAGTCATTGTAATGGATAACGAACAGAAAGATAATTGTAGTAAAGAATCCATACCTTGATTAAACAGTAACAACAGCTTTCATGCTCATAATGGCGGCGAAGTAAGAGCAACTGGTGCAAAAGTAGATGGATTTGATAAACAAACTAACACTCTTTATCAATATCATGGCTGTTACTGGCACAGATGTAAAAAATGTTTCAAAAGTGAAACGATTTACAATAAAAATAAGGAGATGATGGATGATCTTTTTCAAAAGACTTTGAGAAGTGCAGAAATACGAAATGCTGGATATAATCTGGTAGAGATGTGTGAATATGAATGACTGATTTCAGCAGAGTATAAAAGGCTTAAGAAATCAAAGCAGTTGCCTTAAATTGTTGAACTGTTGAATCCAAGAGATGCTTTTTATGGTGATCGAACAAATGCAATAAAATTAAGAGCTAAAGTAGATGGTGTTAGCTCAAAAATAAAATATACTGACATATGTGGTCTTTATCCTACTGCGCAATTTAATTACTTTTATTCTGAAAAACATCTGAGAAAAATATACAGATCATGATATTATTCTAAAAATAGGTATGGCTTAATAAAATGCTAAGTATTGGCACCTAGAGTATTGTATCAACCTGTTTTGCCTGTTAAAATAAAGGTAGATAAAAATGAAAAACTGTTGTTTCCTTTGTGTGTCAAATGTGCAGAAGAACAAATAAGTAAATGCAATCACAGTGATGATGAAAGAAGTTTCATTGGGACTTGGGTGACAGATGAAGTAAAGTTGGTTGTGGAAAGAGGATATAAAGTCTATGAAGTATGGGATTTCAGAAACAAAAGCAACAAGTTATTCAAAAATAATGTAAAAGACTTTCTGAAAATCAAACTTGAAACTAGTCCACATAATAACGAGTCTGATGAGGAGTGTATCAAAACAGTTAAAGAGACATCGGATATACACTTAGATCGTAACAGAGTAAAGGAAAATCCGGGAAAACGAGCTGTTGCTAATATATGTCTTAATTTATTATGGGGAAAATTTGGTGAAAGGCAAAATATGAGTCAAACAGAATATGTAACCAATTTACAGCACTTTTATGAGATGCTGCTGGATGACTGATTAGATAACTTAGATATCAATTTTATTACAGAGCAGATGGTTCAGATGAGGTACAATTTCAAGGATTATTATGTGGAAAATAATGCAACCACAAATATATTCATAGCTGCATTCACTACAACAAATGCAAGACTCAGACTACATGATATGCTAGACAAACTAGGAGAATCTGTTATATATTCTGATACCAATTCTACACTATATATTGATGATGGTAAAAATATTTCGGAAACAGGCTGTATGTTGGGTGAATGGACAGATGAAGTGGGAAATAACTGAATTACAGATTCGGCTTCAAACGGTCCTAAAAGTTATTATTATGAGAAAAATGATAAAAAGACAGAGATGAAGGTAAAGGGCTTTACTCTAAATTACAGAAATATTCAAAAGTTTAATGTGAATCGATGATAAGGCTAATAGAAAGTGAAGTGAAAGAAAAGATACAGCTAGAGTACAATCAGATAACAAGAGATATTAATATTAAAAATCTAGTCAACAAACAGGTTAAGGAAGAATTTTCCTTTTGGTATGATAAAAGAGTGGTTTTACAAAATTCTGATACAGTGCCTTATGGATATTGATCGTATAAAGCAAAGTAAAAATTCCAACCATATTTCTTATATAAATTGAATAATTTCCTTTTGTTGTGTTCCCAGGGTATAGCTTTCTGGTTATAGAGTGATAGAATTTCAGAAATGATGTGTAGGCTTGAATGTAATTTTGTAATTTTATTTGGTAAATCACCTATCGGTAAATTATGCTTTGCTATATCTTTTACAGTCATAAAAAAGTGAGTGTCTGAGTTTTCTATTTCTTCCCATTTTTCTATGTCACTTACTTTTACATCATGGTTCGTCTTTCTCAAATGTTCTATAACTAAAAATGGTTTAAAATACTCAAAGCAGATGTTTCATTCAACTTTCCTCTCTCGTGGTTTAACGTCAAAAGTATCAAATTGAAATTCATCCCACACATTAGTCTTATTTATAAATATTAAAACTCTGAAAGATTATTAAAATTTTGTTCTATATAAATGGACACTCTATTGAAGAAGCTTAATAATGCAAGCAATTCTAATCTGTTTAGAAACACTAGTGAGCTTGAGGCAAATGAGTGGTATTCCATTACTGAATGCGAACGTTTAAAAACTATGTATGGGGAGAAAATTTCTTTCGAGCTCGATAATATATTTAAAATTATTTTGCCAGGAAGGTTCAATAAAGTCATAGATAACTGGGACTTCGAATTTTTTGAAGATGGTGACATTAAAATAAAATATAAAGGAATGAAGAGAACTAAAAATAATGATAACGAATTTCATGATCTGGACTTACTTGTGTAGCTTTTCGAGGCGGCAGAAATTGATATATGATTAAAAATTTTTATTTTAGTGGGTGTGTTGGTTTGCGTCCGTTTATAAAAAAAATGTTAGTTAGTAGGTGGCTAGTGTGCTCAACCTAACTGTTTATAAGTAAATGAAAAACATTAAATTATCTGTAAGTGCGCTCAATTTACCCACTTACTACTACTCACACACAACTCGGCCGTCCCGCACATGACATCACCTGACGCATCCGCCGAAAGACGCCAGAATATTTCACATGAGCAAGATTAGGCATTAAATACCGTGGATGCATCTGGGCTCTTCAGAGGTTCTTTTTTTATCATCGGTCTTCTGACTTGTTTCATAAGGCTCACCACGAATTCCTCTCCTGTGCTAACCTCTTCATCTTAAAGTAGCAATTGCAACGTACGTCCTCAATTATTTGATGCATATATTCCAATCTCTGTCTTACCTTACAGTTTTTGCCCTCTACAGTTCCCTCTAGTACCATGGAAGTCATTGCCTCATGTCTTAAAGGAACTCCTATCATCCTGTACCTTCTCCATATCAGTGTTTTACACATGTTCCTTTCCTCTCCGACTCTGTGCAGAACCTCCTCATTTCTTACCTTATCAGTCGACCTAATTTTCAACATTCGTCTGTAGCACCACATCTCAAATGCTTCGATTCTCTTCTGTTCCGGTATTCCCACAGTCCATGTTCCACTACCATACAATGCTGTACTCCAGATGTACGTTCTTAGAAATTTCTTCCTCTTATTAAGGCCTATGTTTGATACTAGTAGACGTTTCTTAGCTAGAAATGTCCTTTTCTGATGTCCTCTTTGCTCCTTTCGTCATTTGTTATTTTACTCCCTAGGTAGCAGAATTCCTTAACTTCATCTACTTCGTCACCATCAATCCTGATGTTAAGTTCCTCGCTGTTCTCATTTCTACTACTTCCCATTACCTTCGTCTTTCTTCGATTTACTCTCAGTCCATACTCTGTACTCATTAGACGGTTCATTCCATTCAGAAGATAATGTAATTCTTCCTCACTTTCACTCAGGATAGCAATGTCATCAGCGAATCGTATCATTGATATCTTTTCATTTTGAATTTCAGCTCCACTCTAGAACCTTTCTTTTATTTCCATCACTGCTTCCTCGATGTAGAGATTGAACAGTAGAGGCGAAAGGCTACATCGTTGTTTTTGGTCGTTTTCAATCCGAGCACTTCGCTCTTGGCCGTCCACTCTTATTGTTCCCTCTTGGCTGTTGTACATATTGTGTATTACCCGTCTCTCCCTATAGCTTACCCATAATTTTTTCAGAATTCCGAACATCTTGCACCATTTTCCATTGTCGAAAACATTTTTCCAGGTTGACCAATCGTATGAACGTGTCTTGATTTTTCTTTAGTCTTGCTTCCGTTATTAACCACAACGTCAGAATTACCTCTCTCGTGCCTTTAACTTTCCTAAAGCCAAACTGTTCGTCATCTAGCACATCCTCAGTTTCCTTTTCCATTTTTCTGTATATTATTCTTGTAAGCAACTTGGAAGCGTGAACTTTTAAGCTGATTGTGCGATAATTCTCGCAACTATCAGCTCTTGCCGTCTTCGGAATTGTTTGAATGATGCTTTTCCGAAAGTCGGATGGTATGTTGCCAGACTCATACACTCTACAGACCAAAGTGAACATTCGTTTTGTTGCCACTTCCTCCAGTGATTTTCGAAATTCTGATTGAATGTTATCTTTCCCTCCTGCCTTATTTGATCTTAAGTCCTCCAAAGCTCTTCTAATTCTGATTCTAATACTGGATTCCCTATCTCTTCTAAATCGACTCCTGTTTCTTCTTCTATCGCAACAGACAAATCTTCCCCCTCATAAATGATTTCAATGTATTCTTTCCACCTATCCGCTCTCTCCTCTGCATTTAACAGTGGAATTCCCGTTGCACTCTTAATGTTATCACCCATGGTTCTAATGTCACCGTCGGTTGACTTTCCTGTATGCTGAGTCTGTCCTTACGACAATCATTTTTTTCGATGTCTTCACATTTTTTCTGCAACCATTTCGTCTTAACTTATCTGCACTTCCTATTTATTTCATTCCTCAGCGACTTGTATTTCTGTATTCCTGAGTTTTCCTGGACATTTTTGTACTTCCTCCTTTCATCGATCAATTTAAGTATTTCTTCTTTTCCCCATGGTTTCTCTGCAGTTACCCTCTTTGTATATATGTTTTCCTTTCCAACTTCTGCGATGGCCATTTTTACAGATGTCCATTCCTCTCCAACTGACTGCCTACTGAACAATTCCTATAGCCTTAGAGAACTTCAAGCGTATCTCGTCATTCCTTAGTAATTCCGTATCCCACTTCTTTGCGTGTTGATTCTTCCTGATTAATGTCTTAAATTTCAGCCTACTCTTCCTCACTACCATATTGTGATCTGAGTCTACCGTATATCTGCTCCTGGGTACGCCTTACAATCTGAGTCTATAACTGCTCCTGGGTACGCCTTGCAATCCAGTATCTGATTTCGGAATCTCTGTCTGATCATGATCTAATCTAACTGAAATCTTCCTGTATCACCCGACCTTTTCCAAGTATACACTAAGTGATCAAAAGTATCTGGACACACCCAAAAACGTACGTTTTTCATGTTAAGTGCATTGTCCGGCCACCTGCTGCCAGGTACTCCATATCAGCAACCTCAGTACTCATTAGACATCGTGAGAGAGCAGAATGGGACGCTCCGCGGAACTCACGGACTTCGAACGTGGTCTGGTGATTAGATGTCACCTGCGTCATATGTCTGTAGACGAGATTTCCACACTCCTAAACATCCCTAGTTCCACTGTTTCCGATGTGATAGTGAGGTGGAAACGTGGAGGGACATGTACAGCCCAAAAGAGTATAGGCCGACCTCGTCTGTTGACTGACAGTGACCGGCGGCAATTGAAGAGGATCGTAATGTGTAATAGGCAGACATATATCCAAACCATCACACAGGAATTACAAACTGCTTAAGAATCCACTGCAAGTACTATGACAGTTTGTTGGGGGATGAGAAAACTTGGATTTCATGGTCGAGTGTTGCTCATAAGCCACACATCACGCCGGTGAATGCCAAACGACGCCTCTCTTGGTGTAAGGAGCGTAAAAATTGGACGATTGAACAGTGGAAAAACGTTATGTGGAGTGACGAATCACGGTACACAATGTGGCGATCCGATGGCAGGGTGTGGGTATGGCAAATGTCCAGTGAACATCATCTGCCAGCGTGTGTAGTGCCAACAGTAAAATTAGGAGTTGGTGGTGTTATGATGTGGTCGTGTTTTTCATGGTGGGAGCTTGCACCCCCAGTTGTTTTGCGTGGCACTACCACAGCACAGGCCTACATTGATGTTTTAAACACCTTCTTGCTTCCCATTGTTCAAGAGCAATTCAGGGATGGCAACTGCATCTTTCAACACCATCGCCTTTTCATAAAACACAGCCTGTGGTGGATTGATTACACTACAACAACATCCCTGTAAATAACTGGCCTGCTCCGAGTCCTGACCTGAATCCTAAAGAACGCCTTTGGGATGTTTTGGAACGACGACTTCCTGCCAGGCGTCACCAACCGACATCGATACCTTTCCTCAGTGCAGCACTCCGTGAAGAATGGGCTGCCATTCCCCAAGAAACTTTCCAGCACCTGGTTGAACGTATGCCCGCGAGAGTGGAAGCTGTCATCGAGGCTAAGAGTGGGCCAACACCATATTGAACTCCAGCACTACCGATGGAGGGAGCCACAAACTTGTAAGTAGTTTTCAGCTAGATATCCGGATACTTTTGATCACATAGTGCCCCTCCTCCTCCTGTGATTCTTGAACAGAGTATTCGCTATTACTAGCTGAAACTTATTACAGAACTCAATGTTTCTCCTCTCTCATTCCTTGTCCCAAGCCCTTTATTCTCCTGTAGCCTGATCTTCTACTCCTTCCCCAACTGAATTCCAGTCTCCCATAACTATTACATTTTCATCCTCCTTTAGATACTGTATTATCCTTTCAATATCCTCATACACTTTCTCTGTCTCTTCTACTTCAGCTTGCGACGTCGGCATATGTAACTGAACTATCGTTGTCGGTATTAATATGCTGTCGATTCTGATAAGAACAACCCTGTCACTGAACTGTTCACAGTAACACACTCTCTGCCCTACCTTCCTATTCATAACGAATCCTACTCCCTTTATACCATTTGCTACTGCTGTTGATGTTATCCTATACTCATCTGACCAGAAATCCTTGTCTTCTTCCCACTTTACTTCACTGGCCCCTAATACCTTGTATATCTAGATTGCGCCTTTGCGTTTCCCTTTTCAGATTTTCTTGTTTCCCTACCACGTTTAAGCTCCTGACATTCCACACCACGACTCGTAGAACGTTATTCTTTCATAGATTATTCAATATTTTTTTCATGGTATCCTCATCCTTGGCAGTCCCCTCCCAGAGATCCGAATGGGGGACTACTCCGGAATCTTTTGCCAATGGAGAGATCATCATGACACTTCTTCAATTACAAGCCACATGTCCTGTGATTAAACGTGATGTGTCTTTAATGCAGTTGTTTCTATTACCTTCTGCGTCGTCATGCCGTTGATCATTGCCGATCTTTCCGCCTTTAGGGGTAGTTTCCCACCCCTATGACAAGAGAGTGCACTCAACCTCTGTCCGCTCCTCCACTCTCTTTGACAAGGCTGTTGGCAGAATAAGGGGTGACTTCTTATGCCGGAAGTCTTCGTCCGCCAATGCTGATTATTAACCAAAATTTAAGCAGCAGCGGGACTCAAACTCGGGACTGAAGAGGTTTTTATTATTGATCAAAGACGCTACCCCTTTTTTTCATTTTGTTCGGCATTGTTCGTTGTCTTTGGTCTGGCCGGACGTCACAAGACATCCGTTCAAGTTGACCGTTGATTCCTTTACTCAATTTTTATTACAAAGGGAGAGCAGCCCTCTGACCGAAAACGCTGAGCTACCGTGCCGGCTGTCCCTACACCACGGGTTTTCTGCTCACGTGAACATGGTCGGGCGATTCTCGGCCGAGATATTGTGGCAACATGTCGACGGGATCCGGCTACACATCCGAAAATTACTAGAAGATTATAGACGCTGGGAAAATTTGAGAAGTTACAATACTTCAGCTGATCGATGAAAGAAGGAGGTACAAATACATTCAGAGAAAGACAAGAATACTGCAGTAAAATCACTTAGGAAGTGCAGGGCAGCCAAAGCGAAATGGCTGCAGGAAAAATGTAAGGAAATTGAAAAAAACATAACCGTCGGACGGGCTGACTCATCGTATAGAAAAGCCAATACAACCTTCGGCGAAATTGAAAGCAAGGGTGGTAACGTTAAGAGAGCAATGGGAATTCCACTATTAAAGGCAGAGGAAAGAGCACACAGATGGGAAAAATTCATTGAAGGTCTGTATGAGGTGGATGACTTGTCCGATAACTTGATAGAAGAAGAAGTTGGAGTTGATAAGGAAGACACAGGGGATCCAATATCAAGAGCCGCAATTTAAAAAAAAACTTGAGGTCAGAGAAAGCAGATGATAAATATACCATTTCATAGGAATTTCTGAAATTATTGGGGGTGGGGAATTGCAACACAATGCATATTCAGTTTGGTGTGTAGAATCTGTGATATTGACACGTACTATCAGACTTTCGGATAAAAATCATCCACACAATTCCGAAGATAGCAAGAGCCGATAAGAACATGAACTATCACACCATCACCTTAACAGCTCATGAATGGAAACTGCCCTCAAGTATAATGCAGGGAGACCTAAAAAACACCGACAAACTTTAGGTACCAGGTCACAAGTATTTTCAAGCCCAGCGCATGTCTTACCCTAGTGACAGAGGATGTAGGTTCATTGTGCAAGGGTTTTGCAAAGCAGGATCATGTAGTGGTAGCTTGTGGAGCGGGAAAAATATTGATAGAGAGCGAGGCTACAATACCGAGTGTGACCTGGTAAAAATAGCATCTGCAACGAACCATACAAATGTTGGCTTGGTTCCTGCTTTCATGCGGTATGATCGGCCCCAACTGAACAGCTCAGTCAGGAGAGTCAATAAGGAGCTGGATCAGCTGCTTCAGGAGGATACTTCGTGAGGCACAGGTTTGGTTTCTGTTGATGGTATTGGTAAGTAGGACTTCAAAAGACATATATTACATCTCAGCAGGAAAGGGAAGGGTAAACTGGCTGAGATGACAGCAAAATCATTAAAAGGAGGCACTGAAACTCATGGGAGTACTTCTTCTTTAGGCTAAGATCAGTGTCCAGTCACTCAGCATTGGTTGAAATTAAGCTTAATGAGAAGTTCAGATAGTCAGGTACTAGAGATGTTAAAATATTACTGGATTCTCATAACAGTACAGTGAAAATAATGTTAAGGACAGGTTCCTTATGCAGAAATAAGTAAAAAATGCTTAGTAAACATGGGCTTTAAAACGTATATCTTAAGATACATGTGCATTGTTCATCTTCGATACTGTGAAACAGATCTCTTCTACTGCAACGTCTTTTCTTTCCATATTTTGAGAGGTGGGAGTGATGACCAAAACAAGAAAAAAATTACTAGTAAACATGGATTCTTAAATTCATACTGTAAGAGGTATGAGCACTTTTTCATCTTCGCTAGACTTAAACTCATCTCTTCTACTCAACAAATGCTCATAGCTCTTAAGGTATGCTGTTTAGGGCCCTTGTTTACTACGCTTTTTTTCTTGTTTTGCTGTAAGAAAACTGTCGCAAAAGATTGTCCGTGTCCTGCTCAGTCTATAAATCGAAGAAGTAATGAAGGAAATAAAAGAAACGCTCAACATTGGAATTAAAATTCAGACCGATATGATATCAACGATAATATTCGCTGATGATACTGCTATCCTCAATGAAAATGGAGAACAACACGATCTATCGAACTGAATAGCCTAATGAGTACAGAATACAGCCTGAGTGTAAACCGAAATAAGTCAAAGTAATGAGAATTAGCAGAAATGAAAACAGTGATGAATTAATTTACGATCACGAAGAAGTCGAAGTTAATGAATTCGGCTATCTAGGAAGCAAAATAACATACGACGGATGAAGGAAGAAGGACATAAGAAGCAGCCTAGCCCTGGCAAAAAGGGGATTGCTGCCCAAGAGAAGTCTAGCAGTATCATGCATAGGCCTTAACGTAAAGAAGGAATTTCTGAGAACATACGTTTGGAGTACGGCACTGTATGGTAGTGAATCATGGTCGGCGGAAAACCGAAACGGAAGAACATTGAAGCATTTGAGATGTTTTGCTATAGAAGAATGTTGAAGCTTAGATGGACAGATAAGGTAAGGAATGAGGAGGTTCTCCGCAGAATCAGTGAAGAAAGGAACATATAGACAACACTGTCGAAAGAAGGGATAGTTCGACAGGACATCCGTTAAGGCATCATGGAATAACTTCCGTGGTACTAGAGGGAGCCGTAGAGGATAAGAAATGTAGGGGAAGGCAGAGATTGGAATGCATCCAGCAAATAATTGTGGACATTGGGTGCAGTTGTTATTCTGAGATGGAGAGATTGGCTCAGGAGAGGAATTCGTGGCGGACCGCATCAAACCAGTCAGGAGGCTGACGAATCAAAAAATAAAAAGCATGGTACTACGTAACGTTAACACTTATGGTGCAAGTTCGTAAGTCGATTTATATGAGGAACAATGAGCTTCAGTAAACTTCTAAGAGCATTAAAACTGATGGCCGGCCTTTTATTTCCAGCAACCGACTCCACAACAATCGTCCCACACTCATAGCCTCCTTCTGCGGGCATGTTTAAAGCCACGGCATTCACTGCAGTTGGTGTGCGACGTCGCCGTTGACTCAGAATTATTTGAAGAGGAGGCGCACAGACGAAGACATTCGTGAATACTCCCAAAAAAACCAATAGCGTGAGGTCATGCGACCTTGGAGGACAGTGGGGCAATGCAAGATCCATGCGCCCTTTACTGCCGATCCGTCGTTGTGGCAGCTCATACATGTTAACAACCGACTAACCCGGTTCATGTATGGTTCTCGGTTCAAGGTCCACAGTCCAAGGTCCACGGCCCGTGGACCAGTTAGTGGTTCCTATGCAACGGCTTCCAAGTGCAACAAAAATTCCATTTTCAGTATAATTATTGATCGAATTTAATACATTAAAATTCTTTCTTAATCTACTCATTAAGAGGTATAATTTTATGTTAAACATTAAACGTAGTAACGCAGCTACTACCGTTAGGAAATGTGAATATATCTGAGGCAGTGCAGCCCACGTCGTGCAAATTAAACCTACTATATTTATCTATCATTTGAGAATGAGGACACCTATGCACTTCCAACAAACTTAAAAGATCATTTCAAATCGCTTACAGCCTTTTTCTCGCTTTCGTGCTTAGCGTCAAACATTTAACCCATTAACTCACTTGTAAAACAATGAGACGTATTATATAAGGGCGTTTGATTCTTTAAAGAAACCGGGATTTAGTGGTTGTCACGAAATACTCTTCCGTGTAGGTGACGTTACGATGGTGCCCCATCCTCTTGAACAGTGAACTTTTCGGTATGTTTTCGGAGTTGTGGAATAAGCAGGTTCTCCAGCACATCAGGTACGTGACTCCTGTAAGCGTCTTTCCCGCGAAAAACAACGGCACACATTTTTTTCCCGGGAAACAGAGTAAAACACATGACGCTTTGGAGAGTCTCTTTCGTGGCTGATTATGGGGTGTGGCTACTGCGTTTCCCACGTTCTCATATCGTGGCGGTTCACTTTTCCACTGAAATGGAACGCAAGCTCGGCACAGAACACAAAATGAAGAATGGAAATTTTTATGTTCTGTCTCCAAGCCCAAGATCAGTACACGAAACTCGAAGTGTTAATGCCTATCAGCATCACAAAGCACTTACAGCCATCCAGTCTTGTATGGTATGAAACATAAGCATCGCCACAAAACAAACCAGACAGACACACGAGAAAGTCTCGGTTGGCATGACGACTAGACTTCTGTGATCAACGTGCAACTACACTGTTAAACGCGCTCTACGACTAGAACATACAGCTGCAATCTGTGCACTTCCCCTTACACAAAAAAACCGTGTCGTGAAACTGCTGGAGCCACAGTCGAATGCTTTGAGCCGTAGGAGGTACGGTGCCGTACGTGGCGAAAATGACGCAGCGCAGCTGTAACCGCACATTGCTCCTGTTAAAGCAGAGAACGCAAACCGCCTTTTTGTCGCTGTGTTATCGCCATCTGGGCACGGTGCACACTGCATAATGAACGAGCGAGCAAGCGAGAGGACTAGCTGCACCTGGCAGACCCTACCGACAAACACGTAAACGGCAGCTTACAGCTGGTGCCATCGTGTACTTTCAGTTTCGATGAGTAAGCTGAAGTTAGCAGTGAATTTCTGCGTTCCTTCGTGTAGCGTTGTGAAATCTGACGGATGTTTTTTAATACACCCCCAAACCTTTGTTGTCCTTGTACATTCTCTTTGTCAGCACGCATTGCGGAGCTCAGATCGTGTTATTTTCCTAGAAAAACTTACGTTTTATGGAACTGATCGGTTTACGAAGAACTCGTTTGCATCGTACTTAACAGAGTGCAAAAAAATGTGACGAATAATTCAAATAACGATGGAAGGAGATCTTTTTTTCTTTTTTTGACTGAGATAAAATCACGAAGGGTGGCCCACAGGGTCGAATTTTGAGTACACTCCTATTCCTTTGCATTTGGGAATGACCTTCCACTTTACATTCACCGAGCAGAATTGCCACGTTTTCCAGACGACACTGGTTTCACAGTATATACTATTAAAGAGAAAGCAACAGAATAATTTATTAACGACGTATATCAAATAATTATGTACTGGTTCCGTCAGAACGGACTCTCCATTAATTTTCAGAAGCCACGCTATATTAAGTTCTCCACAACAAATCAAGTCATACGAGGAACTGATGCAGCACAGAGTGGAACGTTTCAAATTTTTGGATGTACATACTGATGAATACTTGAACTGGAAGAAATATTACTGAGCTGCTTAAACAGTTAAGGTCAGCTACTTTCGCTCTTCATTTAACTATTGGTCATAGAAACAAACGTATCAACCTTCTAACAGATATGGCACATTTCCACTGAACTATGTCTTAAGGAATAATTTTCTGGAGTAAATTACCACTTAAAAAGGAAGTATTCGTTGAACAAAAGCGAGCAATAATAGTAATATGTGGTGCGCACCTCCAGTCATCAAAATGGCGAACTTTGATTTTATCCTTGATGGACGTAAGGTTGTAATATTTCTGGCTTAGTCAGCCATCATAATAGGCTCCAAGAACTTGTTCCCAGAGCAGTGGAGATGCAAGAAGTATATATATGATGAAATGTGGTGTGAGGTACCTGTGGCAGATGTTAGATTCGGTACCGTTCCCGTGAGAAATACTGCGAGGAAATGTTCAAATGTGTGTGAAATCCTATGGAACTTAACTGCTAAGGTCATCAGTCCCTAAGCTTACACACCACTTAACCTAAATTATCCTAAGGTCAAACACACACACCCATGCCCGAGGGAGGACTCGAACCTCCATCGCGGCCAGACGCACAGTCCATGACTGCAGCGTCTTAGACCGCTCGGCTAATCCCGCGCGGCGAGAAAGACCGCCTGCATAATGCTACTGCTCTGTGATTGGCTGCTGTGTTCGGAGCAAGGGAGCCAAAACGTTAAAGTGTAGTTATTATTATTAGTTACACTACTCATTGGAATGACTTCACTTTTTAACATAAATGTCTCTCAACAGCTATCAATCACTCATTTTAGAATTATTAAAAACAATTTAAATCAAAAACAAAAGACTGACGAAATTGCAGACGAAGCACTTCGGATGCGTTCGGGTCACGCCTTTTCTGGTATGGGGCGCGAAGTGTTTCGAGCTGTTCGTCACTCTGGATTAGGCAGTCGAGAAGAACAGACATGTTGTCTGTTGCAGGATGTGTTTCCAATTTTTATTTAAGTTCCTGTTCGTCACTCTGGATTAGGCAGTCGAGATGTACAGTCATGTTGTCTGTGGCAGGATGTGTTTGCCAGTATTCAGTATTAAAAGATTCACTCCGGTAGCATGAGGCACAGACACGTGCCACAAAAAGATACATTTTCGTAAACATTGTGTTTGATCATGTACTTTGCTGTATCAGAAGGTGTTGTATTAAGATCAAGTAGTCTTCTTGTGTGGCTATATTAAAATACGCGAGTGGTATCCCAAAGAAGTTGATACACTATTGCCGGCCGCGGTGGCCGAGCAGTTCTAGGCGCTTCAGTCCGGAACCGCGCGACTGCTACGGTCGCAGGTTCGAATCCTTCCTTGGGCATGAATGTGTGTGATGTTCTTAGGTTAGTTAGGTTTAAGTAGTTCTAAGTTTTAGTGGACTGATGATCTTAGAAGTTAGGTCCCATAGTGCTCAGAGCCATTTGAACAATTTTGATACATTATTTCAGAACAGAACCTCGCTAAAAGTCAGTTTCAGCCTCAAGATACAGACCCTACGACCTGCGTGCTGTTTTCCGCGCTGGGGACATCAACTTGAAGACAGCAGGTTAGTGAACTATAACAGAACCTTCGTATTCCACACAGTGCAGTGGAAACAACTAGGCGCCTCCCGTGTACTGCATTCACAGAGCAAATGTGCTCAGTGACACGTCAACTGCAGTAATGCAGAGGATGTAAAGGAGGATGATCCTTACTAATACCAACAATCAATTCATTCTTCCATTCTTGCCGTAAGGTCATGTTTGAGAAACTCAATGGAAATCAGTTCATTTGAAGCACATTCACGATATAGCGGTATAAATAAAAGTACGTTAAATGAACAGACCACAGGAGACGTAAACAATTTTCTTAAAAATTTTGAAGAACTGTTATAACGTCAAAATCTGAAGTTAGCTGCTTTAGTTATTCTATTGACATCAGTGAGTGATGACATACTAACTAATGGGCGACTCTGTAAGAGAGTGCATTACTTTTTATTATTGGTTAGTACCTCTGATTTCTTGATCACACGGAGTGTTAAGTTACGCTACACATGTGCTTGTATCCGGAGGTGTCTGACCTGCAGGAAAACATGCCGTGCAGGCGAATAGTTGTTACCGTGATAATGACTATCATCACGAACTGTATACATCGATTTATTTTCTTTTTTCGGGTGGGTGAACGTTGTTGAAAGACATTTTAGGGAGACACGGTTACAAGTGGAGAGTCCACAAATTTTTAATATTTCTGTTTTTGTTGGTTTTATGAGACGTAGTACAGTAATTCTGATGATGAAAGCTTGCTCCTTCGAAACGCGTCAGCTTAAGTGCCTCTGTTTTGTGAGACTTGGTGTACTGGAGAGACTGCCTGTACTACGCTTGTCAGTCCTCTCCTGAACTATTGTTGCGCGTTACAGGATCCTCACCGCTTACGATTGACGGAGGACATACAAAAGCTTCAAGTAAGCAAACTTGTTCTGCATCATCGTGAAATAGGACGGAGAGATATGCTACACGATTGTTGCATCAGTCATTAAAATAAAGGCGTTTTTCGTTGCGGCCAGATCACTTGTTGAAATTTCAATTACATACTTTCTCCTTCGAATGAGAAAATATTTTTTGACGTCCATCTACATCGGGAGAACCGATCACCGTAATAAAATAAGAAGAATCAGAATTCGCAAAGCCTGCCGAAGTGGCCGAGCGGTTCTAGGCGCTTCAGTCTGGAACCGCGCGACTGCTAAGTCGCAGGCAGCCAGGCAGCCAGAATTCGCAAAGGAAGATTTACCCTAGCAATACCGAACGGGGGGGGGAGGGCCAGGGGGGAGTGAACGGTGGGGTACTTTGTGCCAACTTTGTGGAAATATTGTAATCTAGTCAGTTACATTATATTTCTAGTTTTTGATAAAAATATTTATTGTTCTTAATGAATCCTTTTACCAGTTACCTAACTGATTTAAATTTTTCTCTTACACCCAACCCAAATATTAAAGTACAGTCGTAGATGTCACTTTCTACAATAAAGGTCGTATTTAATTTTTTCAAGTTCAGGACCTTACTTACAAAAAATGTTCAAATGTGTGTGAAATCTCAACGGACTTAACTGCTAAGGTCATCTTTCCCTAAGCTTACCTACTACTGAACCTAAATTATCCTAAGACCAAACACACACATCTATGCCCGAGGGAGGACTCGAACCTCCACTGGGTTCAAATGGCTCTGAGCACTATGGGACTTAACTGCTGAGGTCATCAGTCCCCTAGAACTTAGAACTACTTAAACCTAACTAACCTAAGGACATCACACACATCCATGCCCGAGGAAAGATTCGATCCTGCGACCGTAGCGATCGCACGGTTCCAGACTGTAGCGCCTAGAACCGCTCGGCCACTTCGGCCGGCTGAACCTCCGCTGGGACCAGCCGCACACTCCATGACTGCAGCGCCCAAGACCGCTCGGCTAATCCCGCGCGGCCCTTAATTACACGTCAACATCCAATTAAATAGCACGTTGTCGGTAATAGTCAACAAAAATTGACGAAATTTGGGATTTTGTAATTTTTTATGGCTGTCATAAAGTACCGCCAGCTTTGTATTACACGTAGGTGGAAATGCGTTGATATTGCTATGTGCGTGGTAAAAGATATTTTCATGTTCTGTACCTTGCTTGCACATCAATATCTCTTCAAAAAGTTTGTTATTAATTAACGTCAACTACAGTTAACGAATTCTGTTTTTTTTTTAACTTTTTATGGCGGGCACAAAGTACATACTCACCCCTCGGTAATGCGCGTTGTGGTAAATACTTCGTTATGTTTAGGGTTAAGCGACCGTTTTTCCCATGCGCTGTTCGAGAGTGGAACGATAGATAAAACTGTGAAGGTGGTTCGATGAACCGTGTGGCAGGCACTTCAGCGTGACTTGAGGATTAGTCACGTAGATGTAGATGAGCCCACATTTTAAGACTGATTTATGGAACATGTAGTTCGTGTAAATCAGTGGCGTAGCGTGAGGGGAGACTTTGAGACTTAGTGTCCCCTGTATTCGCGCTTATAAAAGATACAGTAGTAATTCATAACAAAAATATAAATAACTTTCTGCTAAGAAATGTGCGAAGACATCAGTCTTGAAGCCCGCGCCGCACCCTGAGTATTGGTGTATCTGCCTGCTTGAGACTCGACTGCTCTGTCTCTGCCTCCCTTCTCTTACCTGGCTGTGTGCGCCTGCGCCCCCTCCACTTCCCCTCTTCCGTGAAGGCCGATGCGCTGTACTTGCTAACAGATATCGAGACTAGTCTCTGCCACTTCTATGCGAGCTTTTAACACGAAAGTGAACAGTCGCGCGGTTTGTGTTCATAGTCATTCTTGTGTGAGTTTAGCGCATATTTTCGTTGTGTCGCCAACATGAGTGAGCGAGCAACTGAACACCTTATAGAATTTTTATTAAAAACGCCTTTTTCTACATTAACGTACCGTACAAAAAAAAAGTGCGAATTGAAGGACAAATGACTTACTCCTATACTCAGTGTAGTTGTAAGTGAAGCCAAACAAAAACTCACTTTTCAGACAGCCTGGTACGAAAAGTATATTTGGCTGACTGCGAATGCAGTTAATAACAGATTATATTTTTATATATGTCTTCTGTTTGGTGGTGAAAAGGAATGGTGCAATGAGGGTTTTTGTACAATAAAGAACTTTGACCGGAAAGCACCAAAGCATCAGATATCAAAACGTCACCTGCAGAAAAAAGAATCATTTCAGTTATTGGGCAAAAGTAGAATTGAGCACGCCTTTTCTGAAGCCACTCGTCTGACAGAAATAAAATACAAGGAACAAGTTGCATCCAATAGGAGAGTATTGGCTTGTATTATTCAGGCAATTGTATTTCTTTGTAAACAAGAACTAGCCTTTCGCGGCCATCGAAAAGATTAATACTCCAGCTACAAAGGTAAGTATCTGGAATTGTTGGATTTACTAGCTCAAGGAGAGCAATTAATCCAAGACCATCTGTCACCATCTTCAAGCTTTAAAGGGACTTCTCCAGATATACAGAATGATGTAATAGAAATGATAACTCTGGCAGTTAATGAGAAAATAAGAGCTGAAATTCAGAACTACAATTTCATTTCGATTCAAGCTGATGAAGTATTAGACGTGTCATGCAAGAGTCAAATGAGTATAATATTCAGATACTGTATTTCAGACAATATTGGGGAAAGATTCGTTGGATTTTACGATGTTTCTGGAGATAAAACTGCTGAAAGTTTATCAAACATTATTCATGCAGTATTGAAAGAATGAAATGTGGAAAGAAAAGTTGTTAGTCAAACATACGATGTCGCTTCAGTAATGGTAGGCAGAGAAAGAGGACTACAACAATTGGTGGAGCAGTTGTGTCCCTATGCGCTGTTTATTCATTGTTACGCACACCAACTGAATTTGGTACTGTTACATGCCTCCAAAATCATACGACAAGTACTCATGTTTGTAAGTGATTTTTCAGCAAATCATCAAAACGAACTGTATTGCTAACTGAGAAAGGATTTAAACTGCCACATGCAAGCAACACTCGCTGGAGCTTTCATTCCTGGGCAGTTTCAACAATATCTAGTCATTTCTCAGAGCTATATATTGTTTTTAATTATACAATTAATGATACAGACTCTCAGTGGGACCCAGAATCTTTGAGCTGTGCTGTGAGAATGAAACGACGGATATATGATCCTACGTTTGTCTATTTGCTTTGTTTCTACCGAGGGTGCTTTGTTTATGTTGTTCATTTCTTTAATGTTCTTCAGTCAAAATCTGTCAGTGTAACTGCTTGCCACAACGAAATAAGAACTGTTTTGAGAAACTTACGACAGCTAAGAACGGAAACATTCGTTGATGAATGCATTAAATGCAGCTTGTGTTTGAATGGCAACTTATCATTCCGTGACAGTCAAAAGACATCTCTCAGGGCTCTAACTTACGAGATACTGGATTTGCAAATTGTTCAGATGGAAAGAAGGTTTCAAAAGTTTCCCCAAATTTGTGAACTTTTGTACGAAAAGTGTTTCCCGAACTATCTAAAAGAATTCCCAAAGTTGAAACTGATTCTGTTATTAGAACAGTACCCTTTTTTCAGACAAGAACAACTTGAAAATGCACTGTGTAACATATACGCTGATATGAAAAAACACTTATCTCCAAGAATCCTCTTAAAGTACATTGTCAACAATGATTTAGACTCTGTTTATAAAAAAAATACAAAGTTCCTGCGTTTGGTTTTGACCCTACCCGCAACTACAGCAAGCAGTGAACGAAGCGTGAGTACTCTTAAAAGAGTGAAGAACTATTTAAGGAATTCAATGTCCCACACCCGGCTGTCGTGTTTGCAGATCTTTGTAGACCGAGTTATAGACTCATTCGTGGAAAGAAAAGACAGGCGCATTGCACTTGTGTACAAGAAAATTGTTGTTGTGGTCTTCAGTCCTGAGACTGGTTTGATGCAGCTCTCCATGCTACTCTATCCTGTGCAAGCTTCTTCATCTCCCAGTACCTACTGCAACCTACATCCTTCTGAATCTGTTTCGTGTATTCATCTCTTGGTCTCCCTCTACGATTTTTACCCTCCACGCTTCCCTCCAATACTAAATTGGTGATCCCTTCATGCCTCAGAATATGTCCTACTAACCGATCCCTTCTTCTAGTCATGTTGTGCCACAAACTTCTCTTCACCCCAATCCTATTCAATATCTCCTCATTAGTTGTATGATCTACCCATCTAATCTTGAGCATTCTTCTGTAGCTCCACATTTCGAAAGCTTCTATTCTCTTCTTGTCCAAACTAGTTACCGTCCATGTTTCACTTCCATACATGGCTACGCTCCATAGAAATACTTTCAGAAACGACTTCCTGACACTTAAATCAATACTCGATGTTAACAAATTTCTCTTCTTCAGAAACGCTTTCCTTGCCATTGCCAGTCTACATTTGATATCCTCTCTACTTCGACGATCATCAGTTATTTTGCTCCCCAAATAGCAAAACTCCTTTACTACTTTAAGTGTCTCATTTCCTAATCTAATTCCCTCAGCATCACCCGACTTAATTCGACTACATTCCATTATACTCGTTTTGCTTTTGTTGACGTTCATCTTATACCCTCCTTCCATGACACTGTCCATTCCGTTCAACTGCTCTTCCAAGTCCTTTGCTGTCTCTGACGTAATTACAATGTCATCGGCGAACCTCAAAGTTTTCATTTCTTCTCCATGGATTTTAATACCCACTCCGAATTTTTCTTTTGTTTCCTTCACTGCTTGCTCAATATACAGATTGAATAACATCGGGGATAGGCTACAACCCTGTCTCACTCCCTTCCCAACCACTGCTTCCCTTTCATGTCCCTCGACTATGCCATCTGGTTTCTGTACAAATTGTAAATAGCCTTTCGCTCCCTGTATTTTACCCCTGCCACCTTCAGAATTTGAAAGAGATTATTCCAGTCAACATTGTCAAAAGCTTTCTGTAAGTCTACAAATGCTACAAACGTAGGTTTGAATTTCCTTAATTTAGCTTCTAAGATAAGTCGTAGGGTCAGTATTGCCTCACGTGTTCCAATATTTCTACGGAATCCAAACTGATCTTCCCCGAGGTTAGCTTCTACCAGTTTTTCCATTCGTCTGTAGAGAATACACTTTAGTATTTTGCAGCTGTGACTTATTAAACTGATAGTTCGGTAATTTTCACGTCTCTCAGCACCTGCTTTCTTTGGGATTGGAATTATTATATTCTTCTTGAAGTCTGAGGGTATTTCGCCTGTCTCATACATCTTGCTCACCATATGGTAGAGTTTTGTCAGGACTGGCTCTCCCAAGGCCGTCAGTAGTTCTAGAAAATGGTAAATGTTTTTTCACTTGCTGCTGGATTTCTACAAATTTGTCAACGTTTCTAGAACAAGTTAGTTATTATTATTATTATTATTATTATTATTACTAGTGGCGGCGGTAATAGTGGTGGTCGTGGTAGTAGTAGTAGTTATTGTTGTAGTTGTTGTTGTTGTTATTGTTGTTGTTTTATTTGATGCATTTTGTTTCATTTCTTTAAATTATTGTTTATTGTACTATTTTGTCTCCCTATAATAAATGTGGAGTCTCGCCAAACTTTACAACCACGCTACGCTACTGGTGTAAATGACGTCACATGTAGCAGGTGGCCCACGTAATGCGACTGGCCTGAGCAGACGGAGCCGGCCCCGCGTTTCGCTCGCCGGGCTGATCCCCTGGCGCAGGCCCTCCTATCCGCACAAAACCCGCCGGGCAGCTCGCCGGCCCCTGTCCCCTGTGTTTGCTCGTCCGGCGGCGCGCCCGCGGTGTGAAGAGCCCCCGCCGCCTAGCCGCCTTCCAGTGAGAGCCGCAGCGCTGGGCGCGAGCCGACGCGGCTCAGCCGCGCATAGCGAGAGTCGCCCCTGCCGCTGCTGAAAGCTGCCGGATCTCCATTCGGTGCTGAATAATGCATGCCCCTAACAGCGCTGTCCGGCGGGGACGAGTCCGCACAGTGTGGCAAGAACTGCGCGATTACACCCGCGCCCGCTTTGCGTTCGCAGAGATGCACAGTTTGATAAAACCTCCATCTCGGATACCTTCCCCTCCCTGCGGAATTTTGCTCCGCTACGACCCTTTTTCTCGTCTATTCAAACATTTTCCGTAGAATCGAAGGGACGGGATGCAAGGAAGTGGGTGAATAGTATTAGAGATAACATTACGATCTTCCTAAGGGAAACCAACGTTCACTGAAACAACGTTTGGGTTCAGGGAAACGAGTCGTGTTAAATACAGTTTGCTTTGATGCTTACTGGCTTCATATTGTGTTCAAGCAGATTAAAAAGGGATCTAAAACGAACATATTGAAAAAGGCAGTCATAAAGTATCCGTTAAATGGTTCAAAGGGCTCTGAGCACTATGGGACTTCTGAAGGCATCAGTCCCCTAGAACTTAGAACTACTTAAATCTAACTAACCTAAGGACATCACACACATCCATGCCCGAGGCAGGATTCGAACTTGCGACCGTAGCAGTCGTAAGGTTCCGGACTGAAGCGCCTAGAACCGCACAGCCACCGCGGCCGGCTAAAGTATACGTTAAGCAACACATTCTATACAGTGAAAAATTACACTAGTGGCCATTAAAATTGCTACACCAAGAAGAAAAGCAGATAATAAACGGGTATTCATTGCACAAATATATTATACTAAAACTGACATGTGATTACATTTTCACGCAATTTGGGTGCATAGATCCTGAGAAATCAGTACCCACAACAACCACCTCTGGCCGTAATAACGGCCTTGATACGCCTGGGCATTGAGTCAAACAGAGCTTGGATGGCGTGTACAGGTACAGCTGCCCATGCAGCTTCAACACGATACCACAGTTCATCAAGAGTTGTCACTGGCGTATTGTGACCAGCCAGTTGCTCGGCCACCAATGACCAGACGTTTTCAGTTCGTGAGAGATCTGGAGAATGTGCTGGCCAGGGCTGCAGTCGAACATTTTCTGTACTGCAAACGTCGTCGAACTGTTCGTGCAGATGGTTGTTGTCTTAGAAACGTCCCCATTTGTTGACTCAGGAATCGAGACGTGGCTGCACGATCCGCTACAGCCATGCGGATAAGATGCCTGTCATTTCGACTGCTAGTGATACGAGGCCGTTGGGATCCAGCACGGCGTTCCGTATTACCCTCCTGAACCCATCGATTCCATATCCTGCTAATAGTCATTGCATCTCGACCAACGCGAGCAGCAATGTCGCGATACGATAAACCGCAACCGCGATAGGCTACAATGCGACCTTTATCAAAGTCGGAAACGTGATGGTACGCATTTATACTCCTTACACGAGGCATCACAACAACGTTTCACCAGGCAACGCCGGTGAACTGCTGTTTGTGTATGAGAAGTCGGTTGGAAACTTTCCTCATGTCAGCACGTTGTAGGTGTCGCCACCGGCGCCAGCCTTGTGTGAATGCTCTGAAAAGCTAGTAATTTGCATATCACAGCATCTTCTTTCTGTCGGTTATATTTCGCGTCTGTAGCAGGTCATCTTCTTGTTATAGTAATTTTAAAGGCCAGTAGTGTACTTAGATAACACAGAAAAGAATTCGGTAAAAATGTAACTGTCGTAAATATAACACTACCATTTCATATAATACTTTCCCACTATGTTTCTTTTATGCTATCTTTTTTCTGAAAAACCTGATTCCCAGAGCTGTGTAATGTACACTGAAGAGTGAAATGGTATACCTGCCTAATATCGTGTAGGCCCCCCGCGAGCACGCAGAAGTGCCGGAAGACGACGTGGCATAGACTCGGCTAACGTCTGAAGTAGTGCTGGAGGGAACTGACACAATGAATCCGGCAGGGCTGTCCATAAATCCGTAAGAGTACGATGGGGTGATCTCTCTGAACAGCAGGTTGCTCAATAATGTTCATGTCTGGGGAGTTTGGTGGCCAGCGAAAGTGACTAAACCCAGAAGAATGTTCCTGAAGCCACTGCGTAGCAATTCTAAACGTTCGGTGCGCAGCGTTGTCCTGCTGGAATTGCCCCAGTCCGTCGGAATGCACGATGAACATGAATGGATACAGGTGATCAAACTGGATGCTTACGTACGTGTCATCTGTCAGTGTCGTATCTAGATTTATCAGGGGTCCCATATCACTCCAACCGCACATGCTCCACACTATTACAGAGTCTCCAACAGCTTGAACAGTCCCGTGGCTTGCACTGTCCATGGTTTCATGAGGTTGTCTCTGATGTGTTGGTAAATGTGCCAACACCTTGTAGATAGAGTAGGCCGAAATGCACGCTATCTACCGCAGACGGGCGTGAATTCTGGAACAGGATAAGTAGTGAATTCTCATAAGAAAAGTATGCAGCTCCTCGAATACTTATCTTTTATTCTTTGATGTGAATACAGCATTCTTGATGAGACATTTCATATGATAACTTTCAAACTATGTAAGGCTAATGGCGCCTTGTTAGGTCGTAGCCATGGACTTAGCTGAAGGCTATTCTAACTGTCTCTCGGCAAATGAGAGAAAGGCTTCGTCAGTATAGTCGCTAGCAAGGTCGTCGTACAACTGGGGCGAGTGCTAGTCCGTATCTCGAGACCTGCCTTGTGGTGGCGCTCGGTCTGCGATCACACAGTGGCGACACGCGGGTCCGACATGTACTAAATGGACCGCGGCCGATTTAAGCTACCACCTAGCAAGTGTGGTGTCTGGCGGTGACACCACAGTCTCCATACCCGTACACGTCCATCCGCTCGATACAATTTGAAATGAGAGTCGTCCTACATGTTTTCAGTCATCATCAACAGTCCAATGTCGGTGTTGAAGGCTCAGGCGAGGCGTAAAGCTTTGCGCCGTGCACTCATTAAGGGTACAGGAGTGGGCCTTTGGCTCCGAAAGCCAATATCTATGATGATTCGTTGAACGGTTGGCACGCTGACATTTGTTGATGGCCCAGCACTGAAATCCGCAGCAATTTGCTGAAGGGTTGCACTTCTGTCACGTTGAACGATTCTCTTTAGTCGTCCTCGGTCCCGTCCCCGTCCTTGCAGGATCATTTCCCGGCCGCAGCGATGTCGGAGCTTTGATGTCTCACAGGAATGCTGATATTCACGGTACTCTCGTGAAGTTGTCGTACGGGAATATCCTCACTTTATCGCTACCTTGGAGACGCTGTGCCGCGCGGGATTAGCCGAGCGGTCTAGGGCGTTGCAGTCATGGACAGTGCAGCTGGTCCCGTCGGAGGTTCGAGTCCTCCCTTGGGCATGGGTGTGTATGTTTGTCCTTAGGATAATTTACGTCAAGTAGTGTGTAAGCTTAGGGACTGACGACCTTAGCAGTTAAGTCCCATAAGATTTCACACACATTTGAACATTTTTGAGACGCTGCGTTTTATCCTTCGTGCGCCGACTATAACGTCACGCTCAAACTCACTTAAAGCTTGATAACCTATCACTGTAGCAGAGGTAACAGATCTAACAACTGCGCCAGACACTTGTTGTCTTAGATAGAAGTTACCGACAGCAGCGTTGTTTACGTATCTCTGTATTTGAATACGCGTGCCTATATCAGTTTCTTTCGCGCTTCAGTGTGTAATACTAACACCTTATCCTCTTTCTGATCTCAACGTATCACAGAGAGGTGTTGTACCTAAAATTCTTTTTGTGGCGCACATAATCGAAACCAAACGTCGTAGGTGTCTGATTCTAATCGCAGAGGGTGCCCATAATTAAAGTTCCAGGTTCAGAACACTGTAGAAAGAGAACCACACCCCAGAATGACATCAAATTTCAACAGAATGCTATTGACGCAGGGTAACACGTCATTGGAAAAAAAACGAAAATTTGATCAATAGATGGCGCTGTAAGCGTTAGAACATGCACACCAACTGACGCGTGGCACTCGGCTTTTCCTTAGTTTGCGTCCGAGTTGCCCAAAACGAATGTCTTCCTGAAGGAAGCTCTTTTACAATAACGGTGACTGAGCGCCAGTAGCCCTGCGTAAGTTCAGGACACACACTTGTACGAAAAAAGGAATTAGTCCGACGTCTGCTAGGAGTCTGGAAAAAATGATTACAAAATTCAGAAAGACAGGTTCTTTTGAAGTGCACTTCGGCAGAGGGAGGAAAACAGTTGATCGGACGTCTGCCGAATATGTGCCAACACTATTGCAAGATGGGTCGATCGGTAGTGCGTAGAAGTGCAATGCAGGGAGAATTGCCGAAACGCATCATATATGCAAGCGCGGTGGATAAAATCCTATGCATTGCTATCAGTACTAAATAACCCATGTTCAGGGGTTGCTTCCTTCTGACCTGCTAGCACGACAAAAATTCGCTTTGGAATTTCATGTTCGCGTCGAAGTGGGCGCTGAATGTCCTTGGAGTATTATGTGGATAGCCTGAGCCCATTTATATCTCCAAGGACATATCAATATGTAGCATTGCAGAATATGGGAACGGAAAATCCGGCGCACGTCAGCCGGTACCACTCCATTCTACAGAGGTGACTGGGTGGTGCAGTTTGTCGGCGTCGTTTATTGTATGGCCTTATTTTGTCGAGGAGATGGGTACTGCGGGTCCGATTATCCGTACCGTCATTGGTAAACGCAATTAGAATCTTTTTTGCACAAATGTCATTTCAACCCTTCTGCAGCGTGGATGTGTGGGTATGATCCTTTTTATGCAGGCTGACGTTCCTCCGCACAGCCAGAAGAGACAATTCGTAAATGCCGTCATTTACTACAGCCTTGCCGTCCAGATCAACTGTACTTAATACATGTGACTCCTGATTCTGGGTTATCTGAAAAACGTTATCTAATGTGCTCCAGTTACGAAAGTAGTTGAATTGTAGGCACGCATTGCGCAACGCATTCTGAACGCACTGATACTCCGATCTGTTGTGGAACATGCTGTTTCTCGATTTCAACTTGTGGCAAAAAAGGGTTGACAGCATATTGAACGTGTCTTGCGCCAGACTCACGGCCATTAGGAACTGCGACCAATTTGCTTTTTATGCGGTTTTGGCCATAGGACAGTTAATAACCGATGTCATTTTGCTTTTTATGCGTGCTTTGCTCCCAGGGCAATTAAAAACCGATATCTTTTGCTTTCTATGTGGTTTTTGGCCTCAGCAGAATTAAAAACCTATTTTTCCCGTGAGATGTGATACGGCTTACCTACAGCCTGGCACAGTGCCACAACTGCTGACTGCCGAAAGTGCACAATCATGCACATTGAACAGTACGGATGGTGTAATGTGCAACTGAAGCCATAGCTGTCATATTGAGAGTCATCAGTCATTTATAGCAGACCTCATTAATCTGAAACGCTTAGAGTGCAATATTTTGGTAAAATTTTCGTTAATATATTTTTTTAACCTGGAACTTTAATAATGGACACCCTGCATGTGTCCTGTAACATTACACAACGTGTATAGTGCGCGTAGGATGTGCAGTGACTGGTAGTGAGAAATGAATTAACAGTGTAGCACTCACCAGTAAGGTTACGTTGTTGTTGCCTCACCAAGTAAAGTGAAAATTGCTTTTAGCAAAAAAGTGTGTAGCACAAAAAGTGTATTCAGATTACATCAGAGTGATCATCAAGAACAGCAGCACAGCAAGCAAATTACAAAAAATGTGAAATTTGTACGTGAAATCCTCGCTTCCGTCTGAGGATAGGACCAAGTCCGGAAATAGTTACTGTGAAATCAATTATTCATTCAGAAAGTTCTGCTGGTTGCTTTTCTTCATCAGTGATATTTACGGAAACAGTCAAGGTATTCTCACACCATCATGGATAAAATAAAATACTGATTTAGGTTTCCCACGGTTTCCCTAAATTACTTGAGGCAAATGTGGGGATTGTTGCCGGCCTAGGTGGCCGAGCGGTTCTAGGCGCTACAGTCTGGAACCTCGCGACCGCTACGGTCGCAGGTTCGAATCCTGCCTCGGGCATGGATGTATGTGATGTCCTTAGGTTAGTTAGGTTTAAGTAGTTCTAAGTTCTCGGGGAATGGTGACCTCAGAAGTCCCATAGTGCTCAGAGCCATTTGAACCATTTTTTGGGGGGGGGGGGGGGAGGGAATTTTTCCTACTATTAGTCGACAGACGATTACCTGTCGTATTCTTATCAAACTAGACATTTAAGTATGTAAATTCCTGTATACATGATTATATTATTTTTGTTGTTTCAAATTTTAATACGATGACATGCCCATTATGCTTTAAAAATTGAACCATCGCTAAATAAGACTACTACTACCACTGCTACTACTGCAGACTAATACTGTGTGCCAAACCAGCTTCACTTCCGCCAGCACCCCTTCTCCTAGCGCCCAAACTTCACACAAGTTTTGCATATCTCCCACGAGATGTGCGGAGAACTTCTGTGAAGATGTTCCGCGAAAGGCAGGACACACTTGAAATACAGTGCAAATAAAGGAATGTCATGTGCAGTCTTATGGTACGAACGGCTGGGAGACGCTGAAGGGTAATTAAAACCGTCTCATTGGAAAATTTTTACTTATCCTCCGCTCCCGCAAGCACCTTCCCGTCTTGAAGTAAGAGAGCTATGTACGGAAGCGTAGCTGAAAAGTGTTGGTGACCAATGGTGTGTGTGTAAACAGCGTCATGTTCCTGCTGGATGATGTAGGAAAGGGGGGAGGGGGGAAATCCGGTTCCGGCACCATCAATAGTGTCATATGCCCTCTCTTTATGAGACACTACGGGGAACTTTGGAATTTAATCCAGGTCATCGGCGAAATGACTGCTGATAATTTACTTTTCGCCATCACCTCTTCTCCCCTCGTCGACCAAACGCTGGCAGCGAATATTTCATGTAACACCAGGATTCGAATGGCTTCAAATGGCTCTAAGCACTATGGGACTTAACATCTGAGGTCTTAACCTCAGGACATAACACACGTTGTCCTCGATGGTGAGTGTTCATCGGAGGTGAGGGTATCATCTGGAGTGCCCCAGGGAAGTGTGGTAGGTCCGCTGTTGTTTTCTATCTACAAAAATGATCTTTTGGATAGGGTGGATAGCAATGTGCGGCTGTTTGCTGATGATGCTGTGGTGTACGGGAAGGTGTCGTCGTTGAGTGACTGTAGGAGGATACAAGATGACTTGGACCGGATTTGTGATTGGTGTAAAGAATGGCAGCTAACTCTAAATATAGATAAATGTAAATTAATGCAGATGAATAGGAAAAAGAATCCCTTAATGTTTGAATACTCCATTATTAGTGTAGCGGTTGACACAGTCACGTCGATTAAATATTTGGGCGTAACATTTCAGCGCGATATGAAGTGGGACAAGCATGTAATGGTAGTTGTGGGGAAGGCGGATAGTCGTCTTCGGTCCATTGGTAGAATTTTGGGAAGATGTGGTTCATCTGTAAAGGAGACCTCTTATAAAGCACTAATACGACCTATTCTTAAGTACTCCTCGAGCGTTTGGGATCACTATCAGGTCGGATTGAGGGAGGACATAGAAGCAATTCAGAGGCGGGCTGCTAGATTTGTTACTGGTGTTACGGAAATGCTTCAGGAACTCGGGTGGGAGTCTCTGGAGGAAAGGAGGCGTTCTTTTCGTGTATCGCTACTGACAAGGGAACCTACCCATCGCACCCCCCTCAGATTTAGTTATAAGTTGGCACAGTGGATAGGCCTTGAAAAACTGAACACAGATCAATCGAGAAAACAGGGAGAAGTTGTGTGGGACTATGAAAAAAATAAGCAAAATATACAAACTGAGCAGTCCATGTGGAAGATAAGCAACATCAAGGAGAATGTGAGCTCAGGAGCAAAGTTATGATATGTCCGTTCGTTCATTGACGTCTCTGTTCACTGTAATAAGTTTACTGTCCGTGTTTTGCGACCGCACCGCAAAAACGTGCGATTAGTAGAGGGAAGGACGTGCCTCTCCAATGGGAACCGAAAACATTTCATCGCAAGGTCATAGGTCAACCGATTCCTCCACAGGAAAAAACGTCTGATATATTCTATACGAGACTGGTGACAGCATGTGCGTCACATGACAGGAGTAAGTTGTCGACTCCCCTAACTTCTACACTTGGCGGACGGGTAAAAGGTTCTTCTACCTTGCCCGATTTAGGTTTTCTTGTGGATGTGATAATCACTCCAAAAAAAGTGATGAAAACATAAGAGTTCGTCACATAAACAGCAACAAAGGAATGCAACAGTTTCACAGTCGCACAGTTTTCCCTGTGCTCTGTCAAAACATATGTTTTTAACGTTTTCAAATTTTTCCGTGTGTAGACCATCAAATCCTGCATATGTCCAAGCAAATCTGAACATGTACTGGAATTTTGAAGAGAAAAGTTGATTATATAAAAAGTTAAACTATTCACTTGAAGGCAGACTTGAATCAAGGACCACTCGTTCTGCAGCTGCTCACGCTAACCACGGGACCACGGCGGTCCTGAGCTAACACTATCCTTCATGTTGCTTATCTTACACATGGACTGCTCAGTTTGTATATTTTGCTTATTTTTTTCATAGTCCCACACAAATTCTTCCTGTTTTCTCGATTGATCTGTGTTCAGTTTTTCAAGGCCTATCCACTGTGCCAACTTACAACAGGGAGAGAAGATGCTAGTTGTGGTACGAGGTACCCTCCGCCACGCACCGTATGGTGGATTGCGGAGTATGTATGTAGATATAGATGTAGGCATGCCCGAGGCAGGATTCGAGCGTGTGACTGTAGCAGCAGCGCTGTTCCGGACTGAAGCGCCTAGAACCGCACGGCCACAACGGCCGGCGCAGGATTCGAACTAGCTTATCCTGGAGTCGATAGCCAGCGCGCACGCGTGCGCTAGCGACCTCGGCTACGGAGGGAGGTAAGGAATTTCATCAGTTAACGGAAAGAAACAGTGAAGTTCAAGAGATTGACGGAGGAACGGGAAGGAATAATTCTATGAATGTCCCGAACAAGAAGAAAGAGCGTGTTGTAGGAATTGCGACAAACAACATTTGTTCATCTGTCACTGTAGGAAATCCTTACAGAGGTCGACGATTTAGATCTACTAGTGGCTTTGGCCAAAACCCATGGTACGGAATAACAACACGTTGTTAACTAGAAAATTCAGTGTGTGACTGTGGGAGGCGTACGAGTGTATCCAACAAGCTCAACGTCTGTTGCTGTTGGTAACTCGGTATAATACATACATATTATAAAAATGGATGTGTGTTTGTGCGTGTGTGTGTGATATATCCTCCTAAACCTGTGGAATGATTTCAACCAAACTTGGTACACATATAGCTTACGGTCAGGCACCTACATATCACACTTCAGCAGATATGACTTTATAGAAATGAGCTGCGTGAAAAACTGTAGCATCGATCGTGACGTTTCAATGTATTACTTCTGTCCTACAAACCGTATTCTCAATGAGGCGAACAGGAAGTATCCACATATGCTAATAAAGGCACCAACAAAAGTATATCATGGTACCAGACATAGTACAGGAGATATGACTTGAGTGTATAAATGCTACATTGTGCCTGACGTTTAAATTTATTACTTCTTTTCTGTTAACACTATTCACAACACCTTTCGGCACCCAGTATCCACACATGCCGTTGAATGTACGTACAAAATTATATCATTGTACAGCACATAAATCAGGAGATCTGACGTTATAAACAGTGAGGTATCTGAAAAATTGCTCTATCATGTATGCAGTTTAAATTTATTAATTCTTTGCTACTATGTTCGCAACATATTTCTCTGAGAGTTTCCGCATATGCTGCTGAATGTACCTACAGAGGTGTTGTGTACATAGTTCCGCGTAGTCAGCGCGTACACTACTTTCCCACTAGAGCGCGCCCCGCTAAGCACAACAGTGCAGGTGCAGCGCTCATCCGTCTCCGCACTACGAGATGGCGCTGCCTAGAGATGGACCAAATTCTGCTTCCGCCGATCCGCGTATTAATATGTAACGCAGCCAATGAGATTGCTGCTAACGTGGAACCGTTTCTCTTCGCGGATCACACTCGCGCAGTGATACCTGAACGCGCGAGGTATTATAACGAGTGTACAGACCTCCGATTAGTCAGTCTGCATTAGTCTGTAGTCAAGTTTCAGTCTGTGTCTAATAAGATTACCATATTCCTGTACATAGCCATGAAGGGAAATGAATGGACACTTTGTCAAGTATCAGAGATATGTGAGAATAAGAGTAACATACCAAGACCAAAGGAGCTTCAGATTGTCAATTGTAAACAGCATAAATGTGTGTGAAAATTAATCAAATTCTGTTTAAAGTTGGTCACCACCAATCTGCTACTCTAAGCGTGCAAGTGGCATTTCTATCGTCTGACGTAACGGCAGAAGATAATCACGCCACGAGACATATTGCTGACACTCGCCTACTTCATTAGAGCGACAAGTCAAATAATCTGATGGTGTGTGGACCGAAGGTCTTACAGTACGCACACCACCAGAGGTTTATCATTGGACGACACATAGGTCAAGAAATATGACGTCCTGAAACTGAGATACCTGAGAAAGTACCACATCACGAATAAAGTTCTAGTACATTTCTTCTTTACTCCTACAGTCGAGCTAAATTAAGGAAATCTCCAACAGCTGGCAACGCTTTTGATAGCTTTTATGTGCGAAGCGCAAACCGCTGCAGGCGAAAACAAAGAGGCATTGCCATAGAGACGTTTACAAAATCGCGTTGTAGACACGCAAAGCAGCTACGACCGGCGTACAGAAACTATCCGTGACAATGTTCCTTAATTTTGATAACGTAAACACAGATGTGTACATTATGCATATTTCTTTGTATGAATGTTTCACATTTTTCTAAGTGTTTTTATGAATACATGGAAATGGCATTTTTTTAGTATTTCAGTACAAACACAGTTGATATTTTCTTTTCGTTTCTAATAGGAAATTGGCAAAATGAATACCAGGGCAACGCTGGGTTTCTCAGCTAGTATACAAATAAAGGAATCCTTGTATTTAGAAACGACAGATCGTTTAATTAAAAAAATTACTGGAACGAAAAAAGAAACAGCGGCTGTCGGAATGCTGGCAGTGACACGTGAAATAAGACATGCAGGAAATATGATGAGAGGAATCCGAGCTCTGGTAGTTGTCAGATGAGACTGGTTCCAAAGCGCTTCCTGACAGTTAGCGACATGCAAGGCTGCTTCTACTGATCTGTCTGACAAAAACAGCGCATCTGGTTGCTTCTGAGTTTCATGTTAAAGGGACGCCTGTGTCGATATTATGACAACTGAAATGTTCCCTCTAGACACTCCAGATCGGTATACGGTCCCTCCTGTGACAGAGAAAAAACAGGCGAGTGTGTTGGCCAGTGACTTCCTGCTCTAGAGTAGCATGGCAAAAGTCACCTTCTGGGAACGTAATGGTGACCGCATCCACAAATAACATCAGGTGCCACTGCAGTGGAATTCAGAAAGACTTTTTCGGCCGTTGCTCCTGCTTTCCTGTGTCACTCGTTTATTTTTTCCTGGACTAGTCATGTGTCTTCACGGGGTCGGCACGTTATTTTGAATTTGAGAATGACAATGAATTTGACATCCGAATGTAACTGGATACCCGTCTTGTCACCTGCGCTCCTTGTCCTCTCCCCACGGCCCCATCTCCGGAACCGAGCGAGGTGGCGCCGTGGTTAGCACACTGGACACGCATTAGGAAAGACAACAGTTCAAACCAGCGTCCGCCAGCTTGATTTAGATTTTCCATGATTGCCCTAAATCGCCTCAGGCAAATGCCGGGATCAATCCTTTGAAAGAGCACGGCCGACTTCCTCGATGTTTGGTCCCCCCCCTCCAAACCATCAACCCTCCCCAGGGTGGCACTTGTGCACTCCATCTGTCTGCGTCTAATATTATCCCATGAGCAAGTATAGGAACGTTTTCTAAATGTTGGCGAATCATGTAACTGACGCGGGACTTGGGTACCAGCCCGGTATTAACAAGTCAGATATGGGACACTGCCTACAAGCAATAGCCAGACTGTCTGGCACACCAGCCCTCGTCGTTAATCCGCCGGGCGCATTCGATCCGGGAGCTTACCTGAAGCGGCGTGCTAACTGGGGCTGTTATCCGAGCGGATTTCCCTGTTTCGGTCATAAATGCGGTATTTAAAAAGGAGAGAAGCTTCACAATAGTAATTACGAGGGTTATTCGGAAAGTAAGGAACGATCGGTCGCGAAATGGAAACCACAGTGAAAATCCGATGAAGTTTTGCACAGGTGTGTCTGGCAGTCTCTCTAGTATACCCGTCGATCGCGATACGTCGTTCTTTTTAGCTCTGAGCACACAGGGAGCACATAAAGATGTCTAGAACAATAGTGTCTCCCGCCAAGTACGAGGGCCTGGTGAGAAATTTCGCCTGAAGCTATGCAGCCTACATTACATAACTGTCATGCGTTTTCTTCTTCAAGACAATTCTCAGCCGCATTCTGCAGGCGCAATGAAGATGCTCCTGCATCGTTTTCAATTAGAAATGTTTGATTACTCACAATACAGCCCGTAATTGTCTCCCTCTGAGTTTCATCTCTGCCCACATGAACCTCTGGCTATGAAGACAACGTTTTGGCACAGACAACGAGCTGTAGGCCAGCATAGAGAATTAGCGGTAAGCACTGGCGGCTGCCTTCTATAACGAGGGTATTGGAAATTTGTTACAACGCTACGACAAACGTCTAAATCGGATCGGCGACTGTGGAGATAAGTAGCTAGAAGTTGTAGCTAACTGTTTCAAATAAAACAGTATTGATTGTCACTGTGATTTCCACCTCGCGACCTATCGTTCCTAACTTTCCGAATAGCCCTCGTATAAGGGACTTTAGCCTCGGTCACCATTACCTTCACTGATCCAGAGCGACGCTGGATTGGTGTAGGTCCACACCAAACTGTGATTACAGTAGAAGAAATGAGAGTTGATAAATTAGGATTCATATCTAAAGTATGGATGAACTATGAAAATTATATTTAGAAAATATGTATGTTGAAAGTTTACACGTTTATGTTGGCATATTTACATCTATACCTCGCAACCCACCCTACGGTGTGTGATGGAGAGCACTTCTGAAACAAATATTACGAATGGCTCGTGGGAAGAACGATTGTCAGTAAAGCTCCATATAAGATCTAACTTTTCTGGCTTCCATTTGCGATCTTCTCGCGAGACTTACGTGATAAGTCGTAATGTGATCTCCGACTCGTCTTGCAACGTACGCCTCGAAATTTCAACAGTGAACCTCTCTGTGACGCACAACGCCTCTCCTGTAGCGTGTACCATTGGGAATTTGTTCAGTATGTCTGTAGGGCCCTCGTGCCGCTCTTCGTTGGATCTTCTCAACCTCTTCCCTTAATGTTACTTGTTAAGGGTCCCAGACAAACAAACAATATTCAAAAATAAATCGAACAAGTGTTTTGTAGGCCATTTCCTTTGTGGATTGTGAAACCTCCAAAAAATCCCAGTATCTATGATGAAACAAAGGAAATATAGACCTCAGATTTGTCAAAAAACAGATGACTTGACACCATTGTCATTTTTGTCATCTAAAGGAATCTTTTTTAGGTGCATCTGTCATTAAGATGTAAACGAGACGGAACACTTGCGATTTTTCAGGCATGACCATGTGCCAAACGGTAGCTTTGTACGATGCAAAGCTTGAAAGATGATTAGTTTAACTCCTTTGGTTGATGTTTGGACATACACAATTTAGTGCAGGAGTTGACTTGGAGTTACTAATGACTGTTCTTGGATGCCGGTAAAATGCTGGTATTGTCGACTGATGTGGGAGTAAATACACTCAAAACAGTAGAAATAGAATTCCAAACAAAAGGTAATAACAGTATTTTGCCACATTGCTGAACTTCATGACAAAAACGCTTTCGAAAAGACTGATAAGCCACCAGAACAGGTTCGAATCCTGCCTCGGGCATGAATGTGTGTGATGTCCTTAGATTAGTTAGCTTTTAGTAGTTCTACGTTCTAGGGGACTGATGACCTCAGAAGTTAAGTACCATAGTGCCCAGAGCCATCTGAAGCATTTTGAACCACCAGAACTGATCACTGCGATTAGAAGGATTGCAATGATGCAGATGATGAGCCTGAAAAGGAACCAGACTTCAGTTTAATCCTACAAGTATCCATCAAATGGGGTTCTGCTTTGCGTATGACGTTTTTTTTCTTTTCTTCTACTTTACAAAGCTGCAAAGTAATTCTAAATCCTATATGGAATGTAAAAATATCCAGCATGCAGCAGACACTCAGTTGAAGAGCGAATCAATAATAGCATCATAACATGAGTTCAAAGCGCTCGATATCAACAGAATATGTTAAGAAATTTGCCACATCATTGTTATTCCGTATTATATTCAAAATTACAGACATTCAGCACGCTTCAGCATGGTTCGAAACCTGAGAAATCCTCAAAAATGTGCTTGTTAAATTAGCTTGGTAAATGTTGGATCCATTATCCCTGAGAATAAATGCTGATATTTTATGGAAAAACACGGTAACTAATTTTAATTTTTGGACCGAATACTACATTACACAACGAGGAAAAATAGTTTGCAAACTGGAATGGATACGCCTCTACCATGGGAGTTAATCCATAATCTATAAGATCGCCAGCTGGACTTCACAAACAAGATCAATTCGAAGCAAAAAACCACGTAACTGGTTCTTCCTATCCAAAGACACAAAAAAGCATTTAAACATTTGAGCTTCATAGCCACGTCGCCAGCTGCTGAGAGACTGTTTCTAAACCGAGAAGTTCTGAACGTAAGGAAAACTTCTTCCAAAAAAGTGATCTTTCAGCCACTCATTTATACAATGAGACGTGTTTTTGCTTAATAACATCAAGATGTTCATGTATACGTTTTTGACATCAGACAGGAAAGTTCTAATTAACTATATATTAATCAACATCAATGTTTTGGGATTGGTTATTATCATCGACCAGCAATGTTTTGATCAAGGTATTGAAATGGATATCCGCATATTCGATTTACCAGTACCACAAAGAAACGTTCATTCGTTCGAAAAATAAAATTAAGTAAATTTCCTAATATTAGAATACATACCGTCATACATAGTTTATATGTAAATTCTGTAACATATTATTTCTTTGCTGGTAGTCAAGTGCAGATTGTCTTTGATATTTTCTAACTGGAGGCACCCGAAGTGCATAGCGAAATGGTTCAAATGGCTGCCCGCATCTCGTGGTCGTGCGGTAGCGTTCTCGCTTCCCACGCCCGGGTTCCCGGGTTCGATTCCCGGCGGGGTCAGCGATTTTCTCTGCCTCGTGATGGCTGGGTGTTGTGTGCTGTCCTTAGGTTAGTTAGGTGTAAGTAGTTCTAAGTTCTAGGGGACTGATGACCATAGAACTTAGAACTACTTAAACCTAACTAACCTAAGGACATCACACAACACCCAGTCATCACGAGGCAGAGAAAATCCCTGACCCCGCCGGGAATCGAACCCGGGAACCGGAGCGCGGGAAGCGAGAACGCTACCGCACGACCACGAGCTGCGGACAGTGCATAGCGCTGTGCAAGCTACATTGAGAGTCTCAAACCATATTTCTGTACAGACGTATTGGAACTGGTTGTAATGAATGATGAGCGAAATGGGGCGTCGGGAACATCTCGGCGCTCCACCAGTAGATAATGAGTAACGTCACTCGGTGAAAGGTCGCGGTATCTCGGCACTGCCATCTGACCGGAAACATCAGATCTTTTTTGTCAGTGGCATGTGCTGGTAAAATCTACATCCACACATGTAGCTCTTCTAGGGGAGGAGGTGCTCTTCACCTCCAAAAAGCTGCAGGAAGATCGCACCAGGAAGGCGAAACTGTCCAGCTCATTGGACTTTCTTCACAAAGGATACTATAAGATTCTCGTTAATTTCGTTGAATAGCATCCTTGGAAAAGGAGCCACTATGTAAACTGCCTGTTAATTTAATTTCTTAAAAACCTGCCTAAAAGCATTCGCATCAAATGAAAACCTTAAATATTTTTTAAAATATTATTTATTGTGCAGAAATGGTACAAAGCGGTATCACTTTTCAACATAATCTCCCCCACGCTCAATGCAAGTCCTCCAGCGTTTACAAACCGCATAAATTCCTTTAGAAAAAAATTCTTTTGGTAGTCCGCGCAACGAATCATGCACCGTGTGGCGTACCTCTTCACCAGAACGGAACTTCTTTCCTCCCATTGCGTCTCTGAGTGGTCCAAACATATGGAAATCACTTGGGGCATTGCGAACTTCTTACTCCATTCGTAGACTTGTTGATGTGACAAACATGCATCACCGTAATAAACCTTCATTCATCGATGAATTTCAATATGTTTCACACCTTCACTACGCAAAAACCGAATAACAGAACGCTGTTCTTCTCTGGTGCAAGTCGTAAATGGGGCGGCCGTCTTTATACTGATACTGCGACGGTATGTGTGCATCTGCACTATGCTGCCACCTACAGGCCATTCTGCACGCTGTTTGAAGCATGCTCACCAACTTACAGGATAACGGCGTGAAATTTCGATTTGTTATTACAAATTTAAGGTTTTCATTTTACTCATCCTCGTATATATATGCTACTGGTTTCCCATACGACTGCTTTTAAACAACAGTTTGCGTAATAGCTCCCCTTGCCACGATTATTTTAGTCACTTAAAATAACAGGCAGCTTATATAGTGGCAGTATCAGAGTATATTACTGCCTTATTAATATGCAAGCAGGCCAGACAGACTGTCTAACATGATATTTTCCTTCTGAAGCGTAACAAAGAATGGCCAGCAGTTATTTTCGAGGTGGTGTGATAGGGATTTGTACCAAGTGAAATATTGGGAACTGTAATGAAATATTCCATGACGGTGCGGAACACACAAAAACAAGAAACATAAATTGGATCTGCCAAATCAACCAACCACACTCAGTCAAAGAGTCGTACACAATTATTAAGCAAAAGATGAACACATCTCTCTCTCTTTCTCTCTCTCTCTCTCTCTCTCTCTCTCTCTCTCTCTCTCTGTAGTCAGCAGCAGCCGTGAGACTGGTTGGCAGCAGCCCCCTACTCTTCTCGCTTGTCCGCCTTCCGTTTCAGTTCGTAGTATGCAGGACAGTTCATATCCTCCTTTATTTGTTTAACGTACTCCAGTGTGGGTCTTCCTCTGTAGTTTCTGCCTTCTATTGGGCACTCAATTACTCTTTTCAATAGACCATCATATCGCAGTATATGCCCTATCAACTGAGCACTTCTTTGTTTTAGGTGTTTCATGAAGCATCTTTTCTCTCTTCCTCTCTTCCTCATTCGCGATGATTTGTCTCCAGCTGATTTTCATCATTCTCCTGTAGCACCATGTTTCGAATGCAGCGAGTCTGCTCTCCTCTCTCACTCCTATCGTCGAGGATTCGCTGCCGTGCGTTGCAGTGCTCCACAGGGTAGGTTTTACGCATTTGTTTCCTGACGCCAAGGCTTATTTATTTGTAGTGAATATGTTTCTTTTCTTCTTATTAAAAGCATTCTTGGCCTTGAAAGTTCTGCATACTATCTACTTGAAGCTTCTTCCATCACTCGCTATTTTACTTTCCAGGTAATCAAACTCGTTCACTTCCTCAGTTGCTACGTTTTTAAACTTTACCGCTGTCTTGCTTTCTTTGTTTCTACTGCAGACTGAACTTCTGTTTTATGTATGTTTATTGTCGTATGGAAGTCCTCCTCCATTATTCTTTCCAGGATTTTCTATTCAGGATTTTTTTGCAGATCTTATTCACTTTCTGCAACTACTGCTGTATCATCCGCAAATATCTGCATGTCTACCATAGATCCATGATTTGTTACTCCAATCTTTACTTCTTCTCTCACCCTGTCGATTGCATTCTGTATGTACAGATTAAATAAGTATGGTATGGGGAGCAACATTGTCGTACCTCCTTTCGCATGCTAGCTGGTTCTTCTTTACAACCACACCGAACTACTCCAATTTCATGTACGTAGGTGCTAATTTAAGTCTTCTATGTAGAAAGCTGATTCCTGATTTGCAAAGGATACTCAATAATACATTCCAGTTGACATTGCCTGCCCTTCTTCAGCTGTTTCTTTATCACTTGCCTCAGTGCCAATATTTCTTCCCCTGTTCCTACACCTTTTCTAATTTAGTACTAGTCTTCAGTATATCGTAAAAGTAATAAAATAAGTATGCACACCAGATGTGTAAGGGAAAATTAAGGTACAAAAATCTAAGGAGTCTCTCAATTATAGAACATCGGTCAGAGGAATGATTCATTACATTAATACATGGACACGGAAAATGAAAAGGCTGCTAGACACAACAGCTTTATTGGGGAATATTACAAGATGTGAGTTCGAATACAAATTACTATGACCTATGGCGTTATATCTGGATTGTCCTAATATAAAGATCACGTGGATTTTAAGACAAAGAAATCATCGAAAGATTGGCCAATCAGTAACAAGCAAAATACATTCTGCTACGTACGGAAAGGAAAGAAGGACGAGTGAAAATGTTTATTTGATAGGGATCGCGTCCAGCTGTAACTCCAGCATGTGGCTCATCACATCAAGAAACTAACTCTAAATTAATCAAACAAACTAGCAGTTTGCGCGAGAATAGCAAAAAACACTCAAATTTGTATGAGAACAGCACACTCTGTACCATAAGAACGGAGAAGAAAATCCCGTAAATTAATTCATGTTAGCAGCATTTACAGAATTCTCACACAAAGTGTATATTTTCACTCCATCATCGTGCTAATATAGGCTCGTTCTCTTCGTTAAACCACTGTTGACAGAACACAATGACTGTTCGCCAGTTTGTTGTTCCCCACAGATCCCGTTATTGCGAGAGGGAAGGCCGCAGCTATTGCTAAACCTGGATCAGCTCGCAGCTTCTCTGCCCAGCGACTGTGTATGCAAACACAGAACCAGAGACATACTACTCAGTTACTTGAAAACTAACGGCAGTATTTTTGAAGGTAACTGTGAAGGATTCCAGCTATTATTACTATGTTCATATAGAAAGAAAAATACGGAGAACGCATTGAAATCTGCAAGTTACTGGTTATTTTTCGGATCTAATTGATCTATTTTGTTTGTATTGCGTCTGAGAGCTTAATCCGGATTGAGTTTTGAAACGTGTCGGCACGTTAATTGCTGAGGCATTTTAGTAGTATGATGGGCGGAAATGACCATAGTACAGGGTGTTCGGAAACTCCCGCTACAAACTTCTAGGACCTTTAGAGAGAACAGAGTAAACAATATTTTGAACAGGAACCCCTGTCCGGAATCGTACTTTTTCGTTCTATGAAGGTTTCGCTTCAGATGCTTAACTCTTCTGTATGAGGAACTTATTTAGGAGTGACTCTGTACAATTATTAGGTGCCGGCTGGAGTGGCCGAGCGGTTCTATGCGCTACAGTCTGGAACCGCGCTACCGCTACGGTCACAGGTTCGAATCCTGCCTCAGGCATGGATGTGTGTGATGTCCTTAGGTTAGTTAGGTTTAAATAGTTCTAAGTTCTAGGGGACTGATGACCTCAGAATTTAAGTTTCATAGGGCTCAGATCCATTTGAACCATTTGATTTATTAGGTAAAAATTAAAAATTCCGAAACAACGAAACATGGAGACAGCGGAACAAGAATGCGCAAATATTGCTCCCAGGCCATCCACCTACATAAGGGAGACCCATTACCGGGACATACCTGGGAGTTGCTGAACTATAGCTCATACGCCGACAGCAAAGTACAGAGACGGTGAGCTGCCGTGAAACAGCTTGGCAAATTTAGCAGATTCTGAAGAACTAAAACGTTCTGTAAAGACAAGAATAACTGCAGAACAGTTGTAAATTTTACAGAGACAATACTGCATTCAGCAATTAGTTCGATCCATTCGAAAGGGCTGACCTTTGCACCAGTCCTGGCAACCTACTGAAGTGGGACATTGTTAATGGCGTGGAAGAAACAAACCGAGGCTTGCCAAAGGAAAAAAGCGCAGGGGAAACCAAAGAGATCTTAGACAAGTCACGAATTCCAAAAGCAAGTACGGTTTCCGTAAACAAGTACCGAGTGAAATCCAACTCACTCTGTTCGTCCACGAGGTCCAGAAACCAGTGGATGTCAGTGCACAAATTCATACCATGTTCCTTGACTTCCGGGAGTTGTGCGACAGAGTTCCGAACTGGGCGATAGTCACAGTTGCGCATTGTCGCTTAATGAACAAAATGCGAGCGCACAGAATATCAGACCGACTGTGCGACCTGGCTGAGGGATACCTAGTAAACTGGTCACGACATGTCGTCCTTAACGGAGAGAAATCTTCTGTTGTACAAGTGACCTCGGGCGTACAAGGGAATGTATAAGGACTATTATTGTACACATTATACAGGGTGTTCGGAAACTCCCGTTACGAACTTCTAGGACCTTTAGAGAGGACAGAGTAAATAATATTTTTAACAGGAACCCCTGTCCGGAATCGTACCCTTTCGTTCTATAACGGTTTCACTTCAGATGCTTAACTCCTCTGTGTGAGGAACTGATTTAGGCGTGACTCAGTACAATAGGTAAAAATTCGAAATTCCGAAACAATGAAAAACCCGTTTACCATTTAGGCACATTTGATTTTATTAACACTTACACTTTTCGTATTTGCATTATTCCAAAACAAAAAAGACCCCAGCATACAGCACTAACAAAACAGTACCAATGCATTGCAACAGCTGTTCGATGTGATGTCACAGACATTGTACCTACGAAGCATGTTCTCGTACACACTCTTCACCCTATCTGGCGTCTCTTCAGTTCCTACTGTTGTGGCCAGAACTCGTTCCAGTAGATCTTCCTCTGTCTATACAGGAGTCTTGCAAATTTAAACGTTGCAATAAGACTTCAAAGGAAGTAGTCCAAACGAGCTAAGAACGGCAATCGCGGCAGCCAAGCGGTAGGACCACCTCGGCCTGGCAATCTCACCATATCGTCTGTTGACATGTCACCGAACCACACGTGAGAAGTGAGCATATCAAGACAAGCAGTTCTGAGACTTTTCTCTTCTCCTCAGCAGATGTTGACGCGCTACACATCTGAACTGAAACCGTCCTAGAACGGAAACGGTACGTTTCCGGACATGGATTCCTGTTCAAAATATTATACACTCGCTCCCCTCTACAAGTTCTAAAAGTTTGTTACGGGAATTTCTGAAAACTGTATAATGTGTACAACAATAGTACTTATACATGACCTAATGGGTAACGCCACGAATCCCATGAGGCAGTTTGCGGATAACGCTGTTGCATATACAGAAGTCGCTACCCTAGAAAACTGTAGCGAACGCCTGCGGAGAACTGACACTTGGTACAAGTATTGACAGCTGACCTTCACAAATATAATATATTGCCAATACATAGGTGGAAGAAACCAATATTGTACGGTTAGGCGAATGCTGCACAATCACTGGAAACGGTCACATCTGTTAAATGTCTAGGAGAAAGCGTACAAAACAATTTAAAGTGGAACAACCACATAAAACCAATAATGTTAAAGATGATGGCAGACAGAAATTAGCTGGAAGAATCCCCAGGAAGTATAGACCACCCACGAAACAAGTCGTCTACAAAATCCTCGTTCGAACGTTACTTGAGTATGGCTCGTCAACCTGGGATCCTTACTGGACGTGATTGAAACAGGGAATAGCATAGATCCGAAGGAGAGTGGCACATCGTACGGCGCCCCAGACCACGTGAGTAGAGCATAGGCAGGAATTAGAAAGATAGGAATATCGACAGAATCGGCCGAAATTATTAGCTCAACAGGGCGGAGCACACCTATTTGCAGTAGTTTGGAGCAGTAAGCAGTAGAAGAATCATTGAAAGGATAACTTTCTACTACATCTTTTGAAATGAACATGAAGACGAAATTAGACGGATTCTAGCACACACGGTAGTGTATCGGACCGTAAAGTGACTTATGTAGTATAAATTTGGATGTAAACAGCAGCAAAACGGGATGCTCTACGATAACCAAGCGAAGAAGTTGACACAATGATGGTACCTGCAGATAATGGGGATACAATGTGACTAATGCATAGGGACTACCAGCATAAAATTATCTCGCCTTTAGAGGACCCTTCATAGAAGAAGCTTAAGAAAGTAGGGAGATGAATCTGTTTCTGCACCACGTTCCACTGTTGCCATATGTATCAAAGAGAGCAGAGATGACATCAGCCAAGATGGCGTCATGTACACTTGGCAACAGTGCATGACGTCATCCAAGATGGCAACCATGACGTCATTCAAGATGGCCGATTTTGGCGGGAAGAAGGTCAGATCGGCTATCTCCACTAACCTAAACCTACAGAAAAATTGCGCGAAGTTCAAATTCCAGCAGGATAATGCACCACATCCCTGTTATCTGTGCTTAGCAAGGAAAATGGCTGAAAAAGGACTTGTCTTTATTATTTAACCAATTTCATATAGATAAGAAAAGGGGTTCACTATACTTTCAACTATCTAGTTTCAACTACTTTTCAAGGTCCCGACTGCCACCTCTTCCTAGGAACCGACACCGAGTTTGAATTCTGGCAGTAAAGAAAGATCACTTGGGCTTTCGCTACCAACCTAAGAAAACTGTTGCAAACGAAGCTCACTACCACTAACCTAAGCCTCCAGGGCGCAACCTCTTCCTAGGGGTTGCTGCTAAAAGGACTCAGCCCACACTAGGCTGATGGAGAGAGGAAGGAGTGTACTTTCTTTATTTGGGAGCAATTTATTTAAGGATGAAGTATATGCATTACAAAACACACACTCTGAAATGCCCCACAACATACAAACCTGCAAAGTACTCAACGTAACTTATGTGTAAGGCTCTACCCGCACGCATGCTGGGTGGTGGGTAGAGCCTTATACATGAGTTATGTTGAGTAGTTTGCAGGTTTGTATGCTGTGGGGCATGTCAGAGTGTGTGTCCTGTAATGCATATATTCCATCCTTAAATAAATTGCTCCCAAATAAAGAAAGTACACTCTTTCCTCCCTCCATCAGCTGAGTCCTTTTACCAGCAACCCCTAGGAAGAAGTTGCGCCCTGGAAGCTTAGGTTAGTGGTAGTGAGCTTCGTTTGCAACAGTTTCATCAGGTTGGGTGAAAGCCCAAGTGACCTTTCTTAACTGACAGAATTAAAACTCGGCGTCAGTTCCTAGGAAGAGGTGGCGGTCTAGACCTTGAAAAGTACTTGAAACTAGGTGGATGAAAGTATAGTGAACCCCTATTATTACCTATATGAAATTGGTTTAATAATAAAGACAAGTTATTTTTCCATAATTTTCTTTGTTATGTAGAGATAACAGGGGTGTAGCATATTATCCTGCTGGAATTTGAACTTCACGCTATTTTTCTGGAGGGTTAGGTTAACGGAGGTAGCCGATCAGACCTTCTTCCCGCCAAAATCAGCCCTCTTGATTGACGTCATGGTAGCCATCTTGGATGACGTCATGCACTGTTGCCAAGTGTACATGACGCCATCTTGGATGACATTGCCGCCATCTTTGATACATATGTCAACACTGGAATGTGGGGCAGAAACAGCTTTGTCGCCCTACTTAAGAAGGACTCAGCAATGACGATATGTAAGAGAACAACTTGATGCAAATAGCTCAGATTTACCATAGGAAGTGAAGAAGTTGTCGTACTCGAGGGTGCCAGCCAAACCCTTTCGAAACATTAAAGTCACCCCTTGAAGAATTGTCTTATACTCATGGAAATGGCTCAAGCTGACTTAGAACTTCTGATGCCTTCAATCACGTTACAGGAAATCTTTTCAGCCGGTGGCGCCATAGAGATGTCAGACGCACTTGAGAAATAATGCTGTAAGCCATTAATATCATTTCAGAGCGAGGGTGAGGGAGGAATAAAAAGGAGAGTATGTGGAATACGCCATGAAGAGCCTACATCAGATCTACGACATGAATTTAAAACAGACCCCTTGTTCCATTCACTCAGCTTCTGAAACACAGTGCATAATTAATGCCAATGAAATGGAAAGGCCCTTTAACATTACGCCAAGTCAGGGGCTGGCGGGGTCAAAGGGGAATCGTTTAATGCTCGGATGCAGACGCTCCGAAGAGAGAGTCATGGTGGTTAGAGTCTACAGGAGTAGAGGACTCGAACTCCGAAGGAGGGGAGCCGCGTGGACCATGACAAGGCGCCTCAGACTGCTCGAGTAGAGGGTAGGCAGGAATTTGAAAGATAGCAATATCCACACAATCGACCGAAATTATTAGCCGAACAGGGCTGAGCAAACCTATTTGCAGTAGTTTGGAGCAGTAAATGGAGAACTGGCTGGGTAGGTGAGGTCTCTGGCGTGTTGTGTCATGTGATGGCCGAGCGGTTCTAGGCGCTTCAGTCTGAACCGCGCGACCGCTACGTCGCAGGTTCGAATCCTGCCTCGGGCATGGCTGTGTGTGATGTCCTTAGGTTAGTTAGGTTTAAGTTCTATGGGACTGATGACCACAGATGTTAAGTCCCATATTGCTCAGAGCCACTTGAACCATTTTTTTGTGTCATGGGTACAGACGCAGGTAGTACTGACAGGCTCATTTAATAGATAGAACTGTATCAGTAGCCACCGTCTCTGTGTGTGTAGACTTGGTCTTTCGTCGTTACATCTCATTTACAACAAATGTGTATTAGGTTAGGTATTCTCTGGACGAAGTCAAAGGTTGTAAAAGGCTCTTAGTGTTCGTCATTCAGTACTAATTCCAGTCCTTACGTTCTGTAATAAGGGAATTTTTACTATATAGCCAGGTCAAGACACCCTCTCACTCAGACCAACGAACCATATCCCTTTCTCCCTGATCCCTGATGCCCAGTCGCAAGCAACACTCACATCTGGACAGCGACAGAACTCGGCCGATTTCATGACATACATAAGGGCCTGCAACTGGTGTATAATGAGATGATTGCGAGCTTCAGTGTTACATCGCTCCTCACGATCGTGCCTCTAATGGTTCAAATGGCTCTGAGCACTATGGGAATTAACTTCTGAGATCATCAGTCTCCTAGAACTTAGAACTAGCTAAACCTAACTAACCTAAGGACATCACACACATCCATTTCCGAGGCAGGATTCGAGCCTGCGACCATAGCGGTCGCTCGGTTCCAGACTGTGGCGCCTAGAACCGCTCGGCCACTCCGGCCGGCAAACGTGCCTCTCCAAGACTCCTTGGTACTCCTGATCCACCACTTCAAGCCACAAACATTAACATTCTTTAACGTGGCGACGGGGCGGCGATAAAAGTGCGGTTGAAGAGTTCATACGAATGTGCATATAAAAATGTTCGTTAAAAAACGTTAGTCCAAATTTTGGCTCTCGGGGGATGATTTTCACCCTTGGTGCATTAGTACACTATTCCACACTCGTGCATTGGTTATACTTTTAGGCTGCTATAATCGAGAGTTACTCAATCAACTCCAACAGAACCACAAGTCTCACTGTCCTCTTTGTTCTAACAGTTTTGGCGCGAAATCACAGATCGCCACAAGTTAACTTACACCGTGGTATACCTCGTAATTTGTACACACACAAATAATTGTAGCACTTCCAGTTCACCAAATATATGTTTGCACACTTGCAGTATTAAATAATACTCTTTGTCGAAATAAATTGGCGCGAAAAATTCTTTCTGAAACGACAACATGGGCCACCCACAAGTGGGGCTCGCTCGCCACCCACCCGCCAAACGACTGACCAATGACTGACCCCTGGCCAAGATGGCCGCTCCCTTACATAGGCTCAGATGTCTAACCCCCCCCCCCCCCCCCCCACCTGGTTATGCAAATACCAATCTGACCAATAAAGGTTACAAATTTTGACACATACATCCCTCAACAGAAATAGGTACACCATCGGAATCGCGCTAAAAGTACATCTTATTTGCTATTTTACATTAATTTCGAGGATTATTCTATGGGCCGTAAATCAAGTTTTAGGTTTTGCAAAATTTCGCTGCTTAGGGCAAATTTGTTTGTTTATATCTGTGCTGCAATGTTTTAACATAGAACTGCAATTAGCACTGTTTTTAGACGTAATCTATAGAGACCTAACAATGCGCTGCTCAAAATCTTCATATCTATAATAATTAATTAATTATGGGCGATAAATGTTAATAATAATTTGCAAACAATGAAAACTATTGGAAGTTAAGTGTATAGTACACCTTAACTAGTTTAAAATACGTGTGATGCCACCCAGAGTATTATATACTGCCATTCTTTATGTCATGAATTTTCTTTTGAAAACAGCACTAGTAGATCGCCGGTCGGGAGTGGAGGCCATGTGTTCGATTCACAAGCGCTTTCTTCATTTTTTTCATATTTATTTTTCTTTCCAGAGAAAGTAGTGGGAATAAAAGGAATTGTAAAGTGAATAATTCAATAACAATAAAAACAAGACAAAATGAACAGATTTCTCAAAGAAATTAGATTAGTAAACAATTTGATTTTTAATCCTAGTCTTCTTACGATTGCTCTTTTACTGACTCCGTTACATATCCTCAAATTTCTTCGACCAATTGGATGGGTGATACTTATCACACTAACATTCGAAGCAATACATCGTGGCACCAGAAACATCTAGTGAGTGCAATCTTCGAGCAACTACACACTTGCTTTACATTTAAAAATATTTCTTTTCCGAAAATTAATTTTGATATGAACCACCCATAGGATAACATCGTCCAAAAAATCGATACTGTAAGCTGATCATGAATGATATTATGGATCGATTTGTCTCCACGTGATTTAGCAACTCCACTTGCGTTCGAGAAGCGAACTGTAAGTATCAAGCTTCGAAATACGGATGTCCGTGGTCGCCAGTGACAAATTCGGAGCAGTGCTTCTCTTTCGATAAAACCGAAATTATACCGGTTGTTTGAGAAATTTACTCGTATTTTCCTACCTTGTCATCATTCCTTCCTGCTTATTTAGCCTCTTAACGCTTTCATTCCCATCAATTTCGATACGGAGAAAACCACATATGAGAACAAAAAATGCAGAATGCATATGGAAATCAAACACAGATCTTCTAGTCACCAGCCAGTTGCCTTGCCCGCTCTGCAAGCGTCGTTTTCGGAGGAGAGTATACAAGGTGACGTGCACGAATTACATGAGGGTTTTTTTTATTTTGACCCACCTGCCCCCTTTGTGGGGTCTGGTGAGAAGTCTTGGGAGGCTCCTCTCCTCTCCTCTCACGTGAGGTTTACCTTATTATTTTTAAATAATTAAATTTATTTCATATGTTCATATTTTTGCTTCACACCACAAAAAATGCCTATTTGGGTTGCTTGGAATTAATTTTATAAAACAAAATGGTATCCCCTATAGTAATGGATATTCTCTGAATATTCTCTGCCATTTGGCAGCTTTCAGTACTATTAATTTTGTTAAACTCATTTTAGTGCACCTTAAAGATAGTTATCATTTTCACCTCTAATTTCACAGAAAAATTTAGTACATAGATTTAGAAAGTGTGTTAAACGTCGTTTTAATACGTGATTAAAAACATTTTATTTTAAACATGCCAACCCTGATTCGTATTCGGACGGACAGACAGAGAGAAAGACAAAAATGTTCCTTGAAAATAGTATTAATCATTTTGATGGATCTCCAAAATGTTGATCATTTATTGATGAAAATGAAATGATCTTATGGCTTTGATGGCCGGGAGCCCCCATCTCGAGAAGTTCGGCCACCGAGATTCAAGTCTTTACAGTTGAAGTCACACTGGGCGGCTTGCGTGTCGATGATGATGAAATGGCGATGAGGACAACACAACACCATATTATATACGCTAAATGTGATTGAATCCTTACTTACTTTGCAGAAGAAGTACAACATTGTTTGTACCTTCCTTTCAGTCGTATGATTACGTAGCTTTACAACCTTTCCTTTTATATGATTACCAAGAGAATTCTTGTCGGTGAAATTCAGCTTGGCTTTCCTACGGAAAGATTTAACTTGTTGCTGACACATTTGTTTCCACTTGTCGGCATGCCGCTTAACATTCGCATTGTAAAGGATTTGATGCAAATGTAATTTGAATACAATAACATCAGCTTTATATGGTTTGCAGAATACCACGATTGACTCACTGACTCACACGTAGTGATTTCGACCGGCGCGGCAGGGAACTACGCGAATGAAATTTGACACTAGTGCAGCACTTGTCTCACATCGGAAATTCCAGGCTTGTACACGACTAAAGCATGCTTGCTGTTCAGAGCGGCCATAAAGATTGATGAGCACTTTAATATTCATACTCGGGAGTAGTTTTATAAAACATAATGTTACCTGGTATAGTGGCGTCAGATTTCGCCAAAATATCCTTCACATTAGATGGTAATCTATCGACCTGATAGACATAAGTTGAATAGATTGACCGTGACTGAGGCCTTCCTCTGGTCAGCCGAAATCGAGTGGCAGCTTGATAAATATGGATAAACGTGTTGTGACCACCACCGAAGACGAAAGTTATTTTTGGGTCTGTGAAGCATCCACTGAAACTTCACGTACCAAGGATAAATAACATGTCATGTCAAAGTGATCTCCAATACATCGGCCAAACGCAGAGCTGTATCACGGTACGCTGTGTGGAATGCATCAGGTGTTTACTGGTGTTTACGTAGGGGACACACAGAGAAGGAAGCAGTGACAGATTGCAGCCTAAATGAAGTACGTTTGTTTTGTTTTGCGCCAAGCCAAGCCATGAGAACATTACGTTTCTGCGCCGAGTCAGAGGCTGTTGGGGAAGGAAAACAAAGGACTGGACAGTAATAAGGATCGGCGGTAATCTTGCCAATAGGGACAATGGTTATCAATTGAGTTCTGCGTGGACTCCATCAACCAAATAAAGGTCTTAAAAGGGATCTGTTGGATGAGCTAGATATATATTCAATACACTACTTGAAAACGGTAAAAAACTTTTTTCCCAAATTCGCCAAGAACTTGTTTCTACATTACAGTTAAGACAACGTATAATGCAGCACCTCAAGTATAGAAATTATCACGTACATTGCCTTTACAGACGCAGGCATCAACCAATAATTTGTGGTGGTTAAAGTAGAAGTTTACATACAAAAAAACTTTATCTTTATGAGGGCTTGAAGTAATTTCAAGTGGAGATAAATCTGAGACAACTAACTTACAATGAAGATGAACAAAACCAGTTATTATTGTTAAAATAAATGCGTCAACAAACTATAGTGAAAATATTGTAATAAACTTTATTTTGGTTTTGCTGCCTCAGATGCCTCTCAAAATCTTCCGTTCCTCATCCTTTAATCGAATAGAGGCTCGCTTACCGAAGAAATCTTCTCCCATTATTTGTGACGTGATATTTGTTATTACCAATATATAGTCTTACGGCGTGATACAGCTGGCCGTGTCGCTGGTGTTTTCTGCAACCCACGATTTTATAGTTGGCCTCCACAAAACCCGCGTGAGATATTCATATTCTCTCGCTCGCTGCGCGCAAACTATTAGCCCTACAGAAAAAGTAACAGGGTCTTTTTGTAGGTAATTTAATATAGTTAAATTTTGTACAAATGTATATACTCTCTAGAGATAGTAGTTTTCGAGTTATTCAGGAAAAACGTACAAAAGTGATCTTCAAATGTACCTCCATTCTCACACTCAGCCACCACCGGTCAGGATTTCTAGTACGTTGTTCATGGCACTCCCTCGTACCGCTGTACAAAAATTTGAGAATGCATCAATTATTTCCCACATTCGACCTATTTTGATCTGCATTGTCTGCTCTTATAACGCCACTGGATTAGCCGAGCACTAACAAATTGTAAAACTGACATCTGTGTGAATTTTACCTAATAATGTTGTATATTTAAACAGCATAAAATAAACATTTAAATCGTTGTATTCATCAGACCTTCTGACTACGAAACTAAGGCTCTTCTAATGGTTAAGTCTGGATCGAATTGTTAACGTAATTAGTTTCATCAAAGATCGTTTTTCGTTCATTGCCCTCATGGGACGTTTAACTCAATAATGTTAACGAAGTAATAGCCCAATCAATAGAGACCAAGAGTGAATATCGGGAATAGCTCACGTAGTCGGAAATTTCTGTACGATGGTACGAGTGAGAGCAACGACAATATACTAGAAATCCTGACGGGTGAGGGATTAGTGGAGTGGAGGTGCCTTCGAATGTCACCTTTGTACGCTTTTCTTCAATAATCCGAAACCGTTGCCGCCGGGTTAAAACGCATCCCAATACAAAATTTGACTACATTAAATTCCCTACAAAAAGACCGTGCTCATTTTCTTCTGTGCGACTGACATCGCGTAGCGAGCGGGAGAATATGAAAATATTGCGTGTGCTTCATGAGGCCAGATGAAACACTGCGGGTTGCATAAAACGATAGAGGTAGGGGCAGCGAAATCCCTCTGTATAATAAGACATTGCAGCGCCTGTGTTGTTCCGAATTACGATACAATGTTTCTTCGGACATGAATGAATAATACACTCACTGCAATATCGTATTTATCCGCCGACACTGGGAAAGCAACTTTCAAGTAAAATGTCTCCCCTGTACGGAAATATACATAATGGATGTACGAGTACAGGTAACAGACAGATGCCTGCCGACATATGGGAGTTTGAACCCGGCCGTGAGTCGCACTCGTAGTCTCAAATGGTAATGAAAGCTCTCGCTATAAGCGAGAAAGTCCTGTTCGAGTCCCGGTCAGGCACAAATTTTCATTGTTGTCATTCCATTATACAGCTGATGGTTATCTATATCCACAACTGCTATTACGTTTAATGCACGCTACATAATGTAGCAGTTTGGCGTTCCTCGGAAGTTTCTTCTTTCCATACGTTGTCACTGCAACATTTTGTTGCTTTGCAGTATTTTGGACTTGTCTATTACGCTCTTGTTCCTCTCCAATTTAACTTACTGAAATTTCGATGAAAGCTAGTCTCCATATAAGCTTTAGTTATTTGCAGAGACCGACTGGCAGGCAGTAAGTACCGGGAGCTGGATGACAACATAAAATTTGTAAGAAATAACCTTTATACGAAAAAATTTTTTTTGGCATCGTTAACATAGGAAGTTACTTTACATATTAACTGAACTGTTCAAAGAAATTAACGACTTCGTGCGTTATTCATGATGTTTTGCATACTTTGAGTAATTACTCTCATCGCTATTCAGTTAACTTTTCATAAAGCAAATAATTTTTTTCATTTCACTGCAGCCGGTATTTTTGCATGATATGATTGTTTGCTTTCATTGTCCTTTGTGCGTAAATTCTAATTGGTTAAAGGTGAGGTGACTACATGACACGATACCGTAAATTCGTGACACAATCTGAACATTCTCGGAGTTTTCGCGGTAGTTAAGACAGGAATGCGAAATCACAATTGCTTTAATATGTACGACGCGGAAGGATTCAGTGACCACTGGGTGCAGATGATCTTTATCGGTGACGATGTAATCTAAAGTACTTGTCTTTTCTTACTACAGGTCTAAGGCGCTGCAGTCATGGACTGTGCGGCTGGTCCCGGTGGAGGTTCGAGTCCTCTCTCGGGCATGGGTGTGTGTGTTTGTCTTTCGGATAGTTTAGGTTAAGTAGTGTGTAGGCTTAGGGACTGATGACCTTAGCAGTTAAGTCCCATAAGGTTTCACACACAGTTGAACATTTTTTTTCTTACTACAGTTAATAAGACCTCCGTATAAGCAGTGAAGTAGTGTGAATTTGGAGTCAATTAAATTCTAGTTTGCTACGTAATATCCTTATATTGGGACAAGATAAAAGGGTGTTTTGATTTAACTTACGACTAATGCATTGCATCAGAGCATGCTGAGTGCGGGATGCTAACGGTACAGCGCACAGACCTTCAAATAATTCCATCTCTGGAAAAACGTCACTGGGAAAGTAAATTAGTGGCCCTGTGCTATGCACACAACAGAAGCCTGTTCAATGGAAAGAATATTGCAATAGCACGTTTGCAATAGTTCAGATAGTTGAACAGAATTATTTGTACGTCTCGGTTAAGAAATGATTGTTTGTGAAGGAAGAAATACGAACACAAGTCTCATTTCTTCTCACCCACAGACTATTTTTTCGTCTCAACGCGTCCACCATAGCGTCCTCAATAATCAGTCCCACATAATCCGTTTTCTGGTCTCTCCTACAATTTCTTCCTGTCACTAAAAACATTTATTTGCGCATTAATTACTGATGAGAAATTAACTTCAGTAGATATTCTCCTCTTTTGAAGGATACTTACTTCATGGGCTCTTTTGTAGCCATCCTGGTCACCAGGGAACCTTTCCATCTCTATTTATCTCTATTGCAATTTTATTCTGACACCCAAATTTTCCTAGATTTCCCTCACTGAATTCCTCACATACTAGTTAACCAGAAATCGTGACAAATTGCTGCATTGCGCTGCCCTCTGTATAATATACACTGACTTGGCGATTTTCACATTTCTTGTCATTCTGACATTTTACAAATATTGTACATTTTTCGTATGTATCTAGCCCCATAGATCGAAGCAACTTAGGACGGCTCAATAGTGACAATGTTTACACTTAAATTTTAAAGTTTGTTTTAAGCGAATCAGAAAATACTGGACAACACTAAATCAATTCGAAGTTGTTTCTTCGTAAAATACAGTAGCTATGTTTGTTAGTTTCTCAGTTTTTTATTAAAATAAATTTTTATTAAAGTAGCACAAGATTACGAATACTACTATGTGTAATCTGACAGGACTGTGTGCTATTGTCAAAAAGATTTAATAAATGTCGAAATCAATACTACAGTTCATTATTGTGCCTGAAGCGATTTATTATAAAATTCAGATAACATTCCTGTCTGCAATGTCTGTAAGTCTGGCGTCAGGATTTGCTTTTACTCAGTGGGAAGCTGCTGAACAAACTACTTAGTAGGACAAATTTTACGCTGTGTAGAAAAATGCGTTAATGCGCTGTTCGCACTTCTTACTCAATTGTTCGGTGAATAAACGTCTTGGAGTTCATCTCAACTGTTGCCTGTGAGAAGCGTCCCTCGTTTTTGTCACTTTTAATTAAAGGTAGCCATCTCCGCCGTCTGGGAGGAAAATTAACACCTGTGCAACGTCAGAAGAAACCGACATCATGTCGCCGGCGTGCGAGAAACGTGACTCCCTCAGGAAATACCCGAATGAGAGACATGGACACGCTGGCCGGTATGAGACAGTTCCATGAGTCTGCGGTGGAAGTGGCGATGACATTGTTGATTCGGCCGGACTTGTTCGGCAGCCCGCATTCAGCTTGAGGGCAACCGACTTCATCGGCTGGCGTTTTTGACGTGGACGCTGGCCAACGGAATTCAAATATTTTCTCTCCGACCGATTAAGGGTTCATAGCGATAGAAGGTGTGTTGCGAAAGAACTGTTTCCCTAAAATATATTTGGTAAAGGAGAGTACGTTACACGTTTTTCTAGTTATATTTTTAAAAATAAGTTCAGAATTCATATGAGACAAAGAAAAGGTCTACTTTTCTTTCTCTTGTAGCAGTGTTCCTTAACCAAAGTCGGAAAAAAGATATATTCACTTAACAGATTTGATTATTTTACATGTGATACGATACCACTTTATCTTTTACTTTATCATTGTGAACATGAAATCTCCCCATTAGTTAGACACAAGTGCTTAATTACTTGCATATAATATATTATTTTTCAAAACAACATCCCTTTCTCTCAACACATACTAAACGCACAGGGATGAACGAAGGTATCGTTAGAAAAAAAAAAAACTTTTTAACAGCTTCTGACATTGAATACCGATTTTGTACTAAAACTTACTATCTACGGAAAATTTTAACTATCATAGACAATCATCATACTCATAGATGCCCGGCTTCAGACTTATATTTTACGAAGCTATCTTATCAGTCACTAATAAGAGACTAATTTTTTGTATCTTCTTGCAAATAACATCTTATTTGTTTTAAAGTACATATTAACTGGATAATTGGTATACGGGATTGTCATAGACAATAACTGTTCAGTAGTCTGTTATCTTTGTCCATCATACAAGCTGACGTTTCTGAACAGTCATACATTCCGGAACGCCTTGAAGTGTGATTTACCTACTGCTGCTACGACCTAACGTGCTTTCAGTAGCTGAAAGTGTTTGTCAAGTTTAAGTTATACGTTATGTGGCAATACTGACAGCCCATGATCCCTACCCATCGCACAAGATGGGACAAACATTCCGAATGGAAATCACATTTTTGGACACGTGGAAATGTAAATTCAAGGATATATTATAAATTTATGATTATTATTTCACGTAGTTTTGTTGATTTTTAAAGATGATTTCTCTTCATTCCCACAATTACCCTTATGACAATGACTACATTTATTCGAAACACATCCATTATTTAAAACTATGGAAGTGTGAAAGTTTCGCACGGATCCCCTGGTTTACTAAAGTTGTATTGCCAAATGTCATCATTTGCCACTTTTAGTCTCTGTTTTAGCTTACCTTCGAAGACAGATTGTAAAAAAGGAAAACCTACTTTTACAACATTTACAGATTTAGAGAAACCTTTAACGATGCTGAACACACCCTTTGAAATTCTGATCGTGACTGGGATAAACTACGTGGAGCGAAAGTTTACTACAACTTGTACAGAAACCAGCCTGCAGTTACAAGAAAGGAAGAAAATAAAAGGGAGGCAGTACGTGAGAAGCGAGTGAGGCAGGGCTGTCACCTGTCCTCGATGTTACCTAATCTGTACGTTCACCAAGCAGTGAAGGAAATCGAGGACGAATTTGAAAACAGAAGTACAGTTCAGAGTGAAGAAGTGAAAACTGTAGAGGTTTCTCGACTACATAGTAATACTGTCTAAGGCGGCAAAGGACTTCGAAGATCAACTGAACACAAGAGATTTTTTCTTGAAAAGATATTATAACATGAATATCAATAAAAGTGAAACAAGGGTAATGGAATAGAGCTGAATTAAATCAAAAGAATATATCCAAATTAGATAAGGAAATGTGACTTTGAAAGCAATAGATTAGTATTTCTATTTTGGCGGTAAAATGACTGACGATGGCCGAAATAGAGAGGGTATGAAATACAGATTTTCAATAGCAAGAATAGCGTTTATGAAAAAGAGAAATTAGTAAACATCGAATACAATTTAAATGTCGCTTCTGAAGATATTTCTGTGACGTGTAGCATTCTATGGAAGAGAAATGTGAACGACAAACCAGACAGGAGGACAGAAGTTTTTAAATGGGGTCCCACAGAAGAATGCTGTAGATGGGTGGACTGGATAGCTAATAAAGACGTGGTGAATCGAATCAAGGAGAACAGAAATTTGCCTCAGAACGTGACTAAAACAAGGGATCGGTTGATATGACTCACCCTATGGTGTGAAGGTATGTCTAGTTCGGTAATGGAGGGAAGTGTGTGGGTGTGGGGTGGCGCTGGGTGGTAAAACTCGCAGAAGGAGACCACGGCTTGAGTACGGTGAGCTGATTCAAATAACTAAGCTGCAGAGGTTTGCTGATATCAAATTCTGGCTGAAGTTACATGAATGTTTTTGAATAAAACCTGCCAAGGATATAAGAGGTATGTTCAGTAAGTGATGCAACACATTTTTTCTCTCGGCCAATTTCGATTGAAAAAATGCGGAATTTGTTGCGGGTCAGTGTGAAAAATTCCAGTTTCAGCCGATATAGTTTTAACAAGTTCCGACAGGTGTCAGTGCATCACTTAGCCTTCAAAATAGTATCTGTAACGGAGATGCGTTCTAAGCAGACACCGCCAGCTGGAGTGGCCGAACGGTTCTAGGCGCTAGAGTCTGGAACCGCGCGAGTACTACGGTCGCAGGTTCGAATCCTGCCTCGGGCATGGATGTGTATGATGTCCGTAGGTTAGTTAGTTTTAACTAGTTCTAAGTTCTAGGGGACTGATGACCTCAGAAGTTAAGTCCCATAGTGCTCAGAGCCATTTGAACCATTTTTTTCTAAGCAGACAACTGTCACTAAGTTTCTTTTGGCGGAAAACCAGAGCATAGCAAATATTCATAGGCGCTTACAGAATGTCTACGAAGACCTGGCAGTGAACGAAAGCACGGAGAGTCGTTCAGCGAGACGTCCACCATCATCGCAACAAGGTCCAGATCTGGCAGTGGACAAAAGCACGTTGAGTCGGTGGGTGAAAAGTCTGTCATCATTGCAACAAGGTCGCGCAAACCTGTCCAATCTCCCGTGTGCCGGCAGGCCATACACAGTTGCTACTCCTGCGATGTTGGAACGTGCGGACACTTTCATTCGAGGTAATCAACGGATCCCAATCAAACACCACGCTGCACAACTGGACGTCTCTGGTGGTAGTGCTGACACAGTCGACCACCAGCTGGGATACTCAGAAAGTGTGTACCCAGTAGGTTCCTCGCCGCCCGACAGAAGACCATAAAGAGTAACTAAGTATACCATTTTTGCAGAATTACCTGCGCATTATAAGGATGAGAGTGACAATTTCTGTCGAACAGCTTCACAGGCGACGACACATGGGTACATCAGTTCGAACCGGTAGCAAAACTTCAATCCATGGTGTGCTACCACATCACGTCTCCTCCGAAGGAAAAGTTCAAAGCAGCACCCTCAGCCAGTAAAGTCATGCCGTCGGTCTTCTGGGACTCTGAAGGTATTATTCTGTTTGATGTCC